>NC_065583.1:29990060-30632560 GCF_024542745.1 Macaca thibetana thibetana | reverse complement strand
TTCTTTTTTTCTTTTTTTTTTTTTCCTTTTGAGACGGAGTCTTGCTCTGTAGCCCAGGCTGGAGTGCAGTGGTGCAATCTCGGCTCTCTGCAACCTCTGCCTCCCAGGTCCCGGTTCAAGCAATTCTCCTGCCTCAGCCACCCAAGAAGCTGGGATTACAGGCACACACCACCACGCCCAGCTAATTTTTGTATTTTTAGCAGAGATGGGGTTTTACCATGTTGGCCAAGCTGGGCTTGAACTCCTGACCTCGTGATCCGCCTGCCTCAGCCTCCCAAAGTGCAGGGATTACAGACGTGAGCCACCTTGCCCAGATGGCAGTTTGATTGTTTTTGTTTTTGAGACAGAGTTTCGCTCTGTTGCCCAGGCTGGAGTGCAGTGGTGTGATCTCAGCTCACTGCAGTCTCCGCCTCCCAGGTTCAAGCGATTCTCCTGCCTCAGCCTCCTGAGTAGCTGGGACTATAGGCACGTGCCACCATGCCCGGCTAATTCTTTGTATTTTTAGTAGAGATGGGATTTCACCATGTTGGCCAGGATGGTCTCAATCTCCTGACCTAGTGATCCGCCCACCTCGGCCTCCCAAAGTGCTGGGATTATAGGTATGGGCCACCATGCCCGGCCTGGCCAGTTTGATTTATAAAGATCAAACCTCCCCAGACTCCAAAGAACACTGGGACCAAACAGTACCAAAGGAGAGCATCACTCTTTAACCAGGCCCTCTGCTTAGAACAGCAGCACCAAAGCCTGGATATATGCAATGCCATCCCAGTTTTCCATTCAACAGTAAACTCCACGTTCCAAACAATATTGGGGCCAAACAGCATTGCAACTGCGAGATAAAATTCTAAGGACGGTTTTGTACTAGACCTCAGAACCTCTGCCAAGGGCATCCTCTTTGGAGAGGTTGAGGTCTGGAGGATTCCCCTCTGGGGCTTCCCCTAGTGGGGTCCAATCTTAGAATGTCAGGTGTCTCCGACCTTAGGCGGGCACCGGTGACGTTTGCATGTTTTCCCTCCAGAGGCAATGGCCTACTATGAGCTTTCATTTTGTCCCTGGATGAAGGCTTTGACTTTTAGCATCCTTATAATTTGATAAGGCCACACTTTCCCAAGCTTCCCATTCCATGAACTTAATAACTGGAGGCTGGATGTGTTTCTTTGGTCCCGAGCCAATTGAGTAGGGAAATAGAAGAATTTAGCATCAGAAAAGAAGGTGTAAGTTGCCTGAAACACAGGCAAATTTGCTCTGAGCTGTGCCACACATAGGGATCAGGGACCACACCCAGAAAAGATTAAAAAAAGAGTCCTTGCCCCCTCTGGGCAAGGCAATTATCCCCATTCACTCTGTGGTCTTCAGCCAATACTGGGGTTTGACCCCAGCCAATTGCCCTCAACTTCCAACGAGCTACTAGGAAACAGCTGCTGAAAGACTAATAAAGAAGAAAGGGGGAAAAAATGAAAAAGACCCAGGTCCTTTAGGGAAACCAGGTGGTGGCGGTTAGGCTTCCTCACATGAAAACCCCTTAGTATTCATCAGCCACAGCCAGAAACCTGCAGTTACCTCCATGTTTACACACTGCCTACCAAGGGTCCCGAGTTGGAAAGGAAAAGTGAGAGAGAGACAGATTTCCCTGTATGTAAAAGGGGAAAGGAGAAAAATAAACCCCAAACTCTGGGCCTACCTTCTCCTGGCTGGCTCACCAAAATATGTTACCGGTGGAGGGTGTCCAGGTTCTTGGCATTTTGAACAAAGAATTGGACAAAATGCACAAACAAAGTAAGGAAAGAATAAAGTAACAAAAGCAGAGATTTACTGAGTACACTCCACAGTGGGAGCAGGCCCAAGCAGCCACTACAGAGCTGGGATACAGGATCTTCTTGGGTCCAAATACCGGCTAGAGGTTTCCCATTGGCCACTTGGTGTTCACCCCACGTAAATAAAGTGGTAGCCCCCAATCAGTCTGATTGTTTGCAGATGGCAACCAATCAGAGGCTGAAGTGAAGTTACAAAGTTACACTCTTATGTAAACGTCTGGTTGCCAAAAGCAACCAATCAGAGGTACTTTCAATTAACCAACTGCCACGCAGAAAAGGTGGGAGTTTGCAAAGGGAGTAGCCTCTGGTCCTTTTTTTACTTAGGCATGGAAAGTTAGGGTTTTCCTTTCCATTTAGCTCTACGAAGTCAGCGTGAAATAGCCTTAGGTTTCCTGCCTCCAGACCCTATTCTCCTGCCTCACTGTTATCCAAGGGACTCTGCCATTAGGCTAGCTGTGGAGGGATGGAGAGAGAGCTGAGGCCTCAAATGCCAGTATTCCTTCCTTCCAGATTTACGTTTAAGACCAGATAAGCTTCCAGACCAAACAGTATCTGTTGATGAATATCAGGCGAGAATGAGGAGGGAGAAGTGGAGCCCTGGATTGAAGAGAAAGCAAAAAACCTTCCTAGATCAACAAGGAAATAGCCTCTTCTAGAATCCAGACAGGGCCCTGGACTCCTGTGGGATAATGTAGTGTGTGAGAAAATTGGTAATGAAGTCCTTGGATATGGGGATGCACTTGGAAGTCTTGGGAACAAGGAAGAGAGATATCCTGTGGTGGTGATTTTTAGATCCAACACCCAGGGGCTTGGGTGTCTTTTTGGGGGATTAGTAGGAGAGATTGACACATTGAGGGAGGTTCAGGGTAACTGTCTGAAAATGAGAGATTTTTATTGCTTCTACTGATGTCCCAATAGGGTCTGTATGTGGTTCAAATAGGTAGAAAAGAATGAAGTCCGAGGCTGAAGATAACATTATCAGTCAGAATTTTAGGATTGTGAATACCTGTCCACAGAAATAGCTGGGCCCTGAGCCTCTACTGATGATGTAGGAATGGAGGCAGTTAATAGGCTTTAAGGTCATAGGGTCTCAGGGTTGGGGTATGGTGAGGACACTTTGCCACCCCTAAGGTTCAAAGCCTCTTGGACTGGAGGAGGTTGTTAACAGATATCCTAGGCAGAAAAGCTGTGTCAGGTTGTGGTGTAAGAAGAGGGAGAATTTGACACCAAATGGTCAGCGGGTCATCTGCTCACCTGTTCCCCTGTGCTCCCTAACCCCACAGGGTCTGCTTACAGAACAAGGCACAGCAAGGACACAAGACACAAGCAGAAAATGTGCTTGATGTTACCCACTACAGTCCTTCCACTCCGGGAGATCCTGAAGACTCAGAAGAGGGACAGGCAATGGATTCTGTCTAAACCCCAAGGCCAGGACACTACCTCAGCTTCGAAGCCTGGATGCGATGCTCCAGGGTATAACCACTGCCCAGAAGCACAGCTGGTACAAGCTGCAGCCTCAATCCAGGCAAGGAGCCAGCTCCAATCAGGTCAGGCCCCAAGGGATGAAGACTGAAAACATGAATGTGTTGTGCCACTAACTCTAGTATTTGCTTTTCCCTGTGTTTTTGCATGCATTGTAGACCTTGGCATCAGCATTTGGCTGGCTTTAAGACAGAAACGAGAAGCCTTTTGTGTTTTATGTGTCAACTTGACTGGGTCACAGCATACCCAAATATTTGGTTAAACACGATTTCTAGGTGCATCTGTGAGGATGTCTCTGGATGAGACTAATATTTGAGTTTGAATCAGTGGACTCAGTAAGGCAGACTGCCCTCCCCAGTGTGGGTGGTCCTCATCCTTCTCTCTGCCTGGCACTCTTCTAGCTGGAACATTTGTCTTCTTCTGCCTTCGGACTCAGACTATGACTGGAATTGATATCATTGACTCTGCCTAGTTCTTCAGACTCAGATTGCTCTCCTAGGTCTAGACTTCTCAGCTTCCAAATCACATGAACCAATTTGTTACAGAAAATTTTTTTTATATATCCTATTAATTCTGTTTCTCTGGAGAACCCTGATTAATACAGATTTATTTTCCTGCATTCCAATAACTCCTCTACTCCCTCAACCCCTGGTAACTATCCTACTTTCTGTCTCTATAAATTTGACTATTCTCAGTACCTCATATAAGTGGAATCATGTAATGTTGTCCTTTTGTGACTGGCTTATTTCATTAGCATAATGTTTTCAAGGTTTATTCATGTTGTAGCACATATCCAAATTTAATTCCTTTTTGAGGCTGAATGATATTCCATTGTATTATACATACTTTGTATGTATAATGTTTTGTTTATTAATTCTTATTTTGTTTATCCATTCATCCATTGATAAACATGTTGTTCCCAGATCTTGGCTATTATGAAGAATGTTGCTGTGAACATGGGTGTACAAATATCTGAGTCCTTGCTTTTTTTTTTTTTTGGACACAGACTGGCTCTGTCGCCCAGGCTGGAGTGAAGTGGTGCGATTTTCGGCTCACAGCAACCTCCGCCTCCCGGGTTCAAGTGATTCTCGTGCCTCAGCCTCCCCAGTAGGTGGGATTACAGGGGCGTGCCACCACGCCTGGCTAATTTTTTGTATTTTTAATAGAGATGGGATTCGTCATGTTGCCTAGGCTGGTCTCAAACTCCTGAGGTCAGGCAATTCACCCACCTTGGCCTCCTAAGGTGCTAGGATTACAGGCGTGAGCCACCATGCCTGGATCCTTGCTTTTCATTATTTTGGATATATACCTAGAAGTGGGATTGCTGGATCATAACATCATTCTAATTTTTTCAGGAACCATCATACTGTTCTCCACAGTGTCTGATGACCTACAGTTTTGAGCTCAGACTTTCTAAAATAGCAGGAAATAAATGAAAAGAAAACAAATAGAAGTGGAAGTAATTTGTCCTTCATTAAGCCAAATATACCCACCCTGATTGAAGCTTGAAAACAATATCACCTCTTTCGCTGATATGTAAGTACCTTTTTATCATTTAAATTTTAAGGTGTGATTAATTAAAAACTTAAAATGTATAGTCTTTATATGCATTGGATGTCCATAAGGTGACCCTTGGTTGCCAAATCTTTGAGAAAGGCTGAGTAGACACTGAACGAATGTATATCCAACTTACTTGTCAACTCCTCCAAGAATATTCCCCACCCCCTGACCCAAGACGTGCTTTCTGTGAGCTCCAGCAGTGCTCCTAGTCTTCAACAGCTACCGCATCTGTGCTCTTCACACACTTGTCCTTCCCCAGTCTCAACTGTGAGCCATGAATGGCAGAGGCCGGTTTTTACCCTTCAGGTCTCCAGTTAGGCCTGTGATGGTTCTAGGGTTTTGTCTAGGCTGCGAGTCTGATTGGGGGCTAGGACAAAGGGTCAAATTCAGGACGAAAATCAGCCTGGCCAAGAGCAGTGGATATATAGCCCCCATCATCCCACTTCTCAGATGCTCCTAGAACTCCAGCCCGGGATCCTTTATTCTCTGTACACTCCACCTTCTCCCCACACAAGACCCTCTGCAGAGAGCAGGCACAGAGAGCAGATAAATGATGGTCGATGCTGCCTCTCAATTCAGATGGGTCTGGCATAACAGTTAACTAATGGGTTTCTTGTTTTATTGATAGGTTCTGCCAAAACTAAAGGAGTTAAATTTCTTTAATAGCAATACATGCTCATTGTTAAAAACTCAGATCAACTGCATTTCCCTTGAACACTATTAACATTTAGCTTATTATCCTTTCATGTTTGTATAGATATTTAGAACAATGGGATGTAGTTTATACGTTTATACATTTTGGCTTAGCAGTACATCACAGACATCTATTTCATTATATCCAAATGGCTCAATAATATTCCCCTGTGTAACTGTGCCATCATCCAGCCAAACTCCTAGTGGGGGCCTGGTTTGTTTTTGATTTCTCAGTAATATAAACAATGCTGAGATAAACCTCTGGCTATCAGCTCGATGATTTCTAGTGACTGATTTTAATACATGATTGGAATGTTAACCACAAGGGGGAAGCAGGCAACCATGGGAAGACAGGCTAAGATTTAGAAAAAAGAAAAAGAGGCTGGGTGCAGTGGCTCACGCCTATAATCCCAGCACTTTGGGAGGCTGAGGCAGGAGGACAGCTCAAGCCTAGGAGTTTGAGGTTACACAGAGCTATAATCACGCCACTGCACTCCAGCCTGGGTGACAGAGCAAAGCCCTCTCTCAAAAATAAAAACAAAAACAAAAAACCTATTTAGAAAGTTCCCATATCTCACATACATAAGCTCACCCCAACCTTGTGAGCAGGTAGTAGCATTAGTATTAGCCCCGTTTTTTGGATGTGAAGCCGTCTTCTGATTTCATTATCAGGCGCTCTTCTCTTCACAGTATTTCTGAATAAACTGACAGCAGTGCAACATTCTGCCTACATTCAAGTCCAGGCGCTGTGCTGGGGACACTATGAGGCATGCAGAAATAAAGAAGACAATCCCTGCCCCTCGGGGGGGTCATTATCAGGTGTGAGGACAGACACACCTAAATAACCAAGTGCCCACCGTAACAGAGAGGAGAGCCCAGAAAGGCAGGAAATTCACTTCGACAGTGAGGCTGGGCACAGCTTTATGGAAGAGATATGCTAACAATAAGAGGTAAGGTGTATTTAGCCTTTACTCTGTGCATGCCACTGTGCTAAGTGCTTTACCTGCATAATCTCATTAAAACCAAAACAAGAGGATCAAAGGCCTCTTGTTTAACAAGAGGATCGCTTAAGCCCAAGAGTTTGCAACCAGCATGGGCAACATAGCAAGGCCCTGTCTCTTAAAAAACAAACAAACAAAAAAATCCCCATAGACCTGAAAGGTTTCATACCCATTTTTACAGAGAAGAAAACCGATGGTCAGAGAGGTAAAGAAACCGACTACTGTGGCACAACACTGGAACGCACGTCCTTAATGTGAATTCAGGGGGCCCTAGAAGGGTTGGTAGACTTTCAACAGGCAGGGCTGGGAGAGAGACTTCTAAGAGAGGAAACACAGAAACGAAGCCTTAGAGGCAAGAAATACAGGCACATCTGGGAATGGCAAGGGGATCAGCGTGCCTGGTGTGTGAAAAAGGAGGAATCTGAAGAGAACAAAACTAGAGAAATAAAACTGAGAGTGGTGAAGACCGCGAGTAGCAAGTGAAGGAGATCCTACTGTATTTTGTATTCAGGGGAAACCAACTGAAGAGAATGACATCATGTGTGCTTTATGAGGATTAATTTGGTGCACTGCATAAGAGAACAAGGAGACTAGTTAGGGGCTTGTTAAAATAGTCCTGACCAAAGATAACTAGCGAAGGAATGAGAACCAGAAGACATTACAGAGATAAAATCCACGAGATCTTATTAGATGCTGGGGAAAAAGAGGAAAGAATCGTGATTAAGATTTTCATGTTTGGGCAACGAGGAGAATGTGAGTGTGTACACGAGGAGAGGGACTGGACAGAAGGGACAGGCGAGTTCACTTTTATGAGCTGGAGGGACCTCAGGGACCTTTGATTGGAGATGTTTAGTGGAGAGTTAGAAACAGGAAGCTGGTGATTTAGACATGGTACCTGAGAATCAGAAGAAACGACCCAGGGTATGGTGTCTCACGCCTGTAATCCTAGCACTTTGGGAGGCTAAGATGGGAGGGTTGCTTGAGGCCAGGAGTTCAAGACCAGCCTGGTCAACATAGTAAGACCCTCTCTCTATAGAATAAAATAAAATTTAAAAAAAGAAGAAGGCTGGGTGCAGTGGCTCACATCTGTAATCCCAACACTTTAGGAGGTCGAGGCAGATGGATCACCTGAGGTCAGGAGTTCAAGACCAGCCTGACCAACGTGGTGAAACCCCGTCTCTACTAAAATACAAAAATTAGTGGGGTGTAGTTGCGGTGTCTGTAATCCCAGCTACTCGGGAGGCTGAGGCAGGAGAATCACTTGAACCCAGGAGACAGTGAGCCAAGATTGCGCCATTGCATTCCAGCCTGGGTGACAGAACGAGACTCTGTCTCAAAAAAATAAAAAAAAAAAAAAAGAAGAAGAAATGACCAAGGGAGCCGGCCAGGGAAAAACCTATACTTAAGATTCAGCAAGGCATGTTAGATCCTGATAACCAGCAATTCCACAGCCAGGTTTCTATCCCAGAGAAACAAAATCACACGTGCACAAGAAAGCGTATGAAGGGTGTTCACAGCAGCATTGTCTGTCTTGGTGAAAGGCTGGGTCGGGGAGGAGCAGGCAAATAAACCATTAAACATCCACATTGTGCAATAGTTACAAATTAAGTAGATCAAAGGTATTGACATGACAGATCTGCAGAATATACAGTGGATGAGAAAAACAACTTGTAGCCAGGCGCGGTGGCTTACGCCTGTAATCCCAGCACTTTGGGGGGCTGAGGTGGGCGGATCACCAGAGGGCAGGAGTTCGAGACCAACCTGCCAAATATGGTGAAACCCCGTCTCTACTAAAAATACAAAAATTAGCTGGGCACGGTGGCAGGTGCCTGTAATCCCAGCTACATGGGAGGCTGAGGCAGGAGAATCGCTTGAACTCAGGAGGCAGAGGTTACAGTGAGCCGAGATCGCGCCATTGCACTCCATCCTGGGTGACAGAGCGAGACGCCATCTCAAAAAAAAAAAAAAAAAAGAAAGAAAGAAAAGAAAAACAACTTGTAATAATAATGTATAACAATACTTATGAAAAAAGAAGAAAAGCCAAACAATGCTGTCACATATATATTTTAAATGATGTATGTGTAGGCATAGAGAAAATTCTAGAAGGCTAAACCCATGCTAATTGTGATAAAAGGGAGGAGTTGGGACAAACATGGAGAGCAGAAGGGATTAAATGGGGTTTTAGCATAGTTGTCAGGTATGTAAGAAAAATGTAATCATCTATAACTTACGTGAATAAAAATTCTCAAACTTTTTTTAAAAAGAAAGATTCAATGGGAAGAGGAAGCAATTGAATAGACAGGAATATATTCCGAGACTCTAGGTAGGACACTGTTACTGGGAACACTGGGAGAAGTTTCTGGAATGCAAGATGAAGGATCCACTGCACTCAGCAATGCTGCGGAGACAGCAGCCAGCAGGATGAGTCCTGTGAGCTTGACTGGTTGTCAACACCTTTTGCTTACAGCCGCTAGTTCCTGTGTCCTTGAAAGATCGCCATGTCCCACCACTGCCCTTGAATGAGATGGAGATTTTCTGTTCTTTTTTGAGTTGTAAACATCATAAAGTATTTTGTCAATTTCTTGTATTTAGACATTCCCTTCCTTTCCCAGAAATTCCACAGCGATATTCTCAGTGTTCTCTTTCCAGTCCTTCAAGCTGTGTATGAAATCTACTTCTTCCCAGTCCAGATCCTGCAAATACCTGCCTCCTCTCCTGTTCTCCATTCAAAAAACTTCCAATTTGAGGTCATTTTTAAGAGCATTAACTGTGGTGGTGGTGGTGGTGGTGGTGGAGTTTACAGAATTTCTCATGGGACCCACAGCATAGATGTGGCAAACACTGACTGAGCACACAAAGGTGCCAGGCACTGTGCTAACTTCATAGGAAGTAACTCGGTTAATCCTTTCAGCAACCCCAGTAGGTCACTACTATTATAACCTTCATTTCACAGCTGGGACTTAGTGTGGCTGAGTGACCTAAGGTAGTAAGTGGCGGTAAGCTTGTGGTGGGTGACTCTGTGTTTGTCTCACTATGTGAGTCTGTCCTAAGTGATCAACAGGGGTGGGGACTGGACTAGGAACAAGGTCTCAGGTATACAAGGGGGTTCAGTTTACCAAATGCCTTTATGACCATTAATTCATTTGATGTCACCACAGTGCTTTAATGACATGGGTCATTAGGGAAAATAATGAGATGAATCAAGCTTTGTAATTCCCTTAAAGTGGTCAAGTCTGGGTTAAGGGCTTTTAGGGCGCATTAACTCACTATGTGGTCTTGAGCAACTCTGCAAGGGGTAGGAGCAGAGGGGCCCCCTTTGGCCCTACTCTCTACAGATCATCGAGTTCCTAGCAGCCACTCCTCCTGGTCTGCAAATTCTTGGCAAGGCACCCTCCTGCTCTCCAAACCCACCCATTCCAGGCAATCCCTTAAGTGGCAGAGGAGCCAGGTTCCTGGGGTTAATAAGCAGGCTGTTTATAGCCAGCAGCAGTCACGGGACAGCCAGCTGGAAGGTCATGCTCCTTCTGAATGTTGAGGTTTCTCATAAACATTTCCCCAGTAAGCCTTCTGGGAGATGAGGATGACTCTGGGTCCATTGCCCTTGCTGGGGCAGAGCGCCAAGGCCCCATACTCACTTTCTTCTCCTTTCTCCTGAATCTGGCTCTCTTCCTCTTTCCTCCTTCCTCTCCTGCTCTGCTGTCATTCCTTCCCTTTCTTCAGTGGCAAGAGGATACGTTTCACAGTAGACACACAGGATCACTCATCCTTCTGAGTCTCAGTTTCCTTCTTTGTAAAATGGGGTAACAGTGGGGCCATCATCTCAGGATATACAGGAAAGTGCCTAGCACTGTGTTAGGCACACACAGTGGACATTTAAAACATATTGGTCATCCCTTTCCCCCTCCACCCTATCCTTTTGCCCTAATCCCGGCTACTGCCCTGTTTTCGTTCTATTTTCCTGCTCCAGCCCTGCTCCCATCTCTACCCTGGACACTTCCACCCCACTGACTGCGGTGCTGCTGCCTGGGAGGGTGAACGAAGAAGCCAGCCTTTATTCAGAGGAGGGCTGACCACCTCGGGGCCCGCCTGTCCTTGGCACTTCCCCACAAGACCACACCCTAGGCCTCTCTGCTTTTAGTAAATAGCCCATGGGAACTGGGAGTGGAAGGAGGATGTAGAATGGGTGAGGCCAAGATATTTTAACCTTTGGCTTATATTTGCCCTTAATCTGGCTCTTCCAATGGCTTAATGGTCAGAGATCACTGTGTAAATTGCTGTGTGACTTCGGGCAAGTCCCCTTCACTCTCTGGGCTTCAGTGAAGTGTGGGAAGGAAACGAAGAGCAGAAGTTGGGTAGAAGTGCAGGTCCTGGAACCAGACCATCTCCACCACTTACTAGCTTGGATTACATAACTCCTCTGTGCCTCAGTTTCCTCAACCATAAAATGGAATTTATAGTATATCTAATTTATAAAAGCACTTTTATAAATAGCATACCTAATTTATAAAAGCACTTTTAAAAGTACTTAGAATAGTGCCTAGCTCATAGTTGGTACTAAATTAATCTCAGCTATGATATGCAAATGGAGAGGTAGAACAGGGGTATGCGTGCATGAGAGGAGAGCTGGACCTTCTCTGAAGGTATTCTAAAGTCCTGAAAACCCACATTCCTCCTTTTTGGATAAGAACAAGACAGAATCTTGAACACAAAGTACTTCTCCCAGGGAGACCACAGGAAACTTGTCAAAGGCTTTCAAAGCCAGATGGACCCCTTAGAGGTCATCTGGTCCAACTTGTCATGCTACAGTAAGAACAGGGCAGACCAGAGAGATTCGGATTTATCTGGGACCATAGAGCTTTTGACGAGTTATAGAACTGCAAGTGGTGCATTGCAGGGAAGGGAGGCACTTTAAGGGGACAGTGAGATGGGCTGCCAGAGGGCTGGTGGGATGCTGGAGGTCAGATTCCCAGGCTCCATGACCTCCAGGATTCTTAATTCAGGCACTTCCCCATGACTAAAGCACTGATGTCACCACTGGCATCTTTAATAATTATAACCCTGTAATGAGAAGGGACTATATCCCAAGCACTGCACCAGACGCTTTCACATGCATTACTTAGTCCATACAAAATCCCCTTGACAAATGAGGAACCATACCTTGCCCAAGCTGCAACAATTAGAAGGGAGCAGAGCTGGGCTTTGAATCCAGGTTTCTCTGATGCCAAAACCAGGGTTCTCATGCAACACTCTTTTCATGTTTCCCAGAGCCTAGTTTGAGGTTTGAGCCTCAATAAATAAGGATCTTGTATTTGTCTGACTGGGCTGGCCAAGCAGATAACACTAATGAATCAGCCTGGGTCCTAGTCACCTTTCCAGCCCTTTCCACCCTGGCCCACAAGCCACGATGAGAGACCAGACCCTGTGTAGGAGATCTTTCTTCCAGGGGCCCTGCCTCTGTGTTATCTGTCCCCACTGTCAATGGGAGAAGCAGTGGCTGCTTTCAGAACAGGCAGGGGAGGAGGGCTTAGAGCCTGGGGTGACGCTTCTGGCTGCTGGGCCTGACCCCCCCCAGACTTCAGCCAGGGCCCTGACTTGAATGGGAGGAGCAGGAACAAACAGAAAGTGGTAGGAGAAGCAAGAAACCAGGTAAGGTGAAAAAGAACTTTTCCCCTCCCCAAATATGAAGTTTATAGTTGACGTGAATTTGTCAACTTAATATAGTGTAAGAAGCATAGGGTTTAATACAGTCTTCTTCCCCAAGACTGCAGGAACCACATCTGTTGTATTCACTACCACATGCTTAGTGCTCCACCCAAGGCCTGACTAGAGTCAGTGCTCAATAAATAAATACATGGAAAATGAACGAAAAGAAATGGAAGGACATAAGGAAAAGCACTGAAACATGGGTCAGAAAACCTGCATTACAGTTTTTAGCTTCATGGCTCACTGCAACCCTTGGACAAGTCACTTTGGCTCTGTAAACCTTGGTTTCCACATGTGTAAAATAGATACCATGGCAATTCCTACCGCACAGGGCTTTGAAATCAGACTTCCATAGGAGTCATGTTCCATAAACCCTGAATGTCAAGTTGAAAATTCTATTTCTTCAGAGTGAGGCTGGCTTTAGCAATCTATGCAAGGGGTCTTGCTGAACCAGGGCCAGGGGAAGGCCAGAGGTATGGTTCTAAGAATGAGGATTAATGAGAGAGACTATAGGCCGGGCGCGGTGGCTCACGCCTGTAATCCCAGCACTTTGGAAGGCCGAGGCGGGCGGATCACAAGGTCAGGAGATCGAGACCACGGTGAAACCCCGTCTCTACTAAAAATACAAAAAATTAGCCGGGCGCGGTTGTGGGCGCCTGTAGTCCCAGCTACTCGGGAGGCTGAGGCAGGAGAATGGCGTGAACCCGGGAGGCGGAGCTTGCAGTGAGCCGAGATCGCGCCACTGCACTCCAGCCTGGGCGACAGAGCGAGACTCCGTCTCAAAAAAAAAAAAAAAAAAAAAAAAAAAAATGAGAGAGACTATAAATCTGCTTGGAGAACCACAGCATTAGGAGGGTACAGTGGACCAGGCAGGCATCACAGATACTCTCTGCCCTGGAGAGTCTACAGCCCTGCCCATGCAAGGTGTCATTAGTATCAGCGGGAGCACAGATGGGCTTAAATCAGAAGATGTTACAGATTATCTAGTACACACTGAGGGGTTAAAGGCTGAGAGACAAAGACCCAGATATTCTAATTCCCAGCTCAATGCTACTCCTCCCACGCCACCATCAAAGGAGGTGGGGTGGTGTGAGGGGGAATTTGAAGAGAAACAGATTGGACCAAGGAATGAATGCCTCCATGTAGCAACAGCTTCAAAGGGGTTTCAAAATAGGAGATATCTTGTTAAAGAAGGAGGAACAAGAGGGGGAAATGGTTAAAAATAATGTCTTCCATCTATGTGGATTATGTTTCCAACTATATCATGTGTAATAGCTTATTGCATGTTGTGAGGTACTGTGGTGGAGAGTTACTGATGCGGCATCAGAAAGCCCATTTCATTACCCAGCCCTGCCATGTATAAGCTCTGTGACCTCGGGCAAATCCTCTCTCTGATCCTCAAATTTTCATGTGAAGCATGAGGCAATAGTGCCTACCCCATAGACCTATCCTGGGGACCAGGTTAGGAAAGGGAAGTGGAGGGAGGTTGTATCCTCTCGAAAGTGCTCTGCAAATGGGCAACATGGCAAAGTGGTCACAAGCAAGCGTGTGAGGTAGACCATCACTTAGCCTTTCTTTTTTTTTTTTTCTTTTTTTTCTTTTTGAGATGGAGTTTTGCTCTTGTCATCCAGGCTGGCTGCAATGGTGTCATTTCGGCTCACTGCAACCTCCGCCTCCTGGGTTCAAGCAATTCTCCTGCCTCAGCCCCTTGAGTAGCTGGGATTACAAGCGCATGCCACCACACCTGAGTAATTTTTGTATTTTTAGTAAAGACGGGGTTTCACCATGTTGGCCAGGCTGGTCTCGAACTCCTGACCTCAGGTGATCCACCTCCCTCAGCCTCCCAGAGTGCTGGGATTACAGGCATGAGCCACTGCGCCTGGCCCCACTTAGCCTTTCTATGACTTTGGATCCTCATCTGTAAAATGGATGTGGTGGGAATCAAATATAATGCTTCTGCAGCCTTTAGCACAGTCCTTGACACATACAAAGCCTGCAACATACTGTTAGTTACTATCACTAGTTGGGTTTAAGGAATTTTCTCATGTAATCTTCACAATAATCCTATGAGGTAGGATTATTATTAGTCTCATATTGCAGATGGGGAAACCAAGACCTAAAGAGAATTGCTTACCCAAATCAATAGCTAATTAGTAGACAGCAAAACCAACTAGAACCCAGATGCCCTGACTGTCAGACCAAGCAGGCAAAGATCAGAATTAGTGAGTAGGGCAGGCAGCAGTGGAAATGTCTATCTGTGGAGTCCAGACAGTAATGCAGCCACAAAGCCAGAGTTCTGGTAGCTGCAGAGACATTTCCAATTTTAAACTCCAATCAGTCTGCAGCTCAGTCAGAACAAACCTTGTTTCATCTTTGATTTAAGGAGCTGAGAAAAATAAGCTCTGGAAAGAGAAGAGGGGACCCTGTGTTCCACCATCATCTGAGTTATTTATTCACTAGGCTAATTGCTTCTCCTCTCTGGGCCTCAGTTTCCCCAGCTGTATATGAAAGGTTGAACAAGATTAATGCTTCTCAAACTTGAATGAGGCTCTGAGTCACCTGATGATCTTGTTCGAATGGAGATTCTGATTCTCAGTAGGTCTGGGAAAGAGCCTGAGATTCTGAATGTCTGACAAGCTCCCAGGCCATGCCAGTCCGCAGAGCTAAGGATCACTCTCTGAGGAGCAAGGAACTAGATCAGCTCGAAGGACATTTCTGGTAATGATAATGCCTATGAGCGCGATACAACCAAAGACTGAGAAGTAGAGCAAAACAAATTCTGCCCCAGGTGTCCCACAGTATTTGGGGGTCCAGTGTGAGGGCCAGGCTATTTCCCATGAACCACAGATCCCTTTAAAAAGGAGCTTGATGTGCACAACTCAGTCAGGCATTCAGCCGCAGAGCCAGCTCCCTGGACTCTTCTTCCCAGCCCATCTCCCACCCTCACCTGCACTTCCCCTCCTGAAACGGAAGAGACAAAATTTTCTAAGCCACTTCCCTAGCCTATCAGGGCTGGGGAGGGAGAAGCTTGTTCCTAATCAAGACAAAGAACAAGGCTTAAGAGACACTTGAGAATCTTTTTCTGTCCTTCCTTTCTCTCACTCATTCATTCATTAGTCATGATTCAACTATTTACTGAGTACTCTCTGTGTGTCTGGTATTCTCCTAGGGGCTGAGGTTACAGCAGAGAAAATAAGACAGATGGGGTCTCTAACCTCATGTTGCTTACATTCTAATTGGGAGGAAAATGGGACAGGTCATACATAAATAGGTAGATTTTAAAAATGAATGAGATCATCTAAAATCACAAAAAGCAATAAAAGAATAATGAAACAAAGTGGTGGGGTAGGGGGGCTTCCTCTGTCTATTGTTCTCAGGACAAAGTCCAAGGCTGGAAAAGCTCATCTCCACTTGCCCTTGTTTGCTTCTCCAGCCTTATCTCCTGTCACTTTTTACCTTGAACTTTCCATTCCAGCCACACAGGACAGGGAGTATCAAGGCTGGAAGAGGCCAAACAGCCTTTGATGCAGTGGTTCTCTCAGCCCCTATCACTCTTTCTCTTTGTCCCTACCTCCTCCTCTGTTTCCCTCTTTCTCACCCAACTAACCCCTCCTGCTCTTTCCCAGCTTATTCGCCACTCCCACTGGAAGCTGGCCCTGCTGCCACTGATCTGGGCTAGGAATCCCTCTGTGCCACCTTCCCCTATGACAGCATCCATCACCTGTGAAGTCATGTTAGTTGGCTGTGTTTCCCCTACCAGACTGTAAGCTCCTCAAGGGCAGGAGTCCTGTCTTATTCACTCTGAATCCTGAATCCTCAGCAGTTGCTGCAATGCATAGCACAGAGCAGGTGCTTAAGGAATACCTGTTGAATTAACTGACACTAAGTTTAGTACATTTAAGAGCTCAGTAATGGGCTGGGTATGGTGGCTCATGCTTGTAATCACAGCACTTTGGGAGGCCAAGGCAGGCAGATCACCTGAGGTCAGGAGTTCAAGACCAGCCTGGTTAACATGGTGAAACCCCGTCTCTATTAAAAATACAAAAAATTAGCTTGGTGTGGTGGCAGGTACCTGTAATCCCAGCTACTCGGGAGGCTGAGGCAGGAGAATCGCTTAAACCCAGGAAGCAGAGGTTGCAGTGAGCTGAGATAGCACCACTGCACTCCAGCCTGGGCTACAAGAGCAAAACTCCATCTCAAAAAAAAAAAAAAAAAAAAAAAAAAAAATGCTCAGTAATATAAGACAAAGGCATCTACAAGACATGGCTTTGGAGACAAAGAATAAATTGATAAATTGGAAGGAAAAGAATATAACAATTCCTCAGTCCTTTCTGGAGTCCACATTCTAGTGACTTTCAGCTCTACACTGTATTGGGCCTCCTACAAGGCTTAGCAGGCAGACTGGGGAGAAATTATTGACCTCCATTCAACAGCTGGGGAAGGTCATGCCTCAGAGAGGTGAACCTACTTCAGCTGAAGTTACCCAGCCAGGTGGTGGCAAAGCATGTCCGAAGAAAGTTAGGGACCAGAGACATCAGATCCAACTCCTCCCTCTTGTAGGGGATGGGGTGGGGGTGGTCACCAGCAGACTCTGAACTAAGTGCTCTAGCTCATTTCAAACTCAAAATAACCATTTGAGGTAAATAGTAGCTATTGCCACAAAAAAAGTAGACACATGATTTGCCCATCGTCCACCTTCTTCCCCCTCTAGCCCAACTGCTCCTGGGCAGACTGTGCAGAGTACCACCCCATTCGTCCTCAAGGACTGCCCACCCGGGGGCAACTCATGAGAAACTCTCCACCCATAGATTGACTGGGACAGACAAAATCCTAGACTTCTAATTTCCTTATTTCACAGTTGGGGGCAATCCAAAGTTTAGACAGAAGGAACTAGTCTATGGCACATACTGAGATAGGCTCAGAACTCCAGCGTCAGAACTTTCTGAAGTAAGTCTCACAAGTGCCCTTGACATGAACCTTCTAAGTTGGGAAAGGGCTAAGAATGATGTGGACATGACCTAACCATTTGTTAGCTGTAGTCAGGCTGGGCGAAGAGAGGCAGCTCCTCTGGTAGTTTACTCTAGAACTCATTAGTTCCCTCTACTCCTCAATGGTTTGTGCATTGGTAGGTAGCCCACGGGAAGTAGGATGTGGGTCGCTTACTACTTAGTGACTGTTTATGAAGATTATTATTGCTACTATAGCAGTATAGTCTCCCAGCTGAACAATAACCTAGAAAGTATGGAGAGTGGCCAGGCGCGGCGGCTCACGCCTGTAATCCCAGCACTTTGGGAGGCCGAGGCGGGTGAATCACAAAGTCAGGAGTTTGAGACCAGCCTGGCCAACATGGTGAAACCCCATCTCTACTAAAAATACAAAAAAATTAGCTGGGCATGGTGGGGGGCACCTATAATCCCAGCTACTCAAAGGGCTTGGGCAGGAGAATTGCTTGAACCTGGGAGGCACAGGTTGCAGGGAGCTGAGATCACACCATTGCACTCCAGTGTGGGAGACAGTGCGAGACTCCGTTGCCCCCCCCCAAAAAAAAAAGTATGGAGAGTAGGTGGAGTAGGGCTAGCAGAAATAAATGTGTTATTTACATGCCACCCAGTTTATAGAATTGTATTATAGCAGCCCAAACGGATTAGGACAACTCCATCTCAGGTAAGCCCAACAAACCTAGTATTTGCCAGGCCAGGTCCTGTTGAGGCCTCATTGGGAAATCTGTAGCAAATTGTTGGTAGTACAGGCCCGAGACTGTGATCCTTAGAAAGACCACTACGCTTGGCCTGGGGTCAGCACTTGGGAACTTCTATTTCAGAAGGATTTCCACCATTCCCCAAACTAATAAGAGTAGCTCATTATGCCTAAACTGTACAAACAATGCAGTTTCTGTTGACTGCCTACGTTTCTTCTGGGAGTTTGGAATTCTGGTATGTGCTTAGCCAAGGATGCCTATGTGACCAGCCCCTAATAAAAACCCTGGCATTGAGTCTCCAGTGAACTTCCTTGGTAAACAACATTTTTACACATGCTGTTACAGTTCATTGACAAAGGAATTAAGCACATCCTGTGTGCTTAATTCAGCTGGGGGATGATTCTTGGAATCTCGTGGCTATTTTCCTCCAGACTTTGTCCCATGCACCTTTTCCCTTTGCTGATTTTGTAACCTTGTGCTATAATAAATCATAGTGTCAGTATAATTATATGCTGAGTGCTGTGAGTCCTCCTCGCAAATCACTGAACCTAGAGGTGATCTGGGGACCCCCAACAGGAGATAAGCCTAGATTTCACAGAGTCAATCATAATCCTGTGCCAATCCCTTAAGAGTATACAGCTTAAGCCAGCGCTATCCAACAGAGATATAATGTGAGTCACATGTAATTTTAAATTTTCTGGTGGCTATATTTTCAAAACAAAAAGAAACAGGCAAAAATAATTTTAAGCATATGTTTTCTTTAACCCAATGCATTATTATTTTTTTATTTTTATTTTTGAGACAGAGTCTCACTCTGTCACCCAGGCTGGAGTACAGTGGTACAATCACCACTCACTGCAACCTCAATTTCTTGGGCTCCAGTGATTCGCTAATTTTTAAAATTTTTGTAGAGATGTGGTCTCACTATGTTGCCCAGGCTGGTCTCAAACCCCTGGGCTCAAGGTATCCTCTCACTTCGGCCTCCCAAAGCGTTGAGATTATAGGCATGAGCCACTGTGCTCAGCTAATCCATTATATTAAAAATATGTTTTAAATATTTCCATATGTAATTTTATTAAAATTATTGAGATATTTTATATTCTTTTATCAAACTAAGTCTTCAGAGAACACTGTGTGTTTTATACTCACAGCACAGATCAGTTTGTACTAGCCCCGCTCCCAGCACGCAATAGCCACACACCGCTACGGCCTGCCTGCTATATTGGCTCAGAGGTTAATGGCAAGGGCTCTGGAGACAGTATATGCGGAGACTAAAGACATCTGTCTGGGATGCCGATTCAACCATGTTGATTTCTGACTAACTCCAGTTCCAGAAAAGCCTCTAAGATTGTCAGTTTATCTACTGTTCCTTGTGTAAGAGCATGTCCTTATCAAAAATATTCTCCTTAGGTGAAAACAACCTTAATATTATCACACTTTGGTTGGCCTGCACATCCCTTCGATAGGGAGATCACCCCTTCCCTATGCTATATAAGCCCTGGGCTGGGAAGGGGTAAATAGCTCGGGGATCCACTATCTCACTTCACAGTCACCTAAGACTTCTGTGGCTTCTGTCTGTAAGTGCCTAATAAATGTTTCTTTCTGAGGAACTGGGTATGTCAGCTTCTTTCTTCAGCTTCTCAGCCTCCTCTGACTTTGGCGGGGGCCAGGGGTAGGGTAGGTTTACAGAGACCTGCTCACAGCAGAATAGTATGTGTGGGTCAGAAGCCTGGTTCTGTGACTTACCAACTGCATAACCCTAAGCAAAGTTGCTTAATCTCTCTATGTATTAGTTTCCTCATTTGCAAAATGGGGATAATAATGTTGGCTACCTCATGAGGTTGCAGAGATTAATTAAGGCAGTACCTGGTATGGATAGGATATTGAGTGAATGCTGGCTGCTACTCTCTTTATGCTAAAGCCTGGCCCTTTGAGACCAACTTGTCTAACACCTTGTCCCATAAATGAGAAAACTGCAGCCCAGAGTTTGGAAGGCACTAGTTTCACAAGCAAAGACTACAGCCGCCCATCTCTCCTCTTGATGAACTCCCTGTCTTCTGGCTGGCCCTCAGATCAAATTTGCTAATTGTTTAGGAAACTGGCAGCTCCAGGGCCCCAGCTCAGTTCTGCAATTTCTTCTTGACTGCAAAACAAGGGCTACTGTTGGAAGTTGGCACTGAATTGACGCAGGCTGGGCCTCATTTCTGCTTCCACCTAGGCTCATCAGTTAGAGTGGCTGATCCCATCTTTAAGTCCAGAACCTGAAGTGTTTACTAAGCAATAATAAGGCTGGCTTTCATTGTTTTAACTTTTTACAATCCTTTGAGTTTATTAACTTGTGTTCTATCTTCCTCGAAGACACAGTGCATCAGCACTTTTTGTGAAACCTCCTTTTAAGTCATCTTCAGTCTCTGTTCACCTACCAAGTAGGTAAGTAGTGAGCTCCCTGTAGAGGTCTCTAACAAATAGGATGAAGAGGTTCCGAGTGCTCACTTGTCTGGGTTGTGGAAGACGTGTTCTCAGAATGGAAGCAAAACTAGCTTACGATTCTTCTACAGCTTCTCTTTCTATCCCTCCCTTCTCATTTTGCCCAATGCAAATCATCCACTCTCCTCTGACAAGCCTACTCAGCATAATCCACACGTCTTGACTCTTCCTAGAAGATGAAATCAGACCAGTCTTGCGGGCTCTACATGGTTAGAACTTGCTGACTTGAAGCTCTCCTTATTCTGTATGCCAAATATTGTTTTATCTGACATTAATTTATTTGATAGATATGTATCAAGCAACTACTATGTATTAGGCTCTGTGCTGGTGCTGGTGCCTTTTTGGATCTTATAATTTAGTGCAGAAAACAGACAAACAAGACATGATGATAAAGTACAACAAAGGGTTGATGTAGAAAGTGTCACATACTCTAGGAACTATAGGAAGACAAGGGGACCACCACGAAACTCCTTTCTTAAGACGTGACATTAGTGGAGACATGAAAAATGGGTAGGATAGAACCAGGTGAAGGGAGATAACCTCTGTTCCGAGCAGAGGGAACAGCAGAGATGAAACCTGGAAGTGAGGGAGAATGGCAGACTGCAAGAACTGAAAAATGTCCAGTATAGCGGAGGCAGAGAGAATATGGAGAGTGTGGCAAAAGATGAAGAAGCAGATGGATTTTGAGGGTACTGTCTGAAGTGCTAAGGAATTTAGACTTTAACCTGAGGGCAGTCGGAAGCAGCCTGGTGGAGAACGATGTATTTCAAAACATAGGGTCCTTGAGAACAAGTCAACCAAATGTATTTAAAAGGCTGCTGATGAAAATACTGGGAAGTATTGTTTTCATTCTCATTGTTTTCATTGTCATGCTCTTTGTGCCAATGGTTAGACCTCCTTTAAAAGCTGACTGCAGCATAAAGGCCCTTCTTAATGCCAGGGCAGGCTCCCCCACCCTCCCCACCCCACTGTCCATGTCATCAGTTTTGTACTCCTGTTTTGTATGGCTCAGGCTATCCTTATACCCTTAGGAATGAAGAGCCACAGACACCACCGCTGAGAGACTGTCAAAGATCCTTGATAAATAGGTGGACAACTGAGATCAGAGAAGGAAAGTAACTTTATTACTTTCCGTAGCAATCCAGGGGTAGCGTCTCAGGTATCTGGCTCCTTCTTGTCTCCCCCAAAGAAAGAGACCACCAGGGCTGGGATTAAGGTGAGACAAGTGAGACACAGAAGGTGCAAAATGTAGAGAGATGACCGCTGCCAGGTGCCAGCCTGCGCTTGTGTGACCCTAGGTACCTTCCCTTCCCTCACCCTGCTGGTCTCTGCTGGAAACACCTTTAAGGGCAGGGACTTTGGCTTCTAGACAACTCTTTAGCATCTCTCATGGTGTTAACATGTTGCTAGGTGACATGTTGAGGGTCACTAGATGCCAACTGATGCTAATGAACAATGGATTTCTGACAAACTGATGTGTACACAGATGTTTATAATTTTGGGTAAATACAAACCTCAAAAGACAACAGAACAACATGGAGAGGGCCTGAGACTGAGTCTAGAGACCTGGATTCTGATTCCCTCCCTGCCATCAGTTGGTTATGGGAACTTGGGTAAATTGCTCCCCGTCTCTAGGATTCAGTGAAGTGAGGTGGTTAAATAAAACGTATTGGCCGGGCGCGGTGGCTCAAGCCTGTAATCCCAGCACTTTGGGAGGCCGAGACGGGCGGATCACGAGGTCAGGAGCTCGAGACTATCCTGGCTAACACAGTGAAACCCCGTCTCTACTAAAAAATACAAAAAACTAGCCGGGCGAGGTGGTGGGCGCCTGTAGTCCCGGCTATTCGGGAGGCTGAGGCAGGAGAATGGCGTAAACCCAGGAGGCGGAGCTTGCAGTGAGCTGAGATCCGGCCACTGCACTCCAGCCTGGGCGACAGAGCAAGACTCCGTCTCAAAAAATAATAATAATAAAAATAAAAATAAAAAATAAATAAAACGTATTGAGCACTTACTGTGTGTCAGCCATTGTTCATATGCTCCCAGGCTGTAACTCAGCTAAAGACTTCCTGGCCTCTGAGGTTCCTTCCACTTCAACAGGCTGTGGTTCGAGGTGGGAAGACTTCACAGAGAAGGCAAAACTTGAGAGACATCTTCCAAATTCCAATGGGGATGTTAATACCTTTAATCATAGTAAAGGCATGGTTTCTCAAGGCATTTCTTGGTCAGAAGAAAGTTCTAGAAGGCACTTAATCCTAGGACTCACACTATCAAGGCTACAGCCAGGCCAACTGCCTCACAATAACCTTTAGAACATGTCTGAAGGCAGATTCTCAGCTTCTGCCCCTAGAGATTCTAATGCAATGACTCCAAAGTGGGGTCCAGGAATCTGTATTAAAGGCTTCCCAGTTGACTCTGGTGGTCAGATTTGAGACTGATTCCAAACACATTCCCCATCTGTGGACAGGATCATACCTAGACAGCCCAGCCCTAGAACTGCCTGGCCTGATCATAAGTGTTCCATGGAGATTTTGTTTTTTAATGTAATGAATGATTAAGTCAGCAAATATTTTACATCTGTTGTGTGCTAGGTCCTGTGCCAGGTAGTGATTATGGGCTCTATTCTCAAAGGACTCCCGGTCTCGGTCTGTCACTTACTTTAGAAACAAGTCATCTAGTCAGAGTCAGAAGGGCACTGGAGATCACAAATCTATCCTATCATTACACAGCTGAGGAAACTGAGGCCCAGAGAGGAACTGCCACATGTTAAAGACTACACAGGGAGCAAATTTATTTTCTGCTTCTAAACCAGGTGGTTTAGCCACAGATAGGCCAAGAATACAAACAGACAAGCCTTGCTGGGTTTCCCACTCAGTTGATTACTATTAGACCATTCCCTTTTTCTCCACTCACATTTCTGCGCATTTCCATGGTCTTCATAGAATTTAAGCCTAAAAATAAACAGTTTTCCTTGAGTTTTTGGGTCTTCATTTCTGAAGACTCTCATGTCACAGAAACCTTTAATTAAATAAATCTGTTATGCTTTTTTCTTGCTAACCTGTCTTTTGCTACAGGTGTGTCAGCTGTGACCCTTATGATGGGGAGGAAAGGCACCCCACCTTCTCTGTCCCTACAGTCCCAGTGCCCTAACCAGACTGGGGTTTTCAAAATCCCGGGACACCCACTCTTTGTTTCTTAAGCACTAAACCTATATATAGTAAATGTTTCTGGAAGTTTAACTTCAGATCTTGCTGAAATTTTAAACCCTCAATTTCCAGAGGACCATCGCAAGGTGTTTTTAAAGCCTGGATAGGAATAAGGAATGCTTCCCAGAATGGAGACTTCCAGCAGTTCTTGGGTGCTATTAGCCCCCTTGCCTTCGCTGTAACGGAGACCGCTGTGCCTGCCTCCATTCGCACTTTGGAGACAAAAGAGGAAGGGACTGCCTCCCACGTCCACAGGGACCTGACTTCCACCTCTCTGCCCAGATTTGCTTATGTCACTGTCGCCCCGGGCCGGGGAAGGGGGAACTGAGGGCAAGTCGCGCCCGCCCCTGAAATCCCAGCCGCCTAGCGATTGGCTGCAAGGGCCCCGGCTTGGCCGCGGATTGGTCACACCCGAGGGCTTGAAAGGTGGCTGGGAGCGCCGGACACCTCAGACGGACGGTGGCCAGGGATCAGGCAGCGACTCAGGCGACCCTGAGTGTGCCCCCAGCCCGCCATGGCCCGGCTGCTGCAGGCGTCCTGCCTGCTCTCCCTGCTCCTGGCCGGCTTCCTCCCGCAGAGCCGGGGACAAGATAAGTCGAAGGTGAGTGAGCCTCCGGGCGGGGGGCCAGGAGAACAAACCTAGCCCCTCGGTGTCCAGCGCTTAGTGCAATGCACCCCTTTTCCCAGGCTCCCCGCCAGATGGGCGATCCCCAGGTGCGAGGGACCCCCTGAACCCCTTTTGCCGCCGCGACCCCGCCCCCGACCGTCGTCGTCTTGTAGTCCCATCTGTTGGAGAGCTGAAACCTGGTGCTTCAGGCGGGCAGAATGACTAAGGGAGGAAGGTCTCTTTCCCCCGAGCTCGCACTTTCTCCCCACTGCCACCTTGGGGATCGCCTTGCTACATCTATGTCACCTCCGTGCCTGAGCTGCTCCCCTTCAGTAGGACCTGAGAGGGAGGGCGTCACAGAAAAAATGCCTGGCGTCTGGGTGGGCTGTGCAAGTTCCAAGGGAGACAGACAACGAGAAAGGGGAGAGGCAGCTGGGTGAGCCTGGTCCTGAAGAACTGCTGTGGGGGCTCTTCTAGTCCAGGAATGATACAGGCGGGTAGAAATGGCCACTTGGATTCAGGGCATTGGTAGAAGAGGCAGAGATCAGTGCTAGAAAGAGCTCTGGAGTGGCAGTGCCGAACATTCAGGACCCTGAGTCCTTACCTGTTCCTGGACCCCCGTTTCTCCATCTGCAGGGGGGAGTTTGGGGGTGGGAGTGCATGGGGCACAATGAAGCTGAGGGCCTCAGAGGGGATGCTTGGAGAAGCTGAAAAATCCACAAGCTGTTCTCTGCAATTTCCTCCTCTGGGGCAGCCTCACTACCCAGGACCCACTGTCATTAGCCTGAGGAAACCTGGTAGTTGGAGAAAGCTGGGGACTGCTAATTCAGAAGGAGAGGTAGAATTCTCTGGAGCCTCGGTCTATTTCCAGCAGGTGTGTGGCCCATACCTGGAGTGGGGATATTGAGGCCAAGAGCGGGAAGAGCCAGCATGCTGATCTCCTTGGACAGTGTGTGCCGGGGTGGGCTCTGTAGACCTCTCCTCTACCCACTGAGTGGGAGTGGGTGGGGAAGGAGGCAGAAACCAGGTGTAGGGATAGACTCAAAGAGAGCAATTTCTGTCTCCAACCTCCCAACACGCATAACTCACATTTTTGCAAGCTCTGAGCTTGTGTTTCTAAAATCCTCTGGGCCTTCACTTTAATTAATATCTTACGAGTCTAGGAGTCCGTTTCCAAAATTCTATCCACTTCTCAGGAAGCCCATTGCAAGCACAGGCTTCCTTCCATGTTACTCACCCCCTTTCTGTCCTCAGCCTAAATCCCATTAATCAGCCTCTCCTTGGAGTCAGTCTAAATGGATGTGAAGCCACTTTGTCCAAGCCCCCTCCTTTTTTATCCATCCCTGTTCATAATCCCCAACTCAGAAGGCATTTTCCAGGTCAGGAATGGGGTCGATTTTCAACATTGATGTTGGGGGTGGGCCATAGACAGGCCAGCACCATGGAGTGAGTCCCAACCTCTCAGACTGGGGAGGGTCAAAGAAGGTACGAATTGGGCCCTGCCTCAAGAAGGCTAGCGGGGAGAACCTGGACTCTATGAATAACTCATCATAGCTATGTCTTCTCTGCAGAACTCTGGGGAGGGATAAATGGACTCAAAGAGAATAGGATGGGGATGGTCTAGAAAAGTTTTAGGGTGAGGTATAATCATATCACATACAACTAGTCAGGACTTGCTGGCTAATGAAAGCCTGGACATGCCCATCTCTGCTCCCAAGTTCTTACAGTTGAGATGTCTTAGCTCTGGGTTAGGACCCAACCACTCATCTCACCCCCAACCCCAGGGTAAAGGGATAGGGTTATGGGGCATGTGGAGAATGGAATGGATGAAAGGGGACTCAGCCCCAGAGAGGTGTTTGCCTCCTACCAATTCAAAGGAAGAGGCTAGGGAACAGATGGGGTCCTCCTCTTCTTGCTGCATCCCCTCCCCAGTCCAACTTCAGGCTGCCCAGGCTCCTTGTCTCTACAAAAGGACTGCAGAACCCGGAAAGAGTGACAACTGCTGACGTGCATGGGATCCTAGTAACCGCTGGTTTCTAGGTGACTAAACCTGACAGAGAGAATCATGGAACCACAGGCTGACAGAGTTAAAGGGCCTTTAAGACAGCCCTGAACCTGACTCCATCTTACAATGGAGGAGCCGGAGCCCCAGGAAAGGGGGTCACATGGCATCAGAGACACAGCAAAGCCCAGCACTCAGGTCTCCAGCCTCCCAGACCACTTCTCACAGGTCATATTGATAGCAGTGGTAAGACAGGAGAGGAGAAAGACACAAGACCAGCAGCCCCAGCCAGCCAGAGTCCTGGCTGAGTCCCATCATCCAACTTTCAAGCCACCAGAACCCTCCTCTCTTGCCCAGCTATGGGAGGATTGAGGCACTGTCATGGCCTCTCCCCGTTATCTCCTTCAGCCACTGTTTCAGATGCAGTGCTCTGGGATTCCATGTGCCCAGAGAAGGGAAGGGGACTCATAGAGGACTGAGTTGCAGTGGTCAGTGGGGAGCACAGCTGTGGCTTCTCCACCCGTGGGCCACCTTCTGACCCCCACTATCCCTTGACATGGGATTTTGTTCCAAGAGATTCTATGCCTGTTTTGTTCTGCCAATAGATTCTCCCAACTGTTCTGGGCAGCAGCATGCTTATCTCCCTGGACATTATATGCCCGGACAGTGAAAGTGACTTGCTCAGAGCCACACAGCCAGCAAAAACCAGAAGCGAATGAAATAGGGTTCTCCTTGCCACACCCCCAAACTGAAACTGTGCCCAGAAGCTGGTCCTTCTGTTTACAAGCTCCCATTATTAGGACAACCTGTCATCTCTTTTTCTTCCATGTCTCGGAGTTCATTTTTGGGTCATGGCAGAGTTAAAAAAGTGAACAGGCTATAGAGATGCCCGGCTTTCTGGCCACTAGACCTTTGTGGCGGTCTAGGGTATATGTGTTGTGCCCCAGTCTGTCTGCATTTTAAGGTGGAAATGGCCCCAGCTGGAACGAGGAGCTCCAGGAGCAGGAGGAATGTTGATCTTAGGTCTTGGGCCTGCCTCCAGCACCCACCAAAAGTCACAGGGTGTGGAATATTAGACTCATGTAAAGCAAGAAGTTTGCACCAGTGCCAAGAAGAGAGCTTGCAGCTGCCAGGGAATGGCCTGGCGGAGGAAGCGCAGCCTCGCCCGGCTCAGCAGGCCTGCTTCATGACAGAGGTATCTCTTCTGCATCCTGTGCAGGGGCCACACCCTGCCAGCATGGATCACTCCCTTCACCTGGTCAGGCCCAGGTTCCTTGCCTCAACAGCAAGTTCTCCAGAACTGAGGGGAAGAGAGGGAGTGAATTTGCTGTTCTAACTCCAGCCACCTGTCTCTGCCCTCTCCTGGTCTATAATGCTGCTTTGCATTCCATTTGTTTATTGTCTGCCCACCTTTCAAAGGATATCAAGGCCACAAAGGACCTTAAAGATCACCTTATACAATGGTTTCAAGGTTTTTCCTTTCCCATCACGACCAGCCCACCTGCCAAATTATGTCAATGATGCAATGACAGACATCCTTTCAAGGGTAGTCTCAGAGTTTTGTTGTCTGTGTCAGGGATGAGGTAGAGGCAGAGTAGGCTCATAAGCCACATCCTACTAGCCAGCAGTGAGCCCAGTCCCCCCTTTCCCACTGATCATGATCCTATCAAGCCATCATGGTTGACCTGGTTGAAGAGTTGGTTCGGTTCAAGGTTCTCATTTTATAAACGAGGAAACTCAGGTCCGAAGAAAAGAAAGGGTCAGTCCAAGACCACACAGGGAGTTAATGGCAGACGGACGTGGAGCCCAGGTCTCCCAGCCCACAGTCCACTGTACTCTGTCCCTCCTTGTCCTGGAGGCTGACTGTGAGCAGCAGCTGGGGAGGGAGGAAGGCATAAGGGTCATCACCAGCCTGCTCAGGCCCGGAACATTAACACCTGCAGGTATTGTTGCTTTTCCCTACCTTGCCCAGCCCTTTCCCCCATGCCTGGCTCTCAGTCCTGCTTCCCTATTTGGTAACAACAGCCTCATCTTTCCTGTCCTCCAGATTGGGAGCCTCTGAATGACCATGTCCATACTGCCTCTGCCTCCTTTCTGTTCACTTTTTCCTTCACACTGGCCTAGTTCAGGCTCTCATCCTCAATGGCCTGGAGTATCCCAACAGCCACCCAACCAGTCTCCATCAGCCCGTCCAGGAACCCAGCCATCAGCTTTAGGGCAGTCTCCCTAAATAACTTCAGTAAATATTCTGAAGTTGACATGTGATGTGGAAGTAATTAGCAAAATAAGTCATTCTCTAGGGTTCCATAGCACTCACTTATTAAGTGCTTATTAAGCACTTAAGCACTCACGTATTAAGCACTTAATAGTAAGCACCTAATAAGCACTTATTAAGTGCTTTCAAAATCATTATCTTACACAAGGAATTAGGAGACCTCAGTGCTAGTCCAGTTCCAATTCTCGGGGATGATTTTGAGAAAGTCACTTTCCCTGTTGGGATCTTTCATTCTTTTGAAAATGGAGATGTCCAAGTTCCCTTCCAGCTCTAACTGCTCCTTTTATGGCCTTTCTGTGTTCCAGATGGACTGCCATGGTGGCGTGAGCGGCACCATTTACGAGTACGGAGCCCTCACCATTGATGGGGAGGAGTACATCCCCTTCAAGCAGTACATTGGCAAATACGTCCTCTTTGTCAACGTGGCCAGCTACTGAGGCCTGACGGGCCAATACATTGGTAAGAGCCCACCCTTCCTCCCTGCTTTATTTGGGGCTGTATGGCATATTTCAATCACAGGATCTTTTCTGGTGCACAGGGGGAAGGGTGATGGCAATCATGAGAGTCCAAGCCCCTTTTCCCAGCTCCACCGTGTTCTGTGGTTTTGTGAAGATGATTATATAAGCCTGAGGTCTGATTGCCTCTGGACATGTTCTAGGAGATTCCCAGTTATCTGTCTTCATCTCTGGGCACCTCAACCACCCTAAAGGCAGAGGGATGGAGATTCGGTTTGTGATTAGAGCTCCCTTTGGCTGGAGCATGAGATGGTAACTGGAGCTCCATCTTGCTGAGAATGTCTCATTTTCCCTCAGCCCCATCTGCTTTGGTGCTTCTCTTGGCAGCTCTCTGGAACTCTGGCCTCTGGCAAATTGCCTTGAGGCCCCAGAGTGTATGCATGGTGTAGTGGGATGAAGGGGCAGGCTACATTTCTAATGCCCATTCTAAAATAAACTTTGAAGATGATCTAGTTTAGCCTTCCCCCCTTCTCAATTTACAGATAGGAGACCAAGACTCAGAGTGAAACACAACTTAAGCAGAGTCACAAAGCTATTAGTGGCGGAATGGGGCATTTGGCCCAGGTTTCATGATCTCCTGATATGCTTACTCCTTTCTCCCTAGCTGGGGTAGAATACAGAGGCTAGGGGAACAGGCAACCAAAGGCAAGCGACAGCACCCAGGGGAAAACGCTCTGGGGCTGAGCAGTCTGCTGGCAGGGGGTCAGGGAGGCAAGGACAATTTGACCCTCTATGCTCTGCCTGGCAATCAGGCGAATTCCCGTAAGCGGAAGGACGGTGGTCGCGTGGTCCAGTGGCTGTGAGTGCTCTGTCTGGGATGCTTCTCTCTAGCCTTGGAACAGAGCACAGTGCGTTTGGGCAAGAGATGGGCTGGGTGCTGCTGCAAAAGAGACCAGGGGACACTGAGGAAACTGGGGAGCTGGGCCAGGGCCTCATCTGTGTTCCTGATTTGCCAAAGATTATGGGAGGGTTGTAACCTCACCCCAAAGGTCTCTGCCTTGTATCCAGGGATGGATAGTTCTTGCTCCAGGAAACTCAATCCTGAGGGCCCTGAATGAGTGCTCCAATTGGCCCAGGTGGAGGGCCTTGGCAATGGGCAGGTGACTGACAGCTGATTTGAGGAAGGGTATTCTTTTCCCCCAAACCTCCAATCCATCCTGATTTAGAGTCAAGAGGATAGGACCTGAGTCCCAGCATTGCTGTGAACTCACTGGTGATCTTGGGCAAGTCCCTCCCTTTCTCGGGCCTCAGTAGTTCCAGTGGCACAGCAGGTGAGCTGGGGGAGTGGTGTGGATGAGACAGGGCTCCTTGCCAGGATACTCCCATGTCTGCTCTTTCTCTTTGGCCCAGAACTGAATGCACTACAAGAAGAGCTTGCACCATTTGGTCTGGTCCTTCTCGGCTTTCCCTGCAACCAATTTGGAAAACAGGAACCAGGCGAGAACTCAGAGATCCTTCCCAGCCTCAAGTGAGTGCTCACTCAGCATCCTAAGAAAGCACCTCTCACATGGCCCATGTGTCTTGTATCAACCCCAATTCATGGTGAACATTTATCAGCCACCAAGAACCACTCTCCTCTTCTAGGATCCCCAGTGAAATGAGGGAATGGAAGGGAAGGGACAAAAGAGGGAAAAGGACAGACATGACTAGTTGTGATGTGCATCTGCGGGGAGCACCGAGGTGGGGGGACACTGAAAAGGGACCAGGCTGGAAAGGAAGACCGCGGACTCACATTATGCCTACACCCACTGCACATTCACTGGCTCCTGCTTCCCACTGCGGAATAAATCCAGACCCCCAACACCCCCCTCCCCTGTTCTGTCCCTTCCTCTCATTTCTGAGCCCTGTGCCCACCTCCTTGGAACCCACCTAAGAACATTCCTCAACAGGTATGTCCGACCAGGTGGAGGCTTTGTCCCTAATTTCCAGCTCTTTGAGAAAGGGGATGTGAATGGAGAGAAAGAGCAGAAATTCTACACTTTCCTAAAGGTGAGTGAGCTCCCACCTGTGTTGGCTGGGACTGCAGCCCCTCTTGGCTCCAGTCCACACCATGAAGGCCATGCCACCTCCCCTGCTCCTGGGCTCTTAGGGAATTTCTTGGTATCTATTGTTCCAGCTAGAGGGCTCTGCAGACCCTGACTATTGGCCCATTTTACAGGAAAGGCCCAGAAGGAGGACCCAGAGTGAACATACTAAGGGTTTCACAATCTTCTAGAGCCACAGCTGGCACTGGCAGTCAGTCTTCTAACTCCCAAACTGGGGCTCTTTTCTCAGGGCCAGGCTGTTCTCCCACCCCAGGAAGGTCTAGGAAGGAAGAGGGTCGGGTGGCCTCAAGCAAGGTTGACACTCCTCTCATCCCTGCTCTAGAACTCCTGTCCTCCCACCTCGGAGCTCCTGGGTACATCTGACCGCCTCTTCTGGGAACCCATGAAGGTCCACGACATCCGCTGGAACTTTGAGAAGTTCCTGGTGGGGCCAGATGGTATACCTGTCATGCGCTGGCACCACCGGACCACGATCAGCAACGTCAAGATGGACATCCTGTCCTACATGAGGCGGCAGGCAGCCCTGGGGGTCAAGAGGAAGTAACTGAAGGCTGTCTCATCCCATGTCCACCATGTAGGGGAGGGACTTTGTTCAGGAAGGAATCCGTGTCTCCAACCACACTATCTACCCACCACAGACCCCTTTCCTATCACTCAAGGCCCCAGCCTGGTACAAATGGATGCATACAGTTCTGTGTCTGTACTGCCAGGCATGTGAGTGTGGGTGCATGTGGGTGTTTACACACAGGCCTACAGGTGTGCGTGACTGTGTGTGTGTATGGGTGTACAGCCACGTGTCTACCTATGTGTCTTTCTGGGAATGTGTGCCATCTGTGTGCCTGCAGCTGTGTAATGCTGGAGAATAACCACCTTTCTCTCCAGTTCTCCATTCCAATGATGATAGTTCACTTACACCTAAACCCAAAGGAAAAACCAGCTCGAGGTCCAATTGTTCTGCTGTAATCGATACCTCAACCTTGGGGCCAGCATCTCCCACTGCCTCCAAATATTAGTAACTACCACTGACGTCCCCAGAAGTTTCTGGGTCTACCACACTGCCCAATCCCCAACTCCTCCTTCCTGAAGGGCCCTCCCAAGGCTACATCCCCAGCCCACAGTTCTCCCTGAGAGAGATCAACCTCCCTGAGATCAGCCAAGACAGATGTGAGAGCAAGGGCCACGTACCCCATGTCAGGGGTGGCGTCTTCATGAGGGAGGGGCCCAAAGCCCTTGTGGGCGGACCTCCCCTGAGCCTGTCTGAGGGGCCAGCTCTTAGTGCATTCAGGCTAAGGCCCCTGGGCAGGGATGCCACCCCTGCTGCTTCAGAGGATGTGCCCTCTCCCCTCACTGGTCCATTGGCATGAGACTCACCCCCTGTCTGCCCAGTAAAAGCCTTTCTGCAGCAGCTGAGCCTACTGTGTGTGGTGCTTTTCCAATGGTGGCTGCCCCCGCCTGGGTGGGGAGTGAGGAGGAGAAGGTGGGGCAGGGTAAAGTGGGGAGGATGAGAAAAGAACAAATACAACAACAAAAACTTTTTACAGTGGGTGCAAAGGTAACTGTGGTTTTCGCCATATGGCAAAATCCAAGGCTACCTCCCCACCCCACAATTCTCCGAGATCAGCCAAAGCAGAGTGCAAGGGCCACATAACCTTGTCAGGGGTGGCATCTTCATGAGGGAGGCCCCCTCCGCCACAAAAAAGGGGCAAAAATCACAATTACTTTTGCAACAACCTAATAGCTGGGTGCAGTGGCGCACTCCTATAGCCCCAGCTACTTGGGAGGCTGATGTGGGATTTTGAGGCTATAGTGCGCCGTGACTGAGTCTGTGAATAGCCACTGCACTCCAACCTGGGCAACATAGTGAGACTGTCTCTTAAAAAAAGAGAGAGAGAGAAATTAGAGAATTTGGGTCTCTGCTTTTGGCTCCTACCTTGGCCCACTCTGCTTCTGTCACTCAGCATTGGGAATTTATAAAACCAGTTCTGATCTACTCTCATTCCCTCCCACAGTTCTTCAAGTCAGTTAAGATGAGGTGTTCCGTTTGACAGATGAGGAAACTGAGGCTCACAGAAGGGCCGCGCCTTGCCCCAGGTCTCCTGATGAGTGAGGGGCAGGACTGGAATTTAAACCCAAGTCCCCTGATTCCTGGCCTAGGCTCCTTCGACTGTCCCTGGTTGCCCTACCCTCAGGGAGGCCCTGATATGTCACCATTACTCAAGAGAAAGTAAGAAAGGGAAAGGAAGAAAAGGGGAACAGAAGGAGGGACCCAGGAAAGCAGGGGGTTGATAGGGGAACATTAGTGCATAAATGAACATGAGTCAGAATGTTGATCTTCAACTTGGATTTATGTCCATGATTCGTGCAAATAGCTATCCAGGGATGGACAGCCACCCTAATCTGGGCTTCTGGCACCACAGGCCTCCAGCTGCAGGGTCCAGGGTCTGAACCTCAGGGCCTGGCAGCTTCAGGCTGGGGCCCCTCATCGGACCTGGCTGGCATGACCTTCTCCCATCTGCAATGGCTTCAGCAAGGCTACTGTGAGTGGAGGTGGAGAAGGCCCCAGAGCCAGAACATCCATCATTCTCTTCTGTTCCGGAAACAAACCCACACTTCCCACAGCTCCTCACAGAGGGGTAGGGGTGTGCGTGGGGCAGGTCCTGCTAGAGCTTGAAGCAAAAATTAAACACACACACAAATTGGTCATGGCACCAGAGGGCCTGAAACCATTTCCAGGAGATTTTGAAGGAAGGGGATCTTCACTGCACCCCACTCTTAGGATTGCTGCTCCTGGAGGCTTCTGCAACAGATGGCAGGTCAAAGCTGGACGAGGCCTCTCTCCACTCAGCAGCAGGGAAGTGAGTTTTTCCCAGTCACTCCCATCAGAGTACAAATGAAAGCCTTCTGGGTGGAGCCTCCCCAGTCTTGTAAACAGCTCGGTTCAGGGACTGGTGTACAAGCTGGCCACCCATCTCAGCCTCTCATCCAGCTGAGGCTCTGGCCACACCGTGCAAGTGGCTTCTAGTTTTTCGGCAATCTGAGGTCAGCTGGCTCTGCAAGATGAAGGTGGAGCCAAATGACACAATCTGGTCTCACTGAGGCCTCTCACGGTCATTTTTTGGAGACTCTAAATAAACAAAAATTTTGAGGACTTCATGATTATGTGGTCGAGTGAGTTTCAAAGTCTCTTATGGAATGCAATACGGGAACAGTGAAAATAACAGCTAGGGTTACGGGGTGCTACCAAGCGCCAGGGCTAAGTACCTTAGGTACGCTGGTCATGTAATCTTCCCCCAGCCCTATGAAGAAGGCAGGTTATTACCCCATTGTAGAAGAGGGAACTGGGACACTAAGAGGTTTTGAATGACTTGCTCATAGCTCCAGGTCCAGGAAGTAGTGGGGCTAGGATTTGAACCCAATCTGGCTCCAGACCCCGGAAGTGGAGCAGTTCTGGGGAGGGAGCCCCTCCCCTTAAACCAACCTCTACCACTCATCAAAGCAGCCTCTAAGGGGTTCCACTGAACTCGTGGGGCTCTTCAGGGAAAAACAGAAAATGACCGAGCAGTCCAATCCTTTCTTCCAAACACCAAATCCTCCAAATCACAACCCCTCCAAGGTATCCATCCCATGGCCTTTACTCACACACCTTCTGCAAAGGGACACTCGCTACCTCCCAGAGCTGGTTCCATTTCTGCACAACTGTGTCCCTTAGAAAGTTCCTCTTCATGCTGTGATGGACCTGACCTCCCTGTCATTCCCACCCACTAGTTATAATTGTGTTCCCAGAAGTCCCACAGGCGAGGCACTGCCTTGTGTCCCATGAGAGCTCTGCAGGGAGCAATGGCAGTTGCTAAGGTCCCAGTCTTTTGACGAGTGGACACAACTCCCAGCTCTTCAGCCTTTCATGGTGGACACCATGGTCAGGGGAGCTTTTCAAACAGAAATATGGTCATACCACTCTGCCTTAAAAATGTCCAGTGACTACACATTACGCTGAGGATAAGACCCAGGCCTCCCACCAAGCTCTGCAGGCCTGCACGGTCAGGGCCTGGCTATATCCTGAACCTTGCATTGCCCCTCTCTTTCCCCACCTTGTTCTTGGCTCCAGCCACACTGGTCTTCCCTCTGATCCTCAAATCGGCTTCCCTACTTCCCCTCCTCCCACCAAGGCCTCTGCATTTGTCGTGTTCTCTGCAAAAGCATGACACTCCTACCTCTCCACCTAACTAGTGCCACTCATTCTGAGAGTCTCAACTCAAATGCTGCCGCCTATGGGAAGCTCTCCTAAGCCCCCAGTCTAGGTCGGCTTCCTCTGCTATTTTCTCCCACAGAAACCTGCTCTTCTTCCTTTAGGGCACTCGAGTGCAGCCTGTCTGTGTGGTGTCTGTTTAGCCATTTCTGCCTCCCTCATTAGACATTATGCTGTATAAGGGCAAGGACCGTATCTGCTTCTGTTCTCTTGGCATCCATAGCACCTAGCACAATGCCTGGCATTTAGATAATGCACTAGAATGAATGGTTTCAGCCCCCCTCACTCTGTGGCTGCCATCGCTCTCCATTCAACACTGTTTTGAAAAGCTGGGCCTCTCCTCCACCAAGATTAGAAAGTAACAATATCACCCCAGACTTAGGCAATGCTGGCAGATGAGACGTTATCTCCCCCAGGGAGGACCAAGACTCAGGACTCGGGGCTCACCTGGTTCTGTAGGCCTGGCTGTGGGAGAGTCCATCATTTGGGAGCTCTGATTTGGATTTCGAACCCCTCCACAGGGTAGACGCCAGGTGTATTCCGGCTGCGACAAAACTGGTGCTTAATAATCAATAACCACACCCGAAAATTACAATAGTACCTACTGTGCCAGGACAATACTAAATCTATATTAGTCAAGTATAAGTGAATCTTTATAACAACTCAGGCTGGCACTCCCATTTCACAGGTAAGGAATCTGAGGCTCAGAGGGGATAACTTGCTGAAGGTCATCCAGCAAGGAGAATGGCTAAGCTTGGATTTGAATCCAGATCTTTCTAAATCCAGAGCCAACCTCTTAAGCGCCGTACTATACTCTGGTGTTTAAAGATGTGTACCAAGAATGTTCATATGGGAGAAGCTGAAAAGGAGGCCAGCCAGGAGGTTTCCGTAATGGTCCAGGGGAGAGCTGGGACGCCTAAGGTGGGGCTGTGGCAGAGGACTGGGGAAAAGTAATAGCAGATCTTTGGAGGAAGAATGGTAAGAAGGGAAAAGAGGCCAGGCGCAGTGGTGCACGCCTGTAATCCTAGCACTTTGGGAGGCTGAGGCAGGTGGATCACCTGATGTCAGGAGTTCGAGACCAGCCTGGCCAACATGGAGAAACCCTGTCTCTACCAAAAATACAAAAAATTAGCCAAGCGTGGTGGTGCATGCCTGTAATCCCAGCTACTTGGGAGGCTGAGGCAGAACAGCTTGAACCTGGGAGGCAGAGGTTGCAATGAGCTGAGATCACGTCACTGCACTCCAGCATGGGCAAAGAAGAGTGAAACTCCATCTCGAAAAAAAAAAAAAAGAAAAGAAAAAGGGAAAAGAAAATAAAAAAAGAGAGAGAGGAGGAAAGGAGGGGAGGGGAAGGGAGGGGAGGGAAGAGGAGGGGACAGGAGGAGACAGGAGGGGACAGGAGGGGAGAGGAGGGGAGATGAGGGGAAGGAGGGGAGTGGAGAGAAAAGGGAAGGAAAGAGAGAGAAACATGGTGAGGCTCTGGAACCTGGTTACATGCGAAAGTTATAAGAAAAAGCAAATCCAAACTCTGATACCCCTGGCCTGGGGCCTGGAGGGAGTCCTCCTTCCTACCCTGCACTGTTACTCAGCCTTCTCTGTCCTACACCAGTGACCCTGAACAGCTGTGGGGCAGCCTGCGGGATGGTGGCCAGACCCCTGCCCCTGGGTAGCAGGCCAGAGCCAGGCCCTGGACACCCACCTGCCACCATGGTGCTGTTTAGCTCAGAAGGATGCAGTTTCTGACCCCCTCACTTAACCTTCCTCTCTGCAAGGTGTCTGGGGCAGCCTCTGTGTGTGCCCTGGAGCAAGGGAGGGACACAGACTCACCAGATGGAAGAGGCGGGAGTTGGGGAGTGGGGGCGGGTGCTCCATGGCCATGGGGGGAGGTGGGTAGCGGATCTGGGACCAGTCCTCAAAGCCATGGTGTGGCACCATGGCTGGCATGGGCGGGTAGGCGTAGGGGTAGGCCCCGCAGAGATGTTCCGGGTGGGGCTCCACGTGGTAGCGCTCTCCCGAGGCCTGCAAGAAAGGCTCACATCTGGCTTTGGCCTGCAACAGGCTGTACGGGACACCCACCTCATCACCGTCTCTCTAATTAGAACGTTAGCTCTCTGAAGGCCAGCAGGCTAGGTACCAAAGGCTGGTACGTGGTCATGAAAGGCTGCTACATGGGTACAGAAATCTGGATACATGGGTATAGAAGGCTGGATATATGAGCATGGAAGGCTGCATGGGCATGGAAGGCTGGGTACATATGCATGGAAGGTTGTGACATGGGCACAGAAGGCTGGTACATGGGCACGAAAGGCTGGTACATGGGCACGGAAGGCTGGTACATGGGCGCAGAAGGCTGGTACATGGGCAGGGAAGGCTGGTACATGGACACGGATGTCTGGGTACATGGGCATGGAAGGCTGGGCACATGAGCATGGGGGGCTGGGCACATGGGCACAGAAGGCTCATACACGGGCATGGAAGGCTGGTAAATGGACACAGAAGGCTGGGCACATGGGCACGGAAGGCTGGTACATGCAAATGGAAGGCTTGTACATGGACACGGAAGGCTGGGCATGGGCACAAAAGGCTGGTACATGGCACGGAGAGCTGGTACATGGGCACAGAAAGTTAGATACATGGGCATGGAAGGCTCACACTTGGGCACAGAAGGTGGGTACATGGACACGGAAGGCTCATACAAAGCCAAAGAAGGCTAGTCACATGGGCACAGAAGGGTGCCACCTGGACACAGAATGTCAACATTGATGACAGCTAACGCATCGTAAGCACTGTCTCTGTACCAATACCGCTCTAAGGCTCTTCCTGTATTACTCATCAGTTAGTTAGTAGAGAATGTCCCCACACCCGAGCACACACTGTGCGTCCATCAGGCTAGTTCCCTGAGGAAGGTGAGATGATGTCAGTGCTGCCACCTCCCTCAGGCCTCCTCACCTTTGCTTTCCTCTTCTGCTGTCTGTTGGCTTCTCTTGCCTTCTCCTCATCTTTGAATGCTTTTAGCTGAGAGAAGGGAGAGAGAAAAGACTGTCAGCAAGGTGGTTTCTGGCCAGGCCCGGATCCAGGGCCTAACCAGTGGAGAGCACTGCCCGGCTGACGCTTCCCGCCAGGCCACCATGCATGGGCCAGGCCTGGGAAAGGGCCCTGAGGGCCGAGCGCAGCCCAGGCTGTTGCTGCAGGCCACCTGCTCGTCACAGTGGTCTGTGCGCAGGTCAAGAGGGTTCACGTGAACCTCGCTGCTTCTGTGCTAACATCTTTTAGTTCCATTCTGGGAGAGTAAAGCCCTAGAACTGACTGTGGAAAGTCAGAGGTACAGGTATCTTAGAGTAAACCTCGTCATTGTACAAGGCAAGAGTCAGAGAGGGGAAGGGCCTTGCCGAGGTCAAATATGATTGCAGAGCTGGAGAGAAGCAGTGAGTGTCCCGACATCCAGCCTCACCAGGGCCCTCCAATCCATACCCCTCTCCCAATGAGGACAGGCCAGTCGCCCTTCCTGGGTCCAGTCACTCTCACCTGGGCATTCGACAGGGTGACCTGGGCCTGCAGCTTCTCCACTTGCTTCTTCAGCTCTTCCTTCTCCTCATTCATGCGCTCACGATCACTGCGCTCTCTCTGGAAGTCCTCCTCGAAGATCTTCACCTGGTGTGGAGGGAGGATGAAGAGAGGGAGTGGGATGGCCTGAGTGGGGATTTCTCCTCAGGCCCAGACTCCCATGCGTCCTACTGGGGTCACAGATGGCAGAGCTGGGGGTCGCCGTGGAGAGTGGGACAGGTGCGCCTCCAGCCCCCACCTTAACTTCAAACAGAGTAGTTCTGTGTCCCTCTATTTTACATTCTGGGCCCCAAGGTAGGACTTTATTTGAACAAAGGATATACGGCTTTAAAAGCAAGGTTGAAAGCCATCAACCAGTACAATCCTTTCACTCTGCTGAGAACCACAGGGGCAGTGACCACAGAACCAGAGTTTGGTGGAGACCGGAGTTTGGGTCTGCTGGCTCTGAGGGTAGAGACCCTACAAACTCTGCTCGGGCTCCGGGGTGCCCCGGCAGAGGTAGGTTGGGTGGGGCCTGCCTCTGTCTCTTAGCCTGTAGTTTCACATGCTTAGTGCAGATCAGCTGAGACACTGGCTAGGTTCAAGGCGGTTTAGGAGGATCAAAAGCATAGGATTAAATAGCAGGGAGACAATGGGAGAGCCACAACCTTTTCATTTCCTTTCACCCCAATCCTTCTGTGTCCCTCAGGGCTAGTAAGTCTTTAATACCATTCTAGTACCTGCCAATCTCCTTTAAAAAAAGGGGAAAAGAACTCTAGTTCAGAGTCTTCATCTGGCAAGAGTATCTGGCTAGAGTTTAATAACATTGTTTTTATTGTGTTTATCGCTTACAGTTACTTTCTACTTGTGACAAATAATAAATGTGTTTTTCCATTTACAGTAGTGATATACAGCTCCCTTTTAAATTCATTTATTTAGAATGTATTTTTTCAATACTAGGTAAATGATAGCATGTGTGGGGCGCAGAGATGGCTAAATCATAAAGGTGGTAGAGGAATGACTTAAGCTAGGGCTATGGTGCTGGAAAGGATAAACGTAGAGCCAGACGGGGGCCCTGGCCAATGGCCAGAAAGTGGATTACTAATTACAAGTTCCACGCGATTCCAAGCCGTCTGGGCCCTCAGGAAAGCTCCAGCTCCCACTGAGCACCTCCCACCTGATTTCCTCCCGGAAGCCTCACCTGCTGTTTCAGCAACTCATTCTGCGTGACCAGCTCCTGTTTCCTTAGGAGGGCCCCTGCTCCTTCTGGGCTACCAAATGCTGTTGGTGGAGAGGATGGTGGGGTTTGGATGCTCAGTGCTTCCTCCAGGGCCTGGAATCAGGGAAAGAAAAGACAGGACCATCAGCAGGAACCCCTGGAAATCAGGGCCCTTTGGAGGGGTCATCCTCAGGGACCTCCTTCCTAATAATAATGATACTAATAATAGCCACCACCATTAATGGCACTGTGCAGAAGATCCAATGAAATATGTGTAGAATGCTAAACAATAGGGTAGCACTGGATCTTCTGCACGGTGCCACGAAGAAAAAAAGTCTATGATCATCATCCTCATTTTACAGATGTGAAAACCGAGGCTCAGAGACCTGAAGGGACTTGTCCAAGGTCACACAGTTAGTAAGCGGCAGAGCACAGACTCAAGCTCAGCACATGCTCTTACCCAGCAGGCTAAACTGGTTGTCATGTAGAAGGGGAAATCTCCCCTTCCCTGAACAGGTGTGGCTCAATTCTTAGCATCCAGACCTAGAAGGAAGATTAAGTCCTCCGGGGGAAGCTTGAGTCTCCCCAACAGCTGGCCTGCCCTGAGATTCTTCAGCTTCAGCAACCCATTCCCATCCAAACCACCCCTTCCATCCCCAACACTTCCGTATGTAGAGAAGACTGGATTTAATTTCTACTTAGTTAATATTTTCCCTTTCTAACCCTGAAAGTGGGCTGAAATATCACCAGATAACATTTTGAAAATAAAAAAAAGTACTCTTAATCTATCAGGTTCACAAAATACTTTTCTTTATATAAACAGTGTGCTCACATCTCCTTAAAGGTTTCAGTTAACCGTGTTTCCCCTTGAACTCTGTTAACATGTTACTCAGAACTCTGGAACATGTCTCAAGACTGGTCACCCTGGACTTCAGCCCCAGGACAGCAGGGCCACCCCTCACATGCCTTAGCATCGCCCATGGGCCTCCCTGGACCATGGGGAGATAGAGACCTGGCCCAACTTGGACTCAGGCTTCCACTTGGTCTCCTCAGCTCCCCTAGACATGCAAAGAAACTGCAGGACCGAGATTAAATTCAGGATGCTCCGAGGGCAAGTTATGGCTCCACTTTATCTTCCTACTCCACCCTACTTTTTAGATGAAAAGACTGAGGTCCAGGGACAGGGAGATGCCTGAGGTCATGAGCAAAGAAGGCCACATGCCCTGCATTACTCATCCACATGGTGTCTGTCCCCAGCTCTGCCAAGAAAACCTCCAAGGTCATCTTTATGATCAGCAGCACGGACAATTCTCTGCCTCTATTTAGAGCCCCAAGTCCCCCAGCTCAGGACAGATGGCTTTTCTTTCTCTGGAAACAGGTCAAGGGCCCCAGACTTGGCATAATCAGTGTTTACAAAACACCAAAACCAAAAAGAAAGGGTCTCCCCAGCAGGCCTAGGAATGCTCAACTCATGCCAGAGTCCACTGTGACCAGGGTCAGGAGGCAGAGGGAAAGAAAAACAATTAGCACGAAAGGAAAAGCTGAGCCATGAACTTAACTCCTCCAGGCCCTCAGAGAACGTTTCCTTTCAAAGCTCCCTCCCGTCAGCTTGTATCTTTGAAACCCTGCTGGAAGGTAGGCAGAGCCAGAGCCATTCCCACCAGGGCTCAGATGGCAAAACAACTGGAGAGGCTGGAGAGGCTAAGCTGGGACTAGACCACTCCGCTTGGCTCAGACCACACGGTTTCTGGTTTCCCCAGCCTCCACCCTGGGGGCCCCGTCTCCCTGGATCCCACTGCACAAGGGCGGGCCCCTCAGCCCGTGCTCCTCCACTCCCTTCAGTGTTTGCTGAACACGTGCTCAATGGCAGGAGCTGTGCAAGGCACCCAGGGTGTACACCTTGGTGAAGGTGTGCACCTCCCACCGCCAGATGGGAAGACAGAATTAAATAAGTGATGACGAGCCATGAGACGGAGTGTCAGAGAAGTTGCTGGGACCTCAGGAGCACAGACCAGGGCAACCTGAAGGAGGTTCAGGGAAGGCTTTGCTGAGCAAGTGAAGGTAAAGCGAACCCTGACAAGCAGGGTGGGCAGGTGAGGCATAAGAGGAAGAGTGTACCTCCAGAGGGATGGGTGACACAGGCTCATCCAAGGGCTGAGTCACTCTGAGTGTGGGAGGCAATGGCAGAGCAGGCGGGAAACAGGATGCCAGTTCACTGACTGGGGGTTACCCTTCCTGAGCTGAATGGTTGGGGGTGCCAGTGATGGGGTAGGCATTGCAGCTGGATTCAAGGGACCCCTGCCCAGCCAAGGGACCCGGGCCAAGACACCCACCTTGTTGAGCCGCTGGATCTCCTTTTCCTGGTACTCACGCTGCCGGGTGAGCGGGCTCAGCTGATCCTGCAGGTACTTGACCTTTTGGCGCAGCTCCTTGGCCTCTGCTGTCAGCTGCTCCTTGTCGGTCTGCAGGGAACACAGGATTGGTAAGCTGGCTAGGGATGGCCTCTCCAGGAGGCCTCGGACTCCGTCCTGCCTGGCCCAGCTCCTACCTTCTCCCCTGGCCATCACTCCACAATGCTCACATGCAAGGCACCTGGGGTCGGTGCAGTAATGTCCATCTGGTCCTGCCCTCAATTATTGTGTGTCAATTTAAAATAATAATTTAAAAAAAGAAAAAGCAGCAGCTCAGTTGAGTAGAAGACCCTGGATTCTGACACCAGTTCATTCACTAAGCAGTTGAGACCCCCGGCACTGCCACAGCCCTCTCTTGTCTAAACTTACCTACCCGTCACAGGTACGGGGTTCCTAACGTGAGTCACACAGAGGCCTCAGGAGGGCTGTGAGCCCCAAAACTGAAAGCAGAATTTTGTCTGTGTGTAATCTGCTAGAAAGAAAAGCCATAGTTCTGACCATATTCACATGGGGGTCTTCCGTGATCCACAGAAAGTGATAAACTACTGATAATCCCTAACAGACACTTCAGCTCGTATAGCCTTGGAGCCTAGAGGGGAGATGACACGCCCAGAGAGCACTGTGGCATAAGGCAGAGCGTGCTCCTCCAGAAAGAAACGAAGTACTAAGGGGCTAAAAGAAAGATCACCACAGCTGAGGGAAGGCTTCCAGGAGGCGGTTCCATACCCTCTATGGAACCAGCAGGGCTTCGCCACAGACAGTCAAGACTGGGATGGCCTTTAGACAGCATCAAGTCCCAGCCCTGTAATACGATGGAAAACAAATGTCCAGAGAGGGGAAGTGACAAACCCAAGGCCACATAGTGAGCTGGGGCTAGAGCCCAGGTTTCCTATTCCCTTGCACTCTCCCCTTCCATGTCAAAGGAGGTGTTTAAACGAGGGGATGGTAGCACAGTGCAGTGGAAAGACAAGGCACATCCCAAAATAAACTATACATTCCTATGTGTACATATATGCGAGAAAGGTCTGGAAACGGATGCACCAAAACGGTAACAGTGGTTCCCTCTGGGGAGGGCCTGGGATCGTGGCAGGGGGAGGTAGTCCAGGGAAACTTTCACTTTGTAGTGTGTGGACATTTCCTAACTGTGTATTCACAGCATGTGATTAGGAGACCAGTCGCAGGGGTTAGTTTTCACCCAGCCCTGTGTGACCTTTAGTCAGTATGGACTGCGGAGGGCAGCCTTGGTCAGAACTCCGTGGGAATCGTTCTGGACTCCCCATCAAGAGGCTCCCAGACGGGCATGGCTTTTACCAAAATGCGTACTTATCTACAGGGCCACACCTTGTCACGAAATGCCCTACCTTCCTTGCAGCTGATAGGGAAGAGCCCTCAGATTCCAGGGATTTCTCTCACCTATCACTGTTAACAAGGCAGAGAGGCCAAAGATCCAGGATGTCTCGCTGTGAGTCACCAGATGTGACTGTGCACTCGTGAGGAAAGACAGAAGTGTTCTCCCTACCACACCTCCAAGGTGAGGGGGTGTCACAGACGCAGGCTGACTGCTCAAATAAGGCCCCTGGTGTCCCATGCTGATGGGAGGAACTCTGAAAGGCAATCCATGTTGAAAACGTCCATTTTGAAGCTAGGCAAAAGACCATGTCCAGTTCCCATGAAGGGGGAAACATGGTGACATAAATAAAATCTCCCGAGAGTCTGGCAGTCAAGTGGCCTTTCCTCTTTAAGCTGCTCCAAGGTCCTGATGGGCCTCGGCTGGTCTCAGTCATACATATGACTGGGCAGATACTGCTACTTAGGGGACCTGTTGTTTCCCCCCTAAGAAAGAATCTGGTCCCACTTATGCCCACTCTCAGATCTCTGTAACTTCTTCCTCGTCGTACTTTTTTTCTGAGACAGGGTCTCATTCTGTTGCCCAGGCTAGAGTGCAGTGACGCAATCTCAGTTCACCGCAACCTCCACCTTCCGGGTTCAAGAGATTCTCGTGCCTCAGTCTCCCGAGTAGCTGGGACTACAGACATGCGCCACCACACCCGGTTCATTTTTGTATTTTTATTAGAGATGGGGTTTCACCATGTTGGCCAGGCTGGTCTCGAGCTCCTGACCTCAAGTGATCTGCCCACCTTGGCCTCCCAAAATGCTGGGATTACAGGCATGAGCCACCATGCCCGGCCATACATTTTTCTTTTAAAGAAACAGGGTTTCACTCTGTTGTCCAGTCTGGAGTGCAGCGGCACGATCGCAGCTCACTGCAGCTTCCAACTCCTGGGCTCAAGCAATCCTCCTACCTTAGCCTGAGTAGCGAGGTCTACAGGTGCACGCTACCACACCCAGCTAATTTTTAATTTTTGTAGAGACAAGGTGTGGCTGTGTCACCGAGGTTGGTCTCAAACTCCTGGCCTCAAGCAATCCTCCCACCTCGACATCCCAAAGTGCCAGGATCACAGGTACAAGCCACCCAACCTGGTCTTCTTTGCAATACTTAACACACTTTTACTTGATTTGCTTCTGTAATTAGTTGTCTGGCACCTCTTTCCCAGCCAGGGCAGGGTTGAGCTGTTCCTGTGGACTCTATGCCCAAGCATAATGCCTGAGACAGGCTCTGAGGACAAATGCCTGCATGAATGGATAAGTGAAGCTCTGTCTCATGTTGTAGCCCATCCCTGGCATATCACCATCACTACGCTGAACACTTAGCAGCATCCCACCCCACCAAGTGCCACAGAGCAGGCCTGCTTGGATCTTTTTTTTTTTTTTTTTTTTGAGAAAGAATTTCACTGTTGTTGCCTAGGCTGGAGTGTGATGGTGCAATCTTGACTCACTGCAACCTCCGCCTCCCAGGTTCAAGCGATTCTCCTGCCTCAGCTACCTGAGTAGCTGGGATTGCAGGTGCCTGCCGCCACACCCAGCTAAGTTTTGTTTTTTTTAGTAGAGACGGGGTTTCATCGTGTTGGCCACACTGATCTTGAACTCCTGACCTCAGGTAATCCATCTGCCTAGGCCTCCCCAAGTGCTGGGATTACAGGTGTGAGTCATCATGCCTGGCCGCCTGCTTGGATCTTTTATACAGTGTGCTTCCCTGTACAGTTCCCCAGTCCCTACGATTTTAATGGAACAAAAAGTTCTGAATAAAAACAAGAAAATGTGCAAAGCTGCAGTTAATGCAACCTTCTCAATTTTCAGATGGGAAACTGCAGTGCAGGGAAGGAACGTGCCTGTGTTTTTGGTCACAGAGCTCTTTGGCACTAGACCCCCAGGTCTCCTGACTCCTGCTCCTGGCTTGTTTGCTCCAGTGAACTCTCTGCTAATGTGGAGGGGAGCTGACTCTGCAGGGACCAACAGTCACACTTGCCTCCTCCATTTCAATCTTGGACTTGGCCAGGAGAAGCTTGCGGTCAAAGTCACGCTGCTTCTGCTCCCGCTCGGCCTCCAGGTCAGTCACCTGCTTCTGCAAATCAGCCAGCTTCTGACGCAGCTCAGTGATCTGGGTTCAGAGGCAGAGAGAAGGAGTGTATAAGGCAAGGATGTAGAGCACTTCCAGGATGTGGGCAGGGCCTGGCTGCCCCTGGGCCCTCCAACACTGCCCCCACCTTCTCCTCTGGGCCATACTGGGGCTCAGCGTGGCCACTCCCCAAGGTTCAAAGCTGCTAAAGAGGCAGTGAGATGAAGACCAGGCATGCCCTGTGGGCGTGGCCAGGAACCCCACATTACCTTCTGCTCATACTGCTGCTTCATGGACCGGAAATGCTGGTCCCACTGCTTGTTCACTTCCAGCAGCTGTGGGGAGAGACTGGAGTTAGCAGGAGATGAGCAGAGAAGGAATAAGGAGAGCCAACTCCTGCCCCATGTACACCAGCGTCCCAAGGTGCGCTCAGTGTGTGTGAATAGTGGCTACGTCTCCAGCCCTCACCTCTCAAAAACTCAATGTTACTCAAAGTCATTTACCTTTATCCACTGCTGCATTTTACCTTGCCAGGAAAGCAAGATTAACACTAAGACATGGAAACCACATCATTCTGGTGAATAGTTGTGGAACACACACACACCTCTTTGGAGGGCAGTCTGGGGTGATGTATTGAAATTTCACATTTTCATCAACTTTAACCCAATAATTCCACTCTGAATAATTTAACCAATAGAAACACTTACACAAGTGTGCAAAAATATATACACAAGGCTAATCATCTCAGCAATATCTCTATTACAAAAAAATCCAGAGGCCAGTCTAACCACAGAAGATAGGTTAAGTAAATGATAGTTTAAACAGACAATGTGCAGCTGTTAAGAAAATAAGAAAACAGGCGGCCAGGTGCAGTGGCTCATGCCTATAATTCCAGCACTCTGGGAGGCCAAGGTGGGCCAATTGCTTGAGTTCAGGAGTTCAAGACCAGCCTGGAGAATATGGCAAAACCCCATCTCTACAAAAAACACAAAAATTAGCCAGGCATGGTGGCACGCATCTACAGTCCCAACTATTCGGGAGGCTGAGATGGGAGGATCACCTAAACTTAGGAGGCGGAGGTGGCAGTAAGCTGAGATCATGCCACTGCACTCCCGCCTGGGCAACCAAAGTGAGACCCTGTTTTAAAAAAAGAAAACAGAAAATAAGGCATCTACCACACTTCCTCAGTTAGAAGATGACACTAATTATCCACCATACTCTTGATATAACAATGCCTCAGGGAAGAAAAACAAATCTACATCATCAACTAAATAAAACAAAAGGAGTATTGGCCCTGACCCTTAAGATGCGTCATAAGGATCCACACCAATTTCAAAAACACTGCATATGATAAAAAATTACTAAGAATTGAAGGAATATAGTATATGTTATAGATATGAATAGACACTCTCAAAGGCAGTTAATTTTTTTTTGGAGGCAGGTCCAGGCTGGAGTGCAGGGGTGTGATCATGGCTCACTGCAGCCTCCTGAGCTCAAGTGATCCTCCCACCTCAGCCCCCCGAGTAGCTGAGACTACAGGTGTCTACTACCACACCCAGCTAATTTATTTTTTTGTAGAGACAGGGTCTTGGTATGTTGCCCAGGCTGGTCTCAAACTTCTGGATGCAAGTAATCTTCCTGCATCAGCCTCCCAAAGTGCTGGGATTACAGGTGTGAGCCACCAGGCCTGACCCAGTTAATTTTATAAAAAAGAAAAGAAAAAATAATCTGTAAAGCAGTGTGTGTATATACATATACATATACACACATGTATATGTGTAATTTTATTCTACTTTGAAAAAAACTGAGGGATATGCAACAAACTGTAATCAGTTGTGGTCTTCTCTAGGAGGTGGTGTTCTTGATCTTTTTGTAATGAGCATTATATCACTTTTGAAATCAGAAAAAAAAAACGCTTATAACAATACAAAAAGAAATCTAAAACTAACATGCACATCAAGAAGCTTTCAAATGTGCGGGAGGACGAGGACAGGCAGGCTCGGGGTTCTAGAGAAGCACCTAGGCAGTGTGGAAAGGGGCTAGCTGGAACACACAGAACAAGTGTCTACCAAAAAGGAGCTGCACTTCGACCTCGAGTCTGGAAAGACTGGACTAGACTAGGGGTGTGAGGAGGAGGAGGAGGAGGAACACATGTGGGATCCACGGGAAAAGGCGGAATGGACTGCAGCACAGGGACTCTGCGGTGTGGCTTCTCTCTTGGCAGCAGAGGGAAACTAAGAGCCTCTTACGAACCGGCTCCTGCACCTTAGTGGTACTGGGGGACATTTAAACTACCTAAAGACCTGGCCATCGCCCTAATGGAGTTTAGGAATCCACTCAGTATTCTGTGGCAGGCTTCAGCTGCTGGCTGGTCTTTTTCATTCTTGCCTATGAAAATTCTTGAAATGGGAGTCTCAAAATACCTGCAAAGTAGCTACACCAATAGAGGTAGGTAGCTTTTTTTTTTTTTTTTTTTTTTTTTTGAGACAGGGTCTTGTTCTGTTTCCCAGGCTGGCATGCGATGGCATGGTCTCAGCTCATTGCAACCTTGGCCTCCCGGGTTCAAGTAATTCTCCCTGCCTCAGCCTGGGTAGCTGGGATTAATAGGCATGTGCTACCACGCCCACTAATTTTTTGTATTTTTAGTAGGGACAGGGTTTTGCCATGTTGGCCAGGCTGGTCCCAAACCCTTGACCTCAGGTGATCCGCCTGCCTCAGCCTCCCAAAGTGCTGGGATTGCAGGCATGAGCCACCACACTCAGCCGAGGTAGCTTTTAACGTTAAAAATTTTGACAGTAAATTTATGGAGCCTCCAGACTAGTGGGAAGAGGCCTTAATTCCCTCCTTCCATGATGGGCCCTCCCTAAACCACCTCTCGAGGGTCCCTCCACTCCTCATCAGTGATGCTAAAACTTGCCTAACTTATCACAACCTCTTTCCACCATCCAAGGTCTACCATGGGAGCCTGCCTAAACTCTACCCCCAACAATGTTAGGCCATGCCCCACATGCCGCCTCCTCAGAGTGACTGCTGTAGGCAAACGGACTGATCAAGAGAGGGCAGTCCAGGGCAAGGAGGCAGACCTCATCCATGGGCAGGTGGGTCAGTGGTCACCATGCCAACTCCTCATGGTGACCTGGGACCTGCCAGAGCCAGGAGGCCAGGGCAAGCCTTTGTGCTGCTGGTCCTGGGAGGGAAGAGGGATCCTCCCACTACGGCCACCCCGGCCACCTACCTCACTGCGCTGCTGCTCCAGCATCTTCACCTTCTTCTCAGCTGCGCCCAAGGCCGCCACCTCTGGGACCTTACCTGCCGTCACACTAGCCTGGGGAGAAGCACAGAGGGGCCTTCACCAAAATCTCAATACAAATGATCTCACCCACTCAGTGCTCCTCTAAGGCCCCTCACCCCTGTGGCCCCAGTTCTCTGTCTCCTATCTCCCTACTCCTCCCACCCACCAGGACAGCACTAACCGTCCCAGTCATGACTACGTCCCCTTCTAGAAGTCTACAAGGTGATGATTCCCCCTCCCTGACTCAGGGTGGCTGCCAGGCCCTCTCCCCTTCCCTTCTGCCCTCCCCATAGCCACTCTCCCTGCTTAGGTACAACCTCTAAGGTACTACCAGCCACTCTCCTCACCCCCTACACACATTGGCCAAAAAACTCTGTGGCCTGGAAGGTAAGACATTTGAGATATAGATATAGACAGATATAGCTATATTCATTCTATAAAACATATATGTTTTATAAAACTTTCATAAAAGTTACATAAAATGTTTATTTAAAAACACTTTTAGAAAGATGCAGAAATAAAGATCTGTGTAGTACACATAGATGTTTCCCAGCTCTGTCCTCTGTAAGGGGCTAAAGCAGAGACATCCAGCAGCACTGAGTACACCTAGTGCTCGGTTGGTTTCTAAATATCATTTTCTTTTTATTAAAAAGAAATAGGGCTGCTTTGAGGGGCTGGAGCAGATAAAATATAAGGTGGAGCAGATAAAATATAAGGTGAGTTTGGTACATCTTACAGTGCCAGAAAGTAAGGAAGTGCTCACATGAATAATACTAATAACAATAATAATAAAAGGGCATGTCAAAAGGGCACAGGAGACAACCTGAAAAAAACTTCTATGGCCAAAACGGGAACACTTTGAACAGCAAAATACATCACAATAGTATTAGATTGTAAGTCACAGTATGAAATAAATATTCTTGAGTTCATACCGATAGAACAAAATAGCTGAATACATAAATAAATGGGGAGAAGGGACAGCTCTTCCTTACAAAAGAATTCCGATTAATAATAGGAAGAATGAGTAAAGTACAAAATCACCATTCCATTACTACAGGAATAACTGTTGCAGGTGGAGATCCACCAATGGACACTAAAATCAGTGAGTGAAAGTTTAAGGAAAAATAGAGTACTTGCATAGTCTCAAAAGTTGCTTCTCAAAAATAAACATTTATTAATTACAAAGAGAAAATTGGTCCCTTGTTTGCAGAGAAACTTGAAAGGCAGCACTTGAGCAAGTGATGAAGGTTAACAGTAGTAAAACATTGACGTCATGTACCCCTGGTCTGCTGGATTGAGAAATGTTCTGCACACTCTGATGTAAATAGAACGCGACCTCCGTGAAATTCTTGCCAAAACACATAACCTCAATCTCATCATGAGATCCAATCACTTGTGAGGCATCAATCTTGACAGCAAATAAGCCCAAACTGAAGAACATTCTACGGAGTAACTTGCCAGTACAACTCAAAAGTGTCAAGGTCATGAAAAGCAAGGAACAACTAGGAACTGTCACAGACTAGAGGAAACGAGAGAGATGAGATAACTGAATGCAATGTGAGATCCCAGACTCCAAGCCGGCACGCGACAGGACGTGAGTGCAAATCTGGTGAAATCTGAATAAAGTCTGTAGTTTACTAAGTAGTACATGCCGTTAATTCCTAGTTTTGATCATTCAACCAGGGTTCTATAAGATGTTGCCATTAGGGGAAGTAGAGGAAGGGGATAGGGGAACTCTCTGGACTATTTTTGCAACTCTTCTGTAAGTCTAGTTATATCAAAATAAAAAGGTTTAAAGGTTAAAAAAAATGGCAAGTGCTGGAGTGAAACAGCAGACAAGGCCAGTAGTCCAAAGGGTGTGTGTCGACTCTATCTCCAAGTCCCTCTGTGATGGACACCAAGACCCTCGTCTTCTCTGGGCTTCATACAATGAGAAGCTCAAACAGAAGAAGTTTCTGACATTGTCCTGGACTTCTGACATTGTCCGCCATCATCCTGGAATCAGACTCTCTCTATTCTCAGCGTTCTCTTTCCCTCCACACTGCACCCCCTAGAGGCTTCGGGGAGGGCTGGGGGCAGAGCTTGCCCCCTACAGGCTCAGGCCTGTAAGCACACCATAGCACCAAGGAACAAGGTGAGGGGGAGCCCTCCATGGAAGGTCACCCCCTTTGAGAAAGGGGACAGACAGGCCTGCCCACTTGAAATCTGCGGCATCTTGGATGGGAGCTGTGCTTGGCAAAAAGGTCAACAAGTTACTGGGGAAGGAGGAAGCGGGTGGACTCCAGGTTCTAGGGTGGAGCACCCTGAACCTCCACGAGGGAGAGAGGAGTCCACGTGGAGTCAGCAGAGCTGGCTGCTGGCACCAAATCTCCCCTAAAGAGCAACAGCTAATGTTCACTGTTTATGACACTAAACCTACTTTACAAGCATTGCATCACTGAATCCTCACAACCACCCCTTGAGGCAGGTGTTACTATCTTCATTTTACAGAGGAAACTGAGGCCTAGGAGTCTTATATGACCTATCCAAGGCTGCAGTGCTGGTAAAAGGTGGAGCTAGTATTCTACCTGCATGCAATTCCAAGGCACACTTGTTGCCCCTCTGTAACACACGCCTCTTATGGGACAGGAGACCCTGGGGCAGAAGGGCAAGTTGCTCCCACTCTCAGATAGGGCAGGAAGAGCATCTGGCTCGGGGCTTTCAAGGAAGATGAGTGGAGATTAAAGGGCACAGGAAAAGTAAAGAGACCTGCCCAGGGAATTCCACACCTGAGGCAGCTCAGAGAACCCAGGGCAGAACAACTGAGTCCACAAGTCCCTTCCACAAGATGGCAGACAAGGCAGGATCTGATGTGGGGAATAAAGGGAAGAAAAGAGGATCTCCATGGGCTGGGATTCAGAAGACCAGGGAAGAGCAGACTTTTGCCATTTATCAGCATGTTTCCCTGGCCGTACCCTACATCTGCCTGACAGCAGGTCACGCAGAAATCCTAATTATATGATGTTACATGACCTCCCCAAACCTACGGCCATCGCTACAGAATGGAATAATAGTCCCAGCCTTGCCTACTCTATATGTAGAGATGAGGCCCAAGTAAGATAATAGATTTGCAAGTCCTGGATAAACTCTACATTGCCACACAGTAATAAGAAATTAAGCCATTACGGTAATTACTACTATTGCATAGGTGTAGGGTGGGTTAAAGACACTGAGCCCTACTGTTCAGCTATTAAACCCCATTAAAGGGTGAAATTAAAACATGTTGGTAAAGAGTTGGGACTCAGCTCTGCAGCAAGGCGAATGGTAACAACTGGGCAAGCGGTGCAGAGTCTGCTCCTGCTTGGGACCTGGATGTGGCCAGTGCTGGGACTAGAGGAGGATGGGGGAGTGGGCCAGCCCTGCAGCATCACCAGACCACACCAAAACTGGCCAGCACCCTCCCCTGTCCACTTTAGAGGCTCCAGAGACACAATCCCAGGAGCTTAGCAGAATCCAAGGGAGCTTGCTCAACCAAACAACCTAATTCTGCCAGGAATATCAAAGATGTTAAATTGACTTTTGGGAACCACTCTCTAAGACAGACTTTGACAAACTGGAATGTGTTTAGGGAATGCACCCAGACTGAGCAAATAACTCAACACTGCCTTCTATGAGCAATGGCTGAAGGAACTGGAGTTATTTAGCCAGGAGAAGAGAAGGCTTATGAGGCCCACAGAGCCACAGTGACTACCAGCAGCCTCTAAGCATGGAGGTCAGGCCAAGTAAAGAAAAAAACATGTAACAGCTACAACCTTCTACCAGTGGCACTGGCTGCAGGAGGAAGTAGGCTCACTGTCACTGGAGGTGGTAAGCAGAGGCTGAGTACCAGCAACCAAGGATGCTACAGAAGGAATTTCTGACCACATACCTGCTGCTGTCCAGCCACCGCCTTCTTGCCTGCCCCTTCCATCTTCGGTGAGCCTGGCTGCCCAGACGCACCCTCTTTGTTGCCATTGCTCATCAATAACTTCTTGAGCTCCAAATTTTCCTCCCTGGGATGGAGGTAAACAGAGAAGTCACAACGCTGGCCCTGAGTTAAGAAACCTACAGGGTTCCTTAATGCTCACTGTCGCATGAGTTGCAGCTGAGCCCCAGGGAGTACTGCAGGATCCTGAAACCTGCCCTCAGGGAAAACCAAAAAGGGCATCTTCAGCCACCTTGCTCTCAATCTGTGGGCTTCCCTGGAGGCCTCTGATTGTCAACGGCAGGGTTTCCCCAGCTGTGGAATTTCTATGCACATAAGACCTTCAGGATAAATTAAATAACCCTGGATCACATTCTAGTGAGAAAGTGACACCCTTTCCAATTATCTTCACATTTCCTGTGTAGCCCATGGAGACAGTGCGAACTTGGTGCTAACAGACCCTGGGCACTTCTCTAGTTACTCGCCAGTCTCCCTTGTTAACACAGAAGTGCAGGCTGCAGGCTCAGAGCCTTCAATGTGCAATGATACTTAGCCTGAATTTATTAACGTCCTTTCATTTTCCTTGTATTTAGAGTTATCTTCTATTTATCATAGATAACGCTGTTTTCCACTTAAAGTTTTTTTTATAATTTTAAGTAAAAATATGAATCAAATTAAAGTAAAATTCTAAGTAACTAATAAGGCAGGTGATAGAGGATATTGTAAAATTAGTGATTTTAGTCAGGTCTGACTAAAATGTTTCTTTCTTTTTTTTTTTTTTTTTAGATAGGGTCTCATTCTGTCACCCAGGCTGGAGTACAGTGGCCCAATCTCAGCTCACCACAGCCTCGACTGCTCCTACTCAAGTAATCCTCCCACCTCAGCCACTCCCCACCTCCCCCACCACACACCCCCACCCTCTTGAGTAGCTAGGACTATAGGCACACCACCATACCTGGCTAATTTTTTTGCTACTTTTTGTTGGGGCTGAGGGAGGGGTGGTGATGCATTTCACCAGGCTGGTCTCAAACTCATGGACTCAAAGCAATCCTCCCACCTTAGCCTCCCAAAGTACTGGGATTACTGGTGTGAGCCACCATGCCCGGTCACCATTTCTTTATGTTCTATTTGCCAGCTGAGTTTCCACTTGAAAAGCCAATAAGTAAAGTGACTTTCCCAAAGTCATACAGGAAAGACTTGCATTCTTGCCTTCTAATCCGTGAGTCTTTTCCCCAGCTTCGGTTTTTGAATCCATGGATGGGGTCAGTAGGGCTATAAAAACCCCAAAACTGCATCCTTGGCCATCCAAAAGCAAATAAATTACACACTGATTCAAAATAACCAATGGCTCAGTAGTTAAACATTACTTCTGTGGCCATACTTAAGAAGTTTATATTCCTTCTTTTTCTGTTGATTCTAATAAGAAAAAGAGGAGGAGGAAAAAACAGTGGCAAGTCTTGTCTATAACAAAGGCCTTTCCTATATGTGCCTGAGCCCAACTGGCACCCAACAGATGACTCATCCCCCAAATTGTCCAGGGCCACAGTGCAGGCAGGAATTGTGGCCACTCAGAGGATGGAGAGCAAGGAGGCCCAAGTTCATGTTGTAAGACTCCAATCAAGTCCCTGCCTCTCCCTGGGCCTCAGTTTCCCCTCTGCACAGTGAGGGGTCTGGCCTGCATGATCTCCAAGGGCTTGTCAAGCCCTGACAGTCAAGATCAGTGTTTCCCAAGGCATGATCCTGGGCCTACCTCCGTCATAATCACAGAGACTCCTGGTGAAATGCAGGCTCCTAGGTCTTGCCTAAGACCTGTCAATTCAGAATCTTGCAAAGGAAGGAAGGGAAGGCATATAAACTTGTAATGCCTTTCCCTGACCCTCAACCCTCAGTTAAGTCTAAGCCCGCTAGTCCAGAGGCGGACCTCTGATGTTCTCAGGAAGACAGAGCAGGTCAGGATGGTGACCAGCAGGAGGCAGCAAAGTCCTGAGTCCTCTGGCACAGCCAGTTCACCGTTAACAGGGGAGAGAGGCGAGTGTTGGAGGAGGAAGTAAGTGCAATCTATGCTGATTTTCTTCTGAAGCTCTCAAAGCACTCTATATACTTCCCAAGGTGGCAAAAGGGCCAGAGAGAAAAATACCAAAGGAGCCAAGGAGAAGGATCAAGAGACATAACCTCCAAACAGGGCTCTGGGCACAGGGCCCCGGAGCCACGGTCCTCAACCCAGGAATCAGTGCTGCACACCAGCCCCTCCTCCTGCAGCCCCCACTCCTCACCCCTTCTCTGAGGGGCCTGAACTTACCGCAGCCTCTCAGCAGCCTGATCCCGCTGTTCCAGGCCCTTGTCCAACTTGGCCTTCAGAGCCTCGTTCTCCTTCCGAAGCTGCTCACACAGGGTCTGCCGGCAAGGGAACAGGCAGGGTGAGGGGAAGGAGGGGACACCTCCCAGGTGCAGGCGGAACTAGAGGACAGGGACGGGCTGCAGCCACTCCAGGGCCCAGCTCCTTATTCCCTTTGCCTGGCCTCACCCAATCCCTGTCTAAGGAGCTAAGCCACTTGGCCACCCACGTGTCCTCTCCCCTGGGAGCCAACTACAGAGAAGCCTGACCAAGAATCAGCGGTGGGGCCTTCTGCTCCTCCAAGACAGACAGCTCCATCCCTTCTCCTTCGTCCCTGCTCCCACTGCCGAGACCCCTGTTCCCCACCAGCCTCCCCTGGCTGACTTCTACTCTTCCTTTGAAGTCTTAGTTTAAATCTGTCTCCTCAGAGAAGTCCTCCCTGACTCCCCCATCCAGCTACATTAGGCCAACTCTGTTATCCTTGCTCACAGCCCCCTGCTTTTATGCTTCTCAGCACCTGTGACAGATACAGCTAAAGAACTGTTTGTGCTGCTATTTTCTTAATATCTACCCCCCTTACTCCCAATGAATTCCTGAGCTCCTGGAGGGCTGGGACCCCTAACCATTCTCTTGTTCACGGTCAGATCCCCAGCCCCCAGCTCAAAGTCTGTGGAAGGAACAACGTGACTGAACAGCCGAATGGACAAATGAACAGGCGAGTCGTGGGGGGCCTGGAAGACACATCAGTTTGCAGGTGTGAGAGGTACCCAGTGTTGCCAAGGGGAAAGTCAGAAGACGGGGCATTCAGTCAGGACCTCACTATGCCCTCACGCCCTCACAATGTGGCTGTAACACTTGGTTCCCTCCTCTACAAAAGAAAGACAACTGTTTCTTTTTTTTTTTTTTTTTTTTTTTTGGAGACAGAGTCTCGCTCTGTTGCCCAGGCTGGACTGCAGTAGCATGATCTCAGCTCACTGCAACCTCCACCTCCCAGGTTCAAGAGATTCTCCTGCCTCAGCCTCCTGAGTAGCTGGGACTACGGGCATGTGCCACCACGCCTGGCTAATTTTTGTATTTTTAGTAGAGACGGGTTTCACCATGTTGGCCAGGCTGGTATCAAACTCCTGACCTCAAGTGATCCTGCCTCAGTCTCCCAAAGTGCTGGGATTACAGGCGTGAGCCACCACACCCAGCCCAGGGACAACTGTTTCTTCTCTGCCTCCTCTATAGGGCTGCTGAGAGTGTCCGGACAGATGAGACAGTGAGAGTGGAAGTGTCCATGAACCATCAGCCACTTGCTTATGTGTGGGGACTCATGTTGGAAGCTCTGTGAACTGGGGATGAAAGAGGGGTCACCAGACTCAGGACCTCACAGGCTGCAGGGAAGGAAAGGTGCTGACTAGCAACGCTAACATGCACAGAGTTGTTCAATCTTTCCACAAATCCTCACTGAACACCTGACCTGTGCCAGGTACATGGCTGGGTGCTTCTTCATAGACTACCTCACTGGTGCCTCACGACTTCCCCAAAGCTAAGTAACTCATCTCTATGTTAAAGGTGGGGAAACCAGGTAAAATGATACAGTCTAACAGGTGCACAGCTGCTAAGACTCATCCCTGGGAGTAAAACTCCATCTGGCAGACCCTACACTGGTGTCTCTTTCCCCTGTGATGAAAGATCAGAGAAGGGAGAGAGATGGTGCCCAAAGGAGGGGACAGTCTTTGAGCTGGGCCAGCACCAGGGCCATTCACTAAACAGCCATCTGCTGCCTTCCATCTCCCAGGCCCGTTGCAGGTAGATGCAATCATGTGACTAGTTCTGGCCAACAGAAGAGGTGCGGAAGGGACAAGCATCACTCCTGGGTTGTCCTATGCACAATTCCCCAGTCTCTTTTTCCTGGTAGCAGGGGCTGATGTGGATGCCTCGTTCTCTAAAGGACACTGGAAGGTGGGGCCCCTTTCTCCCTGGGATTCTGAGGAACTGTGTAGAGCAGAAACAAACCCCTGCCACACGGAATAGGAGCGAAAACTTTTGTTGTGTAATCCAGGGAGATTTCAGAGTTGTTTCATTTCTGACCCACACAGGAGACTCTTGGGAAGGCTGAACGGAGGACACAGCCTTAAACTGGAGGTGGTTGGACAATGAGGGAGATGAGGCTCAGAAAACAGAAAACTGGCTGGGCATGGTGGCTCACACCAGTAATCCCAGCACTTTGGGAGGCTGAGGCAGGAGGATCACTTGAGCCCAGGAGTTCAATACCAGCCTGGGCAACGTGGCAAAACCCTGTCTCTACTAAAAATACCAAAAAATTGGCCAGGCATAATGGCGTATGCATGTAGTCTCAGCTATTCAGGGAACTGAGGTGGGAGGACTGAGCCCAGGAGATCAAGGCTGCAGTGAGCTGTGGTCGCACCACTGCACTCTAGCCTGGGTGGCAGAGCAAGACCCTGTCCCCCACCACCCCTCAAAAAAAAAGAAATTGAAAAATTATTGTTGAGTCCATTCAATGCCTAGCAGAGAGCCTTATGCTATACCTGACCTTGAACATGTTTAGTGAACCAAGAAACAAATCAGTGAATGAATGAGGAAGAACTGGATTAATATACCTCCACCCAGGCAGTAAAAATACCCGAGATGCCATGTCTCTGGGTGAGGCCTCCAGGGAACAGAATGGCCTGCTCCTGGTTCCTAAGGGAAGGCCAGGACAAGGCCTCACTTACTGTTCTACCATTGCAGTCTAGAGGGCTGTTTCCTTGGAGTCTCTGGGTCAATGCCCTGGGTGCAAACCGGCCAATGCATAGAATCATCAGAGGTCATAAAGATCATCACCTTCCATCCAAGGCGCTACAAGAGCTAACCTCTGAGTTCATTTGATCATTTATTCTTTTGTTCATTCATTCATTCACCAAATGTGTATGAAGTAGCAGGAACTGGGATGCAACAGTGAATATAACAGACATGGTGCCTGCCCCCCTCAAGCTTACCTTCTAGCAGAGAGTATAAGAAAAAAAAAGAGTATAAGAAAAAATTTATTAAATAAAATTATTACAAACTATGATAAGAGCTAAGAAGGAAATAAATAGGGAGGGGCCTGAAATAAAGAATAACAGAGGGTGGCAGGACCCCTTTTAGGGGACCTGGGATCTATCCCCATCTCAAAGCTGAAAAGTGGATGCACAAAGTGCTCTCACCCCAGACACCTTCCCACCCTGCCCACAGCCCAGGCACTGTGCCAGGCTCACCTTGCCAGGGTTCGGCCTGGATACCTTGAAGCCTCACTGACATCTTAAAGGGGTTCCTTTCTCTCAGCCTGGCCCTCCAGGCCTCTGCCTCTCGTTCAGCCTCACCTCCCAAAACACCCCTCCCCTCCAGGTAGGATAAGCGTCCTGCGTGCTCCTCTGCCCCCACACTTCTCCTCACACTGCGTCTCCAACCTGGTTGCCCTTCCTGCTTTTGGCAACCCAAGGTCACGCAAGGGGGACTCCCCCTTCTGCCATCAGTGGGGCACTTGAGTGCCTGCTGACATGAATGAGACCATAGACCAGAGGTAGACCATAGACCATAGACCAGAGGGCCTGCAGGGAGTAAGGAGGCTTCAAGTCACGGCTCTGTCACTAAGGTGGCGGGCGCTCAGATCACAAGCAGTCCCTCAGAAGCCTCTGTATTGCCATCTTTAGAATGGTCACCAATTATAACTGAACACTTTCTTGCTGCCAAAGCCTGCAAGGCTAAGACCCTCTGCCCAGTGTGGATGCCCGTCATGAATTCTGAATGGGGACCTCTCTTCCAGCATGGACTAGGTTCTGGACCACACTGGGGGCATCCTGTACATGGCCTCATTTAATGCAGCAATCTAACCATGGAGGCACTCCTAGCTCATGTTACTGATAGGAACATTGGGGGACAGAGAGGATGAGTGACTTGTCCAAGGTCATGTAGCAATAAAGGGTCATACTGGAACCAAGGACCATATAACTCCAAGGTCTGGTCTGGCCTAGCAAGGAAATCTGGCCATTCCCCACAGCCCAGGGAAGCTTTTAAAAGGAAGTCAATAGGGGAGTCAGGTTGGGATGGTGGTCAAGAGTATGGGCTTTGGAATGCAAGAGATCGAGATTCCAATCCCAACTTCACCATTTATCAGCTAGGTGACCTTGGGCAAAAAAAGGGATGCTTCCCCACCTGTGAAGTGGTGATAATGAGGGTGCCTACCCTGGGGGGAAAGGGGCATAACAAAAGGAGCTGACCTTTGTTCCCTCCCTTCCCATCCCTCCACCCTGCACATGAGAAAGAAAGGCAGGACTGCTGGGGGTATCCCCAACCATGACACTCACATTGCCCATCCCATATTTCCCCATTTCCTTCCTCTTCCTCATCCCTCCCCACAACTTCCTTATCCTGTTCATCACCCTGAACAAAAAGCCCAAAGTCTGCCCACAACACAGCCTTCAGAAGTCCCCACAGTACCCGTGGATTCCCAGGAGCGGGAAGGCGGGAAGAGCTCGGGGGGAAGCACGGCTGCCTGTCTCGGGCCGCCCTCCCCGTGTGCCTCACCTGCAGGATGGAGGTGCGCTGCTCATTCTTGTGCACCTTGGATGCCAGTCGGTTGAACTCCAGGGCCATGCGGCCCAGGTGGGTGAAGAGCTGGCCGTGGTCCGGCTCCTCAGCACACACACTCAGTGTGGTCTCCAGGCGCTGCAGGTGCAGCATCAGGTTGCCGTCCTCATGGGGCAGGGGGCCCAGCACCTGGAGAGGGAAAGGGCACATGGCCCACTCTTCACCAAGGCCTGAGTAGGCGCCACCAGTCCATTCTCCCTCTGCTTCCTCATTTCTCATGACTCAGTTTCCCCCTGTAACCCCAGCTCAGCCCAGGGAAATTCTCCAGTTATGCAGGTTCCCTGTCTGGGGCTGACTCACAGGGCAGGACCCAGGACCCACAGGCCACTGGTGGCTCCACAGCAGCGGGGCCACCATCCTCCCACACACTGGGCCTTGCAGAGTGCCTGACAGTAAGTCACTTGTCTGCCGGACCTCAGCATCCTCATCTACCAAATGTCCGCACAACCCTTCTCTCCCTTCAACCTCACAGGGTTCTTAGGACCATGAATTGACCCCTGGGAGCAGCAAGCCCAGAGAATGGACATCACTGTACAGTCAGCCCTCCATATCCATGGGTTCCGCATCCATGGATTCAACCAACCACAGATCAAAAACGTTGTAAAAAAACAAACAGGCCGGGCGTGGTGGCTCACGCCTGTAATTCCACCACTTTGGGAGGCTGAGGCGGGCAGATCACAAGGTCAGGAGATCAAGATGGCCTGAGTGGTGAAACCCTGTCTCTACTGAAAATACAAAAATTAGCTGGGCATGGTAGCACGTGCCTATAATCCCAGCTACTCGGGAGGCTGAGGAAGGAGAATTGTTTGAACCAGGGAGTCGGAGGTTGCAGTGAGCAGAGATCGCACCACAGCACTCCAGCCTTGGCAACAGAGTAAGACTCTGTCTCAAAACAAAACAAAACAAAACAAACAAACAAACAACAACAAAAAAAACTGTATTGAACATGTACAGAATTTTTTTCTTGTCATTATTCCCTAAACAATATAGTATAACAAAATTTAGCATTTACATTGTATTAGATATCATAAGTAACCTAGAGATGATTTAAAGTATACAGGAGGATGTGCATAAGTTATAGGGAACTACTACACCATTTGACATAAGGGACTTGAGCATCCATGGATTTTGGTATCCTCAGGGAGTTCTGGAACCACTCTCCCATGGATACCAAGGGACATCTGCATATACATCCTGCAACCTCCGCCTCCTGGGTTCAAGCGATTCTCCTGCCTCAGCCTCCTGAGAAGCTGGGATCACAGGTGTGCACCACTACACCGGGCTAACTTTTGTATTTTAAGTAGAGATGGGGTTTCACCGCAACGGCCAGGCTGGTCTTGAACTCCTGACCTCAGGTGATCCACCCACCTCAGCGTCACAAAGTACTGAGATTACAGGCGTAAGCCACCGTGCCTGGCCTACATGTGTGTCTTCTGGGGAATAGTCCAAGCATTCATCAGCTTCTGAGGACCGAAGACTCAAAACCGTTTAAGAACCACAGCTTCAGATATTTCAGAAAATCCCAACTAGTACAGTATATAAGAAATAAAGCACACGGTGGGCAAGATAGTCCATTCCCTCTCTAGTCTATCTGGAATACTCCTACTAAAGACAATTGCCTTTGTTACACCAATTCCATACCCTAGGACCTACAGTGTTACCCTACCGCAGACGGCACTGGGCCCAGCTCCCCTGATGGGCATCTAAGGCCCTACAGCCGCAGGTACCATCTGCAGCAGCATCCTGTTGGGCTCCCCACTTTACCCTGCCTGAACCCACACACACCAGGTCCGGTGCCTCTGCAGGCTTCACCCCAAGTGTCCTCTCTGCCTCTGCAAGTTCTGCTCATCCTTCCCACCCTGCCCATGGCTCAGCTCCTCCAGCAGCCTCCCAGAAACAGTTATGCGAATCACAGGACATCAGAGCTACAGGGAGCCTCAGAAATCAGACTGGGAAACCAAGCTACGGGGAGGAGGAACTTGCCCAAAGTCGCCCAGTAAGTCAGAGGCAGAGGTATAATGAGAACTGAGGTTTCCTGACTCGCTATCCAGTGCTCTGCTGCACTGACCTCGCATTTCTCTGAACTCTGGAGGAATGGCAATGACTATAACCACAACTTCAGGCATTCCCTGAACACCTGTGTAACGGCGTCAGTGCCACATTCTAACAAGAGGAAATGCTGCTGTTTCAACTCTGCATCCATTCCCCCACTGCCTCTTTCCATAAAGGAGCTGAGGTGGCAGATGCTGCTCTATTTAGGGCTCATGCAATGCTTCCCATGCCAGCGACTTCTCCAGACTACAAGCTTCAGAGCACGGGGGGGCTGTGTTGTCTTGGCTCAGTGGCTCAGCAAAGACAGGGCACACCGTAGAGCTAATGAGGAACTTACTAAGTGAGTTAAAGTTATCGGTCCAAAGTCAGAGCGAAACGCTTTCTGAGCAGGGGATCCTGCCTCCATGGCCAGCATCTCAGAGCCCTCAGGGACAGAACAGGACAAGGGGACAGAAGGTTCCAGCAGACAGAACATAAAGAGCCTTTCTAATACTCAGAGCTGCCTGAGGCCGTGGTGAACCTCTCAACACTGAAGACGTGCTAGTTAGCTAGACAACCACCTGAGGGGGCCTTGCACTGGGCACTGACAGGTACACGGGGCAACCAGTGAACACAAGCACATTTGTCAGCCAAACCTTTGTGAAGGGAGGCAGCAGGGATCAACATATCAGTGAAGGGCTAGAGCACTTACTGCTTGCATAACAACAATTAAAGAAAAAAACTTGGCCGGGTGCGGTGGCTCAAGCCTGTAATCCCAGCACTTTGGGAGGCCGAGACAGGCGGATCACGAGGTCAGGAGATCGAGACCATCCTGGCTAACATGGTGAAACCCTGTCTCTACTAAAAAAATACAAAAAATTAGCTGGGCGTGCTGGCGGGCGCCTGTAGTCCCAGCTACTCGGGAGGCGGAGCCAGGAGAATGGCGTGAACCTGGGAGGCGGAGCTTCCAGTGAGCCGAGATCATGCCACTGCACTCCAGCCTGGGCGACAGAGGGAGACTCCTTCTCAAAAAAAAAAAAAAAAGAAAGAAAGAAAGAAAAAACTTAAAAGTGGGAAGGAAGAGAGAAGGGAGAAGGTAGGAATTTAGGACGTTTAAAGAATCTTCCAGGCCGGGCGCGGTGGCTCAAGCCTGTAATCCCAGCACTTTGGGAGGCCGAGACGGGCGGATCACGAGGTCAGGAGATCGAGACCATCCTGGCTAACACGGTGAAACCCCGTCTCTACTAAAAATACAAAAAAAAAAATTAGCCGGGCGAGGTGGCGGGCGCCTGTAGTCCCAACTACTCGGGAGGCTGAGGCAGGAGAATGCCGTGAACCCGGGAGGCGGAGCTTGCAGTGAGCTGAGATCCGGCCATTGCACTCCAGCCTGGGCGGCAGAGCGAGACTCTGTCTCAAAAAAAAAAAAAAAAAAAAAAAGAATCTTCCAGACTTTTCACAATGGTTCTTCAATAAGTCTGTCATTTTAAGAGAGAACAGAAGGGATAGAGTTAGGATAAAGGCAGCCAGCATTGTAAGCTGTGGAAAGAGGATGCTGGGCAGACGCTCCAGAGCTGTACGAGAAAGAGAGAGAGAGTGTGCGTGTGTGTGCATGCATGCGTGTAAGTGGAAAGCTGAACCTCCTAACTGTGTACTCCAAGAGTCTGCACAAAGGGTAAATCACCTGTCTTACAGGGCCCCGGGCCTTCCTGACCCTTCTTTCTCCCCCAGGGTTGGAAGCCCACAGACCCAAAGGGCTGAGTCATAGTGTGCGGAGGTGCCTGGCCCCTGGTAGAAGGCAACAGGGCTGGCAAAGAGCCCAGGCTTTCACAACGGTCGGGTGCCTGTGTGCCCCAAGTCGGGGAAGTCACTAGCCCAGGAATTTGCATATGTGAGCGAGAAGTACCCTCTGCTCCTGCCCCTCGTGCATCCCCAAGTGACTCCAGGGTACCTAAGAGATCTGAACAGGTTCTGTGTCTATCACATGGTAGCAAGTGACAAGACAGAAAGGGGGCAGCAGGTCAAGGCCGGGGGCCTGCCCGTCCACTCACCGTTTCATTGGCATGGCTGCTGTTCTCTGGTGGAGAACTCTGCTCCTCAGGAGTGACCACTTCAAATTCAGAGGAGGTGCCCTGTGCAGAAAGGAAGTCAGGTGCTGACCGAGAGAAAAACAGCTCAGCCCTCCTCTGCGGCCCTGCGGCTGAGAGCAGCAAGGGGGACAGAATCTCTTCCCACTTTGAGTTCACAGGGACCGTTACATATCATCTCACATGAGATCACAAAGCAGGATTCTCGACAAGCCTGTCATAGCCCTTTACGTAATGTGAGGTCATATCCCCTCGATGGCCAATCCTCTTCTGTAGAAGGGAGATGTGGGATTAGCTGACCTTGAGCCAGCAGCACTGTAGGATTGCATTTTTTAAGGCCATGTACTTTTTAAATGCTTTCATGAGCTCTATTATTTCTCACAGTGACCCATGGAGTGGCTCAGAAGGTTATATCCTCTTTGGAAAGATGAGGAAACTACAGTATACAGTTGGTTAATGCAAAAGCAGGGACCGAACCCAAGACTGCAGATCCAGCATTCCTGCCACAGCCCCAGAGTTGTCTCTTAGGCCCAGATGTCTCTGATCGGTTTCCCAGAACACAGATGGCAGCTGTTACAGCCACCACCAAGCACGGCCCTGTGCTGGCCTTCCCAACTCCGTCCTGGAGATCCCAGAGGAGTGAACTCATCTGAGAGAAGTCCCAGAGACGATTCAACAAATCTGGAGACTCTTTCAGGATTCAACCAAATCCAGGGTGGCCAAGGAATCCCAGATTTTTTTCACATCTTTCCGTCATTCAACCAACCAAGATGCCAATGGCCCACCTGAACCAGCCGTTAGCTCTGGGATCCGGGATTTCCATGTCCCCCTTAAAACCGGTCTGCAGCCTCCCTTCATCCCAGAAAGGGGCAGGATAGATGAGAGGAGTCAGTGCTCAGCTTCCGGCTGACCCTCAGGGCCACCAAGAACTCACCTCTGGCTCTTGGCCCTGCCCTAGAAAGTCTCTCTCCTCCATCTACATTTTCCCATTACCCACGTAACCTCAAAACAGGTCCTTCTTTCCCTGCACCTGACCTGTAGGATAAGGATGCTGAACTATACAATCCCTTGTAGGATACCAAGCAAAACTTCTCCAGCCAGAGCTGTAGATGGTTTCTTTCTTTCTTTCTTTTTTTTTTTTTTATGAGAGGGTCTCACTCTGTCACCGAGGCTGGAGTTGTGGCATCAACATGGCTCACTGCAGCTTTGACTTCCTGGGCTCAAGTGACCCTTCTGCCTCAGTCAGCCTCCCAAGTAGCTGGAACCACAGGCACATACCACCACACTCGACTACTTTTTTTTCTTAGAGAGATGGAGTCTCTCTATCCTGCCCAGGCTGGTCTCAAACTCCTGGGTTCAAGCAATCCTCCTGCCCCAGCCTCCCCAAATCCTGGGATTATAGGCATGAGCCACTGTGCCCAGCCTGTAGAAGATAGTTTCTGAGCCCTCTTTGAGAATGTGAGCTCCATGTCACATCTGTCTGTTTTCCTAGCACTGTGCACACTCAGTGATACTTAACAGTATACAACTTAGTAAGTGAGAAGAATTCCTTGTACATATCAGGGTCTTCCTGGTAAGTTTTAACTATGACCTTCATTTCAAAATGGGGAGGCTGAGGCCCCAGAGGGCTTGCGATGGACTTGCCCAATATCACCCAGTGAGTCGGAACACAGTTTCTTGACCTCGACCCTCTTTCTTTATGTTCTTGTATCTGTCAGTAGGACCTTGAGGTCCATCCAGACAACCTCCACCCATGACTCCAAATAAAACTTACACTGGATGGAGGCTTCTGGACTGGTGCTGGCTTGTCACTGGGGCACGCAGGGGCTGTGGGAGGTGCTGTGACATTTGAGTCCTTTCCTGGAGGAATGAAGAGAGCACAGATGAACTGACTGGGAAGGGGAAAAGCCCAGGTACCACCCTCACAAGGACAGCCCTTGACAAAAGAGTTCTCAGACAGGATTCCCCACTTGAGTCTAGGAGAATGGGAGGTGGTCTCATCAGGGCCAGGTAGTCTGGGAAAATGGCCTGCCGTGGAGTGACAGAGCAGAGCCTCAGCAGAGAGACCATGCTCCCTGGGCTTACTGGGAAAATCCCAAGTTGGCTGCTGCTCCTTGCTGCCCCAGACAGGCCTCAATGATAAAGACAATGATTTACAATTTTAAAAGTCTTTATGCATCTATTATCCCAGCCATTCTCATAAAAGCCCCATGTGCCCATTTTAAAGGTCAGGACACTGAGGCTTGGGAAGGTCATCAACTTGCCCACAGCCATATGGCCAGCAATTGCAAACTCAGGACTGAGCCTTGGACCTCCCTCCCTGACTTCCTGCGGTTCTTGCTGCAGGGAGCTCCTTGAAGGTACCTTCACTTCTCACTCTGGGAGTGGACCTGGCACCAATCAGGAACTCAGGAACACTGCCAAATAGACAAGCAGAGGGTGGAAATGCCCACTGACTGAAGCACAGTGGACTCTGAGACCATCAGTTTCCTCCATTTGTCCATTCAGCAAATGCAACCACCAGCCAATAGAAGGCTGTCACATTGGCCTGGGCCAGACACCATGCAGTAGAGCTGCAGCAGGAGGCATCTGAGTCCAGCTGGGGTGGGGATCATTTCCATCCTGGTCCCAGACCTTGCCCTGGACTTGGAGACATGCCAGAGTAATGCACACTCTGTATGCATGGTAATGCCTCTACCATACATAGGACTTCAAACCCGAGTCACAGTCACCCTTTCCTTTAACAGGCAGCACACGTAACCTTACATCTGAAATACGCTGCAGCAGGCTAACAGGCAAGTCCAGCTTCTTCCCGGGCCTTAGCTTCCCTAATTGTAAAATGGAAGCGCAGGCCATGACCAGGGAGCTTTCAACTCATATGCCAGCTCCAAGTGACAGGGAGTAACTGCTTAGAGCGCTATGCCTGGCGCATAGTAGCTGCTCATTAAATATTTGTTCACTAAATATGTTGATAAAGCCCCCAGGCCACAGGTCTGCAATGCAGTCAACTGTTGTGATCTATTACTCATGTCTGCTGGGGCCTCAGGAGTGCTGAGTCACTGGCTATTTTTAACAAGATTGTTTTGAAGTCCCTTCCAAATCTGACCTTCTGGGGGGATGTGGCAGCCAAAACACGAATGGAAGGGTAGCCTGTGACCTAAGGATACACCAGGGGATGTGGGTTTTGGCATAAGAAGGGAGTTCACTGTGAAGGATTTGGGCAGTTTAGTTTCAGGGACAGTCAGAGGTACCCAGACTCCTCATACCTGTGAGCTCAGCCAGGGGATCGAAGGAGCCCAAGGAGGGAGAAGGTGGTGGGAGCAGCTCATTGTCCTTCACTAGCTCCTCTGCCTTCTGCCGGAGCCTGGTCGCTTCCATCTGGGACTCTTCCAAAAGCTCCCCTAGAGGTATTGGGGAAGAGGAAGCAAAAGCATTTATTCAGTTCACTGTGCTGCTTCTCCCTGTCCCAGGCCCCTAACCCTGCTGCTGCCTGGCTTCCGAGGCTCCAGGCCCTGGACTTCACTCCCACCATTGCTCTGTGGGCCAAATGGGACAAACTCCATGCTGGCCCACCACAAGAAACAGGCTAGAGCAAGGAAGAGGGCCCAGCAATCAGGGGACACAGGAGCGGAAGGAATCTATGAGAAACTCCTCGCCCCGCCCCCCCACCAGCATTCTCTTTCTGCCCCACTCCCTTCACACCCAGCCAGGGGCCCCCCACCCTACCACCATAGCAGCCGGGGCTACCCACAGCCTGAGCCTCCAGGGCAAAGGGCTGCCTGCAGGGTGGAGACCTTGGATAATTCCAACCAGCCCTCTAGGCCTCCATTTGCCTTCTCCTACAAGCGGAGATGGGGAAACTTGACTCCTCCCTCCCCAGTCGGCTATCCCAAGCAAGGATCTGCAAGCAAGGAGAAAGCATTTTAAAAATCAGGGAGCCGTGCTCCCCTCTAAAACTTGAGACTAGAAAAGGGAGCAGCAAGGCAAAGGAAGAGTTTCAGGAGTGTGGAAGAAAGAGCCCCCTCTGGATGGGAAAATCGATGAAAGCCTTGCCTGGAGGAGAAGGGGATACAGCAACTGGGTGCTGAGGCACAGGGACTGTCGGTCATGTGGAGGGAGGTGGGGTTGTTCTAAAGTGGGGACGGCTTGAGCAAGAGCCAGGAGAAGAGAACTGGGGGATCTACCACCTCCTTGCTTCAAGCCAAACTCTGTTCCCTGCTCCAACACCTGGGAACACGTGCCCCAGTTGCCCTGGTGATGCCAGCTCTCCCCATCTCTCATGCCCCAGAAAGAGGAGGCCATTCTAGTTCCATGGCCACAAACTGGGCCTTCCAGCCCCCTCTCCCTGAGCCCACACCTCCCTCTTGGACCTGAGTCCTGTCATCCTGGTTTCAGGGTGCTGAGGAATCGGGGTTGGGAATACTGTCACCATGCTACACGGTGCATAGAGACAACTGTGAGGCAGGAGCCAGTGCTGGGCCAGGAGGGACGGGGATGACTTGGGCAGAGGCATATGCCAGCTTCATTCTCCGCTGCTGGTAGACGGACTGGCATCACACTCTGCAGGGAGGGGCGCTCGCAGGGAGGGGACAGGGTCTGCTTTACCTAACATCTTTATCCCTTGCATTTTTTCCTTCAGCCGGGAATTCTCCTTCACTAGGCGCTCAAAAGCTGTGGATGCCTCTCCTGAGGGCACGCTGCCCCCAGGGTCGTAGATCCGGTACGGTCCTCTCCCTTCCATGAGGGTAGCTCAGCCCCTGCCGTGGTGCCCGCCTGGCTGTAAGGACAACAGCAGCATATCAGCAGGCTGGCCAGGCCATGGGGGCATTCTTTGCAGAGAAGCTCTACTGTGTCAATGCCCCAGAAGGCAGTCCCCCGCTTTAGGCTGGTCTGACCATATTACAGCAAAGCAGGACAGTCACCTCCTTTTATCTGGACACTTTGCGTCTATTAATACAACCTTAGAATGGCATTAGTTTCTCTTAGCAGCCTCAATGCATTGTTGACTTGTTTGGAACAGGAGTCCAAATAAACAGTAGGGTGCAATGTGGGATACAAGAAAGAACCTGGACTTGGGGAAAAAAAAAACCAAATCTGAGTTCACGTCCTGTCTGTGAGGTCCAGAAGAACAGGAATCCCATATGTTTTACCCATCATTGCATCCTCAGAGCCTACCACAGTATTAGCTATGAATTTTGCCCAATAAACACTAACTCAATTAAAGGCCTAGCCATTAATTTACTACGGGATTGTGGGCAGTCCCTTCCCCTCTCTGAGGGAGGGAAATGAAAGTCTTAAGTTAATTCAGTAATCTTTAAAGTGAAATGCTTGTACCCTAAGGGATAAGCAAGTCAACCCAGTCCAAAGTTCCATTTTTATGTGTATCATCTTCTTCAAAAAAAGAAAAGAAAAAACACCCTGACTAATATTTAATACACCGTCACCCTCCTCCGTGAGTCTCATATCATGTATGGTCTGTCCCTTGCAGTTCTAAGGAACAGAGAATTTTTCATCAAACCACTGTCTATTTGCGCACCAAGGTTTTTTTAGTAATCTGTTCAGTTTCATCTGCTTTATGTCATTGAAACCAGTTGGAAAGGTGATTTTAGAATCCTAGCTCCGTGACTTGGCAGAGCAGCTCTCTGTCCATCCACTCATCCATTCAACAATTACTTACTGAGCATCGACTCTGTGCTAGGCACCCGTCTGGGTGCTGAGGAATTATCAGCAAACAAAACAGACAAAACTGCTTCATGGAGTTTATAGTCTAGTGGTGAAAGCAGAGGAGGGTGGTGGGGAACACATTATTTCAGGTGATCAAAAAGTCTATGGACAAAAATTTGGCAGGGAAGGGTGAGGCAAGGAATTTCATGTTAAATGCAGCTGGCACGAAAGGCCCCATGGAGAAGGAGCTATTTTAGCAAAGACCTGAAAGGGGTGAGGGAACTAGCCATGAAGATATCTGAAGGAAGAACACTCTTGGCAGAGAGAACAGTAAGGGCAGAGGCCCTAAGGCTGAAACACCGAGCCAGCCTCCAGCCCTCCAAACAGCTCTCCAGCATGAAAGGGCCCCCAAGGCCTCCACTGGGGACCTCAGAAGGGTTTGGGGGCTCGGCATCTTCCTCCCAAGGTCACCACCCCCAAGACAAAAACTGTTTCATCAGGAATCCTCAAAGACCCTCCCAAGTCCACACCATGCTCCGCGGGTCCTTGGCTCTGCCAGGCGACTACGACCGTACCACCCTGTTCCCGGAATGGAAATGAAAGATCAGAGTGAGAAAGGATTAATGGCAACACCACCATCCTTGAGTCATCTCCTTGCCAGGCACTGCATTAAACCCTTCAGATATACAATCTTGGTGGAGCTGCACAGTATCTAACATGCATACTAATCTATCTGCATTTTACAAAGAAGAAGCTGAGGTTCAGAGAGGTTAAGTAACTCAGCCACGATGACCCGGCCAGCAATAAGAGCCAAGATGCAAAGTCAGCGCTGCCTGCTGTGACTCTAACCCCCACCACACTCACACAGCCAGGATACAGAGCCAGAGGGGCAGACAGGGAGTTCAAGCCTGTTTGTAGGGCAGCACCACGCTATCGGGTCACCTCTGGGCAGTTTCCCTTGCCCTGCAGCATGAGAACCAATAAGGACTTTTCCAAGAGCATCCATAGGATGGATTGGGCCAGACCAGAAAGAAAAACGAAGCTCTGATGAGCAGGACCCCCGCTCCCAAAGACTGACAGACACAAGATGAATACACCATGTGGGAGGCACCCACACCCTGCTGAGCCCGAGAGGCAAAGGACGGCTACCCACACCCCCATCACAAGTCATCACCCGGCTTAGGGGCCACTTGTTTTTAACCTGAAAGGTCAATGTTCTACAGCAAAGCACAAAGCACAGATGTTTCCACTGAACTAAGAAACAGTGTGGGGGCAGCACTTAGCACTGTAACTGGCACAAAGTAAAGTACTCAAAAACGTTGACAGATGTTGGGGGTCCTTCCCCTCTGCTCGCCTCTGTCCTCACGAGCCTTGCCACCCGGTACAGCATGTGTCTGACTGGTGCGGGCATTGGCCATCCGGCTGGGAACTTCCTGAGGCAGGAGCATACTCTGCACATTTTTATATCCTGTCGGGAGCACAGGAAGGTGGGCCTTCCTTGAGAACTGCTTGGAGTTCAAGAACAGTGAAACAGAGGACTAGAAGGGGCCTGGAGCCACCTTGCATGAAAAGGACAGCAGTGTCCTAGTTCCTGTCCACCACTATGCATGCACCCCACGTGGAACTCACAGTCAACACCACAAGAAGGCGTGGGGAATTTCTTACTCAATGTCTGCCTTGTCCTGTAGATTAGAGGCTGCATCAGGACAGAGAGCAAGTCCATTCTGTGTGCCAGGGTATCTTCAGAGTGGCCCAGAGTAGGGCCTCGGCAAACCTTGAATTCAGAGAAGTCAGACTGAAGGGAACGAGCCCTTGACCCTGAGCCCGCCTCCTGCAAGGCCATGTCCAGCATCCCAGAGAGAGCCTAACCCTGACCCACTGACCAGATGCACTTGGATACCCAGACACTTCTAGAATCGGGGCTGGGCCAGCCATGCTCCCTCAGAGAGGCCCAGATGTAAGGTCAAGGGACAAAGCAGGATGCAGGATGTGGGAACTGAAACCCACCCCATGTCCTCTGAAACACGCAACACTCGGTTTCTCTTGGCACTGGGGAGTCAACAGGGAAAGGGGTTCATGAGAAGCAAAAAGGGGGCAGACAGAGCTATGCTCCCCTACTTTAGCCTCAGGGGGCACAGCTTGGGGAGAAAGAAAGGCAGCGGGCAGAGGACACGCAGGAGAAATATCCTATTGTGGGAAAACCCTCTCTGGAGATCAGAGGAGCCGCCCCGGAGGGCCTGGACTTCTGGAGGAAAGAAAGACAAAGAGAGAAACAGGGAATTTCCAGGTCCTGCTGACTTCATGCCCAGATGGTCAGCGGCAGTCCCTGGATGACCACTGGGCAGACAGGAACTCTCCCTCTGATCAGTGAGGTTTTTATAACTTCTAGAGAGAGGACTCATTCTCAGGATGACACAGCTGGAGGGGACTCTCCAAGGGCAATGAGGCGAATCCTGCATTATCAGGTGGAGAGAAATGCGCCCAGAAACACTCAGTGGATGAGGGGCTGCATGAGAACATGATGACGGCATGTACTCCCCTCTGCTGTCCTCAAACCACGAGTGTGTTTTCAAAGGCGAAAAGGAACCACTGACCACTCCCCTCCATACAGCAGTATCTGGAGTTCAGAGCCCAGGAGTCCTTGGGCATGAGCTCATCTGATTCTCACTCATGGCACAGGCAGTGCAGCAAGGCAAGGCCCTGAGCAGGGAAGGCCAAGGTCACAAAGGAGTCAGGATGGAGCTGGGACCAGAAGATCCCTGCTCTCCCTCCAGGGTGCCCACAGCCCATCCTCCATTTCCCTTCCTGCCCAGCAATCCAATGACACACCACAGGCCCCCGCCACATCTTCTCGCGGAGTCTCTATCCACCTGGCCTGGTTCCACAAACTACAAATCAGCAGGTGCTCCACCAGCAGTGGGACTCCAGCCCGCCTTGCCCAAACCAGAAACAGCTGGTGGTATAGAAGCAGCCAGCGCAGACTTTCTTCCAAAACAAGACCTCAGCCAGGGGGGCCTCCACAGCCCGCCCCAGAGGGGCCCTGGGGCTGCCCACCGGAACCAGAAAGGCCCAGTTTGGGGGCAGAAAGGGGCCCAGACAGACTGCAGGTCAGGCAACGACCACAGAGCGTGAAGATGGAAGTGATGCTGCTGAAACCGAAGGAGCCACCCACTAGCAGGCAAGCACTTGTGGGTGGCAGGGAGGCAGTAGTCTCCAGGACTCAACTCTCAGCCCTACCCCAGAAAGAGAGGGGTGTGATAGAGACTACATTCAGAATTAAATTTACATTCCAGCTTTTGCACTGAAATGCTTTGGTCTGTCAGATTATCTTGCCATTAGCCATGTTCTGGTGGCTGCGTAGTGGGGTGGCCCCAGACCCCCCAAATGATATTCACTTGCATAGCCACTAACATTTGCAAAATACTTCATCGTGTCCCAAGCATTGTTTTTCCATCTGATTATCACAAGAGCCCTGGGAAGAAGGCAGGGCTGATACCTGCATGATGGATAAGGAAACTGAAGTCCAGCTTGGGGACTTAATCAGCCCAACTGAATGCCTCTGGTCACTGGCAGCATCCTGGGGTCAGCTATCCCTGCAACCCTGGAGCAGGCGATGCCCTCCCTGGCCCAGAGGGAAAAGTGGAAGCAAATCTCTGGTACAGGGAGGTGGAAGGTCATGGAGGCCAACATCTACCTCCCCAGCAGAGGCAAAGGCTGCCAGGGACGCTGGCAGGTGGGCTGGCAGAGGGGGCATAGGGAAGGGTCTCCAGGAAAGACGGCACAGAACAGAATGTCAGAGAGGTCTGTCCTAGTGTCTACTCCGCTGTGTATGGAACCAGGGGCTCATTCCCTCACATGCAAGGGGAGCAGCATGGGCCACAGAGAACCCGGGTGATGGCTAAAGCTGGCCTCAGGATCAAGAAGACCCAAGCCTCAGGAGCTAGCAGCAAGCTGCAGAAAGAGAGGGAGCCAGCACCATGGAAACATCGCTGCCCTGGAGGCAGGAAGAAAGGTCCACACAGGGAACGTGCTCAAGGCCAACCTTGCAAACACAAGGCCTGAGAGGGGGCCTCACCTGTACTAGCCTCAGCTCCGTACACCCTGTGGGCTGTGAGACCCTGGACCAGCCACTCACCTTTCCTGAGCCTCAGTTGCCTCATCTGTAAAACAGGAGTAATAATAGAACCTACCTGATAGAAGATCAAACAAATCAAATGAAACAATGTGTATAGTTGGACGGGAATTCTCACTTTCTACTTTATGCAATACTCCCTGATTATCTGATTTAACAAGAAACACATCCTTGTTTTATAATAAGATTTCCAAAATAATAAGCATATACAGTAACTAGCTCAGTACTTGGCACACAGCAGATGCTTAACAAAAGGCTGAGGCAACCCCACAACCGTGCCCAGCTGATCTAAGGGCCAAGGCTTTTCCCATATGTTCCCTCCTTTAACAGGGGATTTTAGGCTCTTCGTTCAGCTCAGTAAGCTAGGTTCTGGCCTCCACTTATTCTCTAGTGATCTCAAATCACCATTTAACTGTGGTTCAGCAGGGTGCCCGGGCACACCACAGCTAGTGAAGATGTAGCTATAAGATGCCCTTGAACCACGATGCCACACTCACCAACGACTGAGAATCTGAGCCTCATTTCCTCTGTTGTAAACGGGAATATCCTGCAATTCCACCCAAGGATGAAAGGAAGTGAGACGCCATGATATCACATTGCACACATAGACAAAAAACTGTCCACATATTTGTGTTATGATGACCTCCAGTCCTCCCCCACCAATTTCCAGGCTGGGGAGACTGCAGCCTCAGGCCCATCCATCAAAGGCCAGGTTGGATTTTTCGGGCAGTGAAACCACTCTGTTCAATACTGTAATGGTGGACACCTGCCATTCCACATTTGCCCAAACCCACAGAACATGCACCACCAAGAGGGAACCCGGATGTAAACCATGGACTCCAGGTGACAGTGGTGTCCATGTAGATTCATCAGCTGTAACAAATCTACCACTCTGGTAGAGGATATTGATAATGGGGGAAGCTATGCATGTTGGGGGTGGGGGGCGGGGCGCAGTATATGGAAAATCTCTGTACCTTCATCTCAATTTTGCTGTGAACCAAAACTGCTCTATAAAAAATACGGTCTTTAATTTAAAAGAGAAAAGGACCAGGCTGCGCTCTCCTGATGGCTGTCAGGTTCACACATCAGTGAGGACACTGCACCTACTTGAGACAGTGTGTATTCAAGGGCTCCACCCTGGCATCCTCACCAATAAGGAGCCCAGACTTAACTCCTCCGTCCTTGCAATCAACTGAGCAATAATGAGGCTGCAGGCACAGAGTCTCATATAAACAGCTGGGGCTCCAGAACTGTGGGATCAAGCCAACGTACACTAGGGTAAACATCTTAACCCTCACTAGGCCTCAGTTACCTAAAAAGAGGGAGCTGCAAAAATAGTAATAACATGGGGGGTTGCACAGACAATCTTTAAGGCCCCTTCTAATTCTAACATTTCAGGATCTGAAATTTATTAGCACTACTTTCTTTAACCTTTTAACCTTAAGACGGCTCCAGTTCCCAGCTCCAATCCCTTCTAAGGCCCAGGTGGATTTCCCTAACCCAGCAGTCCTCCCATAAGAGCTTTCATGGGTGCTATCCCCTCCCCGAGTGCAGTCAGAGACCCTCAGCTGACATCCACAGCCCTGTGCCAGGTCCTCCCCTCCTGCCTAACTTGTACCAGGCTCCGGCCGAGCTTGCTCTGTGTTCCTCAACATGGCACATATCTTCCCATGTCCTTCATTCTCCCCTCCCCTGAGTCACCCACAAAGGAGGCCCCACTGTCTCCACTCAGCCTCCGAGGCCCAGGTTACACACCACCTGCTGAACACCTGAGCCAGAATTCACACTGCAAAAGAGGACGGGAGAGCACCTAACTAAGCCAGAGAGAGGGTGACAGTTCGTTAGGTGCTACCCTATGCCAGGGGCTGGGCTGCACCATTATGCACATGACCTCATTTTCTTCTTGCCACAGAGATGGAAATTATCATCCACACATTCCAGCAAGGAAACCAACAGACGCGGTACATGGATGAGGAAGCAGACTCAGAGAAGTTAAGTCATTTGCCTGAGAATACACAGCTGGTTAGTGGTAGAACAAATAATGCAGCCTCAATCTGTCAGATTCCAAAACCGGTGCCCTTTCCACTGCTCTGCACTGCCTGGAGAGGCGGCAGGCTGACGCTCAGAGGTAGGAAACCAGACCTGCTTTCCAGTTCTCCAGAACATGCCCCAAGTTCCTAGCCCCTGCCTTTGTATGTCTCTAGCTTTATATGCAACCAGGTGGCAATCTGCCCCTCATCACCTGCAGTCAACAGGGTTTAGAATCTCAGGCTGGAAGGGAGCTCAGAGGACATTCCATCCTGTGCTTACCCAGTCCTCTGAGGAGCCCAGGGACTCCAGCTGGCCAACTTCAGCAATCCAGATCTCACCAACTTCCTCCCCAAAACAATTCCTGGGGCAGCCAGCACTGGCTATAGTTAGGCTGCTCCCAGTTCTGTTTCTACTGGCCCTTCTCTCCCCTCTGTGGTCCCCTGGAATAAGGAACAAGATGCCCATCTTCAGCAGGACAACCCTGAAGACATGTGGAACCTGCAGCCTTCTCTTGAGGTTGATCAGCCCTTTCCCCTGTACTGTTCCACATAGGGGCTGCCCCCTCTCCAGCCCCCCACCAACCCTCTACCCCACACTAGCTCTAGCTGGTTCTAGCACTGGACCCAACACTCCAGGTATGGCTTGCCTGACCAAATGCAGTGACTTTCACCTCCACCCTTTTAGGTAGTATATTCCTACTGAGGTAGCCTGAGTATACATTTGCTTTTCTTACAGCTGAGTCACCCACTGAAGAATGTCCTTTCTCAATGACAACAACCTGCATGTATGCCTAACTGGTGAGAACAAAGTTCTCGTGTAGCAAAGTGTGCTTGAGGGCTGGGTGCGGTGGTTCATGCCTGTAATCCCACACTTTGGGAGGCTGAGGCGGGCGGATCACCTGAGGTCAGGAGTTCGAGACCAGCCTGGTCAACGTGGCGAAACCCAGTCTCTACTAAAAATACAAAAATTAGCCAGGTGTGGTGGCACACTCCTGTAGTCCCAGCTACTGGGGAGGCTGAGGTAGAAGAATTGCTTGAACTCGGGAGGCGGAGATTGCAGTAAGCTGAGATCATGCCACAGCACTCCAGCCTGGAAGACAGAGTGAGACTCCATCTCAAAAAAAAAAAAAAGTGTGCTTGAGGAGGTGTGACTTACCTAACAGGGCAGAAGTCTGATTGATTCAGTAATGCCCTATGTAGGAATCCAGAGATCTTTGCATCAGTACACACAGAAGCTGGACAAAAATGTGCACTGCCACATGCTTTGTAATAGACATTTTTGCTATTCTTGAATGTCCATCAAGAAGGGACTGGTTAAACAAACTACCATTCATTTCATGGAATACTATACAGCCATCAAAAAGAACAGGGTAGATTGCTTGGCAGTGATACAGGAAAATGCCCATAAAATACAAACCAAAGTGCAGATTTATATGTGTAACAGGACGCTATTTTTTTCAAAAACACGTAACTGTGTGTGTGTGTGTGTGTGTGTGTGTGTGTGTGTGTGTATGTATGTGTACGGAATCTTAAATGTGCATAGAAAAAGGCCTGGAAGTCCAGTGCTTTGGGAGGACAAGGTGGGAGGATTGCCTGAGGCCAGGAGTTCAAGACCAGCCTGGGCAAAAAGCAAGATCCGGACTCTATTAAAAAATTTTTTTTACATTAGTGGAGCATGGTAGCCCATGCCTGGAGTCCCAGCTACTTGGAAAGCTGAGGTGGGAGGATCACTTGAGCCCAGGAGTTCAGGCTACAGTGAGCTATGATCATGCCACTGAACTCCAGCCTGAGTGATACTCTTGTCTCTTAAAAAAAAAAAAAAGAAAGAAAGAAAGAAAAGAAGAAAAGAAAAAAGTCTCAAAGGATACATACCAAACTGCTACTAGTACACTGCTCTACAGAAGGACCTGGGTAAGGAACTAAAACCAAAAGAAACTTTTGCTTTACCTATGCTATTTTAACTTTTTACATGGGAAAACTAGTCCTGTTCTTATACAATTACAAAATTAATTTTTAAACACAGTGGGGACAGAGGAAGGGGAAAGGAAGGAGAGAGAAGACAACTGTCACTTTTTTACTTTATATCTTTTGCACTGCTTGAGTTTTGGGGGGTTTTTCCCCAATAATCATGTGTTATTTGGTAATTTTTTTAAAGGGAAACTTTAAAATATTTTTTTAAAAAAATTTAAGTGAGCTGGGTGCAGTGGTGCATGCCTGTAGTCCCAGCTACTCCAGAGACAGAGGCAGGAGGATAGCTTGAAACCAGAGTTTAACCCTGTAACACCCCTGCCTCCAAGAGGTAAGATGCCAATTTTGGGGATTCCCCTTACACAAAATACGGTGGAAAGAGGGTTTCACAGATTCAAATCCAGGCTATGATCCCTTCCCGAATGACTCTCGGCAGGCCTCACTTTCCTTGTTTTTCCCTATGGAAATGTTGTGAGGACCAAGTAGGAACCATAGAGTTCTCTGTAAACCTTAAAATGCTACCAGACAGGAGCAATAATGGCTGTCAAGGAGCTAGAAAGGAAAAGGCTGGATAGGGGCTGAGGTACTCAGATAAAAGCCAAAGATGCCTTGTGTTAACAACAAAAAGCTGAAAGCTACCTAAAATGAAGAGGAAAATGAATAAATACACTGTGGCAATTTCCTATCAGGGAATACTATACAGCAGTGAAAAAAGATGAGCCACAGCTGGAGATACGAATGGAATAATCTGGGTCTCGCTCTGTCGCCCAGGCTGGAATGCAGTGGCATGATCTCAGTTCAGTGCAACTTAAACCTCCCGGCTCAAGTCATCCTCCCACCTTCCTTCTCAAGTAGCTGGGACTACAGGCATGCGTCACCACACCCAGCTAATTTTTGTATTCTTTGCAGAGATGGGATTTCGCCATGTTTCCCAGGCTGGTCTCAAACTCTGGGGTCAAGAGATCCACCTGCCTGCTCTGCCTCCCAAAGTGCCAGGATTACAGGCATGAGCCACAGCGCTCAGCCTAAATAACGTTTTCAAATATAAAAAAACCTATGTATTATTTAGGGATGCACACATTTATTAAAAAAAAAAAAAAACTTTAAAGAAATGCAAGAAAAAAAAAAGCCACTAAATTCAGAACACTTGTTTCTTGTTGGTGGCTGATGAAGGAGAAATTCGAGGTGATTGGAAAATGTGTTATTTCTTTTTTTTTTTTTTTTTTTGAGACGGAGTCTCGCTCTGTCGCCCAGGCTGGAGTGTAGTGGCCGGATCTCAGCTCACTGCAAGCTCTGCCTCCCGGGTTCACGCCATTCTCCTGCTCAGCCTCCTGAGTAGCTGGGACTACAGGCGCCCGCCACCTCGCCCGGCTAGTTTTTTTTTTTTTTTTTTTTTTTTTTTTTTTTTTTTGAGACGGAGTCTTGCTCTGTCGCCCAGGCTGGAGTGCAGTGGCCGGATCTCAGCTCACTGCAAGCTCCGCCTCCCGGGTTTACGCCATTCTCCTGCCTCAGCCTCCCAAGTAGCTGGGACTACAGGCGCCCGCCACCTCGCCCGGCTAGTTTTTTTTTTTTTTTTTTTTTTTTTTTTTTTTTTGAGACGGAGTCTTGCTCTGTCGCCCAGGCTGGAGTGCAGTGGCCGGATCTCAGCTCACTGCAAGCTCCGCCTCCCGGGTTTACGCCATTCTCCTGCCTCAGCCTCCCAAGTAGCTGGGACTACAGGCGCCCGCCACCTCGCCCGGCTAGTTTTTTTTTTGTATTTTTAGTAGAGACGGGGTTTCACCGTGTTAGCCAGGATGGTCGCGATCTCCTGACCTCGTGATCCACCCGTCTCGGCCTCCCAAAGTGCTGGGATTACAGGCTTGAGCCACCGCGCCCGGCCTGGAAAATGTGTTATTTCTTAAACCAGATGAGTGAGCGTGCAGGTGCCTGCATGGTACCCTCTATATCTGACAGACTCCTTCATTTTTTCTCTTTTCTTTTTACTGTATTTTTTGCTTTTTTTCTGCTTCAACTTTTATTTTAGATTCAGGGGGTACATGTGCAGGTTTGCTACCTGGGTGTACTGCGTGATTAGGGCAGGGACGATCCCATCACCTGGGTACTGAAAACAGTTCCCAACAGTTTTTCAACCCTGCCTCCCTCCCTCCCCACTCTAGTAGTCCCCAGTGTCTACTGTTGCCATCTTTATGTCCATGAGTGCCTGTATTTAGTTCCACTTATAAGTGAGAAAATGCAGCATTTGGTTTTCTGTTCCTGTGTTAATGTGCTTAGGACAATATTTTCTAAAAGTCTATGTTGACAGTTTCCTGGGGACCGGATCAGGCAGGAGTTGCACCTGCAGAGACAGAAATGGGTGGAGAGGGACCAAGGCTCCTGAGACTGCTGCTGAAGCTGACTGTAATGAAGGCAGGGGATGAGCGGCCTGAAGGCCAACAGAGGGCCTGGCCAGTGCTCTGCCGAGTAGGTGGAGACCGAGCCAAAGGCCCTTGACTCATAGGGCAGTCCCATACCTGCCCTGGCCTCTCAGCGTGACTCCTTGGTGACACAACTCCCACAGTACCCACACACCTACACCCACTTCCCCCCCACACATACCCCTGCCTGGGCTGCCCGGTTTGTCCACTGTGTAGGTGCTCAAGGACACAGAGCTCCTGCCTCTCAAAGAACAGCCTCAGGGTGAGGTCCTTGGGAGAGAAGAGTTCAGCTCTGCACAGAGCAGCCCTCAGACAAAGAGCCAGCTGCTGCTCACCAGTCATCCGTTCCAATCTGAAGAGTGACTGTCCTGGGCCAGTCATGGAAAATCATCAAGAACTTCCCACAACGGTCATGGTGGCTGCCAAGGTCTTTCCAGAGCACAGAACAAGGGGACGCAGCTACCCTGTGCCTTCCTGTGGCAACTCTCTGGAGGATGCCCGGATACCCTCCCTACAGATGGCCAGGGATAGGAGGGGCAGGCACTGCGGGCATGTGGGGACATAGCAGCAAGAATCTAGGAGGGCAGGCACAGCAAGGCCTGGCCCAGGGGGAAACCAGGAGCTGCCAGAGCCAAAGAGAGGGTGACCCAATCATTGGTTGTTGGTTGTTACAGAGGTTTTAAGACTTGGAAGAGAATGCCCTGAGATGCCAGACAGTGAAACATTTTCATTCTGCAGCTGGGAAACCAAAGCCGACAAAGGGGAACAGACATGCCCACAGCTGCATGGGACAGCAGTAGCACAGAAGAGATGCATACCCCGTCCTCTGGTGGCCACTGTGCACTCTCTTACCACACCATGCTACTGCTCAGCCTCTCTCCGTCCCTCACAGTGGTCAGGTAAGCAATGAGGGAGAATGATGGAGGTGAGAAAGGAAGAACCCGCGCTGATGTGGGCCCACAAAAGAAAGAAGTCTGGAACAGCACTGGAAGGGGCTGCCTACAAGGTGGAGAGTGCCCTGATCCCAGGAGTCAGGGCCACGCAGAGCGGCACCAGGGCTGTTGAGGGAATTCAGGCCAGGTGTCTTCAAAGCCCCACCCACATCTGAGTTTCTACCACTCCAAACAGGGACGGATGCTTGAGACAAAGCCAAAGACAACTCATCCAGAGGGGACACGGCATGGTCCACAGGTGGCAGAGGGTTGAAAGCAAGTGTCTTAGTCTCCTTTCTGCTACTATTCTGTTGAATATCACAGACTGGTAATTTATAAAGAACGAGTTTATTTGGCTCACGGTTCTGGATGATGAGAAATCCAAGTGCATGACACCACCATCTGGCAAGGGTCATGCCAAGGTGGAAGACAAAAGAAGAAAATCAGTGATTGAAATAGAGAGAGTACTGACCAAACTGGCCCCTTTTATAACTAACCTCCCCCTCCCCCCACCCCGTGATAGTGACAGTAATCTATTTATGAGGGCAGAGCTGACAATCCATTCATGAAGCATAGGGATTATGTTTCCAACACATGAACTTTTGGGGGACACAGTCAAACCTTAGCAGCAAGTTATCCAGAGCACAGAACATCAAACCAGTCTCATCATCTCCTACTGGAATCCTGTTCATGATTAGCATCATTAACGATAATAGCAACGACCATTTACTGAGCGCTTACCACACTGTTGGCCCGTGCTGAGTGCTTGCCACATACTGTCCCATTAATTCCCACCATTCTAGGAGGTAGCACTGATGTCATACAGAGCTGACAGGTGAGGATGCAGAGGCCCAGAGTGACAGACACAGCTACCCAGGTCTGCCAAGTACTGAATCATGTGCTCTTCACCAGGGGTGCTCAAGGAGCAGCCTGGACCAGCGGCACTGGCACCGCCACCATCCACTGGATCAGATGCTCTGGAGTTGCAGCCCAGCAATCTGTGTTTAACAACCACCCTCCACCTCCACCCCCAGGATTCTGATGCATGCTCAAGTTTGTGTACCAACTGCTCTGACCATTTCCCCATGCTGCTAAGGAGAAAAATCAGTATTTCTGTGTCTGGTATCAAAATCTTCTAGGGTATTTCCCAGGCCAACTTGTCAATTCTCTCAACCTAGGAGAGGCCGATTCCAGATATTCTGACTAGTCTACTAAGTCCCAGAACAGACCCAGGTTCCACTCTGCACTTCGTCATTTTTTTAGGGTCCGACCTTGAAGTCACTTCCCTCCAGAAGACCCCCCCCAACCATCTGGTGCCCCCAAATTACTCTGCACTCCAGTTATACCTATGCCAATCCGACTCATTTGGCACTTACTGGCACACAATGCCTTTCAGGTCTCACTCATAGCACATCTTCCCATTTGACCAAAAGTTCCTGGAAGGCAAAGCCAGCTCTTTATGCACCTGTGCATCAAGGACACTGCATGGTACTGGGCGCAGGAGCCATCAGGAAATGATGCTTGGGAGAGCGCTGGGAGAGCAGACTCTGGTTCTACTCCTGCCTTCTCATCTCTAGGCCTTAGTTTCCTCATTTGTGAAATGTGCCATTATTCTACTCATTCATTGAACAAACTCAGAAAAGCCATCCACCAGGCACTCTTCTCCCGCTACAGAAATACACTCGAGAGGACTACACTCACCCCCTTCTATTCTAGGAAAAGAGAAAGACAATAAACACTAAAAATAATTTGCCAGACACTAAGTTCTATGCATATGCTTTCACATCAGCAAATAAACGAGATTCTTTCATAGCATGATACATGCATGAGAAAAGTAAAATAGTAATGACAGAAAGTGAAAAAAGGGGCTGCTTTGCATAAAAAGATCAGGGAAGGCCCCTCTGAGGAGCTGACATTTGAGCTGAGACTTGATCGATAAGGAAAAACCAGTCATGGGAAAAGCTGGGGAAAGATGTTCTGGGCAGAGGGAGCAGCACGTTTGAAAGCCTAAGGATGAGAACAAGCTTGGCTTGCTGGAGGGGGAAAAGCAGGCCAGCATGGTGTGGCCAAATCACAGCGGGTAAAACAGTAACCAGTGGGTTGGAGAGAGAGGCAGACAAACAACCACCTACAACGCTGCCTCACTCAAATCAGGTCGGCCTGACCCAACCGGGACATCCGGGCCCCAAGTCACAGGCAGCACTGGGGGTAAGGGTATGACTCAGACCCCACAGCTTCCTGGGGCCCCGAAAAACCTGGTGGGGGTATCCAGGGGTAGGCATCAACCCTCAGCATGAGTGCCATGCCATACCCATGGAACACCCAAGACTGGGAGACAAACATGGTTACATAAGCGTGTAGAACACTGCACACTCCCAGTGGCAGCTTCCAGAGAGGCATGATCAATTGCTTCCATGAAGTGCCAGTCCTTGATCACATTATTTTCCCGGGACACAGCAGGACAGCAGCCTTGGTCAGGGGAAAGGGAACACACTCCAGGATTCAAGGGTTGCTAGTCTTGGGAGTCTTAACCTTCTCTAGGCCTCAGTTTCCTCATCTGAAAATTAAGAGTTGTTAGAAAGATTAAGAGAGGCTGGGCGCGGCAGCTCACACTTGTAATCCCAGCACTTTGGGAGGCTGAGGAGGGCAGATCACTTGAGGTCAGGAGTTTGAGACCAGCCTGGCCAACATGGTGAAACCCCGTCTCTAAAAAATCAAAAAATTAGCCGGGCATGCTGGCGGGTACCTGTAATCCCAGCTACTTGGGAGGCTGAGGTAGCAGAATAGTTTGAACCTGAGAGGCAAGTTGTAGTGAGCCGAGATTGCGCCACTGTACTCCAGCCTGGGTAACAAAGTGAGACTCTGTTTCAAAAAAAAAAAAGAAGATTAAATGAGATACAGAATGTAAGCACTGTGCCTGGCACATAGTAAGCTATTAGCATTAGCATTAGCAGTTTTTTCACTGTCTCAGTTTCTTCTGTTGCAAAACAGAGAACACCACGGGGATGCTGAGTTTGTACTAATTAATATTCTACCCTCCTAATACAATTCTACCCTCCTTTGTCAAGGATTTTTCTTAAAAATTCTGAGTCTCCTTTTCTGACCTCTCATCAGATGCCAAATTCCCCTCTATCACACCCCATTGTTTGGAAAATGAGTAAGTGCTGATTAAATCCCATTTTGACGGCACTGTGAAAAAAAAAAATGATGCATTAGGAATCTACACATTTCCCTGCACTGTCATTCTGCAAGGGGGTGGGGAAGGACTTTGCTGATTCTTCTGCATCATCCACAAAAGTCCCTCCCTCCCCCTAACAAAACACAATCTCTCACCCAGTCGCACAAAATTCCCATCTGCTCCTGTACACACAATGAATGTACAACGCACACGTGCACACAAATGTCCTACAGTGGAAAGCTCAGCCTTCAAACTCCATCCCCAGAAGCACTCCTGGACACTCATCTATCCTGCACATGTACACAAATGTCTCCAACAATGTGCACGCAAAACATGTTCAGCAGAAATCGTATAATAGGAACTCTGGAGTCAAATGCCTGAGTTCAGATCTGACTTTGCAACTCACAGCTGTGTGACCTCAAGCTCCAAGTACCTCGGTTTCCTAAAGCATAAAATGGAGATAAAAACAATGTTTAGGATGGAAGTGACAATTAAATGAGTCTAATACACGTACAGCGTTAAGATCAGCACTTGGAAAGCACCCAATAAGAATTATTATTTTCCTCCTCGTGACATATGTACACTGCTTCCACAACTTTATACGAAACTCCTGACGCCGCGTAGGAAACTCGTCTCCACAGGGTAGACACCCAAACGGCCGCAGCGCCGCCCGCACCCGGAGGGTCTGCGCGCTGTACAGCCGCCCCACGCCGTTCTCAGGCGCGCTGCCCCGCGCAGTGCGCACGCGCGCCCCCCACCAGCCCCAGCGCCAAGCAGGTAGTCCCCTCGCTGCCCTGCCTGGCAGCTGGCGGAGAGGCCCCGGGACCTCGCGCGCGGGGCCCGGGTGCACAAACCATCTTCCCAGCTCGCGCCCCGCCACCACCGATGCTCTGGACGATTTGGGCCCGGCCTCCCTTCTTCCCCTCCATCCCCGCTCCGGCCCGACCAGCTTACCCGAGGACCGGGAACTTTGGGACACAGCGCCCCGCTTGCTGCGTCCAGCCCCGAATCCAGGGACTGAGCAGCGGCCAGGGACAGGCTCCGGCCCCCCGTAGCACTCCTCCGGCTCCTGGGCGGGGGCAGGGGGACCCGGCCGAGGACTAGGAAGTGCCGGGGGCCTAGCCGGGCCGCCCCACCCCTGGGAAAGTCCCCGGAGACTGGCAGACCGCTCGCCCAATCGTGCCGCGCGCTCCGGGCGGGCCCACGGCCGCCAGGGGTGGAACCGAGCGAGGTAAACACAGGCTGCCCGCGGTTCCGGGGGCCCGCGGTGTTATCACGTCCCCTCGGCGGCCTCCCCCTCTAGGAGCGACCTCGCTGGCGCCACCGTCCCGGGCCCGCGCGGCCCCTTGCCGCACTCCCAGCCCCGGAAGCCCCTGGCGGAGGCCTGGGGCCACCTTGAAAGTCGGAGTTTCAGAGCGGAGGCGAGCCACAGAGACCACCCAGCCCCTTCCTTGTGCCGAGTGGCGAGAGCGGGGAGGGGACCTGCCAAAAGGCACGTAAGCATTTGGCACTAAGCCAGAGCTGGAGCTCAGGGCCCGAGTTCCGTCCAGGGAGCTCCAGGACTCTTCTTAACGAAACTATAGAAATTCCGAGCTGAAAGGACCCGTAAAGACACTTACCACTAACATTTTTTGCTCCAGACATCGTAAAGGATTCCCAGACATTGTAAACGCTTTGCTCCTGGCATTGTAAATGCTTTGCGTGCATTATTTTCTTTGCACAATCACCCTAGTGAGGTGGGTTTTACTGCCTTTTCTTAAAATAAATAATATTTGAGTCACAAAAAGCTTAGATGACCTTAGTAAAGGGCTGAACCAAGATTCAAACCCAGGTGGGCAAATCCGGAAGCCGCCTTCCACCCTACCTACCTATATGTGGGCTAGATAATCCCAACAGACTGGAATTTCCTAGACTGGTAAGGAACAGAAACTTGCTTTAAGGGTAGGAAAGCTTTTTAAAAGTTTATCCTTTTATTTTTAAAAAGAGAGAAAGGTAAATTTTAATTCCAAAAAGTAGAAGGCCTAACCTTGGAATAAAGAACGGGGCTCTTTAAACTAAATATAGCTTTATGAAAAACCTATTGCAAAAGATTCATTTCACTGGTACTGTTGAAAACTTAGTCATTGACAGGCCCTCATCCTCGAAAAGAATTAGGGGAAAGGATTTGGGGAACTGTTTAATACACACCCTCATTTTACAGAAGAGAGACTCATCAATCAACTGTGACTTCGCGATAATACACAGGCAGACGCTTGACCAAATTAGATACCTAATCTGGGGATTCTCTAAGGTTTTGTAACGTCCTAGGGTTCCTTCAGTTACTTCAATGGTGTTATCAGATCTTCAAAACTATATTCATTCTAGTTTAATTATGAGAAGAATTACACTTATGGCTCGATTCAAAAGGGAGGAAGGGAGGGAGGAAGCGATGCAAACACCAAAGCACCACTGAGTGTCACCACTGGGGGGATCCTACAGAGAAATTGGGAATCCTGGCCCTGGTATCATCTCCCAGGCATCATCTCCACCCATCAGGTCCCCACCTGCCAGTTTTCTTCCTGCTCTTTGCCTGTACTTCCCAATTCTCTTCCTGCAATGCTGTGTTCCTATTCCCAACCCACATCTTCTCCACCCCCACCCTCTATCCACTGAAAACTAAAATTCACCTAAAAATGACTGGTCTCTAATTACTTGCATTTTGTTTCCACACTATTTCAGCTGTTTTTGTAGCATGTCTGGCCTTAGCTGGGCAGTTTCATTTCTCAAAGTGCCCGCTAGGAATTCTCAAGCTTGACGTAAAAATGGCATTCAGTCATCTCTTTGTCTGATTTCCTAGTTCTGGATCCTTTTTCTTAACAGTTACAATTTGTGAGAAAACTTGTTTATTTATAAGTCGTGACTAACCCCACCCCTTCCATTCTTTTAAGTCTTGGTTTGTCTTCAGGGTATTCCACCCTGATAGAGGCCCTGGAGCCCATTGATAACAAACCCCTATTTGACAGATAGGTAAATTCAGTCCTCTGTCTAGAAAAGGACTTGCTCTAGGCCACACACACTCAGTGACACAACCGGGATTGGAATCCAGGGCCTTGGCTCCCAGTCCTGTGTGCTTGGTCCGCTGTACCAGGTTGTCTTCACAATGACATGATTTTTCTCACTGTCTTGCAGAAACTCACCACTGTCATAAACACAGGCTATGAATCAAACTAATGGGATTCCAATCCCTGCTCAGCCACTTACTACCTGGGTGGCCCCTCTAAGCCTGAGGCTTCTGTCTGGAAAATGGGGGATAATATACCTATTCCTCATGTGATCATGAGGATAAATTGGATAATGCAAATAAAGCCCAAGGCTCAGCACACAGTAGGCATTCAAGAAATGATAGTGGTGTCTAGCTGTGGGCTGCATGCATTGGGTAGAACTTTGCTGTTAAACTCTGCAGTGCAACCTCACCAGGCTCCATCCCACCATACACATCCTCTCTGAGACCCTAGCCTCTGGGGGCGTGGCAGGAATGGGAGACAGGCCCCCTAGCCTGGCACTGCCTGCTACCTTGTGGTCTGGAAGGGGATTTCCAAGTCAAGAAGCTGGGCCTGACGCTGGGAGCTGAGTGACTCAGGCAGGTGCAACCTCTTGTTCTTCCAGAGTAATGACAAGCACTCGCACAAAGCCACACCCAGAAGGAAGATCAAACTGCCTTTGTTTTGTTTTGTTTTATTTGGTTTTGTTTTAAAGCGCACAACTTCTCAGTCTCCTTTCTGCTACTCCCTTCTCCACCACCTCTACTGAGGTAGCTACAGAGTCAGACCCAGATACACATTTGAAGGAAATAAAAAACATACAAAAAATCCATCTATAACCAACTTAACTCTAGACCAAGTGCCAGAAGAGGGGTGGAGGCTGCATAATGAAAGCATTAAAAGGTAACATATGGAGTATTTGCTGTGTGCTAGCTCTGCGCTTTTATTCATAATTTGTCTCCCAACCAGCTTATGAGGTTGGTACCATTATCATCCACATTTCACAGATGAAACTGAAGCTTTGAGGTATTAGATGACTTGCCCAAGGTCTTACAGCGCAGCAAGTAACCAGAGCTTGAAGATCCAGGCTCTTAAATGCTTAACACTCTTAAGCATCATGCTCCAAAGTCCTGCCAGCTAGCAAGACATAGAACTCAGAATGCCAGGCTTGAAGGGTCTTTTGAAATGGGCAACCCAGGCGGGGCATGCGGTGGCTCATGCCTGTAGTCCCAACACTTTGGGAGGCTGAGCCAGGCGGATCTCCTGAGATCTGGAGTTCAAGACCAGCCTGGCCAACATGGTGAAACCCCGTCTCTACTAAAAATACAAAAATTAGCCAGGCGTGGTGGCGGGCACCTGTAATCCCAACTACTCGAGAGGCTGAGGCAGGAGAATCACTTGAACCTGGGAGGCGGAGTTTGCAATGAGCCAAGATCACACCATTGCACTCCAGCTTGGGGACAAGAACAAGACTTCGTCTCAAAAAAAAAAAAAAAAAAAAGAAAAATGATCAACTCAGTCTTTTCATTGTAGGGCTGGAACCACACCAAGGGCCAGAGAAGGGCAGGGATTTGCGGGAGGTCTTACGTTGAGTTTATGATTCATACACAGGACAGAACCCAAGTATCCTGCTCCCAGTGCAGTGCTGTTTCCACATACCCCACTGATTGGAAATGGAGCATCTAAATCAAACAAGCACATGCCTCATTCCATTAGGAGAATGAGTGAATCAGGGCCTTGGCTAGGGGAGAATGGAACTCAGGGGGAGCAGCTAATGAACTAGGAAAAGAGCAGCCCTTCCTTAGATCCATAGCCTGAGGCAATCTCAGGAGTGTAAAACCCTCCAGTGGATTCTAGGTACTTTTTGGTGCTGGGTGTAAGTGTATATTAGAGAGAGATTTTGATGATAGTTAAATGAGATAATGCACGTCAAGCACATGATACTGACTAAAATTGTTCTAGGCAATTGTGGCAGTTTTTGGTAAAAAGTAAATAAATGAGCAGAGTCCATGGTCCCAGCTTCTCTCCTCTGCCTAAGAACACATTTTTAATTCTCTCTATCCACCTCCCAAATACCTGCATGAGGAGGTAGTTGTGTCTTCAGAAGTTTTCACATTCATTCAGCACCTTAAGGTGAATGAAACCATTTCATATCCACAACTTGCCCGTCTCCTAAGAGACTGTCATGCAGAGGATAAGGTGTGGGCTCTGGCCTCTGGGCTTAAATCACAGCCCTGCCACTTATAACTCTGTGCCTTGGTTTCTTTATCAATGACATGAAGGTTATAACTGTGCCCAATTCACAGGATGGTGACAATCAAATGCCACAGGACTTGGCCTCAGTGAAAGGTGGCGATGATCATTATGATCATCCATCCTGTGAGGCAGCAGGGATTGCTTCTCTCCTTTCCCCAGGAGGACCCCAAGGCCTGGAGCTGGGGAGCAGCTTGCCCTGGACATCACACTGTCCTCTGAGGAACTGGGCCTAGAAGGCATTGCTCTGACTACTCTCCAGGCTCTTTCCCCTCTTCCCCCTTCTCCATCCCAACTATGTTCCCTGTGTCCCTGGGCCTGCCTGTTACACTTCAGTTTCTAGGGCACCACTGGAGGAGAGGAAAGGCAAAGTGACACTGGGGGAAATTCCCAGCCTCGTCACATAGTCACATACGCGGCCTAGCCAAGCCCCTCCCACAGTTCCTAGGAACCCTGGGTCCTCCGACTCCAGCTTCTCTCCCCCTGGCCTCTCCGTCTCCAGGTCAGGGTGTCAAGCTGGATCTGGGCTTGCATCCAGGGTTGCCCCTCGTCATCCTCCTGGAAGTGGGAACAGGTCAGCCAGGCTCAGCCCGGCCCAGCCTCTCAGGAAGTTAGACCCACAAAACCGGAGCATTTCCTAATCCTGGGAAGCCCTAACAGGGCCCTGAGAGCAACCCTCTTTCAGTCCCACCCACCTTCCTCCCTGTCCTCTCCCACAGCCTCTTCTTCTATGGCCCCTCCCCGCTCTCCCTCCATTCCTCTGTAGCCTAGAAGCCACCATCAGACTTGGCCTCTGTTCCTTGCCTCTTCTAGCCAGGGACTTCCCTGGACTGTGAAAACATGCCTGGGGAGGAGATGAAGAGGGCCATTTGGATGAGCTGGCCTTTTCTTCATCATTCCTGGTTCCAGAGTTTCCTCATTCTTACGGTAATTTTTATGGACCACTCAGGATACAGGAGTGGACCAATCAGACCCGCTTCCTTCTCTCTCAGAGCTAACAGACTCTCAGGAGCCATATGGGGCTATCTAAATAAGTAGAATTAAACTAAAATTAAATAGAATTTTAGTCCAGATTTTCTAAGTAATCAAAGAGGAAGCTGCATCAGCTGTATCTGCCTGCCCTTGGCCCACTCCCTGTGCCCTGGGCTCTCTGTTAAAGGTTCCACCACAAAAGAGTCCAGCGGCCCTAGAAGCAGAGCAGGCAGGAGAGAAGCAAGAGATCCTTTCGCTCCAGTGTTAAGGAGGGCCTCAGCCTCCATTGTGTTCCCCTCGGAGGCAGCATCGATTCTTGGTCTCTTCCTATCTAGCTGCAGACTTCTAACGTGCCCAATACACACCTGTACACTCCCCATCAAAAATTCACACACACACACACACACAGACCGTACACACAGATACACAAACAAATACAGTCACCAACTTACGCCCACACAGACACACACCTCAGGGATCTGACACAACACAGGCATTCTCACACACACAAACACCCACATCCATGTTCACACTCGCACACCTCCCTTTTCTTGAGGGAAGAAGACAAAAATAGGCTTTTCTTTTTCCTTTGGAAAAGCTAGTAACAACTAGAGAGAAAGAGCCTGGCCAAGAAAGCAAGGCCAGAAGAAGAGGGGCAGGAAGAAGAAACGAGATGGAGGAGAGAAGACAGCGGAGAAGGAGGCTGGGTGAGGAGCAGGGGCTGGGAACCCAGGACTTGGGTGGGAAGAGCAAGCTGGGCTGGGAGCAGCAGACCCTGACTGGCAGGACATGGGAGGCCAGGTGGCTCTTGGCATGGAGCTGGGGGTGTCTGCTGACCCCAGCACCCTTGTGCGGTGGGTCCTTTCCCCTGTCCTGGCCACCCACCCCCATCTGGTCACTCACCTGGGGAAGGGCAGGAGAATACCAGGGTGTGTGCACCGGGGGCGGCTGTCCCTGCGAAGGCTCCTCAGCTCACTGTGCTTCTGCAGGAAGGAGGGCTGGGCTGAGCTGACTTTTAGGCAGGAGGGGAATTCCCCGAGATGGAGGAGCCGCCACCAGGCAGCCCCGCAAGGCCCAGCTGAGGCCCCATCCTGCCCCCTGGCAGAGCAGAGGGCCCTTATTTGTCAGCCTCCACCTGTCACTTCCCAGACTGGCTGTCCCGTGCTGTGAATTACAGAGAGTTGGCAGGGGAGTGGGGGGAATATGGGGGGAAGAGCTGGAAGCCTGATGCTTCCTCAGCTGGGCTGGGAAGAGGCACCCGAGGGTGGGCTGGGGCAACCTGGCCTGGCCTCCCTGGGTTCTCCTGAAGACCTCCATTTCCTCCTTCGCCTAAGGTGGGGGATTCCAGTGTTCAGGGCCCTGAGGAAGCTGCCAGATGCCCAGCCCACATCCTCCCACCCCGTTCCTATCCCACCTGTTTCCACTTACTCTCTGAGGCTTCTCCATCCATAGTGAAGGAGGGGCCCACTCCTTTCTTGGTGCATGCCGAGTCACATTTGGATGTCAGGTAAGGCCTTAGAAACTGCAGCCCAAGGAATTCTGCACTGACCAGCTGGAGATCCTGAACAAGTCACCTCGTCATCCTAAGCCCCAGTAATTCCTTGCTTAATGAGTCCTGCTTTGCCTGACTCCTGCCATTTAATGGTAATTAAAATGATGGGCCGGCACAGTGGCTCATGCCTATTAATCTCAGCACTATGTGAGGCCCGAGGCAGACTTGAGCCCAGGAGTTTGAGACCAGCCTGTGCAACATGGCAAAAACACTGTCTCTACAAAAAATACAAAAATTAGCTGGGCGTGGTGGCGCTTGCCTGTAGTCCCAGCTACTTGGGAGGCTGAGGTGGGAGAATCGCTTGAGCCCAGGAGATTGAGGCTGCAGTGAACCATGATGGTGCCACTACACTCTAGCCTGGGCAACAGCGTGAAACCCTGTCTCAAAAATAATAATAGCTTTAGAAATAAAAATCATGATTTGTAGACATCCTTTGTAAACTACTGACTGCTTTACAAACATAATGTCTTTGTTCCTTATCCCCTGAAAAGATGCCTGGGGAGGGGATGAAGAGGGCTGTTTGGATGAGCTGTGGCCTTTCTTCATCATCCTGGTTCCAGAGTTTCCTCATTCTTATGGTAACATTTATGGACCACTGAGTATACAAGAGTGGACTAATGAGACCCGCTTCCTGCCTTCTCAGAGCTCACAGACTCTCAGGAGCCATATGGGGCTCTTTAAATATAAATCAAGTAGAATTAAACTAAAATTAAATAGAATTAACAGTTCAATTCCTCAGCAGCACAAGCTGCATTTCAAGTGCTCAACCACCACATGTACCTACTACATTAGATTACATGCATATATGACATTTCCATTATTACAGAAAGTTCTATTGGATGGCACTGCTCTGGGGGCCATAGGTAAATGAACAGGCGATTACAATAAAGTATAGGAAAGATGTGTTTTGGCAGGAGAAATGCAGGGGTCTTTGGGAGCCTGGACAAAAGAGTATCTGGTCAGGATATAGGGATCTGGGAAGTCTTCCTGGAGGAAGTGACATCTAAACTGAGACCTGAAAGTAGCCAAGAACGAATATAAGGAAGAGTGTTCTCCACAAAGGGAATAGAATATACAAAGAGAAGAGAGAACATGTTCCGAGAACAGAAAGAGGAGAGAATATTCCATGAACTGTTCACTCTGAGTAGACCAAGGGGTTTGAGGCAGATTGGGGGAAGTGACAGAGGTAGACCTGGAGAAATAAACAGGTCCAGGTCGCAAGGGGCCACATGCAGCCTCTGCGGGAGGAGAGGGACGATAAGAGGTGGGGGTGGAGAAGGGTCCATTGAATCCCATCCAACTGCATCTGTGCCCTTCAGATCAGGATTATACGGGGATGCTAAATCTAGCCCAATTGCCTCACTTTACAGGTAAGGAAGTGGAGGCCAGACAGGGGAAATACATTTCCATGTGAGTAAACAGACGGACTTCCTGACTCCTAGTCCAGTGCTCTTTCCCATACCACACTCAGCCCCTCAGTGGCACTGCTACTTTTCAAGCTCGATTGCCACACGTGGCAAGCAGCTACCATACCAGACTGCACAGATATTTCCATCATCACAGAAAGTGCAGTTGGATGAATGACACCGACCCTTGAGCTAGACCAGGGGCAAAAAGATGATATGTTTGCCTGTACATAGACCCTTTTCTCTGCAGGGGGTGAAAATGTGTGTAGCTCAGCCCTAATGCTCCTGGATTGCAATTTCCCCCCCATATACAATATTTTCACTTTGGAGTCCACTGTAATCACATATTCTCTGTAAATTCGCAGAGCCTGGCTTAGACCAGTTCCTGCCCATGGAATCTTAGATGGCTAAGGGACCTTGAAGGACTAAGGAGTTTCAAGGAGCTGGAGTGAATATGAGCTGGGATTTCCAGTTAGAATACTTGACTGGCACATCCTGTGAGGAGAATGGCTCTGAGCTCTCCCTGCTGAAATGCTGACAGCAATCAGTTTCTCTCTCTTACCCCTTCCAGCCATGGATTCCCTGAAGTTGCCTTCTCTGTTCAGGCCAGGGGATAGACACCAAGGAAGAAGAGGCCCTCAGACTGGGAATCAGTAGAGCTGACTTTGAGTCCTGGCTCTGCCATATGGCCCTAGGCAAGTCTTTGGTCCCCAACTCCTCCTTCTATAATGTAAAAAATCAGGCTAGATGACCACTAAGGGACCTTCCATTCTGACACTTTAAGGAAGTCCAAAAGTTCAGAGGAAGGAGAAATCAGGAGGAATAAAGGTAGATTGCCAATAGGTAGTTAGGAAATAAAAACACTAATAGTTAATATTTAAGCTTATCATGTGCCAGGCACAGTACTCAGTGCTCTTAAGTGAATTATTTCATGCAGCTCTCTTAAGAACTGTATAAGACTGGTACTACTATTCTGCAAAAGAAGAAATGAGGCTTCTAGTGAGTTAAGTCAACTGCTAATAAATGGCACAAGTAGAGTTCAAACCCAAGTAATGTCTCCAGCGCGAATGTGGAGGAGATGAGACCTATACTGGATCTTAAAAGAGGGCAAAATTTGGATATACGCAAGGAAACTCTCACAGGACCACTCTTTTGATACTTTTTATCCAGCCCTACCTCACCCATTTTGACATCTTTGGTCTTGCTGCTGATGTTGTAGGGACAGGATTGGGCCAGTCTCTCAAAAGCTATTTGATACTTATTTAGGGAATGAATGAATTTGACTCTGAGTTTCCTGGTTCACCAATTCTGTTGAAAGTTCCCCAAGGATAGAAACTCTTCATGCCGTTAGCCCAAGGTTTGGCAGATTTCTGGACCCCATCATAGAGCTAAGAAATCAGACTCTCTAACGAGGGGATCCCGAAAGGCAGCAGTTTAATTAAACTCCCTGATACTCCCCACAGAGTTTGAGAAGCCAAAACTCTCTGAGCTGGATCTTCCAACTCCAAAGCGAGAATTATCTGCTCACATATAGGCAGCCAGGTCGAACTTACTGTCAGGAACCTGAGGATGCGTTCACTTCTCTGAGTCACCCAAGCATGAAATCTATGATTTTTTCAAAGTCCCACTCAAGCCAATGAAGTTACCTTCTTATCTGAACTTTGAGGACAGGCAGCTAGAAGAGGTCAGAGAATCACAGTTTTTCAGATGTCTGCTGGCTCAATAGCCTACCCAGAGCCAGCACATCCTCCCCCACCATTGGCAAGTGGTCAGTCAAGTTTTGCCACCATACTTCAATGACGGAGAGCTCACTACCTTACAGGTAGTCCATTGCATTGTCAGTCGGCTCTTATTTAAAGCTCAGGTCTGCCTTTTTCTCCTTTGGATGAGTGCCTATCAATGGCTGACAAATTCTTCCAAGGCCGTTCATGATCTAGCCTCTACTTACCATCCCTTTCCACTCTAACCACCCCTAAGGGTTCCTCAAATGTGCAATGGTGCAATCTTGGCTCACTGCAACCTCCGCCTCCCAGGTTCAAGTGATTCTCCTACCTCAGCCTTCTGAGTAGCTGGGATTACAGGCACGCACCAACACGCCCGGCTAATGTTTTGTATCTTTAGTAGAGACGGGGTTTCACCACGTTGGCCGGGCTGGTCTCGAACTCCTGACCTCATGATCCACCCACCTCAGCCTCACAAAGTGCTGGGGTTACAGGCGTGAGCCACCATGCCTGGTCTTCCTTTCTGCTTCTTTTGGCTTCCTTGCATGTGCCTTGGCCGCTGGCTGTAGCACCTCCCCGCACTGTGCCCTTCACCTGGCCAATGCCTGCTTATTTTCTCTGTCTGACTTAAGTGTGCCTCTTCTAGGAAGTTTCCCTGACCTTCCCCATTCCTGCACTCCCCTCCAGACCACAGCAGGCCCCTCGTTCTGCATTTTCAGGCCCTCCCTTTCTCTCTCTCTGCAACTAGTTGTAATAAAATGATTATTGGTGCAGTTAATTTAGCATCTGATGAGAGAAATGGTTTTCAACCAGGGATGATTTTGGCCCCCACAGGACAACTGGCAATATCTGGAGATATTTTTCATTGTCACAACTGAGGAGGGAGTATACTACTGGCATTTAGTGGACAGAAGTCAGGGATGTTGCCAAGCAGCTTACCATGCACAGGACAGATCCCCATAACAAAAAATGATCCAACCTAACACATCACTGGTGTTCTCAACATGTCCATAGAGAAAACTTGTGCTGGAGTACAAGCCCAATGTAGTCAGGGACTATTTCTTCTTTGATTGTCACAATTTCACCAGTGCCTAGCAAACAGCAGACAATCCATGAATGCTTGTGGAGGGAAGGAGAGAAGAAGGAAGTGGGTCATAGAATGAACTGCTAGAATCCCATCGAGTGAGGCTGATGCGTACAATGTCCCTGAGGTTGGGGAGAGTAGAGGACTGGGGAGACACATGTAAAGTGAGCTGAGACTGGGCAGACAGACCTCGGGAGCCTTGAACACTGGGTTAAAGAATGTTGCCTCTGGCCGAGCGTGGTGGCTCACGCCTGTAATCCCAGCACTTTGGGAGGCTGAGGTGGGCGAATCACAAGGTCAGGAGATCGAGACCATCCTGGCTAACATGGTGAAACCCCGTTTCTACTAAAAATACAAAAAATTAGCTGGACGTGGTGGTGGGCACCTGTAGTCCCAGCTACTTGGGAGGCTGAGGGAGAATAGCGTGAACCCAGGAGGCAGAGCTTACAGTGAGCCAAGATCATGCCACTGCACTCCAGCCGGAGCAACAGAGCAAGACTCTATCTCGAAAAAAAAAAAAAATTGTCACCTCCATTCAATAAGCAATGGGGAGGCCATAGGAGTCTTTCTTTCCACTAATATTAACAAAATATTTTTGTGGCCAAAAATGATCTGATCAAACTGGCACCTCAGGAAGAGATCTGGAGACAGTGAGAAGTATGTCTTGCGAAAGGGGATTTGAATTGTTAGTGACAGAGGCAGGTCTTAAATCCACAAATATCCCTCCTTATTTTACTGGTGCACATGGGGTAACCCTGATTGCAAACAGCTGTCTGGAGAGCTGGCAGCACCCTTTTTCAGACTATGAGTAAATGGACAGGTCTCAAACTTTGAGGCCACAGGCATCTGCTTGGTGCCAGGCCAGCCGCTGTTACTGACTCACCTTGTGGCCTCATCAGTACTTCCTCTCTCCATCCCTCACCTTCCTCATCTGTAAAAGGGAGTACATTCTCTTCGCCATTTATAACACTGAGCACAGCTGTGTGCACACAAGGGCATCCATTAGGATAATTTCATAGAGAACAGTATAGGCCAGGGGTTTGTTAACTTTAGTGTCCTTTTACGAGGGGTTCTCAGTCCTGACTGCACATTTAAATCACCTGGGGAGCTTTCTAAACACACAGCCCCTCCAGGCCCCACCCCAGATTAATTAAATCAGAATCTTCCGGGGGTGTGGCCTGGGCATTTATTGATAAAGCTCCTCAGGTGATTTTAAGGTGTCAAGTTGTGACCACTGACCTAGAAGTTGCCTTTTTTTTTTTTTTTTTTTTGAGACAAAGCTGCCCTTTTAACAGCTGGTTCTGATGCAGGTGATCCCAAGACCTTACTGTCCTTGAGTCACTGTGGTCTCCCAACTTGTTCCCTCTTTTTGTATCAGGAAGGTGACTTCTCAATACCAGGATAGGGACAACACATTTCAGAATGTAGAGAGAATCCCTCTTTTGGGGAGTCACAGAACATATGATGAGTGTGAAAGGAAAAGTTAAAACGCAAGCTAAGCCACTAAGTGGAGAGGAGGTTTGTGTAATTCTATCAGCATTTGAAAAATGGGATTCAGGGAGGCATTTTGCACAATTGTGCTTCCCAAGGAAATTGATACAGGGTGGTATGTTGCAAGATTCTTGTCAGAGGAAGAGGATCCAAGTACAAATGTTGCAACACTGTGCAGCCAAAGGAAGTGGAAGCAAAGGAAGTGGCTTCTTAGTCTATCAGATCAGGAACAAAGCTTAGAGATTATCTCGACCAATCTTCTCACTGGATAGAAGGGGAAACTAAGGTTCAGAGAAGGGAAGGCTCATGCCCAGGGGCAGCCAGGGAGTTACTGATGAGTTCAAATTGCAATCCAGGCTTCCTATCCACCACCTACCTGCTGCCCTTTCCTCTTCTCCCTGAGTATCTATCCCCTCACTGTTTTACTCTGGGTCCCTAGCCCAGCCGCCACATCCCCACCCTCTGGACAGCACCCAAGGTCAAAGGATGAGCCTAAATCTGTGTGCTGGGATCTAACCCTGCCAGATGTCAGGGGCGAAAGCCAGCGGTGACAGTGGCAAGCCGGAGAGGAAGGAGCAGTGTCTGATGATGTGGCCTGACCTCAGAAAGGAAGCCTGGTTGGTCACCAGGGGGAATTTCCCTGGGTGAGGTCTCATGTCTATGCAAATATGGCACTGCAATTAACCTGGACCCTGGGATGGCAGAGAGAAAAGAGGAGAGAGGACACTGGGAAAGACAGAAGGGCAGGTAATAGGACCTGAACATCTCCAGGGTACCAGGCACTGTGCAAGGCTCCTCATGAAATTAATCTCATTTTGCCTCTAAAGTATCCTCCAATGCAGGAAAATTGAGTCTGAGGCCCAATGAGAGGGTGTGTTGCCCAAGCAAAATCAGCACATTCCTACCCCAGTGGGAGACCAGGCCTCAGGGAGAAGTGATGATGGTGATGATAGATTTGGTGCTGCTGCTGCTGACAAAGGTGACGGTAATGAGGCTTGAGTCCGGGAGTCTAGCAAGGTTTCATTTTAGGTTTCCATCTCACTCACCAGGGGAGTTTTATCCTGGGAACAGCCAAAGGCAGCAGGAAGGTAGTGACCCTGACTCACCTTGGGCAAATCCCAGCACTCTGGTTTTTCATAGCCTTATGGGGGCAAAGGATGTGGTAGCTGTCACAGTTAACCCCTTCACCACCAGTTTCTAGAATGCTCCTGGAAAAGTGAACGGAATGGGATCCATGCTTTTGAAGGAGAATCAGTCTTTCTCTGCTACCTCTTTAAATTTCACTCACTCTGTGCCTCACCATATCCACAAAGCCTTCCCTGGGGACTTCGCTCCTTTCCCAAGGCTTGATCTCCATTTACTGCCTGGTTCTCCAGGGAGCTAATCTTGTCTCCCAGAACAGGATGCCAAGTAGGATCAGAGCTCAAGTCAGGGCTGTTGGGCTCAAAGTCTGCCCTCCACACAGCCTGGTTGATTGTTCTCCTCCAATGGGCCTACACAACAACAGGCAGACTCCTGATTTCTGGAGGTGTGTGGGGCACACTAAGGCTGTGCACTAAGAAAAGTGTGAGTGTGCACATGCCTCAGTGTGTGTGAAGAACAAGTTAGGATATATACGCGAGGTGTTTCCCATGCGGACAGCAATCTCACACACACACACACACACACACACACACACACACACACACACAATGTCTGTATTTTTGGATGTTATCAGCAAATTTAAAAAGTTATTTTCTCTATATGGTCAACAATGTGTGTCTCTGTATGTGTTACCAGCAGAATACCTTACATTCCTTTGTATTACCGACAATGTGTTTCTCATTCTACTGTGTGCTCTGCGGGTATGGCTGGCAGTGACTGTAATTCTGTGTGTGACAAGCAGTATTTATGGGCCTTGAGTGGATAGCAGGCACATGGGAAAGTGGGGGAAAGAAATGTCAGTTCCCCACCCTCCCTGCTTTCCTTTCAGACCCCGCCAGGTCAAGGTCCATGGCCTTCAAGAGGGCCAGGGAGGGGCTCTGTATGCAGCTGGCAGCGCAATAGCCAGATGGTGGTAGTTGGGAGGAAGGGGCGGGGCCATCCCACAGAGGGAAATGCATGTTCTGGAAACTTTAACAGCTGGGCCTGTGTGTGTGGTGGGGGGACATTCCCAGATGGCTCTCGTTTAGGGTTTTGTCAGTCCTTACCTAGATGAGAGGAGGGCAGTGGGACAGCCTACATCAGGGACCTCTGTTCTCATGTCCTTCTCTGGGTTCTTAGGGAATGGAACCTGGTTTCACATCTGCTTCCTCCCCGCTCACTCCCCATAGCACTTTAGGGCCCTTTTCCCTGTTTTCTCGCTCCCCAGTGTCCCTCTCTTTTCTCCATCTCTGCTTCCTCTGTGCTGGCTTGTGTCCTCATCCTTCTCACACCTAGGGACCCCAGCTACTGGTCCTGTCTCCTCCACACTGGTCCCTGGGGACGTCTTTTCTAATGGACATCTCTGATCATATACTCTTCCTCCCTAGCATATTCAGGGGCTAGCCAGTGCCTGGAGGATAAAGTCCACACTCCAGCCTGGACTCAGTGACCTTCCCAGAGGGCGTCCTCGCACAGCTGGTGATGGGCTCGCACACTCCCATGCACCTCTCCTTTCCCAGCTCTGCACCTTTGCTTCAGCCGTTGCCTCTGCCTGGACCCCACCTCCCTCCTTCAGTAGTTTCTAATGTGAGAGCTTCTCTAACCATCTGTTGAGGGGCTCTCAAATGTCCCCTTCTCCAAGGAGCCTTTGTTAGTCCTCCCTGTGGTTAACTCATTGCCTGTGCACTCAGTGTCCCTTGCTTGGTTGAGATTTTTCTTTTTTTTTGTTTTAAGACAGTTTTGCTCTTGTCGCCCAGGCCACAGTGGTGTAAGCTTGGCTCACTGTAATCGCCGCTTCCCGGGTTCAAGCGATTCTCCTGCCTCAGCATCTCAAGTAGCTGGGATTACAGGTGCCTGCCACCACACTCGGCAAAATTTTTTTGTGTTTTTAGTAGAGACGGGGTTTCACCATGTTTGCCAGGCTGGTCTGGAGCTCTTGACCTCAGGTGATCCACCCGCCTCAGCCTCCCAAAGTGCTGGGATTACAGGCGTAGCCACTGAGCCTGGTCTGGTTGAGATTTTTCTAATAATCTTTCCCCACTTAGCTCTCCATGTAGCAGGCATAGTGTAGAGCATCAGACTCCCCACTCTGACCCTGACTACTCTTCTCTAAAATAGAATCCTGCCTATTATTGATAATAAAGAGCTGATATACTTACTGAGTCCTTCGTATGTTCTAGACAGTGTGCTCAGAAATAAATGTGTATTGCCAGTACAGACAGGTCAAGTTACTTATTTACATCTATTAATAGTGGTGGATGGGATTTGAACCCAGGCCTGCCTACCTCCAGACTTAACCACTGAGCAGAGGGCTCAGTTATGTAACTACAATTTCCCACTTGCCTCATACCAACGCTAAAGTGGGGAAATCTGTAGGAAACCCAAGTTCTGGTGGGGAATGAGGAGGCATGTTAGAGCGCTGGTTTACCGTTTCTGGGTTCCAAATTTCAGGTTGAGCAACCCGACAACACTTCTCCCTCCCATGCTCAGCTCAGTCTGGCTTCCTCATCAATAGGTAAAGGAGGAAGTGTCAGCAGAGAGAGCAGAGCTGGAATCAGCACAGCTGCATTCCAGCCTCAGATCTGGCCCTTACTACCACCATGGCCACAGTCCTGTCTCTGGCCTCAGTTACCAAACCTGTGAAATGAGAGGGTTGGTTGGGACCATCTCTAAGACCATTTCCAGCAGGCCAATCCCCGATGCACTGCCTATGTCTTCAGGCAATTTGTTTCACTGCTTGGAGCCCAAGTTTCCTCATTGGTAAAATGAGGTGATCACCCCTTTACTACAGCAAAGGAAGTAATGGCCATGGGAGCAAAGTTTCTCAAGCGGGATTATTCTGGTGGCGACTTATTGCTTGCAGCTGTGCTGGGGCACCATGAATATAGGGTTTTTTTTTTTTTTTTTGAGACACGGTGTCCCTTGGTAGTCCAGGCTGGAGTGCAGTGTCACGATCATGGCTCACTGCAACCTCGGCATCCTGGGCTCAAGCGATCCTCCCACCTCAGCCTCTCGAGACTGCAGGCATGCACCTCTACTTCCAGCATTTTCTTTTTTTCCTATTCTTTTTTTGTAGAGACGGGGTTTTGCTACACACAGGCTGGTCTTGAACTGGGTTCAAGCGATCTGCCCACATTGGCCTTCCAAAGTGCTGTGGTTACAGGCATGAGCCACTGCACCTGGCCATAGGGAAATTTTAAACGGCCAGTGGTTCCACACCACCGCCACGGGCAGGAGGCTGAGCGGCAATTCCCAAATAACTGCTCGCTGCTCAGGTTAAAAGGGCACCCCCCTCCCAATGGGCAACTTCCTTCGGATGTTTCCTAGTGGCCCCAAAGACCAAGATCGGCCTATCCCAGTCCAGAGCTTGGGAACAGTTTGCCCTAAAGGGAAAATGCAAGGCTCAAGGCAGGCTGGGGAGCAGTGAGGCGCTAGGGAGTATTGAAGCCCACCTCCACGGGTGACAACACAAGGAGAAAACACAGGCTGCTTCTAAAAGCACCGGCCCTGGCCGGGATGGCAGTTCCAGTTCTGTCTGCTGCTATCTTGCTACGTACCCCGGGCCGGTTGCTTCCTCTCTCTGGAAGTGACAGTTGTTTCATAGGCAAGTTAGAGAGGGAGGTGAGAATTTCTGAGGGCCCCTTCCACCCTTAGAACATCACAGCCATCCTCCCTTTCTCCCACTTTGAGACAGCAATGGTTTGGGCTTCTGCTTTCTCTTTCCTTTTAGTTTTAAATTAGCCCCCATCACTTGTCCCGATTAAACTTTGGCCACAGAAGCACTCTCCAGTGTCATTTTGGAGAGAGCTGAGCAGGAGGGACACTCAGCAGAAGCTCCTTAAGCACCAGAACACATTGGTTCGTATCTTTTGCACCTAGCACGTGACAGGGAACAGAGGAGCCACTCCTTAAGTGTAAACTGCATGCATGCACGAATGGGGTGCTCTGGTTCAGAGCAGTGGCTTCTCTCCTCCTCTGCTACAACTCTCCGAGAAAAAAATGTGGTTTGTTCAGCAGGCACCTGGCTTTTAGTAGGACTGTTGCAAAAGGCTCCCAACGGGCACCCTGCCTTCCTACATTTGTCCTGAGAGCATAGCTAGACGCACACCTTCCCCACTCAAGAACTCCAAAGGCTTCCCCTAGGTTATCAGAGAAAATCCTGACATTTAAAGTCCTCCTTGATTGGAGACACACTGTCACTTCTCATCTTGTCTACCTCACCTCGCAAACTCTTAGGGGTTTCCTTCCTGCTACCGACCGGTCCCAGAACACAACTACCTTAACTGAAAATTATGTGGAAAATGCATGTTGAGGTATTAGGGCGGCATCTGATACACAGCGAGTGCCCGATTTTAGCTGTCCTCAGTCCTGCTTTCTAGGCCTCCTCTTCCGTGTTCCCCTCAGCCCCATGGGCTCTCCTCACTTCTATTCCCTGATTCCACTCTTCTTTCCTTTCTGCCCCAAGCCCATTTCCCTCAGTATATATTTTAAGGCACTTTTCTTTCTAGGTTCAAATGTCTTTGTGATCTGCAGCTGACTGATTTCATGAAATCAAAGCCATAAAGCATCATGGCCTCCACCTTTCAGCCCCTACAACTGAGCCTGGTTCAGGGCAGGTAGTGAGACTGACTCCGAGCCAGGCAGGCACCCTGCCAAGCACCTCCAAGTGGTACCTCCTTTTACTCCCACGAGGCTACAGCACAGGTGGAATTGGAATGAGGAACCCTGTTTTACAGAGAAGGAAACTGATGCTGCTGTGCTCACCGTCAGTTCGTTCCAAAGGTCTTAATCCAAAACTCTGAACCATTTTGTTAATTTATCTTTCAGTAACAGTTCAATGAAGTTAGACAAATATCCCAAAAAGCTCTTAGCTGGCCCTCAAGGCACTTGAGTTCATAGCCCAGAAGAAAGGAAGTGAAGACACGGTAAGGTAAGTTTTCTTTGTTTCAGACTCATTATGTCAGAGATTAAGAAAGAGCTCTTCAAAATCGTTGGATCCAACCCCCAACTATAAAGATGGAGTAACTGCGGCCCAGTGAGGGCAACGGCTGGTCTGAGGTCACAAGTGAGGGAGGGACAAGACCAGATTCTCTCACCTGCCTGTTGCTGTCTTCACAGCTATGAAAACAAACACACGTTGGCCGGGGGTGATGGCTCAAGCCTGTAATTCCAGCACTTTGGGAGGCCGAGACGGGCGGATCACGAGGTCAGGAGATCGAGACCATCCTGGCTAACATGGTGAAACCCCGTCTCTACTAAAAAATACAAAAAACTAGCCAGGCGAGGTGGCGGGCGCCTGTAGTCCCAGCTACTCGGGAGGCTGAGGCAGGAGAATGGCGTGAACCCAGGAGACGGAGCTTGCAGTGAGCTGAGATCGCACCGCTGCACTCCAGCCTGGGTGACAGAGCAAGACTCTGTCTCAAAAAAAAAAAAAAAAAGAAAAGAAAACAAACACACGCGCCAGGCACAGTGGCTCACGCCTGTAATCCCAGCACTTTGGGAAGCTGAGGCAGGCAGATCACCTGAGGTCGGGAGTTTGAGACCAGCCTGACCAACATGGAGAAACTCCATCTCTATTAAAAATACAAAATTAGCCAGGCGTGGTAGCGCATGTCTGTAATCCCAGCTACTCGGGGGGCTAAGGCAGGAGAATTGCTTGAAGCCGGGAGGCGGAGTTTGCAGTGAGCCAAATTCGCGCCATTGCACTCCAGCCTGGGCAACAAGAGCGAAACTCTGTCTCAAAAAAAAAAAAAAAACACACACACTAACCTTCAATAAACTAGTCTGGTCAGCCAGGGTAGGGAATTGCGCCCTTTGGACAGCAGCCAGCCCCATGCCATGGTCATTGGACAATCTGAGACCGAAGCCACAGACCAGAAGTAGGGCTGGGGGCAGGAAGGCAGAAGAACTGCAGTTGCGCCTACTTGCTTATCAGCGACCTGCATGAAGGAAACTTTCCATGCATCTCTCCAGATCAAGATCGCATCGGGTGCCCTTGCACAGTTCAAAACAGGAAGTTTGGGCTTGGTTGAAATGGATGAAGAGCATACAGAAATGTCCAGGCAGCGAGAGGGGATGAGGGGGGACCTGAGGCCCAGAGCACAGCTGGGCCAGCCTTCCCAGGCTTGCTGCAAACTCAGATTCTCCTGTGCGCTTCCCGGGAAACACCTTGCAAGAACTGAAAGACATGACTCGCTCCTAGACAGACTTTACAACCTCAAGCTCTAATGAGGAAAATCCTGTCTCCCGGACAGACTTTACAACCTCAAGCCCTAATGAGGCTCTAGGCAGAAGACAGAGGCCCTCCTGGAAATGTGTTTATGTGTTTGTGCATCTCTTTTTATTTCTTCCTTAGAAATAAAAAGCGTCAAGGGAATGAACTGGAGGCATACTTTAGGATGTTAATGTTAGAAAGGAAGCCAAGATTTTTTTGTCCAACTCTCTCATTGTAGATAAGAAAACAGAGACTCAGGGAGGGAAAGGGGCTGGCCTAAGGTCAGAAAGCAAGTGCATGGCAGATGCAGATTTGAACCCAGGCATCCCAATGCCTGGTCCAGTACTCTAGCGCGGCCTGGAAGGGGATGGGTGGTGAAATGGATGGGAAGATTTGTCAGTTTGCCCCAGCACATTTACTACCCTTTCCACCACCCCGCTTAGCACATTCAACTGGCCTCTGCCACCACCCGCATCAAAGTACGGACACAACTCATTTTACAGACAGAGGTTCAGGATGTTTTTGGATCTGACATAGCCCAAACCAGGGCAGAGGCTGTAGCAAGGGGAGGAAGCTGGGAAAGGCTGAGGAGTCAGAGGGGAGTGGAGGTGGACAGGATCTATGGCTACGGTTTTTCAGTCGCTCAGTCGTGCTGGGCCCTCGATGGCCCGTGGGAGTGGGAGCCTCTCCTAAGCTCCACTGAAGATAAGAGCCCAACCCCAACCCCTCCCCCCACCCCTGCTCCTTCCTTAGTCTCTGGAGCTGGAACAATCAGGCTTGGCCGTGGCGGCTGGTGCTGATGACCATTTCTTGGCAGAGGTGCCCACCAAAGCTGTGGCCCTAGTCCTCGCCACCACAGAGAGCCAGCAAGGCCTTCAGGAAGTCTCCGGAGGTGTCACCCTGGCAGAGGCAGAGAGCAGAGTGAGTGAAAACAGTCCTTCCAGCCTCAGTGCCCCCTCCTCCCGGCTGCCCATCTGTCTGGACATCTCCCTCGGCTTCTCTCCATGGCCAGCATAACTGCCACATGTAGGCCAGAGGGATCTCCCTGACACATAAATGTGACCACATCCCTTTTGTTTATCCCCAGGAAGATGTGCAAGCTCTCGGCCTGGCTTCAAGGGCCTTTGGGATCTGACCTGTGCAGAGCTCTGTGGCTTCACCTGTTCCTTTCCCCCAGGAGCATCTCAGTCCTCTCTCCACCTGCCACTCCCCTGTCCAGCACGCCCCTGTGCACCCCCAATACTGTCTGCCAGCGGGGCCCTCTCCTCTGAGAAGCACCCTGACCACTCTCTTGCCTTGGGAGGCAGAGTGAACTCCTGCCTCCCGTGGTTCCTCTGGCACTCTGCTGATACCCTCCACCTTGGCATATCGTGTTAGGTGATTCCTTATTTGAACAAACACTATTGAGCACTAACTGCCAGGCCATTGCTGGGAATGGGTGCGAACACCATCACGCTCACCACACATCACAATGGTCTGCCATACGTTCAGACTGGGGAGGCCAAACTTCCTGACCCATATGGTATGGATCTCCTTTCTGAGGGACTCCTATCGTTGCTATGAGACATGGTTTTTGGGATTTTGTTTGTTCTGGTACTTTTTGAGTTTTGGGGATTTTGTTTGTTCTGGTATTTTTTGATGTATGATTTTAAAACATAATATAGTATCAAAATGTGCTAACAATTTGCTGACATTCCTACTAAGTCTGTAAGAGACTGCCTGTGAGATGCCCGTAGTCTTGTTAGCCAAGTAGAACCAAGCATCAAACTTTAAGATCTTGGCTGATCTCAAAGAACAAAAATATAAGCTCCATATGTCAAAAAAGTCAGACACGGCCAGGTGTGGTGGCTCACACCTGTAATCCCAGCACTTCGGGAGGCCGAGGCAGGTGGATCACTTGAGTTCAGGAGCTAGCAACCAGCCTGGCCAACACAGTGAAACCGTCTCTACTAAAAATACAAAAATTAGCCGGGCATAGTGACATATGCCTGCAGTCCCAGCTACTCAGGAGGCTGAGGCAGGAGAATCACTTGAACCCAGGAGGCAGAGGTTGCAGTGAGATGAGATGGCACTGCTGCACTCCAGCCTGGGCGACAGAGCAAGACTCCATCTCAAAACAAATAAACAAACAAAACAAAACAAAACAAAAGTCAGACACAAAAGGTCACATATTAGGTGATTCCATTTATATGAAATATTCAGAAAAGGCAAATCTACAGAGACACAAAGTAGCTTGGTGTTTGCCTATGGCTGGGGATGGAACTAGATAAACAGGTATGAGAGAGCTTAGTGGGATGAGAGAAGTGTTTGGAAACTGGCTGCATTATGGGGATGGTTGTATAACTCAGTAAATGTACTAAAAACTGTTGAATTGTACCCTTAAAATTGGTGAATTTTATGATTTGTAAGTTTTTTGTTTGTCTGTTTTTGAGACGGAGTCTTGCTCTGTTGCCCAGGCCGGAGTGCAGTGGCATGATCTCAGCTCACTGCAACCTCCGCCTCCTGGGTTCAAGCGATTCTCCTGCCTCAGCCTCCCGAGTAGCTGGGACTACAGGCATTAGCCAACACACCCAGTTAATTTTTGTATCTTTAGTAGAGACGGGGTTTTCACTATGTTGGCCAGGCTGGTCTTGAACTTTTGACCTCAAGTGATCCACCCGCCTTGGCCTCCCAACGTGCTGTGATTACAGGTGTGAGCCACCGCACCTACCCATGATATGTAAGTTACACTTCCATAACATTGTTTTAAAAAAAGCAAAAAATGGGCTCCTGTTTTATTTGGAAATCTTTAATTATAAACCTTTGATTCTTCTGGAATTGATTTTGGTATAAACAATGCAATACAGACCCCCTTCATTTCGATATCCTGGCTGTTCTAAGCAGTAACCCACTGGGAGAAAGTCCATGGGAATGAAGACTCCTAATCTTACATTAGGGATCTGACAGTCATCCCCTTCTCGCTAACCTCTAGCCCCTCCGCTTACCTCAATGGCTTGGTGGAGAGACTTGTCGTATTTCTCAATGAATTCCCGCCGGATGTTGAGCAGGTCAATCTCACTGCGGGAGACCATGATCCTGGTGAGAGTCTTCTCATCTGTGCCAGCACCCTGGTGGAGCCAGGCAGGAGGGACACACAGGCAGAAGGAGAGACAGAGCCCAGTCAGGCAAGAAACAGTGGTATCCCATCTGCCTCTCTCCCTTGTTCCTTCCAACAACAGGGTGTATGTTCTCCCTCTGCCTTCTGCAAATAGTCCTGACCAAAATCCCCCCGTGCCCAGGACTGGCCAGACTGACATGCAAAAAAGACGTGTATGGGTTGAATAGTGTCCCCTCCAAAATTCATGTCCACCTGGAACCTCAGAATATGATGTAATTTAGAAATAAGGTCTTTGCACATGTAATTAGTTAAGATGAAGGCATACTGAATTAGATTGAAGCCTAAACCAATAACCAATATCTTTATAAGAGGGAGAGCACAGACATACAAACAGCAAAGAGACGAGGTGAGGACAGAGGCAGAGACTGGAGTGATGCATTCACAGCCAGGAAACACCAGGGACTTCTGGCAACCACCAGAAGCTAGGAGAGGCAGGGGAGAGTTTCTCCCCCAGAGCCTCCAGGACGACCCAACCCAGGCAACACCTTGATTTTGGACTTTTGGCCTCCAGAACTATGAGAGAATAAATTTCTGTTGTCACCCGATTTGTGGAATTTGTTATACCAGCCCTAGGAAATTACCACCGAGCCCAAAGAGTAGGCACAGGGCATGGAATGTGTAGGCAGCCAGAGCTGCCTCTGCCCCCAGGGAGCTACAAGCACCAGCCTAGGAGTCAGAGCTAGGTTCGAGTCCCAGCTCTGCCTCTTAGGAGCTGCGTAAATGTGGGCTACGTTTTACCCTACCTAGGCCTGAGTTTCCTCCTCTATCAAATGAGGATGCTACCACAACTTCACAGGACTGCCATAAGGGTCAACTGTGGTCAGAGAGATGAAGCCCTTAGCACAGGCTTGACGCACAGTGAGTGCTCAATGAATGGTTGTCACATTTGGAGACAGTAGGCTGAGAGTCTCAGGCTCCTTCCTACCCTCCTGCCTGCCCAGGCTGTCAGCAGTTGAGACTCCAGTGGTGGAGAGGGTGGTCAGTGTGGCTTGGGCTCTCCCGGAAGGGCAGGCCTAGACTCAGAGGGGAGCGCCTGTGACCTCTGATGACTATTTGTCATAGGAGATCCTGTGTCACCTGATAGGCTGTGAGCTCTGAGAGGGCAGAGACTGTGTCCTACCCAGCCCTGTGCAACCAGAGCACATTTCTCAACTTTGGCATTTGGGGCTGGATCATTCTTTGTTGCGCAAGCTAATCCTGTGCGCTGAGGCTGTTTAACAGCATCCCTGTTCTCTCCCCGCCAGCATCCCTGTTCTCTCCCCGCCAGCATCCCTGTTCTCTCCCCGCCAGCATCCCTGTTCTCTCCCCGCCAGCATCCCTGTTCTCTCCCCGCCAGCATCCCTGTTCTCTCCCCGCCAGCATCCCTGTTCTCTCCCCGCCAGCATCCCTGTTCTCTCCCCACCAGATGCCGGTAGCAACACCCTCCAAGTTGTGATGACCAAAAATGTGTCTGGATATTGCCAAATATCCTCCTGGGGAGAAGGCGGGGGAAATCACCCCCAACGGGGAAATACCATCCTACAGCCAGAAAAGGGCAGATGCTGATAAATGTCAAATGGGAAGAAACAGCTGCCAGGAATCCTGATCTGGGGGACGGTGCACATCTGTGTGTGTGTACATAAGTCAGTGCTTGAAGGGAAAGGAACGCCAGCACGTTTTCTTACCTTCATGGATTTGTAAAGTTTGTCGGCAAAGAAGAGAGGTTTGTTCTTGACACTTTGAACTGGTAGGAAGAGCAGAGAGATGCGGGGAATGTGGTCAGAGGCTGTGAACCCAGACTCTGGACTGGCCTCCCCCATCTCCCCACCTCGTCTATCCTTTCATGGGTCTGCAGATCATTATCAACCCCAGGGTCATGCTCAGGCAACACCTTCGCTCCCCTTCCCCATGCTTCCTCCTCTGGCTCATCCCTAGGCCTGGCTCTCACTTGGTCGCAACTCTCTTCCTTCTAAGGTGCTTACAGCTAACCAAGGTTAGGAGAGGATTCAAAGGTAATTAACTCCTCACGAACCCAAAGCATAGGGCCTCAAAACTTTTAAATGCGTCGGAATCACCCAAGAAGCTTGTTTAAAACTCAGGGTTTAGGCTCCACCCTGAAGACTCAGATTTTAGAAAGATCTTGAGCAGTGGTTCTCAAAGTGTGGTTTCCGGACCAACAACATTAGCATCGCTTGAAAACTTGGAAGGAAGGCAGATTCTCACGCGTCACCCCAGATATGCTGAATATGAAACTCTGGAGGTGAGTGACTAGCTTGTCCTAGTTTGCCTGGGACATTCCAGGTTTTGTTAGGTTGGTGCCAAAGTAATTCCAATTTTTGCCATCACTTTCAATGGCAAAACTGCAATGACTTTTGCACCACCCTAATAGCACTGAAAGCCTTGTGCGAATCAGGATGGCTGGCCAACCTGCGTTGGTGCAGCCTAATGCTTGAGAGTTACTGATGTAGAGACATACTGCTCCAAAGAATGGCTGTCCGCTGGTAAAACTTAAGGGACCATGTAAATCCCTGGTGCTGAGTGTTGCCCCAGGGCCTGAACAATCTTTTTTTTTTTTTTTTTTTTTTTGAGACGGAGTCTCGCTCTGCCGCCCAGGCTGGAGTGCAATGGCCGGATCTCAGCTCACTGCAAGCTCCGCCTCCCAGGTTCACGTCATTCTCCTGCCTCAGCCTCCCGAGTAGCTGGGATTACAGGCGCCCGCCACCTCGCCCGGCTAGTTTTTTGTATTTTTTAGTAGCGACGGGGTTTCACCGTGTCAGCCAGGATGGTCTCGATCTGCTGACCTCGTGATCCGCCCGTCTCGGCCTCCCAAAGTGCTGGGATTACAGGCTTGAGCCACCGCGCCCGGCCTGAACAATCTTGCAGTATTGGCAGCTGCTGCTCCCTACCCTGACCCCAGATAATGCCTGCCTGGTTTCACCAACCCCGCCCTTTCTCAAGGCCTAGGGTTCTCTAGCCCTTCACAGCTGCTTGACTGCAAGGCTCCAGAGCCCACGCACGCGTGTCTCAGACAGCTTAGAAAGGAGAAACCAGACACCAGTACTATAGCTGGAATGACTCTGGATATAACGAGAAGAGATGGCAAGAGGCTGGAGTTGTGTAGTCCAGTGGCAGAGTCAAGCAAGAGACTCCTCTGCCACAGGCTCAGGAATCCCGTGGGAAAGATCACATCACACATCTTCCATCTCCAGCTCCTTACATATCTCCCTACTACCTCCCAAACAAATCCCAAGCTCCTTGGCTTGAACGTCAAAGCTCCTGGCCTCCTTTGCAACCTCATGGCCCTTGCTCCTCCATTCCCAGAACTGCAAATTCCTGTGTCCCTCTGTCCTTCCTGGATAGATGCATTTCCTATCTGCCCTTCACTACACTCTCTCTCTAAATCAAGTCCCATCCTGCAAGGCTGTACTTGATGTCCACGTCCCCAGTCATGACACCACCTCCAGGAAGCCTCCCCTGACTTCAGACCTAGGGCTTTATCAGTCTGGCTAAGAAGCACGCTGGGCAGAAACTTCTCTCCTTTGTAACCAACCCCACAAGCCATCCTAAGAACTGAGCCTGTCCATCTGTCACAGGGGACCCTGATGCCTGACACTAGATGGAGGGGTGTGAAATGGTGTTGTGGTGTGTGTTTGCATGTGTAGACCTGTTCAAGGTGGGAGGAGAAAGGAAAGAGGGAAATACACGAGGAGGGTAGGAATCTCAAAGTGTCTCCAAAGGCTACAGAACATGAGCTTTGGATGTAGGCAGCCTGTGGTTTGAGGCCTGGTTCTACTACTACAAACCTCTCTGAATGCAGTGTCCTCTTTGTAAGATAAGCTGGTAAGAGCACCTGGTGAGAATGCAACTAAACCTGTGTGCAACTAACTTTGCACAGGGCTTGGCGTGAAACAACAATAAAAACTAACCCTTGCCCAGTGAGTATTACATGCCAAGAGGCACCGTTCCAAGTGCCTTACGTATAATTAGCTAATTTCAGCCTTACAAAATCCACCCTATGGGCTGGGCACTATTGTTATCTCCACTTTACAAAGGAGGAAATTGAGACACAGAGGTTTCGTGACCTGCCCAAGGATACACAGTGTGGAAGTGGCAGAGCAGAGATTCAACCTGGAGTCCATGCTTTTACCCACTGGGCTATCCCGCCTCCTAGATATTGGTCCTGGGTGGTAAAGGCCCATCACATGCTAAACAACCCCCTACCACCATCTCTACTTCACCCAATCTAACACACCTTTCCCCCACATTTTAGTGTCTCTGAAATCAAGATGTGTTTTATAATTGATGGCAATTATGTGAAAATCTTCCCCCGACACCTCTTGGTAAGATTTTAAAAAAGTGCATTGATGCAATGCGTTTTACAGTAAATGAAACAAGATACCACTAATGATGAATACTAATGAGAATAACTTCAGCCCCAACCCATATCCACTCATCCATATTTATACACGGTGAAATTAAGATCCAAAAGGAAAAAACCTTTTCAAAGTCAAGAGCTCAAATTATATAAGTGTAACCAAAAAGCCAGGTACTGAGAGGAGACGAGGGTGTGTGTGTGTGTCGTCTGCATCTAACGTGTATGTGTCTTGTATGCGTGTGCATGTGTGGTGTGTATATGTGGTGTGCATGGGTCATGTGTGCATAGTGTGTGAGTGGTGTGTGTGTGCAGGTGTAGTGTCTTGTGGGGGCGTAGCATGTATGTGTATGTATAATGTGTTCTGTGTGTGAAGTATGTGTGTATGTGATGTGTGTATGTGTGGTATGCACCTGTCACATGCATATGTAACGTGTTTTATGTATAAGTCACATGTGAGAATGTGTGTATGTACAGTATGTGTCTTGTACATGTTAAGTGTGTGTGTCAAGTGTGTGTATGGTGTGTGTGTGTACACACCCTAGTTGTGCAGGACAGCGTGCCCCTCCCCTGCCTGCCCCAGTCTTCCTGGTCCTTCCCCAGCGACAGCTATTTTCTCACCTTCTCCTGCAGCCTGGAACAGACCTCAAGACACTCCTGCACAATCACACATTTGGCAGCACCCCTGGAGGTGAACTGTGGCAGTGTTTACTTTCCAGTACTAGCTTCGGAGGCTGCCAAGGTTCTATTCTTCCAGAGAATCTGGGCGAGTTGCCAGTGCCCCCAGCCCTTCCCTTAGTCCCTGCCAGTTACCAATGGCCACGAATGCGTCCCTGACATCCCCAGACATCTCCTTCTTGATGGTGTGCTCCACGTCATAGTTGGTCATCTTGATGAACTCCTGGAAGACTGGCCACAAGAGAAGCCCCAGAGGTGGGGGTGAGCTTCAGTGCAGGAGGGGGAGGACCCCTACTCAGCCCCACCCAGTGCCTCCCACAGGCTGTGCCTGAGAAAGTGGAAGGGCAGCAGATATGGCCACAGCCCAGGCCTAAATGCACTGGGCAAGATCATCCTGATAGAGAAGCTCTGACATCAAGGCTGCTGTGAGCTCAGAGCCAAATCTGTCCCAAGTCAGTCCCCGTGCCTGGCCAATGGCCTCAGAACCTCAGCCAAGTTCTGGCAACCCAGGCTGGGGTAGTAAAAGGAGCATGGGTCCTAGTCATGGTTCTGCCCCAGCTCACTGAGGGACCTTGGGTGAATCCTCTCCTTTCTGGGCCTCCTCTTCCTCCCATGTCCGGTTGGGATAAAGACACAACGATAATACTCAGGAAACACTCACTGAGTCAGGCATTGTGCCAGTGCTTTATGTGTGTTGTGTTTTTTGTATCTTCACAACTGTCATGTGAGGTGGAACTAAAACCCTGATTCCTACGTAAGGGAGCTCAGGCGCAGAGATTTGGTAACTTGCCTAAGGTCACATGGCTGTTAAGTGGGTATTCAAATCAAGGCGGTCCAGTGCCCAAGTCCATTCTTTTAGCCACTATGCTAAAGCACCTTAAATACTGCGAAGTGCTAGACAAATGCATATTAAAATGTAAATGTCTCAGTGCAGGACACTTCATGATCACTGAGCACCAGGGTCACTGCATACAGGTGTGCCCTGTGCATGTGGCAGTCTGTGGTTCAAAGACATCTATGTGGGTCTTGTGCGGCCACCACCTCTCACTGCCTTGCTCCTGGCAGGCATCGCCAGTGAATCACGACGCGGGGTCCCAGAATCCTTCTCAACCCAGCATTCTAGGCAGCTGCTACCACTCTTTCAGAGTTGGCCTTTGAGGTGAAATCCAGTTGCTATCCCTAATCCCCGCCATCCCACCTGCTTCCTTAAGGAGGAGAAGGAAGGTGAGGTATAAGCGGTAGAGCCAGGACTAGAATCCAGGGCTCCAGAGTCACCGTCACCCATGATACACTACTGCTGGGTTAAGGAGGGGGTGGGTGGGCAACTGGCTCCTCTTGCCACAGAGAGATGAGAGGCTCTCATCAGATTCCGGGCTCTTCCTGCTGAGCTGGGAAGGGAGGAGGTCAGGCCTCACCTCTCCGGAGGTGCGGATAGCTCCGGGTACACAGGATCGTCATGAACCGTGTCTCCAAGGAAGTTTTGTCTCCGCTGGGTGTGTCTGCTATTTCCTGCAGAGCCCCGGTTGGAGCAAGGATTTGGGAGGGGAGACATGAGAAAGCCTTGGTTATTATTCACTTTCATGTCTTTGCCTGGGCTGAGGGCAATCAGAAGCTGGGCTCACACAGCCATCCAAGGGGGCTGAGACTGGTCCCCTCTTCCTTCCTCAAGCACAATGGCTTCTACATTCCCCTCTCCAGTTCACAAGGACCCTGTGATCTGACACAGATGGGCTTAGCACTGGGAACTTCCATCCTAGCCTCGGGGCCATGGGACCGGGGCTCCTGGGAGGACCCGCACAGGCCCTGAGCGTAGCAACTGGGAGTTCCCCTTCCATCCCTCAACCTTTCCGCAAGGCCCTCTGGGAAGTGTGTATGGGGTCATATGCAGGGAAGATGGCCTGGCCAGTGTTTCCCCAAGCGGCGTCAAGGGCAAACATACCCGATCACACTGCATATTAGTGTTTCCACGGTTGTCTTCTAGCCAGCTACTAGTTCTATTTATACTGATACTAAATTCCCCTTAACTCATTTTGGGTTTAAAAGTGAGTCGATTTAAAGATCAGTATTAACAGTTGGTGGTTACACAGCACAAATCATGCCAGAGATGATTAGCTGAAGTTTGGGAAACACTTGCCTGGCCTATCTTTTACCAAGCAGGGTCCTTAAGGCGCCCTGAAGGGGAGAGAGAGAAGCCGCACAGCAAGCTCCCAAATCACTGCTTGATATTGCCCCGCTTGGCCCAGTAAAGGCGGACTTTACTCAGAGGCCGTTAAAACCCAAATGAAGAACAGGACACTCACCAAGATCTCAGCAGCCACCTGAGAGCAGGGAGGGGAGAGAGGAGGGAGAGAAGGGAGGCAAGAGTCAGAGGAGGCCGGGGAAGCTGGTGCTGGGGCCCTGGGGTGCAGGGTGAGGGGCCTGGCTGGGAGTGGGAGATGTCCCAAGAGACTGGAGAGAACCCGGGATGCGATGGGAAGTGGGGCAGGGACAACAGAAAAATACCTTCCTATGACCTTTTGGGCTGGAGCTCAGAATGGGGAAAGGCCTGGCAATAACTAAAAACGTGTTCACCTGAGGGATAAGAGAAAGACACAGAAACGGGGAACACTCTGCTCTTCGCCCCCAAAACCTAGAGCAGATTCCAGGCCTCGGTTTCTTTGTCTGAAAGTGGAAAGAAATAATCGCTGCCACTTCCTTACAGAACCACTGAGATGTAAATGTGAGCAGTGCAAAGTTCTCCGCACCCTTTAGCATATTCAGAGTTCCAAGGCAAGAGACATGTCATTTTAGCTTTCGTGTTAAAGACAGGAAAGACCAGACAGCTGAGGCCTTGAGGGGAGCTGACCTGCCTGGGGGCACACAGCAAACACTGATGGGAAAGTCATTTTACAAGGGTTACTTTTAATCACTGCACTATGCAGAGCGCAGAATTCTGTGGTTAGGACACAATTTTGTTAGGCAAATAGCTGTGACTTGGGGAGCCTGGGAACAAAATACCCAGGCTCGTGTACCCAAGCTGCGTATTGCTTTCGCCTTTCCCCCAGAAACTCTGCTGACTTTATTCTATTGGATAGACTGAACTCTTTATAAACTTCACTACAGCCTATGCTCTGGAAACCTTCCTCTTCTTTTCATTGCATAATTGGCAATGTCCATTAAAAGTTAAAAGGCCTATGACATTTGATCAAGCAATTATATTGCTAGGAATTTGCCCTACAGATATTCTGGCAAAAGTCTTCCACGATAGAATACAAGACTATTCACTGCAGCATTCTTTCTTCTTTTTGGAGACAGGGTCTTGCTTGCTCTATTGCCCAGGCTGGAGTACGGTGGCATAATCACAGCTCACTGCAACCTTGACCTCCTAGGCTCAAGTGATTCTCCTGCCTCAGCCTCGTGAGTAGCTGGGACTACAGGTGTGTGCCACCACACCCAGCTAATTTTTTAATTTTTTGTAGAGAAGGGGTCTCACTTTGTTGTCCAGTCTAGCCTCAAGCGATCCTCCTGCGTTGGTCCCCCAAAGTGGAGATCATAGGCATGAGACACCGCACCTGGCCCATAGCAGCATCTTTCTCTTCTCTTCTCTCCCCTTCCTCCCTTTCTCCCTCCCTCCCTCCCTTCCTTCCTTCCCATGGCAGCATCTTTCTTTCCTTCCTTCTCCTTCCTTCCATTCTTTCCCTTTCTCTCTCTCTCTCTCTCTCTTTCGTCTCACTCTGTTGCCCAGACTGGAGTGCAGTGGCACGATCTCGGCTCGCTGCAACCTCCACCTCCCAGATTCAAGCGATTCTCCTGCCTCAGCCTGTAGCTGGGATTACAGGCATGTGCCACCACGTCCAGTTAATTTTTTTTTGTATTTTTAGTAGAGATGGGGTTTCACAATGCTGACCAGGATGATCTCCAACTCCTGACCTTAGGTGGTCCACCCGCCTCGGCCTCCCAAAGTGCTGGGATTACAGGCTTGAGCCACCACGCCCGGTCAGCATTTTTCGTAACAGAGAAAAACTGTAAACCATCCTGAGATTGACTTGTTAAACAGGCTATGGATTATCCAATCAATGGTAACAATCCATGCAATTCTTACAAAGGATGAGATTAATCTACAATGCTGATAACGAGAGTTTCCATTTAAATTAAGTGAAGAAGTAAAGTATAGCATATTTTTGTGTAAAATAGTGTTTCTTTCATCTAGATTCAAAAATAAATAAATAAATAAACACTCACTTTCTCATACTTCCTGGGAAGTACTTAAGAAACTGTCAAGACACCTTCGAGGAGAGGTACTATGCAGGAAAGCTTTTGCATTTCTTTTTATTCTTCCTGAAGTTTTATTTCTTAAATATGCAAAAATATTATTTCATTTTAAATCTTAAATAAGAGTTATCAAGGCTACTAGGATTATAGGCTGTTTCTGGTTTTTTAAATATTTTTCTGTATTAAAAACAACCTACACCAGGTGCAGTAGCTCACACCTGTTATCCCAGGACTTTGGGAGGCCCAGGTGGGAGGATCACTTGAGCCTATGAGTTTGAGACCAGCCTGGACAACATGGAGAAACCCTGCTCTACCAAAAAATTCGCTGAGCATGGTGGCGCACGCCTGTAATCCCAGCTACTTGGGGCGCTGAGGTGGGAGGATTGCTTGAGCCTAGAAGGCGGAGGTTGCAGTGAGCCAAGATTGCACCTCTGCACTCCAACCTGTGTGACAGTGTGAGAACCTGTCACCCCGTTATGTCTCAAACGTCACAAAACAAAAACCTAGTTGAACCCCAAGGACATCATACTAGGTAAAGGAAGCCAGTCATAAAAGCATAAATACTGTATAATTCCACTTACATGAAGTCCCTAGAGTAGTCAAATTCACAGACATAGGAAGAATGGTGGTTGCCAGGGGCTGGGGGAAGGGAGAATGGGAAGTGACTGTTGAATGGGTCCAGAGTTTTGGTTTTGCACGATGAAAACAGTTTTCGAGATGGCTGGTGGTGATGGCTGCCCAACATGTGAATGTACTTAATGCCACTGAACTGTATACTTCAAAATGATTGGCCAGGCATGATGACTCATGCCTGTAATCCCAGCACTTTGGGAGGCTGAGGCAGGTGGATCACCTGAGGTCAGGAGTTTGAGACCAGTCTGGCCAACATGGTGAAACCCTGTCTCTACTAAAACTACAAAAAAATTAGCTGGGCGTGGTCGTGGGTGCCTGTAATCCCAGCTACTCAGGAGGGTGAGGCAGGAGAATCACTTGAACCCGGGAGGTGGAGGTTGTAGTGAGCCAAATTGCAACATTGCACTCCAGCCTGGGCAACAAGAGGAAAACTCCATCTCCAAAAATAAATAAATAAAATGATTAATATGGTAAAGTTTATATGTATTTTATCAAAAATTTGTAAAAACTTATGCTAAATAAAACTGTATCATTTTTAAGAAGAGAGGGAGAGGGACATGTTTTAAAGATTTAACAGAAAAGACTCAAAAGTCCCAATCCTTCTCATTTACACAGGTCAGAGAACCCTAGACATATTAGGTTTTTCAAAGCATCTTTAAGATAATAATATCTGTAATGTAAAAAAAAAAAAAAAAAGTGATGGGGCACTAAATTAATATTCACCACAAAAGCTTGTTCTTATTAGCCTAGCTACTTCATGCAAAAATTAATCTGGACAGTTCTTCAAATGGTTAAACTTAGAGTTCTCATATGACCCAGAAATTCTATCTAAGAGAAATGAAAACATATGTGCACACAAAAACTGGTACACAAACTTGTACACAAATGTTTAGAGCAGCATTAGTCATAGTAGCCAAAAGGTGGAAATAACCCAAATGTCCAACAGCTGATGAATGGATAATGGAATATTATTTGGCAATGAAAAGGGAGTCCCAACATGCTACAACATGGGTGACCCTTGAAAACACTGTTAAGTGTTTAACACAGTGTTTAAATTAGTGTTTTCTTAAGTGAAGAAGCCAGTCCAAAAGGCCACGTATTATATCACTGTATTTACATGAGATGTTCAGAAGAGGCACATCTGGAGACACAGAAAGTAGATTAGCAGTTGCTTAGGGCTGGGGGGTTAGGAGGACATAAGGAGTGACAGCTAATGTGTATGGAGTTTCTTTTGGGGGTGATGAAATGTTCTAAAATTGATTGTGGTGATGGTTGCATTAAGTCTGTGAAGATACTAAAAACCACTGAATTGTACACTTTAAATGGGTCAATAGTATTGTAGATGAATTCTATTTCAATATTTTAAATGGGTCAATAGTACGGTAGATGAATTCTATTTCAGTAAAGCTGGTCAATAGTATGGTAGATGAATTCTATTTCAATAAAGCTGGTCAATAATATGGTAGGTGAATTCTATTTCAATAAAGCTGGTCAATAATATGGTAGATTAATTCTATTTCAAGAAAGCTGTTATATTTTTAAAAGTCTGGTCCGAGCATGGTGGCTCACACCTGTAATCCTAGCACTTTGGGAGGCTGAGGCGGACGGATCACTTGAAGTCAGGAGTTCGAGACCAGCCTGGCCAATATGGTGAAACCCCGTCTTTACTAAAAATACAAAAAAATTAGCTGGGCATGGTGGTGGGCGCCTATAATCCCAGCTACTCAGGAGGCTGAGGCAGGAGAATTGCTTGAACCCAGGAGGCAGAGGTTGCAGTGAGCTGAGATTGCACCACTGCACTCCAGCCTGGGTGACAGAGCAAGACTCCATCTAAAAAAAATGAAAATGAAAAGAAAAAAGAAAGAATAAAAAAAAAGGTCTGAGTATTGATTATCTAAAAATGACCACAATCCTTCATTTCATGGTGGGTCTATAATAATTAGTTATCTATAATTTATTGCTCAAATTGGATGACAGAGTGAAAGGGGAAGCTATTAACAATTACTGTGGGGCCACAGGTGGAAACTGGACATATGTTCAACTGGTTAATAACAGACCCAGACTTCTAAGAGCTTGAGGGTGTTCTAGACATCCAGAGTGAGAGACCGCCAGGGAGTATAAAACAGGCAAATACAAACTGCCAAGTACTCATGTGCATTATCTAAGGAGGAGCTTGACTCAGCTCTATCAAATGCCCTTAATTTTTATACACATTTTGCTCCCGCGTTTCCATTTCATCTCTGGAAATTCATTCTAAGGAATAATTCATGAATGTGATAAAAGAGTTTGCTACTAGGAAGAAGCCTGGTTAAATAACATGATAGATTCAGATACGAACAGTATACAGCCATTAAATGATATTGTTGATTAAAAAGTGCAACAATATTCACATAGTATTAATTTTTAACTGTCAGAAATAAAGAATCCACTTTTTTTTTTTTTTTGAGACGGAGTCTCGCTCTGTGGCCAGGGCTGGAGTGCAGTGGCCGGATCTCAGCTCACTGCAAGCTCCACCTCCCGGGTTCACGCCATTCTCCTGCCTCAGCCTCCGGAGTAGCTGGGACTACAGGTGCCTGCCACCTCGCCTGGCTAGTTTTTTGTATTTTTTAGTAGAGACGGGGTTTCACTGTGTTAGCCAGGATGGTCTCGATCTCCTGACCTCGTGATCCGCCTGCCTCGGCCTCCCAAAGTGCTGGGATTACAGGCTTGAGCCACCGCGCCCGGCCAAGAATCCACTTTTATATATACATAGAGAAACAACTACAATAATGTATACTACAATACTGACAATGGTTATTACTATTAGGTTATGGAGTCTTTTTTGGCTTCTCTTTATTTTCTAGTTTCTATAAAAGAATGTACTGCTAGTTACAAGAAAATGAGCTGGGGTCTAGCATCCTAAATCTGGAGAAATAGCCGAGTTGGGCAGGGATCTGGCTCAAGGGTCCCTTAGCTATTTCCACCCGGGTTCTCTCTCTCCACTTCTCTCCTTTTGCGAAGCAGCTATCAGCAAGGCCCACCACTGCCCCCTGCTAGCGGCAATTGGAAGCACAGCCTCATTGGCAAACCAGGCACAGGCAGAAACATTCCCCGGAAGATCAATTTAGGGTTGGAGGACAGATTTGGGGTGAGAGCTGAGATTTAAAAAAAAAACCTCTCAGCAGCACACAAGGCTGTTCACAGTAATACTTAATAAACATCCGTTGAATGAGTGAATGAAATGTGGTCTCAGCAAGCCCCCCTAGTATCTGGCTGGGTTCTCAGCCTAGCCCCCATCCATGTGCCCACAATGTAGCTGAAATACCATACATTTAAATGTAACCCTGCAGCTTTTGACAACCATATTCCAAAGCAAGGGTTGGACAACTGGACAACAACAGCTACTTGATGTGGAAGCTGCAGGAGACCTTAACTGTACTGGGTCTTGGAGGATATTACTGTAAATGGAATTAAGCATAGACTCTGGAGTCAGGCAAGCCTGAGTTCAGATCAAACCACCACCACTTAGAAACTGTATCCTTCAATAGGTTAAGGAGCTTCATTTTCCTCTAGTAAAAAGGGGGAACATAAAAACATATAGAATAATCTTGGCATCGTAGTATGCATTCTAATAATTATAATTACAGTTCTGTAACTGTCAGGTTCCAGCTCAGATGCTGTTGTAATATACCACATTTCTGTTATGGGACCTGGGAACAGAAAAGTTGGTTCCCTCTCAATCCATCAGTGCTCTTTTTAACTCACCAACTATAAAATATGGGGGCTGGATTCACAGTCTGTGGTATCTGTTCCCCCACATCTCTGGACACAGCTTTTGGGGGTGGGAGGATGAGGCAGGCAGAAGAGATGGAGACATGGACCTGGGTCAAGCTACTGGGTGCTGGGATCAAGGTGCAGGTCAGTGGGGGACAATGCACTGGCCTCAGTAGGGACTGCCCAGCCACAGGAACCCTCAGGGAAAATGAATTTGGGGTTGTCCAACTTCCGTAAGAAGCCATTTCCAACCTCAAGCTCACTAGGCAAGAGACTCCTAGAGAACCCTTTTCCCTGCTATTCATTCAACAAATATTTATTGAGTACTGATCATGTGTTACTTTGGATATATTAGTGAACAAAATGAAGAGTCCAGCCCTTGAGGAACTTACTTTCTAGGCTTGTCCCAGGACACTCCCTCCAATCTCAGTCCCATTTTACAGATAATAAACTAAGACCGTTAGCCCCCTTCTCAGCAAGTTCCCAGACCAGCTCTCTAGGGGTCAATTCTACTGGGGCCACTGACTTGTTGTGTGACTTTCAGAAGTCATTTGTCCTTTCTGGACCTCCATTTTCCCACTGTAACATCAGGGCTTTGACCTGGGTGATCTGCAGGTCCCTGCCAGCTCTGAAGGTCCTGCTATTCCCCTAGGAAATGTCAGTAATACCAGCACCACACTCCTAAACCTCATTTCTGCAGTCTAAGTATCAGCCAATCAAACCAACCACGCCCCTGCCAGGAGCCTTCGCTTGCAGACAGGGCCTGGCGTAGACACGCGTAAGCTGTACCTACTTCTCAGGGACACCCAGCAGAGGTGACTGGGGTGGGCTGGGGGTCTTACCTGGGCATCTTCCCGTGCCTGGTCCAGGTTTTCTCCTCCCTCCTCACGATTCCCCTGCAGCAGAAGCAGCAAGAAAGGTCAGTCCCCAAGCATCGACCCATCTCCATCTCTGCACCACCACACACCCTGCTCATTTTCACCTCTCTGAATGCTCTTCCTCATCAGTTACACAGGGATGAAAATCCTGCCTCCATAAGTAGGCTGTTGTGGTCATTAACTGAGAATGTGTGCAAGGCGCTCAGCACCAATGCCCGACACACAGGAAGCTCTCAGTAACCATCAATGAGGGCCTGCCATTTTTGTTATGGGAATTCAAGAGATGGTGACAGAAGCTCCCAGGTAACAACACAGGAGAGGGTCACCCACATGGCTTTGTTGTGTGAGCTGGGGGCCCAAAAACCCAGGCCAAGGGCCACCAGGGAGGACTGTCTGGAGAAGGTGGCACCACGCCAGCTCTGACAAGTCAACACCAGGGGTAGGTGGTGGGACTCTAAGGAGGCAAGTGGGGAGACACTCCCTCTCCATCAACTCCTTCTAACTCCCCTGTACCCTCCACTCAGTGAACCTTCCCTTCCTCCCAGGCCTCCAGATGGGCAAGCAGACCTGAGGCCCATGAATTCACTCACCGTGGCCAGAGAAATGAGGATCCTCCTGAAGTGGCCGGATGTGTCTGAGCTCAGAGCATCCTCCAGGGACTTGTGATAGTCTGAGACAGAGAAAGGAGGTGTGGGTAGCTGCTGGCCAAGAAGGATTTCGTTGTGGGGAGGGAGGTCCAGGAAACTCAGGCTTGACCCAGGGCAGTATTGGCAGGGGGAGGTGGGAATGAAAGGGTTTGTAACTGGCTCAGGGGGGCATCCAGCCATCCTCCTGCTGATTTTGTAAGACAATGGGCATTCTCATCAACCCATCACCTCCCCTCTATCCCCTCGGCGCTGTGCCACTTGAGGTCCCATTGCATCTCGCCTTTAATATTTAACAGCCTCTTAAGTCACCTCCCTGTTGTCATTCTCTCTTCCATCTTCCCTCCTGCATGGCAGTTGCTAAACCCAAAAGCAGAGCTCTGACTATGTCACTCATGTACTCAAAAATTCTACCATTTTAAAGCTGCTTATAAGATAAAAAATTTAAACTTTTTTTTTTTTTTTTTGAGACAGGGTCTCACTCTGTCACCCAGGCTGGAGTGTGGTTGGTATGATCAAGGCTCACTACAGCCTCGACCTCCTTGGGCTCAGGTGATCCTCCCACCTCAGTCTGCTGAGTAGCTGGGACTATAGGCACGTGCCGCCACACTTAGCTAGCTTTTTTTTTTTTTGAGGCCGAGTCTCGTTCTGTCACCCAGGTTGGAGTGCAGTGGCGTGATCTTGGCTCACTGCAACCTCTGCTTCCCAAGTTCAAGTGATCCTCCTGCCTCAGCCTCCTGAGTAGCTGGGGCTACAGGCGCATGCCACCACGCCTGGCTAATTTTTGCATTTTTAGTAGAGATTGGGTCTCACCATGTTAGCCAAGTTGGTCTCGAACTCCTGACCTCAAGTGATACACCCACCCTGGCCTCCCAAAGTGCTGGGATTAACGGAGTGAGCCACTGCACCCAGCCAATTTTTATATTTTTTGTAGAGATGGGGTTTTGCCATGTTGCCCAGGCTGGTCTCGAACTCCTGGGCTCAAGCTATCCACCTGCCTCAGACTCCCAAAGTGCTGGGATTACAGGTGTAAGCCACTGCACCTAGCCAATTTAAACATTTTTGACCGGTACTCAAGATTCTTCAGAATGAAAATATGGGGCCACTTGCTTAAAAATTAAGAATTTCTGGACAGTGAGAGCATAGCATGCAACCAAGTGTGGGGCCCTTCTGGCTGTGGGGCCATGTAGAACTGCATGGACTACACACCCCTAAAGTTGCCCTCCCTCTCTGGAACGTTCTCTCCTCCCACTTCCAGCCAAGCCTTCTTATACCTCCAGGCCTTTGTCCTTCCAGGACACCTGTCTTTCCCTAGACACAGGAATGGGCACACCCAAGGGGCTTATCAAATCCTCAAGGACTGAAGGAAAGGAGACAGGCCAGAGTCCTGGGCAGAGCTGGGGTTGGAAGCTGGGGGGCCTGGCTCTTCTCCCAGCATCTGGGCCAGGCCTCCCAAACTCACCCTCCTTATAGGCCTCGTTGATGGCCCGAATTTCGGCATTGGTCCGAGTGGCCAGGATTTCAATAAGAGCCTTTTCATCTGTGCCGGCTCCCTGGAATGTCAAGACAAAGATGATCTCAGCCATAGTTCTGACCACCTGTGCAGAGGTCCATGGGGCCCGGATGGCTAAAGCTCAGGCCAGGCCTTCCTGGATTTTCTCCTCATCTCCAGACATGGCCCCCAGGCCCAAGACCGTGGCACAACCAAGGCTGACTGTGCCAGCCTCTCAAGATTCCCAGAACCTCCCAAGGGAACTGCTTTGCCTTCCAGCCCCCCAAAAAGAAAAGGTATATAGCCGTGTGTGTATAACACCACATACACACATGAACATCTGAATGGAAATATCCACATGTTAGTATCTGAAGAGAACAGAAGGACACGCACATGCTCACGGTGTTAACTAGTGGTGTGCTCTCTGCTTGAGTGAAGGATCACAGACGATTGCTATTTTCTTCTTTTTTACTCTATATTTCTTCAAGTCTTCACAGTGGACATGTATTATTTTGTTAGAAGAAAAAAAGTTTTGTGCTTAAGATAAAATGCTACATTATTTTTTCTTTTGAGACAGAGTCTTGCTCTGTTGCCCAGGCTGGAGTGCAGTGGCATGATTACTGCAGCCTCAACCTCCCAGACTCAGGTGATCCTCCTACTTCAGCCTCCCAAGTAGCTGGGGCCACAGAAGCATGCCACCATGCTTGGCTCATTTTTATATTTTTTGCAGAGACAGGGCTTCACCATATTGCCCAGGCTGGTCTGGAACTTCTGGACTCAAGCCCAAAGTTTTAAGAATACAGGCGTGAGCCACCATGGCTGGCTTACGTGTTTATTCTTGTATTTGAGGAGTGATTTGTGAATTGAGACACTACACGCCCTGGACTACGGCAGGCTGGGGACCTGTTATGCAAATATCTGCATACAGGGAAGTGGGGAAAACTATCAGGGAGAGAAGGCAGGCAAGATTGATTGATTGATTGAGTCAATGACTAATTCACTCATTCAAATACCTGTTAAGGCACCTATTATGTGTTAGCCACTGTGCAAGGTGCTGGGGCTACAGCTACCAAAAAGGAAAAAAAAAAAAAGTCCAGGCATGGTGGCTAACGCCTGTAATCCCAGCGCTTTGGGAAGCTGAGGCGGGTAGATCACCTGAGGTCAGGAGTTCAAGACCATCCTGGCAAACATGGTGAAACCCCTTCTCTACTAGAAAGACAAAAAAATTAGCTGGGCATGGTGGCAGGCGCCTGTAATCACAACTACTCAGGAGGCTGAGGGCAGGAGAATCACTTGAACCTGGGAGGCAGAGGTTGCAGTGAGCCGAGATCACACCATTACACTCCAGCCTGGGTGAAAGAGCGAGACTCCATCTCAAAAAAAAAAAAAAAAAAAAAAAGGGCAAGAGGCAAGACATGTTCTCTGTCCTCAAAGAGGTTACTAATGGTCCTGCCTTCTCAGATCCTAGGAGACTCATCCTGATTGAGATCTTCAATCATTTCTTTGTTAGAAGCAGGTGTGTAGTGAGGCAATCAAGAAAGTCCTGAGACTAGGGTCTAGCCCTGGTCTCCCCCTAACTCACTGACTCTCTGAGCCTCTGTTTCCCACTTGGAAACTTTGAAAATGGAAAGGATTGAGTTGGGTTAGCTCATTGATCTCTTCTATTTCTGAACCCCATGTCTTTAGATCATTTGCTTTTTGGCTTAGGTATTTTAAAAAACAATCACCTTAATCTGCTCAGCCTAGGCAACGTTTTTATAAAGTCCTCTAGCTCCCCATTGCTGCCTTCCTCTTAATGCTCAAGGGGCCAAAAGCACTACTGGTTTTATGTGGTTGTCAAGACAGGCTCTAGAGTCAGACAGACTGGTCTGAACCTCAGCTTTGCTACTTCATAGCTCTATGACCGTGACCAAGCAACCTAACCTCCAAGTCTCAGTTTCCTCATCTGTAAAATGGGGACAAAATAAGAGCCTTGCCTTGTGGCTCGAGGAGGCAACTAATTGAACTAATGTACTGAGCCTGGGATACTTACCATATGCTCCTTATAAACAGTATCCACTAGTACAGCTGGTACCTTGGGAAGCAAAGCAGTTCTAGCAACTTCTGGGCCAGGACATAATGCTTTCTTGTTTAATGTAGGGTCAGGTCTTCAGAGTTAACAATGCCCTTCATACCTGTGACTTTGATTGACCTGTCCTAGTTTGAAGGGCAGAGGTGACCATTTCCATTTCCCAGATGAAGGCACAGAGGATTGGGAAATGTAAGGAATGGCCCAGTCACACAATGAATGAGTGGCAGGGCTGGGCTGGAGTACAGACTCCAACTGCTGCTGCTTTCCTTTGAGACCCACCCCACTTCCTCCAGCGGCTCCACGAGACTCTTCTGACACCAGTGGGCGTGTGACTCAAGTTGAATCAACTTGGAGTGAATGCCAAGACTGTTGTTGGAACTCCTAGGAAGAAGGAACTCTTTCTGCTGGAGCTGCTAGCTGGCAGGACGGACATAAGCCACCCTGCCACCATGGGGAGAAAGGCTGCCTGAGAGTGAAGCCGTAAGAGAGGACAGCAGATCCGAGACAGGGGTGAGCCAAGGGTCCACAGAACATCATTTGAGTCTCTGGACTCAGATCTAGTCCTGTAGTTTTCAGTTATAGTAGCCAACATCTCCTTCTGTGTTTATGCCAGTTTGAACTGAGTGTGGGAGGAGTTCTACCAAGAAGTTATGGCTAATCCACCTGGGCTTCTGAGGACCACCTGTATCCCCACCGGCACCCGCAGACACTAGACCCTCCGGTGCCAACTGTACCTCCATGGCCTTCTTCAACTGCTTGGCATCGTAATGGGCCGGTGGCATCATGAGCCCCAGAATCAGCCTTGCCAGGTCTCCAGAGATCTCAGACTTCAGGTCACTCATTAAGTCCTGCAAAGGGCAGAGCCCCAGTCATGCCAACATCAACACTTGCCCACACATGACCCAGGATGGGGGAGATGGAGAGAGAAAACAGGGGTTCCACATGAGGGATCGTGGAGGCTTGTGTCTGTCTTTGCTGATGTTGCACTTATTATTTAGATGAAGCCAAAGAGGGTAGGGAAAAAACAACCAGGAGGAAGACCCACTCTCCTTGACACAGGAGACAGGAACAGGAAGGGAGCAGTGCTGAAGGACACTGTTTCCATCCAGGGGGAAACGCACCCACCTAAGCCAGATGCCACCAATGTGCAATAATCACTGACACTCAGTTGGGGCCTTGAAGCCAGCTCTCTCTGTGCAGAGGAACTGCAAGACGCCCAAAGCACACTGAAAACAACTCATAGCCCTGATCTTGGCCCTATGCTGCACCTCTGAGACCACTGAGCGTCTCACACACGTGTTGCCCATCACAAGGAACTGGGGGAATGGAAAGATACGTCTGCCCAAACCCAGTGCTGGAGACACTCTGAGATCACGTGACCACACAGGGTCCCACTGCCATGAAGACCCTGGTGCCCAACTGTGCAGAACTGATGGGGACAGGCTGAGCTCAGTCAGGCAAGGTGCATGCATGTCGCACCCAGAGCCCAGAAGGAGGTCCTTACCCGGCCAAAGTGAGACTTGAAGGTCTGCCGGATCTGCTGCCGCTGGGCATTGCTGCGGTGTGTGATGATATCGATGATTGTATCTTCGTCAGTCCCTGAGTCACCAAAGCCACATGCCTCAGAAGAAGGCCCGTGGCTCTCGGCTTTCCCCATACACTGCCCGCTGATGGTCCCTCGTCAATCTTTGTCAGGGTAGAGAAGCCTGGCTAGGCGGCCATGTGCTTCTGAGTCCCTGCAGTCTGCTTGCCTATGGCTCAGGTCACTGATTTCTGCTGGGCTCCTCCCTCCCTTTCCTGTTGACACGCTAAGGAACAAGGACAGCTGGGAGGTAGAGAGTACTGGGTTGGGAGTCAGGGCCTCTGAGTTCTAGTTCTGGCTCTGGCAATGGCTACCCACCCTGGGCAAGTCCCCTTCCCTTGATGGGACTTGGTTTCCACATCTGTAACCTGAAGAGGCTGGAGTCGTTACCAACGGATCCTTCCAACCCTGACAGTCCAAGTCCTGTTAGCGACTCTATGTCCTTTCTCTTCAACTCTCTGGGAGCTGGACCCTGAGTCCCTCTAACCACAGCAGGTTGACTCTGGAAGGCATTAGGATACCACTTCCTGCTTCTCAGATTAATGCCATCAACCGCAGACCCAGCATGGGGGTCCTTCACGGCATTTTTACTTCTATCATCCTACAGTCCCAGGCGAGCTTGGCAGATATCTTCATTCCCATGAGACACGTGGAAAGGAAGCCCAGGAGGTGATGGACTTAACCTAAAGCCTCCTGGGAGTTGCTGTCAGACAGACAGGGCAGAAAAGGCAAAGAAAGCCAAACCCTACATGGCCAGTCCCAGGCTGGACTTTCTGAGCACAGGCCCAGCTGATCTGAACCTGTGGGTGCAGTACTCCTCCCACTGGTGCCAAATGTAGGTCTGAAAGACCTGCCCAGCAGGGCACACTCCCACCATAGAACTGGGGCTCTAGGGTTCCAGGGTCCACAGTCCTATTTTACACGTGGGGAAATTCAGACCCAGAGTGGCTGAGAGGCTCACCCAGAGTCACATGGTGAGTCGGCAGCAGAGCCGGGGCACCGCATCAATTCTATGACCTGGTACTTTCTTCAGTGCCAGAATACTGCTCCCAGGAGGTTGGGGACACCTTGGTCCCTGGGAAGGGCTTCTGTCAAGTTCCTTATGAACCCTCTCCTGCCCCTCCTCCTTATACTCCAGAAGCCAGGAGGGTGGAAACTTGAGATCAAGTCTTCCTCATCCTGCAGACTCTAATTTGAAACCTCACTCTGTCCTCTGCCAGCCCATGGCCGAACCCACCAAACCTGCTGACCCAAGACCAACCCTGCTCCCTTCCCATCCCCCGTACCGAGTCCCTTCATGGCTTTCCGCAGCGCTTTGGCATCTGCATCAGGGTTGAAGTCATTGGCTGGGCGCACAGTTCCCTTCAGCTGTGAGAAGCAGAAAGAGACTCAGCAGGTGTCTGAAGGCCCCCCTGGGGGCCAGGCTGAGAGGCAGCATGCAAGGGTGGGAAGCTCTCCTCACGAGCCCAAACCAAGCGGCGTGGGTGGGGAAAGAGGCGGAGGTGAAGCCACAGCAGACAGACCCTGCACAAGAGCTGAGAGACAGAGAGAGAGAGAGAAAGAGACAGAAAGATAGAGAGAGGGGGAGAGGGACTCAGGGCTGGGAGCAGGGCAAGTCCTGGTCAAGGGAAATTGGCTAGGCTCCTGCCTGCCACAGGATCTGCCTTGGTTCTAGTGGCCCTTGGCTACTTATTCCACCGGAGCCTCCCCAGTTCTTCTGAATCCTACCCTGCCCCCGAGACCCCCTCTGCCCCTTAAAGAGTCATTCCCCCTGAAAAGGCAGCAGAAATGTTCTGAAATACCAGAACAGAGTTTCCCAAATTTCAGTCACTCCTGAAGGACTTTCACTTTTCCAAATCAGCACACACACTATGCCATCTCTTAATGGTTTTATGTAATTCAACTTCTTTTCTCACTTAAATACATCCATTTTTGAAGTGCATTTAAAATTACTCCCAAAGGGCAAGGAATTGTATCCGTTTTATCCTGTTATATATCCCAGGTGCCTACAACAGTGTCTGACATATAATAGGCACACTTAAAAAATAATTGTTAAGTGAATTAATGAGGCTTGGCACAATGGCCCATGCCTGTAATCTCAGCACTTTGGGAGGCCAAGGCAGGAGAATTGCTTGAGCCCATGACTTCAAGACCAGCCTGGGCAACATGGTGAAACCCTGTCTCTACAAAAATTAGCCAGGTGTGGTGGTGTCCACCTGAGGTCCCAGCTACTTGGGAGGCTAAGGTGGAACGATCACCTGAGCCTGGGGAGGCTGCAGTGAGCCATGATCGTGCCCCTGTACTCCAGCCTGGGTAACAGAGTGAGACTGTATCTCAAAAAAAAAAAAAAAAAAAAGGATGAAATTACTTTCATATTACTACCATGAATTAGGAAGTTGATACCATGTATCATAAACTGAAATTTACCACAAAAATCAATGTAATAAAAACAAAAGAGGTGAAATACCATGAAATTGAACATGATGCCTCTGCTTGCTAGAAGCTCCGAAACTTAAAGCGAGCTCTCTCAGCTTTCTCTTTGTGAAATGGGAAAATCAGCAAGTGTTGCAGAGATGGTGGCACCAAACCAAGACTTCCTCTTTGACATAATCAGAAACGCTGATGAAATTGAAAAGGAGTGCCTTTCTCATTCACTATGTGGAGTTCTGCGTTATTCAACCCTGCCAAACTAAATTCACTTCTCACATCACCTATGATCATCTGCAAAGATCTCTTGACTTATTTGGGGAACGCTGTCCTAGAACATCAGAGCCCAAGAGCCCTAAGAGATCACCGAGATTGCCATGTTAACCCCTCACTTTAAAGATGGAGACATAGAGGCCCAGAGGGAGGGGGCATCTTCCAAAGGTCGCATAGTGAGTAAGTAACAGAGAGCTCCAAGGTCCTGTACATTTTTGTGTGGGCCAAGCGTTGCAGTCTCTGGAATGGTTTGCCTAAAGTACTTTAGTGAAACCTCCCATTCCTGTCCTTTGTGGACCCCCAGTCTGAGGATGCTCAGGAGGACAACCTGAAATCCTCCAGTGCACCCAGGGACGCCCATCTGTTCTCAGCTTTCGTGTCTCTGAGGCCAACTCTTTGGACCCTGGGCAGGACAGGCCCCTCCATGGAACCAGCCAGGTCTCCATTCCAGCAAGCCTTGTTAGTAAGTGGGCCAGAACCCTTTCCAGCGTGTCAGAAGCTAATGCAGAAACCAGGTGCACCCCTCCACCGATTCATCCCTCCAAGGGAGAAAAGGAAGCTTCAGATGTGAGAATTAACGTGTCAGGTTGGCCGCCAGGGGGCAGCTGGGTGCCAACCAGAGCAGCAGGAAGGCGCAAGCAGAAAAGCTGTGGTCAAGAGGTCAAGCAGGAGGAGGGGAAGGTCTGACCTCTACTCGGGCCACTGCACTAAGTTCCCACATCTGATAGGCCACCTGCGCTGCCTCCGGGAAGAACTGGCCAGCAGCACTGGAATGGAGGGTTTAGGGAGAGGACAGGAAGGAATGTCATCACGGGCAACGCTCCACACAACACACACACACACACACACACACACACACACCCCAACACATACACACACGTGCACGCACCACACACACATTAAGCTTTCTTTCTCTCCAGCCTATGCCTCCTCCATTCACCAGGGTCCTCCCTCTATTTCTGAGAACCTTCCATCTCTCGACACCCCCTGCAATGCTGCCTCTTTTTTTGAGATGGAGTTTCGCTCTTGTCACCCAGGCTGGAGTGCAGTGGCGCGATCTCAGCTCACTGAGACCTCTGCCCCCCGGGTTCAAGCGATTCTCCTGCCTCAGCCTCCTGAGTAGCTGGGATTACAGGCCACACGCCTGGCTAATTCTTGTATTTTTAGTAGAGACGGGGTTTCACCATGTTGGCGAGGCTGGTCTTGAACTCCTGACCTCAGGTGATCCTCCCGCCTCAGCCTCTCAAAGTGTTGGGATTACAGGCGTGTGCCACTGCGCCCGACCAATGCTGGCTTTTAAGGGCAGCCTTTCTTGCTGCAGGGTCCAAGCAGGATAGGATTTTTCCAATCTTTCAGCCTCCCCTTTCTTCCTTAGAATTTGAGTGTCTTCTATCCAACTCTCCCCTCTCAAACAGGCCAATGAGCAGCTATGGCCATGCAAGCCCTACATCTCCTCCTGCAAAGTGCCTGGATGTATCAACTCAGTAATATCTGCTGAACTGCATCAATCTCTATGGTCCTTACCAAAGGTTCACAGGAAATTCTTGCATCCCTTCCGTAATTGGATCTTTTTAAGTCCCAGAGAAAGGAAATCAGAGTGCCTCCTGTTCCCTTTCCAGCACACAAATTTGGTCAAGTAATGCCCCAATTTAATACTCTGGGAAGAGGCCCCCAGGTCCTCCCACTTCTCTGCCTTATTTCTCTCCCTAGTACTCCATAAATGCGTGACCTGGGACATATGAAAGAATCAGGCTGCTCGTTCTCACTCCTAGGCTTTTCTATAGGTGATGTCCTCCACCCAAACACTGTCCCCAGACCCTCTCTTCACCTGGCTCTTCCCCTTCCTCCTTGGGTGTCACCGTGTATCTCCAAAGAGCCTCCCCTTGGTCTGGGCTAGGGCATCTCTGTGTGCTTTTATATACGCTTTCTACATGGCACCGCCAGTTCTCCCCAGCACAGGACTGCTCCCTTCTGGAAACTGGTCTGTATCCCCTTCTGGGCTATGGCCTTCATCAGGGGCTTCCTCACAGGGTCTGCACCCAGAAGGCACTTAACACACATATGCTGCATAAATGAATATGCAGAGCAGGAATGTTTCCTTTTCCCATTTAACAGGTGATGAAACCGAAAAACGGCTATGAAATAGCAGGGCTTGGACGCTCATTATCTGGTTCCTGGTCCACAACCCCAGACTGACTTTCCAGGTTCACAAGAGCAGACATCTCCATATACAGGAGACCACGCTCACGTTCAGACCACCACACGCTCAGACACACAGATCCACAAGCACAAAAGGTACCAGCAAAGGCTGCCTTTCACTTTTGCGACGCTCCTGGCTCAAGGGAATCCCCAGCTCATCCAATTCACCCATCAGGATGCGAGCCAGGAGAGTCCCTGCCTGCCACCCCAAGGCCATGCCCTCCAGCCGGGGGCCAAGAAGCCACTTACTCATCATCTCCCCCACACAGCTTCAGTAGAGACTTCTTGTACTCGCCAGAGGTGTCATTCTGGAGAGAGAGAAAGAAAGGTTACCTCTCACCCAGCCCTGGGCTCCTCTCAGGCAAGGAGGTGAAGGTTCTGCACAGCCTAAAAGAGGGGAAGGCTGAATGAACACTTATTCATAGCAGCCCTGGCCCTCCTGTGCTGGTTAATATTGAATAACCGGTTCTTAGCGGGAGGTTGGGGGAAGCCCTAATTTATAGCATTTGCCAATTTCTGTGGTGTAAATACTTCTAGCAATGGACAATTTCAAGTTACCAATATGACTTCACTACCAATATGCGGAGTTGAGAGGAGACGCTAGCTGCCCTTTCAAGCCAGTGCCCCAGCACAGCAGTGCCACCAGACAGTCCCCAGCCCAGCCCTGCCACGTGAAATATGCATGGGAATGGGGTTCCATGAGCAAAAACATTGGGAAATGCAAAAAATTAAACAAATATGTATATTACACAGATGCACATATCCATATAGATGCATATTCCATATCCCTCTTGGGGCTTCATAATGGACTTCAAAATATGAAAGGCTATGAGAAGCTCTGAGGTAAAGAAACTGGCTTATTTATCTTTGCTTATTCTGGTTTATTACGAACTTATTTTCCCATAGAACATTTTGCACATAACACCTAAAAAAATTACCCTTTGGAAACATACTTTGGAGAACACAACTTGGATCTCTTTCTCTGTCACCCCATAAAGCTTTATTTCAGTCATCCAAAAAAAAAGGGAAAACTTCCCTAACTTTACATATGTCTCCTGATAAAGCCTCAGGGGCCGGATGTCCCAGGGTCATCACCAATCACCCGGCTCAGGCCAAAGGTTCCCCATTAACCCTTCCCCATTAACCCTCATTTGTGTTCTTCAGCGTTTCCCAGCCTTCCTCCAGGAGACTGTGAACTCTCACTGCCCTTGGGGCAGAGTCCTCGCCCTTAATTCAGCTTGTGTGTCCTTCATGACCCAGCCCCTGCCTCCGTCTGTAGCCTTAGCACTCACAAACACCCCTAACAGTTGCTTTTCTGTTGAATATCCTTAAATTGCCTGAATGACCCACAAGACAGGGGCTCCTGGAATGTCCAAGAGACTCCCACTTCCTGGGACATTTCCTTTTCCTGGGAATAGTCCCTAAGCCCTCTGTCTTGGCGAAAAGCTCTATGCTCCCTTCTCTGCCCCCATGAGCTCTGCTGACCTTGATCATGCTGTAGAGGGACTTTTCATACTTGGTCCGGAAGATCTCCCGAATGTCGAGCATGTCCAGCTCACTACGGGAGACCATGATGCGGATGAGGGTGTTGTCCCGAGTCCCCAGGCCCTGCAAGACAAGTGGGTTTGGGGAACATGGACTTGAGAGGAGGCTAGAGTGCTGATAGCTCCCAGCTTAGTTGAAAATCTTACTTTCATAATAAAAAGTTAAAAATTAGAGCAAAAGAAGCAGACATTGCCACTCCCATTGAAGCTCTATCTATGCTCCTCTTACTGTTGTTGTTGTTTTTTTTTTTTTTTCTGAGATAGGGTCTCACTCTGTTGCCCAGGCTGGAGTGCAGTGGTATGATCTCAGCTCACTACAGCCTCTGCCTTCCAGGCTCAAGCAATTCTCCTGCCTCAGCTTCCCGAGCAGCTGGGAGTACAGGTACCTGCCACTATGCCCAGGTAATTTTTGTACTTTTAGTAAAGATGGGGTCTTGCCATGTTGGCCAGGCTGGTCTTGAACTCCTGGCCTCAAGGGCTGCCTTAGCCTCCCAAAATGCTACGATTACACACGTGAGCCACCGTGCCCAGCCCTCTCACTGTTATAAACCTCTTCTTCTCTCTTCATGCATAATTTTCACACTTGATTTTCCTTATAATTTTACCATAGCTTTGTAACTCTAAGCAATACACTTAGATTTACACATTTTGGAACTTTGCAAATATACCGCTGTGCATTTATTTTTTTTGCCATGCTATTCTTGATGGTCACTCACCGGGTTGTTTCTAGCTTTTTCCTAATATAGGCAATACTGTTATAAGTATTCTTTTTTTTTTTTTTTTTTTTTGAAGAGACAGGGCCTCACTCTGTTTTCCAGGCTGGAGTACAGTGGTGCGATCACATAGCACACTGCGTCCACTGAAGCCTCAAACCTAGGGGCCCTGTGCTCCAGAAATCCTTCTGCCTCAGCCTCTCGAGTAGTTAGGACTACAGGTATGTGCCACAGCCCCTGGCTAGTTCTAGTTTTCATTTTTGTAGAGACAAAGGTCTTACTATGTTGCCCAGGCTGCTCTTGAACTTTGGGCCTCAAGGGATCCTCCGACTTTGGTCTCCCAGAGTGCTGAGATTACAGGTGTGAGCCACTGCATGCACGCAGCCTGTGATGGGCATTCTTATGAATTCATGCATATAGGCAAACATCTCTCTAGGGCTGAGCTGCCTCACCTCATTATGGCACACTGGTGGGCAGAGAATGGCTGACAGTCTACTTTGCACTTTTGGAATGGCCAACCAGGGCCAGGAAAGCCCAAGCTTCTGGGTCTCGGGCCTCTGGCCTCTGGCAGCAAATGACTATATTCATTTCCTCCAGTGCATCACAAAAATACCAGTTTCTCTGTGTGTCATATGTGTAAAAGCCTGGGAAGCTTTCTCAGAAACACACCCAGAGTGGAACTGTCATGGGGTGAACATGATGAGTCTTAGCAGGCAAGGCCAAAGTGGTCTTGCCTACATACGCTGTATATGAACATTCTGGTTAATACTTTTTCAAAGTCGGAACCGCCAACCCATTTGGCTGGAGGGATCAGGTGCAGGCTGCCACCCTAAGTCCATCTGTTGACTCATGACATCAGCCAGGTATGCAGATGGAAGGACATGTGACCAGCAGCATTCCTGGCCCTAGAGCTCGCCTGGGATGCAGCACCTTCACCAGGGTCAGCCCTGTGGCCATCCCTGAAGGGCTCTCTTTGGCCACTGGATCCCAAGGACTTGTCAAAGAGGCCAATAGTCCTCTCCCCAAACCTCATTCACATGAGCCCTGCCACGCACCTTCATAGCCTTGAAGAGCCTTTCAGCAAAATATTCCGGGGTGCTCCGGATACATTTCACTGTGAAGAGGGAGGAAGAGGTAGAGTTATTCCGGCTTCCTCTGAGGGGGGATGGGATGGCCTGACTCCCTCTTTGTTTCTGTTCCTTGAGGACCACCTAGCTCAATACAGGAAGAACCGTGGTTCCTGATAGCTCACAGTCCCAGAGCACCCCAGACCACTCCACTTTCACCGCAAACCCAGGGAATAAACAGGAAATAATCTTGTTGAAATAATCCTGTTGAAGTCCATCACAAAGACAGACCCCCTTTATCTTTCTAGTCCTTTTGGTTTTCACAGGGAATTGAGCTGGGGTGGGGGAAGGGTCTGGGGTGAAGGAGGAAAAGGCATTTGTTTAGACCTGCTACACCAGAAAGGTACTGGCAGCTGAGTCATTGTGAATCCCACTGAATCACTGTGAGTCCCACTGGCTGACTACTTCAAACATGGAGGGCAGGGGATGGCTCTGGGAGGGACAATAAAGGAGCTGCAGGTTTCCCCCAAGAAATACAAACACACAACATATTCCTGACTCAGACATGCTAACTGCTGGAATGCTGGAATTGCAAGGGCTTCTGGGGAGGCAATTAAGGCAGTCCATCCTTCCTGCCCACCCCCCACCCCACTTAACAGACGAGGAAACTGAGCCCAGTAAGCAGAAGTGACTTGCTCCAAGCCAATTTGGGAGAAGCCCTGGTTTGAATCTTGGCTCCACCACTGACTAGCCAGCTCCTCACATCCTCACATTCTCAGTACCCTCAACTCATTACAAAACTACCCCTCAGCAAATGATGAGCCTTGGTGAGACTCAGTTTCCTCATCTGTGAAATAGAGATCATGGCAGTGGCCACTCCTGGGTCTTTTTTAAAGATTACACACTCAGCACAGTGCCTGGCACGCAGCAGACGCTCCACAAGTCAACTATTATGATCATCATTATCCTCAGCCCAAGTTCAGAGCTCTTTGTCACCTGCCATGGTGGAGAAGGGAGCTGGAGGAAGTCAGTACCTGAGGCTCAAACCCCTTTCCCTTGCCCAGCCTCAGCCACGCTGCCCTAGAGAAACTTTTAGAATTCACGGCCCACCTGGTTTTCTCCTTCCCAATTCTATACCATGTAATTCCCCTTTCCATTCTCAGCTCCTTGTTCCTAGGCCAGTGTTCCAGAATCCCCTAAAACCCGCAGGAATCCAATGTCAGGACATACCTACGGCCAGCATCAGCTTCTCAAAGTCCCCAGACAGCTCCCCTCGGATGCTGGCTTCGATCGGCTTCCCTGTGGTCTTCAGATACTCATCGAACACTGCGTCAGACAGAGAGACAGGGAGGTTTGAGAATGCCTCTGTAACCCTGAGAAGAAATGAGGACTTCAAGAGCAGGGGGGCGCAGCGGCCAGGACCTGACTGTCCACCATGAAGCTAGGGCTGGTGCTCTGATGGAGGCACCTGGGAGATCACGCACATCACCAGCGTCGTGCAGATGAGCTTCACAGCTGGTGAGGGACTGCACCTCATCCCCTAACACGGAGGCAGGACTGGCACTGGAGATGGAAGGCCAAGCATCCTGTTAATGACTTTGCTGAGGGACTGTACAAACCACTGTCTAATATTAGGTTGGTGCAAAAGTAATTGCGGTTTTTGCCATTTTTTTTTTTAAAGTAATGGTAAAAACCACAATTACTTTCGCAACAACCTAATAAACTCAGGACTAGAGTTTGAATTGGGACTGAAGTAGCTGTCATGTTCCATCAGTGGTAAAGAAACGAGATAAAGAAAGGAATTCTTGGCATAAACCCAAGGGAGCAGCTTTAGGTCTTCTCTGGAGCTTACCCAACCGAAGATGCTGCTTGCTGCGATTTCCCAAGATGTAAATGAACTGGGCTTCATCTGTTCCCCATTTCAGTTCCCCTGCCTCGTATAGGTCCTAAAGGGGAAGAGGTGGCACTTGACTGAAAGAGGAAACCTCAGGAGACAGGACACGCTGACCAGGCCACTCAGAACTGCTGCCTGATCCCTGAACACACCAGTAATTGGTAGCCTGAGGACCTCTGCGTATAAAACAGTCATGCATCTTTTAATGATAGGGATACACTCTGAGAACTGCCATTGTTAGGCGACTTTGCCATTGTGTGAGGATCGTAGAGCACGTACACACACCTAGATGGCATAGTCTACTACACACCCAGAATTCATGGTATAGCCTATCGCTCCTAGTCAGCACACTTGTTTGGCATGTTACCTTACCGAATACCATAGGCAACTGCAACACAATGGCAAGAATTTGTGTACCTAGACACACATAATCATAGAAAAGGCACAGTAAAAACATGGGATTATAATCTTATAGGACTAGCATCATATATGTGGTCCATAATCTATTGGGACTAGCATCATATATGTGGTCCATCATTAACCAAAACGTCATTACGTGGTATATGACTATACCTATATGCCTTTCTTCCTTTCTTTCTGGAGAAACTCCTACTCAACCTTCAAGGCCCAGATTAAGTATTCCATTTTTTCTCAAAGTACTTCCCGATGCTCCCAGGCAGAGTTCTGTTTCCCTCCTTTCCTCCCTCTCCTAGGCTCCCATAGCTTTCTGCTTCTTTATCACTTTGATCTACCGTATATGATAATGACTTCTTCACATGTCTATCTCCACACTATTGTATGAGCTCCTTAACAACAGGGACTCTGTCATAGCATTCTCTGTATCTGCCCCTGTAGTGCTGCTGGCATGTACTGGGTACTCAAAATGCCTGCAATGTACAATATATTGATAGAGAAGGTGTTAGTGTGATTAATGCATACCTGTCTCTCCCGGTACCACTTGATTTTGTTCGTTAGTGATTTCCCAACGCTTGGCAGAGTGCCTAGCACATACTACGTATTTAACTTCAATAATATTAAATAACTGAATGAATAAAGAAAGCTCCAAAGTACATCTCACCAATATTACATACGGAATATACCTTTGAAAGATAACATATCTTTTCTTCAACAAAGCACCAGTATACATGATAGCTGTGGCTGGGTTATTTCTGGTATTTGATGCAAAGGACTTCACCTCCAGCCCTTCCCAGGGCCCCAACCTCTCCCCTCCCGAGGCTCTTCTGCTCTGCCTCAGGGACTTTCAACGGTGCTTGTTTACCTGGACATCCTGTTGTACCAGATCCTCGCTCACTACATCATCCTTCTCCCTGGTTCCCTGGGCAGAGAGACAAAGAATATGTGTTTCAAACACTGCAAAGCCAAGCCAGGAGGGAGGCCTGAATGCCAGTGGTGGAGACAGGGAAAGCAGGGAAACCTGGTGGCCCAGGTGTGTCCAGAAGCAGTGACTGCTATTGCATGAAGACCACAGTATCTATTTTGTGAGGCAATGAAAGGGTCCCTCCCTCTGGCCTTTCCCTTCATCGTCAGGGCTGGGTCCACACAGGAGGGTCCCAAGAACAACCGAGGTTCTTCCAGGTGTCCCCAGCCCAGAGGTAGGCAGAGCCTTGTCCTGAGGACATCTCTGAGGACAGGGCCCCAGGTTCTCGAGGGTCCCTGCCACAGATCCTGGCATGGCCCATGACACTCCTCCAGCAATGATTCCACAGGGGCAAAGGATCTGAACATTTGCATTCTATTAGGAGCTCTTATGCCTAACTTAAAGAATTCACCAATAAGGATTTGGGCCCAAGATCTGAGCTCACAAGCTACAAAGTCACCAAATCCTAACGGTGCTTCTGTCGTTCTGCCCAAGCCCTTTGCCCCACCTGATAAGGAGGCTTACAAATAGAGGAGGATGCAGAAAGGAAACAGGGGAGAGCAGTACTCAACTCCTTCTTACATGGGCAGAGGTCTGCAGGTGGCCTGGAGAGGTCTACAGCCACCCCTTCTTCGCCCTGGATTGTGCATTCTAGGATCTCAAATCCCCTGGGTTCTCTTTGGGACTGAGCAGAAGACAGGGCTGGCAAGCTTACAACGTGTGCCACGCTGCTGCTTACTGTCAGACCTTGAGGACACAAAATGCTTGACTCCAAGATACAGGGATACAACGCTCCTCTCCAGAAGAAGCAACTTTGAAAATGGGGCACAGGTCACACTATCTCACTCCTGAGGTTTCTCCTGATCACCCGCCAGCTGGTTAATATGGTATTGTTACGGCAATGAGAGGAACAGAGGTGGGAGGAGCTGGTATAAAATGGGAAATGGGGGAGAGAGGAAACATAGTGGTGGCTTAATTTATACACAAAGTTTCATAACCATCTGGTCCTTGGAGCTGAGCTTGAGACATCTCAATGCCTGTTCCCACCGTGCCTGTGGTCACAGAGATACCTAGAGGGCCAGGTAGACAACATTTGTGGTGAAGCGGGCAGGAGGCATATGATCTCCAGCCCACTGCAGTCATGCAGAATGCAGGTCTGCTGCTACCCCAACTTTCAATATATCAAAATGATACAGAAATTTGGTTTTTAAGCAAAATCTCACAATTTCCAAATGTTAGCAACTAACTCAAACTTGTTTTGCTTTGCTTCTTAAAACACATTGCATGGGGAAAAAAAATCCAACTTGGCAGGTTGAATTCAGCCACAGACACCAATTTGTAGCCTCCTAATAGTCTCTTTGTGATATACTTTGGGCGGGCTGTGAGGAGACAATAAAGCTCAGACGTGGGAGACTCCACACAGCAGCCCCAGGAATGCTGGGGTCCAGAAATGCGACATGTACAGCTGCAGAAGCCACGGCAAGAAGGAGGCCCAGAGAGGAGCGGGAGGAGTGAGTGTGGAGAGAGGAAGAAAGTCACAGCAGAAGACGCTCCTGGGCAGGAGAGGACTGTGTGCCAGAGGGAAAGCGCGTTAGCCAAATACACCTGCCTGCACAAACCAGGGGAAGCTGACCAGACCCCTGGACATTCAGATCTACACCCAGGTGAGCCAGACAGAAGCCATCCCAAACTCCAGAGGAAAAAAACAGGCTGTGAACCAACCTGGAGCAGGACCACAAGCATCTTCTGGAAGTGGCCAGAGGTGTCGCCGATGATGTCAGCCTCCAGGTCCCGCTCGTAGGCTGCAGAAAAGAACGCAAGCTCTAGTCTCATCCCCAGAGACCTCAGGGATCCAGGATAAAGGCCCCTGATGCCCCCAAAATGATCAGATATTTTTAAAAAATTCCCAAACCCAGTCTACGCGACCATCATGGCAAGACCCAGGGTGTATTTTCACAGCTCTTCGTACTGACCATGGTGTGATGAAATGGAATCTGTCCACTCTCTCTACCCCACCTGTACCATGATGGCCCACCTGGACAGTGGCTATAGTTTTCTGATGGTTCTCTCCTCCCCTATTCTCAATGCCTTTACAATTCATGGCAACAAGGGTGGCTGTCTTAAAACCCATAACTGATCATGATACTCCTCAACTTCTCATTAGACTCAGAATAAAACACCATCTGTCTCCTGGCCTGCAGGCCCTGTGTGATCCTGCCCTGTCTTCTACCCGTCTAGCCTCGTACCAGCTACCAGGCTCATTTCTATTTCAGGGCCTTGGCACTTGCCATGCCCTTTGTTGGAAAGATCTTCTCTCTATTCTGTATATAATTGGTTCCTCATTTCCTCCCAAGACCTCACTGGTAAAAGTTTGATTCTTGTTACCTTGTTTCCTTCGTAACACTTAGCTAAAATACATCATCATTGTGTTTATCTGTTTATCTGTTTACCTGTTTATTGTCTGTCTCCTCCATTATCTCATTATCTCATTGGTCTAAGAGAGAGGGACCCCTTTGGTTTTATCCACCACCATATCCTGAGAATCTAGCACATCACCCAGCACAAAGCAAGTACTTATTGGATAGATGAATGGGTGGACAAATGGATCAGAAGAAAGGAGGAGAGAAGGTAGATGGCTAGAATCTTAGTGTCTCCACCCTTGCAATCATCTTCATTTCATATCTGAAGATCCTAAGTGGCCCCTCCTGCCCATCTCACCATCTTTGTATGCTGCCACCAGCTGGTGCATCTGCTCATTGGTCCGGGAAGCCAAGATCTCAATGAGGCACTTTTCATCAGTGCCAATGCCCTGGGAGAAGAAAAGGAGCGCATGAGTTAAGGGCAGGGATGGGAGGCCACTGGACACAGGCTGAGATCAGGTCATAGCCAGGGCTATGACACCCCAGCACTCAGGAGGCTCCTCTCAAGCTCTTAGGCACCGATTGGGAACTGCTGCCCTGAGACTCCTAAGACACGGTTATATGATTTGGATGAGTATCCTCACCAAATCTCATGTCGAAATGTAGACCTGAATGTTGGAAGTGGGGCCTGGTGGGAGGTGATTGGACCATGGGGGCGCTTTCTCATGAAGAGTTAGCACCATCCCCTTGGTGCTGTTCTCACGATCATAAGTTCTTGTGAGATCTGGTTGTTTAAAAGTATGTAGCACTTCCCCACCTCCCCACTTGCTCCTGCTCCCACCGTGTGAGATGCCTGCTCCCTCTTTGCCTTCTACCAAGATTGGAAGCTTCTTGAGGCTTCCCCAGAAGCAGAAGCCACAATGCTTCCTGTTCAGCCTGCAGAACCATGAGCCAATTCAACCTCTTTTCTTTATAAATTACCCAATCTCAGGTGTTTCTTTATAGCAACAAGAATGGACTTATGAGTAAGAATGGACTATGAGAATGGACTAAAACACATAGGTTCTAGTTCTGCCTCTTCCAGCTTTGTGAATTCTCTTCAGAAACTATCTTTTTGGGCCTCAGTTTTCTCATCTGTAAAATGTAGATGATACTAGTTGCTCTGCCAAACTCACAGGGAGGAGGAGAAGATAATAATCTCACATTGCTAAGTTCATCAGTTTATAAAATGAACTCATGCTTAATAGCTCATAGAAGACAAAGATCATAGCACTTTATAGACTGTAAAGTGCTAGATACACCTGAAGGGCTTTGTCTCTCTTCTTTCTAGGGGGCAATTCTCTACCTCTACTTCAACCAGGCTGAGCTACTCCTCGTACCCTAAACACAGGACCACAACTTCTCCCGCCATTTTTACCCCCTGCAATGACCTTGACACTCCTATCCACCAAATCCTCTCTGGGATTTGGGGCTTAACTTGATCCTATTATCCTTTAAGATGCCCTCTTAAACAACCCTTGGCCCAGGGTGGTGTTGATTACCTTTAGTGTGCCCTTGGCCTCAGGAGTGTTAGACACAATTTGTCTTCATGTCCCTATAACCTGCATCCTTGGACTACAAGCTCCTGGTAAGGGGGTCTGCGCCAAGGGCCCCTTTCATGGGGTGTGCATCACGCTGACATCGGTCTGCATCTGTCTGTGTGAAGACCGGGATGCTCCTCTGGAATAAACTGAGATGTGTCTGTGAAGCAGGACACATCTCACATCTGCTGGGCGGCTATGGGGCTCACCAGTTGCTTTTGGAAGAGCCCACAATCTTCCCATTAACCACATCCCCACCCCAGCACACACATACACCCCCCACTTCTTACCGAGATGGCATCTTTAATTTCTTTGGCATCACAATAGGCAGGTGGTCTCATCAGGCCCACAATCAGCCGTTCAAACTTGCCCGTCAATTCATACTTTAAATCAGCAATGAGGTCCTGGCGGGTGGGGAGGAAGAGGAGAGAGAAGAGGAAACAGGAAGAGTAGTTACAATGGTAAGAGTTACACTTAATGAGCACCTACTCTGGCAGGTGCTGGGCTAAGTAATCTCATTAAATCGTCACCCTCGGAGGTATGTATTGTTACCAACCCTAAGAGACAGGCTCAGAGACAACAGGGGTCTTACTCCAAGTCATGCTGCTAGCAAACGGCAGTGCAGGGCCAAGTCCACAGCCCTGTGCCACTTCCCCACCGCTGTCTGCTTCCTCATTTACTGTGTATCTCTCTCACTATCTGGCAGTCCAGAGTTGATACCTCAACCATCTTATTCACTACTGCAGCCCTAACCCCTAGCATGAGCCCAGCATACAGCAGGTGCTGTGGGTGTATGAAGGGCTGAAAGACCCCAGCTGATGAGAAGAAAAAGAGCAGGGTAAGGTGTCAGCCCACAGGCTGACCTGCAGTGCCATATCCAGGAAATAACCTGAATGAGCACACAGGTGAATGAAATCATTCTTCCACCCCCCCACACCCCATGGGCCCTCCGGTTGCCGTGGTTACCTTGCCGTAGAGGGACTTGTAGCTCTGACAGATCTCCTGCCTCTGCCTGTTGCTCCGGGAGGTGATTATGTCCAGTATGGCCTCCTTGTCACTGCCTGGAATAGGAGACAGCAATCATCATCCTACCCACCCTGCCTCCAGGAAGCCCACCAGGGCCGCTTCCTTCCCTGGACACAGGCCTAGTAGCTCCCTGCAGGCCTCAGCATGAGCCTTCCACTCATCAGGTGCTGGTGTCAGGGGAGAGGGTCAGTGGGGACTTATTAAGTCACGATTGAAAGCGGACACAGCACACACACTATCTGCGCTCAGAAGACCCCCATCCAGCTCCTCACTGTACAAGTCAGGGAATTAAGGCCCAGAGAGGGGAAAGAACTTGTCCAAGGTCTCACAATGAACCTGGCTTAGAAAACCCAGGAGTCCTAACACCCAGTACAGGGTTCTTTCCACCACAAGACAAAGAAGAATATAAGCACCACCTTCAGACTGTGGCTATCTCTGAGCAAAGGCAGCAGGCGGCATTACCAGGAGGGGGATCTACCAAGGAAATTTCAGCTACACGAATGAAGCACTAGCTCTTAAGTTGGGTGGTAAATCTATGGGTGAAATTTCTATTACTCTTTATACCTTTTTTTCTGAAACATTTTATTATAACATCATGAAAATTAATAAAAAGAGGAGACCAAAAACAATGAATAAGTGCACTTCACCATTTCACAGATCCTACCACCACCACCAGAAAGGCTCTGGGCTGTGTCTACATTTGGGGGATACCCCCCAAGCTCCCGTGAAGCCTGACACCCACCAAAGCCCTTCATGGCAGTGTACAGAGCCTCAGCATCCTGGTTGGGGTCAAAGCCTGGGAAGTCATGGATGGAGCCCCGGTATTTGGCACCCTGTGGAGAGAAAAGTAGAGGGTGAGCTGCCAACCCCGGACTGAGCCCAAGCACCCAGTCCCCCAACCTCGGGTCAGATGCCTACCCCAGTCCAGGCTGAGCTCCTTTCCCTGCAAAATCGAGTGCTGGCCACATACACCCCGGGTAGCGGTGTGGATGACTCTCTCATACCACCTGCTGCAACCCACCCAAAGGACAGTGCCATTTCCCCAAGGGAGAGGGGCTTGGCCAAGGCCTGCAGCCCTGTACCATCTTCCAAAGCATCCAGGAGAGGGTAAAAAAGCCTGGCTGAGTGTAGGAGATGAAAATGATCCCTGCAAAAATAGCAAGAGTCATATATATATATAAATTTTTTTTTAAAGAGATGGGGTCTCACTCTATTGCCCTGGCTAGTTTTGAATGCCTGGCCTCAAACATTCCTCCCACCTTGGCCTCCCAAAGTGCTGGGATTACAGGCATGAGCCAGTGCACGCAGCCAGCCCCTCATATTTGTACAGCATTTTATGTTTACACTTTCACCTCTGTGAATGTGATTAGTGTAGCCATTTGTAGATGCTCTTAATTTTATTTCTATTGCGGAAGCCAAGCCCAAAGAAGAGCCACTAGTGGGAGGTCACACAGAACCCAGACCTTTTCCCCCTGCTCTCCAGCTCCAGGAAACTTGCAGATGTCAGCTACTGAGGGTGGGGTCCTGGGCACAGGGGGTCCAGAGACACTCTCAGTTCAATGCCAAGATGAGGTGCTGCCCCTCTGGGCCCAGTAAACTGCGCTGTGAACCGGCATCTGAGGACAAGCTGGCTTGGTCTTTGAGGGGAAGGAGAGAAGCGGCAGAGAGCCAGGGGATCTTAGATATCGAACCTGAACCTGAATGCACAATGGGACTGGTTCACAGAGAAGTCAGATGTGGGTCAGTTACACGGCACTGAGAAGTGGGGGGTCTGGGAGAGCAGCCGAGAGCTGGCAGAGTGGAGGATGCCAGAGCCTGTCACTGAGCACACAGCACAGTGACAAGGCACTTCATCTGTGCTAGGCCCTACGCTAATGGCTGAGGAACTGGGGATAAAGGGGACCCAATTCCTGTCTTTCACGAGCTCCTGGCCCAGTGGCAGAGACAGACAAGCACATCAATTACTATAAAGCTTGTAGTAAATACACTAAGACAAAAATAAGGTAATGTGGGAAAACAGCAGAGGCTGATCCAGCTGCAGGAAATCAGGAAAGAATCCAAAAAAGAGGGAATTGAGGGTGGTTCACATAGACCTTGCCTTCAGGGAGGCAGAGGTGGAGCAGAACAAGCCCTGGACTTGGACCTGGACTGGACCACCTCCCCGCCTCCCCGCCTCCCGGTCTCCCGGTCTCCGTGCCTCCCAGTGTCTGCACTGCAGGACCCGGGCCAGGCCTCTGCTTGCTCTCTGGTCTCTGTCTGCAGAGGCTGGCTCCTCTGAGGTATGCATGCGTGGGCGTGGAGTTACTATTTAAAGTTCTGACCAGAAAGGAACACAGCTGTCTTCCTGCCACCTGGGAATCCCCTGCAACCTGATCACGCCCCTGGGTAGAGATGTAAAGCGTAACACATACCCAGAGCAGGGCGCCCAGAGCAGGGCGCCTTGCAAAGAGCTGGGTGAGTGCAGGATGGGGGCTTTACTGCCAGCGCTCCCCTTGGCCTTACTTCAGACCTCACAACTGGAGCCTGAGACATTCCTGCTGCCTCCTCCACCCCAGCAGGCAGTTTGATCCAGAAACCTCTGAGAGCAGACACCAGATCCATTCTGCCCACTGCACAGAGACTGACCAAAGGGGGCACTCAAGTATTTGCCACATGAATAAATGAACAAGAACATGGAACAACTGGGGTCCTCTAGGAATTTCACTTCTAAATTCTTTTCTCTTTCTTTCTGGACACCTCCAGCCCAGCAACATCAAAAAGGTACAGCAGACAAGATTAGCTTCTCAGATGGATGGGGAAACAAGAGGTGGCTGGGCGCAGTGGCTCACGCCTGTAATCCCAGCACTTTGGGAGGCTAGGCGGGAGACCACTTGAGGTCGGGAGTTAGAGACCAGCCTGGCCAACGTAATGAAACCCTGTCTCAGCTAAAAATACAAAAATGAGCCAGTCATGGTGGCAGGCACCTGTAATCCCAGCTACTCGGGAGGCTGGAGCAGGAGAATCACTTGAACCTGGGAGGCAGAGGTTGTAGCGAGCTAAGATTGCATCACTGCACTCCAACCTGGGCGACAGAATGAGACTGACTGTCTCAAAAAAAAAAAAAAAAATGAGAGAGAGAGAGAAACAAGAAGGCTCAGAAGATCAAAATTATTTCTTTGCAAGGATCCTTAAAGACCTTTTAGTTCAGCTTCCCACTCAGTTATTGAGTCCATGGAGAACGGAGACTGTTGAGAATAAGACAAATCATTCTGCCTAAGAAGAACCGTGGAGCCCCAGCTCTAGCACGGGCTTGGCACAGAGGCTGGAAGGAACTGTGACTGGGCTGAATGAATGGATGGAGACACCCATGACGGCCCAAGCCCTGAGATGGAGGACGCTGAAGGGGAAGACGGTGAAGGGAGACCTCGCTGGCACTGGATCCCTAGCAATGCTGTCCCCAATGCCAGGGCCTCCTGGGACCAGTGTGGAAATATTAAGCTTTGAAAGATGCCACCAGGGGCAGGTTCTCCAGGGTCTGTCCGGGCCCTCTGCAGACTGGCCTGTTGCCATGATTCATGGCTGTTTTTCCTTCCACCTGTCTGGATCAACCTGTCCTAATCCACAGTAGCACCAGCCTGTAATCCACCTCAGTAGTAGGATGTCCCTCCCACGGTTCACTTGGAAAAAGAGAGGGAAAGGACTTTGAGAACCACAAGCTGAGAACTAAATGAGGAAAGTTGGTCTCAATATTACCACCTGTGGCCCAGAAGACCCAGAACAGAGAGGGCAGGTGACATGTCAAGACCACACAGCAAGTCAGAGGCCCAGCTAGGAAGGGAATCCAAGGCTCTTTCTAACAGACCAATCTCTCCCTTCCCCTCAGATTCCATCTGGGTGGGAGATGGATCCCACATATCAACCAGAGCTGGAGATAAGAAGGGGCAACCACCACACAGCCCAGTGCTTCCTCCTGGTCAACCACACCAACCTGCCCCTCTCCTTGAATACTGAAACATCTGAGTTATTGCCCTGTGCTGTTTGCCTCTATGCCATTTTGACCCTATATTCAAGGCTATAAAAAGGCAGTAATGCTGTCCAATCCACAGCATCCTAAGTGCTTCTCACACTCACATACTCACACTTCCAGGGCAGCTAGGGCTACCCTACCATTCATTCAATCAATCAATCAAGCAAGCAAGTGACATTTACTGAGAGTCTACTAAGTAGATGCTTAGGACCAAGGACCACTAAGAGCTCAGAATCTGGTAGAGAGATACATGACAACTTCAACTACAAGACAGTGTGGTGGATACGAGGCTAAGGGCAGCATGGGAGCTAGGAGATATTTCCCTTAGAAGCTCTGGGAGGACAGGGACTGTGTCTCTCTTGCTCACTGATGCATTTCTAGCACCAAGTACAGGGCCTGGAGCAATCAAGCACTCACTGAATATTTGTTTCATGAATGGATGGATGAATGACTGTGCATATATTGCAAGCAGATCAGAGAAGGTTTTCTGGAGGTGATGTCTAAGCTGAGTCCTGAGGGATGAGCAACAGGCTAGCCCCAAGGAGTAGAGGAGGGAGGGGAAAGGTGAAGAGGAAGAAGGTATCACACAGAGGAGACACATGGCAAAGGCCTGGAGGGAAGCAAGAGGCACTTGGGAAAGCCAGCCCAGAGTCTCCAGTGCTCAGAGCAGACGCTGGGTGTCACTAAGATCATCCACTAGAAGTGGGGAAGGCAAAGGGATGAGGCTGGAGAAGATGATGGGGATAAACAATTCAGACTCTTGTAATGCTGGCAAGGGCAGCTCTAGCCCTGCTGGGCTAGCCTGGGCGCAACACCTAAGCCAGGATCTGGGTAAGGCAAGGCTCTGGCACCCTGGCATTGTTTTCCTTATGTATTACACAAAGCTGGCCACTCAAAACCCTGTCCCTAGTATTTGGCATTCTTTACTAGGTTGAGCCATGTAACTTGCCTTGTAGGTAGATTAAAAACAGTCAAATAGCAGCAGATTTCAAATGGTTCAAATCAATACCTGTCTGGTTGATATGTAGCATCTAGAAACTATTTTAACCTGTCTGCTGGGGTGGAGGTGTGTTGGTGGTGACCAGCACCAAGATAGAGTGTGAGTCCAGATTCTTCAGAGCTCACAGCCAGATGCCCAGAGTCGCTAAGGTCATGGGATTGTAAGCTGCCGGGAAGGGATAAGGAGAAGAGGGAAGCATGTCCCCAGGAGGAAGGGCAGGGGATGAGGCAGCACGCAGACCCCCTTTCCTATTGCCGCTCCTCCCCCTCCACTGTTCTCCCCCTCATACAATGTGGGTGGTCACAGCAGTGTCTGGGGAAGGGGCTGAAGTGCTACGCTGAGGGAAGGGCGCCTAATGACCTATACAAGCCTTGATCAAAACGCTCACTTAGAGACAAGCTTCTCAAGAAGCAAGCTTGGGCTCCTGCAGAGTTCTTTGCACAGGACTAGTAAGATCTTCCAAGTGAGGACCTACTAGATTAGTCGTCCTGGGACCCCCCAGGATCATAGCCACTAGAAGCAAAGGTAGGGGGCTTAGCACTGGTCACATTTGGAGACACAGAGACAGCCCCTCAAATCATCCAGGCCCAGGCTTCCCACCGTGTCATTCTCACACCAGCTTCGTGAATTCTTCATCTCTAAGCGCCACCTGCGCAGCTGCACAGGCTTCTCACCCACCCCACCCCGACTGCCTGTCGCACCTGGCGCAGGAACCCATGATCAAGGCAGGGGACAGCAGAGAAGGGACTTTCCACCCTGAAATATTCAGCAGGTCCTGGTGCCAGATGGTGAGCAGCCGGGCCCTGGGGCTCTGCGGGGCTGGGCCCTACCCAGGCTGCTGCTGGAGCAGGAGTCTTGGTGGCCTCTTGGGAGCAGAGGCAATGTCCCCAGAGAGACAGGTACATGGCCAGGACTCCAGCTGAGAGCTGCCTTGGCCGGTCCTGACCCAGGCCTCACCTCCACAGCCCAGAAGTCCCAGGCACAAGCACCTGCCTATCCTGCCCTGTCCTCAAGGTGTTTTTACGTTCATTATTGCATTCAAACCCAGAACGTCCCTGTGAAATGGAGGCCCCAGCGCCATGCCTCCTGGGTCTTCCATGACACCACCCTATTTCTTCATGTCTTCGGGCCTCAAGTTCTCCTCTTCCGAAAAGAGAGATAGGGAGAACAGCACAATAACCACAGTGGAAGGAACTGGGGGGTGTGACTAGGCCAGAGAAGAGGGAGCAGTTTGCTGTGTGCATGCACATGTGTGTATGCATGCATGCATGCATGTGTGCGTGTGTTGGGGTTTTGGAAGACACCAGATTCAAGCTAATAATTACAAACCCAGCTAAAAACTGGAAGCAACAACTTCAGCTCAACGGCAGGGAGGCTTTTCTCACATTTCTCTGTTATTGTCTTCTGCAACCCTCCTCTCCCCCAAACCACTGCACCCCAAGCACACCAAATTACTTTTACTCCCCTGAGCATGCTGCATTTGCTCTCCCTCTAGCCTGTCCCAGTTGTCCCTACCTAGACCACTCTCAGCCCCCTTGTTCTTCCCCTGAGTAGCTCTCCCTAGGCAACTTCCCCTCTCTCCTCAACCTAGGTGGGGTGCCCTCCTGCGTGCCCCAGAGCTCCTTTACTGCTCCACCAGAACACTGTACATGGAGGGTGCCAACTCACCCCAAAGGAGGAGGGTTCCCTAAGGCCCTGCCACCCTGGGACTTGCTTGCAGGAGGTCTGCTGGCCCCCGGTCCATGGCAACAAGAAACCATAGATCAGCCGGGCAGAATGCATGGCCCAAGAGCACCGGACCAAGGTCCAAAGATCTGCACCCTAGGTCGTGGCCTCTCTGATCTCCCAGGGCCTGTCCTGTCCACTTCGATCATCTAGAATCCTGCAGTTCAAATGCCCTTCAGGAAGTAGCTCTAGTATGACTCCACATAGGAAATGGGGAACAGTGAAAGTTTCACCTTGGATTTTTGCCCATAATCAGTAACAGTCTTTCCCTCTAGGCAGAGAGGCCACTTGTACACACAGTGCACTCCTCAGTGGCTGAGATGAAGGCCACAGCTAGGACTTCTCTGAAGGTACTGATCCTGTAACATCCTGTGCTCTTCAGAAACTGTGAATATCCTATAAGCCCAGGTTCACTGGGGGCAGTCATGATGTCAAGGATGGATGGAGTTTTGGTATTACTGAATTCAACCATTCCATAAGGGGAACATGAGGCCCAGGGACCTCACAGACAGCTTCTGTCTGTGCATTCTGTGGCCAGTAGTTCTGGGTTGGTTGGAGTAAGGGACAACGGGGCCAAGTCCCATGATTTTCTTCAAGATCCCTGAGTTTTTTCTCCCTGCCAATCCCATCATCACACTGACTGCGTCACTTTCTCCAAGGCCAGCCAACAGACAGCACCCTCAGGCAAACCCCAACAGAGGGCAGCGGGGTTTTTTGTTTTTTGAGACTTGCTCTGTAACCCAGGCTGGAGTGCAGTGGCATGATCTCGGCTCATCACAGCCTCAATCTCCTGGGCTCAGGTGATTTTCCCACCTTAGCCTCCTAAGCAGCTAGGACTACAAGTACATGCCACCTTCGTATTTTTTCTAGAGATGGGGTTCCGCCATATTGTCCAGGCTGGTGTCGAAATCCTGAGCTCAAGTGATCTGCCCACTTCAGCTTCCCAAAGTGCTGGGATTATAGGTGAGAGACACCGTGCCCAGCCTCAACAGAGTAGAGTCGAGGTCAGAGTCCTACCTCTGACCATGGCCGGAACCCAGTCTCAGCCACATGGGAGTAAAAGTTCTCATGTGCCTCCAATTCTATTGCCCGGCAGAGTGGTCAGACATGAAAGACTGAGGTTAGAGTCTCCCAAGCCAAGGAAATTCAATCCCAAATGGGTGTGACAGAGAACATTTGCATATCCAGAGGAGAGAAACCCCTCTATTGCCTTTTTGCCTGTCAAGTTTCTATTTCCCTTCCTCAGGCCAAATAGTTCAGGTGGGACCAACTCCACTTCCTCGCTCCAAGAAAGAACAGGTTACCCAGGCCCAGCCAATGAGAACCAGGCCTGGGCCTTCCCCTGGAATCACTGGGCGTGAGTTACGTTGTTTTCTCCCTGGGCTGCCAAGACAGCAGAGTGGAAGCCTGGAGCTGCTGATGACTACCACGTCAATGCGAGGAAGAACCTACCCAAGAATGAAGCCACGAGAAGAAGCCCAGCTCACACAGGCAGAATCTTGACACTATCATTTGAACCCCTGGATTCAACCAGACCTGAAGCCCTGGGCCTCTCTGTCAGGTAAGCCAATATACATCCTTTTCTGCTTAGGATATTGTGGGTGATATTGCATTATGGTGAGCTGCATCTGAAGAGCCGAGACTTGTAACAGGAGCAAGCAAAGCCTAAGAACCTTTCCTCCTTCTTTCAAGCTGAAGGTACCAGGGGTCTCTGCAGCAGGCCTAGTGACTCCAGGAGGATCCCAGGCCCAGAGAAAGCAGAGTATCACCTTCAGGAAAGAGAGGCCCCTCACCTGTGCTGGTTTGGCCATGGTCTCCGGTTCTGCAGCAGAATCCACTGTGGAAAAGAAAGAGAGCGTATGAGACTCCCCCCAGATCTAATCAGCCCCTTTCTTTCCCTTACATTTCCTCCCTCTGCTGTTTTCCAGCTGCCCCCAGCCCTTCAGGTTAAATCAGACCCAATGACCCAGCTCAGGACCGATCGCATTTTTTTCAGAAGACAATGGACAGACTAGATGGTGTCCAGACATTCATAGCAGTATGGGAAAGGGACGTGCATCCCCGAGGGAGGGCGGGCATGGCACTGACCCACCACTGACCCCTTGACTCCTCCAGACTAGGCAGGGTACCTGTCTCACCACCGTCTCAGTTAACACTCACAGAAATCCTTCCACACATCAGATTCTCCTTTTTTATAGAGAGGAAACTGAGGCTGGAGCATCACAATAAATGAGCCAAGATCACACAGCTTAGAACTGAATTCAACAATTTCTAGATCCCAGAGTCTATACTATCTGCACCATGCATGCCCTCTTTTCAAGTCAACAAGGATGGCTTCAGAACCCAGAGCTTGACTGCCTGCAGATAGGACTCAAAGGGCTTCCAACCACCTGCTGCAGTATCTGAAGGACTGTCATTCCTGAACAAGTCGATATGCACTCATTTAGCACCTACTCCGAGTCAGGCATTGCTCTGGGCACTGTGCATACAGAAATTATGAGAGATTTTTTAAACTCGGTTTCTCTGGAGCTTATGCTGTAATGGGAATGAATAACAAATGCACTCATCAGGCTGAGATAAGAACTACAGAGAAAAGACAAGAGTTGGTGAGGAGAGTGACAAGGGGTGTAGTCCCAGGTGGAGGGGGTCAGAGGATCTCACGAATGCAACTAGGGGCACACCAGGGGGCAGTGCAAGTGAGGAACCACCAGGAGCTCAGTGTGGCTGATGTGGTAGCAGGGAGTGGTGTGGTAGGATGTAGAGTCTGGGACCAGTGCCTGCGGCCACCGTAAAGACTGGATTTTTCAGGCTGGTCATGGTAGCCCATGCCTGTAATCCTGGCTCTTTGGGAAGCTGAGGTGGGAGAATAATTTGAGCCCAGGAGTTCGAGACCAGCCTAGGTAACATACTGAGACCTGATCTCTATTAAAAAATTTTTTTTTTAAATAGCTGGACGTGGTGACACATTCCTATAGTCCCAGCTACTTGGGAGGCTGAGGCGGGAGAATTGCTTGAACTCAGGAGGTGGAGGCTGCAGTGAGCCAAGATTGCACCACTGCACTCCAGCCTGAGCAACAGGGCAAGACCCTGTCTCAAAAAAAAAAGACTGGAACACACAGGAAAACAGGACACATATCTCATTGAAAATGGATAAGGAATGGGGGTGGAGGTATCAGGAGACGGGGTCTACAGTGAAGGAACAAAGATATGATATGTAAAAATAAATGCAAAAAGAGATGTAACTGATTTGGGAAGAAGAGAAGGGGGTGGGGAGCTGGCTAATGAGCACTCAGGAGGGCAACAGATGAAAGTTTAACAATCGTCTTAAGACAAGGAGAAGAGAAACAAAGGACCACTACTTTCCACTTTAAGCAGTTCTGGGCAATTTGATCTCTTCCTTTTTTGAGATGGAGTCTCGCTCTGTTACCCAGGCTGGAGTGCAGTGGCGCAATCTCAGCTCCCTGTAACCTCCACCTCCCAGGTTCAAGCAATTCTCCTGCCTCAGCCTTCTGAGTAGCTGGGATTACAGGCGTATGGCACCATGCCTGGCTAATTTTTGTATTTTTAGTAGAGACGGTTTTCACCATGTTGGCCAGGCTGGTCTCGAACTCCTGACCTTGTGATCTGCCTGTCTCAGCCTCCCAAGTGCTGGGATTATAGGTGTGAGCCACCAAGCTCAGCCTGTTCTCTTTTAACAATGCCTATGCATTGCTTTTTAAAAGTAAACATAACAGAGTCCACAAGCAGTGGCTTGTGCCTGTAATCCCAGCGCTTTGGGAGGCCAAGCAGGGAGGACCACCTGGGACCAGAAGTTTGAGACCAGCCTGGCCAACATGCGAAACCCCGTTTCTATTAAAATATACAAAAATTAGCCAGGTGTGATGGTGTGTGCCTGTAGTCAAGCTAGTCAGGAGGCTGAGGCAGGTGAATCGCTTGAGCTGGGGAGGCAGAGGTTGCAGTGAGCAGAGATGGCACCACTGCACTCCAGGCTAGGCGACTGAGTGAGACTCTGACTCAAAAAAAGAAAAAGAAGGGAGGCCGAGACGGGCGGATCACGAGGTCAGGAGATCAAGACCATCCTGGCTAACACGGTGAAACCCCATCTCTACTAAAAAATACAAAAAAAACTAGCCGGGCGAGGTGGCGGGCGCCTATAGTCCCAGCTACTCGGGAGGCTGAGGCAGGAGAATGGCGTAAACCCGGGAGGCGGAGCTTGCAGTGAGCTGAGATCCGGCCACTGCACTCCAGCCTGGGCGACAGAGCCAGACTCCCTCTCAAAAATAAAAAAAAAAAAGAAAAAGAAAAAAAGGTAAACATAACAAAGTCAATCAGATTTACCCAGTAAGACCTAAAAGGAACAGAACTAGGAGAGTAGAAATCATGGAGACATTTCAGCTCAATGCCTTCCAGTTCTCCACATAGTCCCTGTTCCCCCAAGACTTAGGGAAAATCTTAGCCATGTGACCATGGGCTTATTGCTCATTTTTGAGTTCAAGGTGATCTCAAGCACAAAACTGAAGCTTTCTCTTTCCTGCTTTGTAGGGTTGTTGGAGGATAAGACCTAAGTTATGTCAAAGGCAGCACATAAGAGGCCCAGGCGCGAGACCCCCTCTTAGTAAATGGTGATATTCACTGTGCTGGTGGGAAGTTGAGGACAGGGGCTCTGTTGTGTTGCCTCTGCGTCCCCACTGGCTGATTATGAGTCCCCCAAGCTGCAGTCAGTAGAGGACAGTCATCAGATGGGGTTGGAAGTGAAAGGCAGAGGACGGATCTGCCTGCAAATAAATGCAGCTCAGCTCAGCTCAGCTTGAGGAAACCCTGCGGTTTCCCTGGCAACCGGCGGCCCGTTGGTACAACTGTGCAGCTCTCACCAGGAAATGGAAACTGTACCCCCTTTCCAGTGTGTGTTGGGGGGAGGAGGGGGCCCACATCTACCCCAGGATATGGCTGGAGGCCAGCTCTGGGTTTCCTCTGACCTGGGGGATGGTAGGGAGAGACAGTGAAGGAAGCCCAAGGCTAGCAGAGAACCAGGGACTGAATGAGACCCAGGAAGTTAGTTGACACAGGCAGAGGGAGGCCTGAGGCCTGTCACCTGCACCTCCAGCCTTGAAGCACTTTCCTCTGGGCTTGTTGCTGGAAATTTCAGCTGCTGGCTGCAGCCCAGGCCCATCTAGAGGAACACCCCTTTCCAAGGAGAGATGGCTCCAAGGAGGTGCTTCCTACTTCTTGGGAAGATATTCTCAGCTCTGAGAGCAGTTTCTATGTGCCTTGTGTGAGTGCACGGTTCATATGTAAAAAGCAAGCTCCTTTCAGAACTAGATGTTCAGACTGCAGTTCTGAGAGCCAGTTCCCCTGCTGATTCCACAGCCCCTCCTCTGAGGGCTCTGGGAAGCTCCTGAGCTAATCATAAATACACCATTTACTCTGGCTTTAAGATGGCTTCTGATCCCTTCCAGAGCAACCCAGACCATACTGCTCAAATTGGCTGAATATTTTACATCCAGCATTTCAGAATCCCAGAAAGGCCCTTAATAATCCACGACTCCTAGGCCGGGCGCAGTGGCTCACGCCTGTTATCCCGGCACTTTGGGAGGCCGAGGCGGGCGGATCACGAGGTCAGGAGATCGAGACCATCCTGGCTAATCCGGTGAAACCCCGTCTCTACTAAAAACTACAAAAAACTGGCCGGGCGAGGTGGCGGGCGCCTGTAGTCCCAGCTACTCGGGAGGCTGAGGCCGGAGAATGGCGTGAACCCGGGAGGCGGAGCTTGCAGTGAGCTGAGATCCGGCCACTGCACTCCAGCCCAGGCGACAGAGCGAGACTCCGTCTCAAAAAAAAAAAAAAAAAAAAAAATCCACGACTCCAAGTCCCTCATTTTCTAGACGGGGTAAAGGCATCTCAGAAAGGGAAAGTGACTTGCCAGGGCCCAGGAAGCAGCCAACATCTCTGCCTAGCAGCCCTGGATCATAACAAGCCGCCACACAACTGTGGGTCTTGGCTGCAATGGGACACCAGGAAGAGTCCAAAGAACAAGACCCCGGTTCTGGTTCCCAGTCTGCCCCATGTAACTTCAGGCAAGCCAGATCCCTCTCTGAACCTTAGTTTCTTATCTCTAAAGTGGGAACAATACATCACTCCCTCTCTGGTAGGATCTATAGTTAGAGGCTTTTAGAGATTTCAACCCAGGATTTTCACAGCAGAATATCAGTCCTAGGAGGGTTATCTCCCAGGCCACAGGATTGCTCCCCATCTCCACCTGCCAATATGCAACGTTCATCATCTTGGTTGAAAGAGCTGTTCAAGACTAGTAAACAGGGTTATTCCAGACCTGTGCCTCTTTCCTCCCAGGAACCCTGATTCTCTCAGATCTAGATGAGATTCATTGTGACGACTTATCATGACTGATCATTCCTGAAACCCACACAAGAGCAGAAAGAATGGTCTGGGTGGCTTTGTGCTGCTCTGGCCACCCCTTGCCTCATCCTTTTGCCTGCAATCAATCATGTTTCTTCCTTCCCCTTTGAGAGCTCCAGGCTGACTCTAGAAGGAAAGGCTCAACCACAGAGATGTGGATAGGGGAAGGGTTTTGTCCAAGTCATGTGAAGGCATGGGCTTTGAGGCACAGATGTTGCAAAGCAGTTTTTTATTTAAGTAAGTTACTTAAACTGAATCTCAATTTCCATGCCTGCAAAATGCAGACAGAAATACCCACAGATACTGAGAAATAAATGAAATAACACATGGAAAACACGTAGCACAGCGCCTGGCACACAGTAAAGGCTCAAGAAACGGTGGCTTTTATTATGATAAGCCCAAACATTTACAATGGAGGCAATGTGGCATTAGAATCAATGCAGGCTTTGTGGTCAATGCCCAAGTTCAAATCCTGACCATGCAAATTCCGAGCTCAGTAACTTGGGCAAGTTATGGAATTTCTCTGCCTCAGTTTCTTCATCTCTGAAATGACACTTTCGTTAAGGTTTCTGCGAAGATTCAATGAAATAAGGCAGGTGAAATACTAAGCATAGCCAGGTACAGATTAAGTGTTTAATAAACGGTGACTTCCGTTGTCACAATCATCATTATTACAGCAGCAGTCTCCAAAGTGGGGTAATGGGTATGACAATCCACTGGGGTGCAGAACAAGAATATCACCACTTTCCAAATGTTTTAATCTTGCCCTTTTATGTTCCATTTTCATTTGTTATACATGTATAAAGTTAAAGAAAATATTAGGGGTGCAGGCTGATAGAGGTGCACAGTCAAAATTTGGATTCAATGGAATTGGGGTGGGGCATGCCAGGAAGAATAGTAACACCAGGCTAAGAAAAAGCATTTCTGTCCTTGAAAGGTAGCTTGGGCTGTGGAGGAACAGAGTGCACTTTTGAGGGAAAGGAGATGTTGAGCGTAAGGGGGTGAAATCAGGTGTGGTAGGAGGGTGATTTAAGAAAAAAGAAATAGTATGGAAAATCATGCAAACAAACAAACAAAAAACCCACCCAGACCTCTGCCTCAGGGGAGTGCCTGAGGGGCTACAGCCTGAGCCACAGTACTCCTCTGCTCACAAGTCTCCAATGGTGCCCCTTAACATTGGGCTTCTAAGCTCAGCAGTCAAGGCCCTTGGTTCTCCTTCCTGACTTCTTTGGCATCACCACCTTCCTCTTCGCCCTCTCTCCCCTGCTAAACCAGGAACGCCTTCCACCAACATTTTTAATCCAGCTTTCCAGAATCTATACCAGTGCTTCTCAATTCTAGCTTCACTAATAGAACCTGGGGAATTTTTCAAAATTACCAAAGATTTAAGGTCAGACCTTAGAGATTCTGACTCAACTGCTGGGGTGAGGTCTGGGCTTTGGTAATTTCTAAAAACTTTCCTAGGTGATTTTCATGGCAACCAAGGAGCCTGAGAACCACTGTTATCTGTTGGATTCAAATACTACCTTTTCTAACAAGCCAGAAGGTATTCCTCCTTGGGTGCTCTGAAACCACCTTGATTTGACTGGCTTTGGTCAACCACTGTGGATTTATCATTTCTCCATTAGATAAGGGCTGCTAGCCTCCAAGGTATCATGGGAAAAAATCTGTACTTCAAAGGAAAACCCTCCAGGTTGTCTGACTCTAGACTTTCATTGTTTTTGAGCTATTTTACAGGTCAGTAAGTTGCAGATAATTGATGGTAACACAAAGTAATTCTAATATATACTCCTTGCCCTCTCTGGTAAAGGTCCAATTGATTTCCCACCCCCTCAGGTAGAAAAACCAGTTTTGTCTCTAATTGTACATTGCTTTCAATACAAAGGTGTCTTTTGAGTTGGTTATAACATCTGCCTGGTGCGGTCATTGATTAATAAGTAGAACAGCACATGATCATTTTTGTATCTGTATGAGTCATAATTTTACCGTTTTTAGAAAATTACTGCATATGCCTCTTTCCTGCACCCCCTCCCACAGGGCGTGGCTCCTAGGATGGTTGGGGGTAAAATGCACTAAATGACTTTCATGCTTTCTTTAGTGACCTCAGCAAATGGAACCATCTACTATTGGTTTTCGAACTGTGCTTTACTCCTCTTTCTATAGCCAGGAGATAAACTAGAGCGGTTAAGTCACTTACCCAACATCAGAAGAAAATCAGTCACTAAGCGGGGGCATGTTTTTCCATAAACATTTATTTGAGCACCTCCTGCAGACTAGGCCCACTGGTAGCAGTTGGGGGTTGAACAGAAAATGAGACAGACAAGGCTCCTGGCCCCACAAAGCTGGTGACGTGGTGATGTTATACAGCAGTTTGCAGTATATATATATAGATCCTATACACAACCCATAACCAAGGAAAAATTGAGTATGTACCATGATAAACAGAAATATACTTTTAAAATATGACATTGAAAGTACATTTAATAAAGAGTCCAATAGTTTCTTCCTGTACCCCCAAAAGATCATCTTCAGTGACTCCTGGGGTATATCCATCCCACTTAGAAGGCCCCTGGCCTATAAAATCTAGATCCTTCCCTCTTTCCCCCTTCTTGCTGGCTTCTCCCCCAGTCTGCAGGAAGACACTCAGGACCCGCTCCATAACCCTCCAGGAGCCTTGATTCTGATGAAGCTGGGGTAAATGCCATCCCCCGGCTCTGTGCATGCGCACACCCCCCAGCTTGACGCACTCGGCTTTCTTAGAGAGCAATGTCTTTTCCTCTCCTGACCCAGAACCATTGATCCTAGGGCTGGACAAGGCCTTAGGAGATCATCTGTCTGCTTCAGGATTGGAACTAGTCTAGCCTAGGTTTGAACTCCAGCTCAGGTCACTTTTGTGAGAGGCAGCAAAGTAGTGTCTCACAGTGTAGAGGCTGGAGCCAGACTGCCTGAGACTGAAGCCTGAGGGCGATATTTAGTAGCTGTGTAGTCTTGTGCAAGTATTGAGCCTCTCTGTGCCTGTTTCACACTTAAAAAAAAAAAAATGATGGGATAAAAATAGCACCTCCCTCATAGGAGTTATGATGAGGATAAAAAAATTAAGACAAGTCTAGAGCTTAGAAGAGGACCTGGCACACAGGAAGCACTATATTTTATAAGCATTTGTCATTATTATTTCTTCCTTAAACTTTTAAGGGCTGGAGTTTCCACGTCTGCAAAATGGGCATTAATAACAGCATCTAACATATCAAGGCTTCAGCCGGGGCCTGGCAAGTTTAAGGGTTTGAGAGATAATAGTGGTTAGCATTTTTTTGTTCTTGTTAATTAACAGGTATTTAATACAGTTCAAGAAAATTGCACCTTTATATCTCATTCCTCTCTGTTTATATTTTTTTCTCTTTTTTTTTTATTATACTTTAAGTTCTAGGGTACATGTGCACAACGTGCAAGATTGTTACATATGTACACATGTGCCATGTTGGTGTGCTGCACCCATTAACTTATCATTTACATTAGGTATATCTCCTAATGCTATCCCTCCCCTCTCCCCCCAACCCACGACAGACCCCAGTGTGTGATGTTCCCCAGTGGTTACCATTTTATTGCTATTATTTAAGGACCTCCAGGACATGGGTTTTTCAGAAGAGGAACCCGATCAGGTCACCTGCCTTCTCAAGCATCACACCCTTTTGAGATAACACAGCACTTTCATATCTGCCATCTTACAGCCTCCTGAAGGTATCAATCTCATTCTCATTTTGCAGATAGGCGGGACGTCCAAGGAACCTATGGACAGTCACTCCTCCATAGCCAGTCTCTGTGGGGGCTTCTCAGCTCCAGGAGAAAAGGGAATGAGGCTGGATTCCAAGGCAAGTTTATAGGCATCAAGACACCCCTCCGACTTCCTCTCCTCTACTGGCAGGAGAAGGGGGACATGCAAGCTCAGGAATCATGGTAGAGACCACATCCTGTGCTTTGTCGCCACCCAGGAAGTATGTCGGAGGGGCTGGGTGGGGTGAGGCTGGTGACTCCACTGGGCCTCCCCAGAAAATCCTAGAATGGTAGAGCAAGAACCATTCAGACCCAACCCATTTTATTAATACCAGTGAGGTGTCCTGCGTATATGTCCTATCCCTGTACAGAGGAAGGGGCTAAGCCCCAGAGGGGTAGTAGGTGTGCCCAGGGCGCCTAGCTGGTTAGTGGCAGGGCAGGGGCTGGGTCTGAGGCTGGATCCTGGCGGCCCAGGGCTCCCTCTGGGTGCTGCAGTGCAGATTTGCCAGTCACTGGCAGCTACCCAACACTGCAGTCTCCCCCGCCTCATCCCAGGAGTCAGTCTCAAGAGGCCAGGCCTTGGGCTTCCCTGGCCCCTCCTCTGCACACTCACGTCTACATTTTGCCCCAGCAACAGCTGGGGCCCTTATCCAGAAACTGCAAATATTTTCTGTATCTCAGCAGATGCCGCCTTAGGAACAAAGGGTAGATAAGGCAAAGAAGGATGGATGAATGATTGTCACAGCTGCAGAGGGGGATGAAAGCCTCTGCCTCCTGCCCTCCCCGGCTCCACCCAACTCCCAGAATCCTAAATTCAAGCAGTTGAATCCTAGAATGTCTGCACTGGAAGTAGCAGGCAGTTCAGCAGACTTTGCTCCAGATGGGGCACAAAGGCTTAGAGAAAGGGCTTGCTCAAGAATCCCCAGCACACCTGGACTGTAACCCGGCTTTCCTCTGACCCCAGGCCAGTGCCCTCTGCATGGCTCAGGGCCTGCTGCTAGAAGGTCAGGGTCCACAGGGGCTGAAACTGGGGCAGCTGTTCACTTCACAATGAAGGGTTAAGCAGGTCAGGATATCCTGTCTGGGTCAGTGGGAGCAATTCCAAGCATGTTTTGGGCAAGGGGAAGGAATGATGGAGAGAAAAGGGCGGACTCTTGGGGGGAAACCAGAGTCCTTTCACAAACCCGGGAGCCATATGTCCAAATTTGGAATTGTCAGAGAAGACCCACTAGAATCTAGGGAAAAGAAGGAGGAGGCAGGAAGCCATGGCCAGATTAATTGTCCCAAAGGACCTCCTGCCCCTTCCCCTTGTAGGGCCTACAAGGGTTGTGCCAGGCTTCCCAAACCTATAATCAAGACTCCCAAACCTGCAATCATTCCATACAGCTGACAAACAAATCAATTTGCAAAGCCATTGTTTCCTTTGAAAGAGACTAGGTTTCTCAACTATGGACTTGGATAAGGAAATCCAGGCTCAGAGAGGGAAAGCCACCGCCCAAGGTCACACTGCAAGAGGGGCTGGGATTCCGATTCAGAGTATTTCGCTCCCATGCTGGTATATGGGGAATCATCTGAAGCCCCCAAACTCTGGGAAGGCCTACACCTCTCAGGGGAAGCAGAAAGAAGGGTAATGCCCCTGCCTCACCATAGGAAGCCTCGGAGCCCCGCTGGGGGACTGCATTCATAGACGAGCAGTGGCCCAAAGGGGATGGGGTCCATGAGGCCTTGAGGTATGTACGGCCAGACGTTCAGCTGTCTGCACGCAGACAGCCCTCCCCCGACACCACACACAAGCCATTTCATAAGCAGCTGGAGGGTCCAACGCTCCAGCTCTCAGCCTTGGGCCTCAGCCACACCCTTCTCTGCGGGTCCTTTGACTGGCGTCCAGCTGACCCAACCCCGGACCTTCAAAGTCCCTTGAGCCCCCCAAGTTAAGGCCGGCAGGACCAGCCCCTGGCTTAGCCCCGGCGCCCCCACCCTCAACCAGACCCTCTGCGGCGCCAGGACTCCCTCCCTTCCCCTCCCCTCCCCTCCCCTAGCCAGGGCGCCCTCCGCCCACGCCTCTCCGCCCCGGCCCCAGATTTGCTTCGCTGAGGCCCCCAGACACACCCAGTCCGCGACACTCTCAGGTTACCGCGCCCTCCCGTCCCCGCTCCAGGCGCGGGGCACGGATCAGCCGATGACTGGGCGCTTATTGCTTGTGTCCCTGCAGCCCTCGGGAAGGGGTTCCCAGAGCGACTCCCCTCTACAGCCTCAGCTCACTCACCGCGCAGCGGAGGCCTCGGGTCGCGGACGGACGCACGGGCGCAGGGACTCGAGGACGCAGCGCTCGCTGGATGGGAGCCCGTTAGCCCAGCAGCAGCCGCAGCGCGGGGCGGGCCGGGAGGACAGCCGTGGGCTCCGAGCCGGACACGTGGCGCGCAGAGGCCAATCCAGAGCGCCCGCCTCCCTCCTCCACCCCACCCCTCCAGCTCCTTTGCTCTTGGAATCTTAGAATGTCACTAACCCGAGGGGCTCGCCGGGAGAACCTCCTCAGTTCCCGGCCCCCGGACCTGAGACCGAGAAGGAGTAGGGGCTTCGGCCAAGGTCACGCGGCCCTTCAGGGCTAAGAAGTCAGGGCTCCTGACTCCCGATTCTGGACACTTCCCCGCAAATCCTTACAACTCGCCAAAGCTTTGTTGAGAAACAGAAAATTGAGGTTTCCCAGGGGCACTTTATCTGCCAGATCAGATTCCCTGCCTCAACAGCTTTATCAGGTCGGTGGCATTATTTACCCACTTTCAGGAGGAGAGCCCAGTCCAGTTCCTGGACCAAGGTCACACAAATAGTGAGTTGCGGAGGCACGCTCCTTCGTGCTCTGGGAAGCAGGGGAAGGCAGGCAGGGAGACCAGCAGTTGTAATTCAGCGCTAGAACAGGAAAAATTGATAAATAGAATACAGAGGAAACAGAATTATTGTCCCCAGGGTATTGGCAAGGCGATGAGGGAGTTAGAAGAATTGGACAGATACCTGTGGAAAGAGTGTTCCAGGCAGAGGAAACTGCTGGAGCAAATGCTCCTAGCAGGGGGCGACCTGGCGCCTCCGAGGATCAGCAGGGGGCCAGTGTGGCTGGAATGGAGTGAGTGGGAGGGAGAGGAGAGATAAGAGGGACCCAATCAGGTGGGACCTCCCGGGCCCTTGAAGGCACTCTGTCTTTTACTTTGAGTCAACTGGGGAGCCATTGCAGGTTAGCAAAGGAAGGACATTATTTTTGGGCAGATGAAATCCACCTACCCGTTATTTTTGGGTAGATGAAATCCACATAACATAAAATTAACCATTTTAAAGTCAGTAATTCAGTGGCATTTTGCACAGACACAATGTTGTGCACCCACCACTTCTATCTAGTTCCAAAACATTCTCATCACGGAAAAAGAAAACCCTATACCCATTAAGCAGCCACTCCTGACTTCCCCTTACCCCTAGTCTCTGGCAGCCACCAATTTGCTTTCTGCTATGGATGTGCCTCTTCTGGATATTTCATACAAATGGAATCACGTGATATGCAACCTTTCTTGTCTGACTTCTTTCATGTGGCATTTATTTGTTTTGTTTTTTGTTTGTTTTTGTTGTTGTTTTGAGACAGAATTTCACTCTTGTCGCCCAGACTGGAGTGCAGTGGTGTGATCTCGGCTCACCACAACCTCCGCCTCCTGGGTTCAAGCGATTCTCCTGCCTCAGCCTCCCGAGTAGGTGGGATTACAGGCATGCGCCACCGCACCCAGCTAATTTTATATTTTTAGTAGAGATGGGATTTCTCCATATTGGTCAGGCTAGTCTTGAACTCCCGACCTCAGGTGATCCACCTGCCTCGGCCTCCCAAAGTGCTGGGATTACAGGCGCGCCTGGCCTCATGTGGCATGTTTTTGAAGTTCATCCACACTGTAGCATGTATCAGCACTCCATTACTTTTTTTTTTTCAGTTGGAGTTTCGCTCTCGTTGCCAAGGCTGGAGTGCAGTGGCGTGATCTCGGCTCACTACAACCTGCGCTCTCCGATTCAAGGAATTCTCCTGCCTCAGCCTCCGGAGTAGCTGCAATTACAGGCATGCGCCACCGCGCGTAGCTAGTTTATTTTTGTATTTAGTAGAGATGGGGTTTCGCCATGTTAGTTAGGCTGGTCTCGAACTCCTGACCTCAGGTGATCTACCTGCCTTTGCCTCCCAAAGTGTTGGGATTACAGGCGCCAGGCCCAGCACTCCATTCCTTTTAATGGCTGAATATTTTTCCATTGTATAAGTACACCGTAGTTTGTTTATCCATCCATCTGTTGATGGATAGTGCATTGTTTCCCCCTTTTGCTCATTGTGAATAGTGCTGCTAATGAACATTTGTATACAAATACTTATTTGAGTACCTGTTTTCAGTTGTCTTTGTGTATTTACCTAGGAATGAAATTGCTGGGTCATATAGTAATTCTACATTTAACTTTTTGAGGAACTGCCAAACATTTTTTTCAGAGTGGCTGCAACATTTTATATTCCAATCAGCCATGTCATGTATGAGGCTTTTAATTTCTCCATGTCCTTGCCAACACTTATATTTTATTTTTTAAAAATTTGTATCCGGCCAGGCACAGTGGCTCATGCCTGTAATGCCAGTACTTCGGGAGGGCCGAGGTGGGTGAATTGCTTGAGCCCAGGAGTTTGAGACTAGCTTGGATAAAGTAGCGAAACTTCATCTCTACAAAAAATTAGCCAGGTGTAGTGGCGCACGCCTGCAATCCCAGCTACTGGAGAGGCTGAGGTGGGAGGATCCCTTGAAGCTGGGAGGTAGAGGCTGCAGTGAGCCATGATCGCACCACTACACTCCAGCCTGGGTGACAGAGTGAGACTGTGTCTCAAAAAAACAAAAATACAAAAAACTTGTGCTCTAGTCATTTTGAAATGGCACCTATAATTGCGTTTTTGATTTTCATTTCCCTTCTGACTAATGATATGGAGCATCTTTTTTGTGTGCTCATTGGCCGCTATTTGTACATCTTCTTTGGAAAAATATCTATTCATGCCTTTTGCTCATTTTTAAATTGGGTTGTTTGTCTTTTTTGTTGTTAAGTTATATGAGTTTTTTATATATTCTGGATAAGACTTTGGCGTTTTTTTGTTTGTTTGAGACAGAGTCTCGTTCTGTTGCCCAGGCTGGAGTGCAGTGGTGCCACGTCGGCTCACTGCAACCTTCGCTTCATGGGTTCAAGCAATTATTTCTGCCTCAGCCTCCCAAATAGCTGGGATTACAGGCACCAGCCACCATGCCCAGTTAATTTTTGTATTTTTTTTTAGTAGAGACGGGGTTTCACCATATTGGCCAGGTTGGTCTTGAACTCCTGACCTCAGGTGATCCACCCACCTTGGTCTCCCAAAGTGCTGGGATTACAGGTGTGAGCCACCGCGCTGGCCAAGACGTATTTTTTAAAGCGTCACTGAAGTCTCCTGTGTTGAGAATACCGAATACTCTTAGGGGGAAGAGTAGAAGAAGGGATCTGCTAGGAGATTTTGCAGTAATCCAGGCAAGAGATGATGGTGGCTCAGCCAGCCTGGTATAAAGGCAGGTGGGGGAAGTGGTTGGAGATGGGATGTATTTGAAGGTTGAACATGATTTCCGAAGGATCGGTTGGGAGGGGAGAAAGAGTCAAGAATGGCTTCAGGGATCCTGGCCTGAGCCACTGGAAGGATGGAGTTGTTATCAACTGAAATGAGCAAGGCTGCAGGGAAAGCAATTTTGGGAGTTAGAAGTGGGGAAAAGATCAGGAGTTTGGTTTTTGACCAGTTTGTTGAACATTTCTATTAGACAACATTTCTATTAGAACATTTCTATTAGACATTTCTGTTAGAACATTTCTATTAGATACTGACAGGAGATGTCAAGTAGGCAGCTGGCTAGTCAAGTCTGGAGTTCAAGAGATGAGATCCTTAAGGCAGAAGAGAACTAAAAATGGAGTCCTAATTTGGGAAAAGCAATCAGGCTGGTGGGACCAAGGGAAAGCAAAAAGAGAAAGCAGATAAGCTGTAAGTCTGCCTTTCTTCATGGACCAGGATGCATAGCCCTCCTGTGCCAATAACTCACAATCTTATCTACGCCCAGCTATCACCAGACCCTCAGCTGATAGAAAAATGCACGCAAGCTCCCTGCACCCTTGATGTTATCGGTACTGCACAAAGCCCTCCAGCACACAGCACAAGCACCATCCTATAAAATCCTTAACCAGACTTTGTTTTCTTGCGGTTAGCTTCTGTTTTGCTAACTTGCCCATTGCACCCTTGCAACGTATTTTCTTTTCTTTTCTTTATTTATTTTTTTTAAGATGAAGTCTCACTCTGTCACCCAGGCTGTAGTGCAGTGGCGCAATCTCAGCTCACCACAACTTCCGCCTCCCGGATTCAAGCGATTCTTCTGCCTTAGCCTCCTGAGTAGATGGGATTACAGGTGCGTGCCACCACACCTGGCTAATTGTTGTGTTTTTAGTAGAGATGGGGTTTCACCATGTTGGTCAGGCTGGTCTCAAACTCCTGACCTCGTGATCCACCTCGGCCTCCCAAAGTGGTGGGATTATAGGCATAAGCCACCATGCCTGGCACCAACATATTTTCATACCTTCTCTAATAAATCTGCCTTTCTTTACCTACAACTGCCTTGGTACCTGCCTGTACCACCAGCCCCAAGTGGTTGCTGATCACCTGTGACACCAAAGACCAAGTCTGAGACACGCTCATGTTACCAGTTGGGGAGAGGCTGGGCCTGGTGACTCATGCCTGAAATTCCAGCGCTTTGGGAGGCTGAGGTGGGTGGATCACTTGAGGCCAGGAGTTCGAGACCAGCCTGACCAACATAGCTAAACCCCATCTCTACTAAAAATACAAAAAATTAGCTGGGTGTGGTGGCGCATGCTGTAATCCCAGCTACTTGGGAGGCTGAGGCAGGAGAATCACTCCCAGGAGGTGAAGATTGCAGTGAGCTGAGATGGCACCATTGCACTCCAGCCTGAGGGACAGAGTGAGACTCTCAAATAAAATAAAATAAAATAAGTTAAAAAAAAAAAAAAGAGTTGGGGAGAAGAAAAGAATTCAGCAAAGGTGACTGGGAAGGCGATTGTAGTAAGATGGGAGGAAACTACTCCAGGAGAATGTGGTAGCAAAGTGAAAAATAAAGGAGTGATCAGGTGTGTCAAATGCTGCTTTTAGGTAAAGTAGGACAAGGTCTACAAATCTATCATTTGTAACAGTGTGAAAGCCAACATATCTCTTGCTGTGAATTGCAGAATGTTGGGGGTAAAGGCCTGATAGGAACTGGTGTAAGATAATAAGCATAAACTACTTATTCCAGGAGTTTTGCTGTGAAGGCCAGCAAGGGAATGAGGCAGTGTCTGGCAAGGGAATTGGTGTCAAGAGAAGGGCTTTTATTTGATTTTTTTAAAGACTGAAGACATAACAGCATATTTGTATGCTGGTGGGAATTATCCGATAGAAAGTAAAAAAAATCGATGGAGGAGAGAGAAGGGAGAATTCCTGCAGCAATGTTTGGAGACAGAATGGGCTGTAGTGTGCAAAGTTAGGGCTATTCTTAATTTGCAATAAAAGTAACTGAAATTTTTGGTCTTTGCCCAAATTCAGCCCACGTGACTGAGGCAGGATTGAAAGCCAGATTCCCTTGACTGCAGAGCCCAGGGCCTTACTTCCTGAGCTGCAGCAGCAGTTAGGACTAAATGCTAATATACTGCTCATTCTCTTTGAGCTAATCATCACTTACTAGAATCAATCCTAAGAGAATAACCTAAAATACAGAGGAAGCTGTAGGCCCAACACCGTTTTATTGTTGTTTTTGGAGACGGGGTCTCGCTCTGTCACTCAGGCTGGACTGCAGTGGTGTGATCATGGCTCAACTGCAGCCTTGGCCTACCTCCCCAGGCTCAGGTGATCCCCTCACCTCAGCCTCCCAAGTAGCTGAGACTACAGGTGTGTGCCACCATGCCAGGCTAATTTTTATATTTTTTGTAGAGATGGTGTGTCACCGTCTTGCCTAGGCTGGTCTCCTGTGCTCAAGCCGTCCTCCTGCCTCAGCCTCCCAAAATACTGGGATTACACCAGCATTGGTATAATGTGAGCCACCATGCCCAACTTTTTTTTTTTTTTTTTTTCTGAAACAGGGTCTCCTTCTGTCCCCCAGGCTGGAGCAGTAGCATGATCTCGGCTCACTTCAGCCTCAACGTCCTGGGCTCAAGCTATCCTGCCACTTCAGCCTATGGAGTAGCTGGAACTACAGGTGTGCACCACCACACCCAGCTAATTTTTTTCATTTTTTTTGTAGAGATGAGGTTTCACTATCCAACACTGTATTTTTAAAATTGGTTTTTATTTCAATAGTTTTTGGGGAACAGGTAGTTTTTTGTTACATGGATAAGTTCTTTAGTGGTAATTTCTGAGACATTAGTGTACCTGTCACCCAAGCAGTGTACACTGTACCTAATGTGTAGTTTTTTATTTCTCCCCCGTCACCCCAGAGTCCCCAAAGTCCATTATATATCATTCTTATGTATTTGTGTCCTTATAGCTTATCTCCCACTTGTAAGTGAGACACATGATATTTGGTTTTCCATTCCTGAGTTGCTTCACTTAGAATAATTGCCTCCAACTCCAATGCAGGTTGTCATGAATGCCATTATTTTGTTCATTTTTTATGGCTGAGTAGTACTCCATGGTGTATATATACTACATATTCTTTTTTTGTTTGTTTTTTAAGATGGAGTCTTGCTCTGTCGCCCAGGCTGGAGTGCAGTGGTGCAATCTTGGCTCACTGCAACCTCTGCCTCCCGGGTTCAAGTGATTCTCCTGCCTCAGCCTCCTGAGTAGCTGGGATTACAGGCACCTGCCACCACTCCCAGCTAATTTTTGTATTTTTTTTTTTTTATTAGAGGCGGGGTTTCACCTTGTTGGCCAGTCTGTTCTCGAACTCCTGACCTCAGGTGTTCCGCCCACCTCGGCCTCCCAAAGTGCTGGGATTACAGGCGTGAGCCACCGCGCTCAGCCCACATTTTCTTTATTTACTCATTGGTCGATGAACATTTAGGCTGGTTCCATATTTTTGCAATCGTAAATTGTGCTGCTATAAATGTGTGTGCAAGTGTCTTTTACATATAATGACTTGTTTTTCTCTAAGTAGATACTCGTAGTGGGATTGCTGGATCAAATGGTAGTTCTATTTTCAGTTCTTTAAGGCATCTCCATACTGTTTTCCATAGTGGTTGTACTAGTTTACCTTCCCTCACCGGCAGCAACACTATATTTTTGAAGTGCAAAAAGGAAACAGCCTACACATCCAGGAGCTGTGGAATTGCAACAAGCCGGGGTCACGCAGCCTTGCTTCCAGCTGGAAACAAACCCTGGAAGGAAGCATATGTGGATTGGAAACACGTGAAGATGACATCATCTTTTTGGCACTTCCCAGGCCCCTTCCTCTGTGGAGTGGCCCGTCTACAGGTGTCTGTAAGGGAGATGGCATGATGCTGTGATTTGGGCTGGAACAATGGACTGAGATTCCAGATTTTCTCACTTCCCTCGTCAGGGCTATAGTTTCTCTGATTATAGGACAAGAAAGTTCAAGATCTCCCAGTTGCCCACTGAGGAAGCTGGAAATGATCAAATATTGCCACCTGCTGGCAAGTTCCAGCTCGGCCTGACTTCCGTCAGAAGACGTATGTTCCCAGAGATGGGTCTCACTTGAAGCTCACTAGAGGAAGGGGCCCCAGGGGATACTGCTCAAATGATGACCTGGAACACCCACTTCCTCCACAAAAAGTCCCCTTAAGACCTTCTCGGTGTCTGGAATTCCTCCATAAGGGTTGAGGATTGTTTGTTTTTATAAGAGAGGAAATAAGAAGTTTCTAACCACTTGGCATGAAACATTATTTTCTACTATGAGGTCTCAGCAACAGGAGGCCAAGCTGTAGGATGGCAGGAGCCCCTGGGAGAAGGATAGGCCTGAAAACAGCTGTAGTTAGAAAAAGCAGGGTAGTACAATGCTTTACAGTACAGCCTTTACATTTAAAAGAAAATGAACGAAAAAGCCCTGGGCTTCTGTTTCCACGACGTCCTAGCTCAGTGACTGTGAACCATTTTTTTTTTTTTTGTCTGAGTTTCTGTTAGCTCAGTTATAATAATGAGTACTATAAAAGTATCCACCTTGTAAGATTGTTATGGAATGCACTGATATGACAACAAATCATTTAGCAGCAACTAGCACATAATAATGAGAATAAATATAAGCGTTACTATTACTATTAATTTAATGGATGAAGTCCTGGCCTATTCATCATAAGAGGTGAGAGCTAGTTCTAACTGGATTCTATTACCTTGCTCTTGAGTTTTGTTTCTATATGTACAGAGAGGGGAATGAGAATGAATTATGTCTTAAGATTCTTTTTGTGTTCAGACATGATGATTCTGAGTCTCTAACCATCTAAGGGTCCATTTCCTGGTTGAAGAGCCTGTTTCAAGACTCTATGACTCTGAGATCCTCTTTCTGGAATTCCAGGGTTCTATAACTCACTCAAAATTCTACTGAAAGGTTCCATTTGCACAAGGTATTCCCTCTGCATGGAATGAAAGTTCTTCCAAGCCTGGAAGAGCTTGCCTCACTAGCTCTTACTGCACATTTTGCCTTAAACAGCCCTTCTCAGAAATTCCTTCCTAATTCATCCTCCAATGTCTTTTATTTTTATTTTATTCTGTTTCATTTTTTATGAGACAGAGTCTCATCCTGTTGCCCAGTCTGGAGAGCAGTGGCATGATCAACCTCCATCACCTGGGCTCAAACGATCCTCCTACCTCAGCCTCCTGAGGAGCTGGGACTATAGGCATGTGCCACCACACCCAACTAATTTTTGTATTTTTTGTAGAGATGAGGTTTTGCCATGTTGCCCAGGATGGTCTTGACCTCAGGGGCTCAAATAATCTGCCTGCCTCGGCCTCGCAAAGTGCTGGGATTATAGGTATAAGCCACTGTGCCCAGCCCTCCACTGTCCTTTTTTATTTATTTAATTTCTGTTTATTTATTTATTGGTAGAGATGGGGTTTTGCCATGTTGCCCAGGCTGGTCTTGAACTCCTGAGCTCAAGCCACCTGCCTGCCTCGTCCTCCTAAAGTGTTAGGATTACAGGTGTGAGCCACTGCGCTCGGCCTCTCAATGGTCCTTTACGCACCCCTTCCCATCGTCTCTAGTAAAATTCTGTTTTTTTCCGTGATCGTACAGATCTTAATTGGTAATTATATTTTTATTTATGTGATTTTGGTTAATGCCTGTCTTCTTTATGTTTCCATTACTAGGTAAAGTAGATAATAACTATTAGCTGAATGAAAATGAATATGAATGAATTCTTCAATTCAAAGATTCCATGAGTGTTTATTGCCACGGTCTTCCATTTCAAACACTCCACACCACCTGCCCCACCTCAAGGTTGACACCTGGGAAGGGAGTGACCTTTCCAGTTTCATAATGTTGCCTGGACCATGTGTGCCCTGCCCGCCTGGTTTCCCACCCCTCCGTTATTGGCCTCTTTGGGATGCCTTGGATTAGAAGAGAAGGCTGAGCCATGTCTCTGCTATTGAAACCAGCCTGCAGCAGCTATTCATTCACAGCATATATTTGTCTAGTGCCCACAAAGTGCCAGGCACTGTGCTAAGGTACTGGGGACAAAGCATGAGCAAAGCAGACCCAGTCCCAGCTTCTGGAGAGCTCAGAGCCTAGAAGCCCAGAGGCAGACATTCATGACTCAATCTCACGAATTCTCATAAAATTACAAACCATGGTAAGTGCTGTGGGATGGAGAGGAACAGGCTGCTCTGAGAGCATACAACAGTTCACAGTCTAGATCCAGGACCTTGGGCTCAAGGGCACAACGGGGCCTTGGGCGGGTCCTACATGAGCATTATCTGAGACACGTGGATACTTTTCTTGTGGAATCTCTGCCCTGGGAAACCATCAGCTAGAACTTGGGTTCAAGGTGGTGGCCTGCCACGCTCCCAGCACTGTCCTTGAGATTTGTAATCCTGTGAGGCTGGAAGCTAAGCAATCACCTCTCAAATCCCTTCCCCTCCTTTTCAGTGGACTTGGTCACTGAAAAGAGAATGGTAAAGCCCTGGAAGGCCAGAACTCTAGTTGTCTGACACTCTCCTTGAACAGGCCAGGAAACTGGGGCCTAATGAGAAGAGGCTGTGCAAGGTCACACAGCAAAGGGCAAAGCGATAACGAGAACACAAGCTCCCCAGCGCCCCATTATCTGCTGCTTTCTACCCTACCTCCCTTGTTCCAAGAATGGTCATTGATTTTATAGAGGGAATACCGTTTCGACCAGAACCTGGAAGGTTTTCCACTGGCTACAAGCAATAGTTAGGACATAAACATTCTGCAGCAGGAGGGCAAGAATCTTACAGCTACATTTGGAGGGGTTTGCCCTCTAGTGGTTACTTAGGACACAAACACACATGAGGGAAAATACATCAGGTGACATGTTTGGGTTGAATAGCATTCTTTCATTTAATAAACATTTTCTTCAAGGAAAATGTAGCTATTTGAGCCTTGAAATGCTAGTTCTTGCATTTTGCAGTGTTGTTTCCAGTAGCAAAAAACTGAAACAATATAAATTTCCTTTCGCAAAGGAATGGATAAACTGTGGTAAAGCCCAGCCTCAGAGTATAACGCAGCATTTAAAAAATAATGAAAGTTGAGACCAGGAGTTTGAAACCAGCCTGGGCAACAGCCTGAGCAACATAGTGAGACTCAGTTGCTACAAAAAAATAAAAAGCCAGGCCTGGTGGTGTGCACTTATGGTCCCAATACTCAGGAGGCTGAAGTGGGAGGATTGCTTGAGCTCAGGAGATTGAGGCTGCAGTGAGCTGTGATCACACCACTGCACTCCAGCCTGGGTAGCATGGTGGTACCCTGTTCCAAAAAAAAAAAAAAGGCAGGGGATGGGGGGGAACAAAGGTAGGTCTGTATAGGGAACTAAAGCACATTGTTGAGTAAAAAAAATGCAAATTTTAAAAAAAACATATACAGTGTAAAACCATTTACAGAAAAAAGAACTCATGAAAATACTGTATTTTGGCCAGGCGTGGTGGCTCAAGCCTGTAATCCCAGCACTTTGGGAGGCCAAGACGGGCGGATCACGAGGTCAGGAGATCGAGACCATCCTGGCTAACATGGTGAAACCCCGTCTCTACTAAAAAAAGTACAAAAAACTAGCCGGGCGAGGTGGCGGGCGCCTGTAGTCCCAGCTCCTCGGGAGGCTGAGGCAGGAGAATGGCGTGAACCCGGGAGGCGGAGCTTGCAGTGAGCTGAGATCCGGCCACTGCACTCCAGCCTGGGCGACAGAGCAAGACTCCGTCTCAAAAAAAAAAAAAAAAAGAAAAGAAAATACTGTATTTTTCTGTAGATACACGCATACGTATATAAATGCAGAAAAAAGGTCTGAAAGGAAACACACCAAGGTGCTAACCTCTGAGGAAAGGTGGGGATGGCCATGTGTGTTGGGAGGGGGCTGATGGGTTGGTCAATTGGAACTTAAGCTTTATCTGTATTTTATTTTTTTTTAGAGTGAATTTTGTTTCTGTTATTTAAATGAAATTGTTTTCTAGAAATACCATACGTCTGCACAAGTGTCAACAAACATTTTCTGTAAAAATGTAGACAATAAATTAGACTTGGTGGGCCACAGAGTCTCTGTCCCAACTCTTCCATTCTGCTGTTGTAGTGCAAAAGCAGCCATAGACAGGATGTGCAGGAATGAGTGTGGCTGTGTTCCAATAAAACTTTATTGACACACATTGAAATCTGAATTTCTTACAATTTTCACTTGTTACTAAATTTTTTTTTCAACCATTTAAAAATGTTAAAACCATTCTTAGCTCACAGGCTATGCAAAAGCAGACCACCAGCCAGATTTGGCCCACGGCTTCAAGGCCAGTTTAAGCCTCACCACCTTCCTAGCCCCACTGACCTATTTTGTCCTCTGATCTTCCTGTCCTACAGCACCCCCATGACCTTCCTATGACCTTCAGTGGCCCCTCCAGCTGCTGCCCAGCCCTGTCTGTCTGCCCTTGGGGACCCTCTTCTCCTGGCTGCAGGACTGTTTTTTCATGAGCAGGACTCATAATAGCTCCATTTGCCTTGGCAGGGGGAATCCAGAGAAAGGAATTTTGTTTGGAGTCCTGGAGAAACCAGGACTCAGGACTTTGATTTGCTTTTGAAATCAGGTCCCCTCCCCTCCCATGTGCAAGGGTCCCTGCCCACTTCCCTGCCCACGCCCCAATAGTCTCTCTCCTACATTCCCTGCTACCAACATCTGTGTCTTGGCTCCTGGTTGCTCCGCCAAGGACCCCAGAGTTCTTTGCTTCTTGGCCTATTGCCTGCTCATCTGTGCCATTTCAGGTATGGACATCTTCCATCTCAGCAAATCTTTTTACTCCCCTGCAGTGTCCCAAGGCCCCCATCTCTTCATTTCCCAGGAGCACTCCTGGTGTGATCACGTTTCCCTGCAGGAGCAGAAGGGCGATGAGCACTGGAAGCTGGTGTCAGGAGGCTGAGTTCCCAGCTCACCTCTTTGCTCATTGTGCTGCTTTGGCCAAATCACCTCTCTGAGCTCAGCTTCTTCATCTGTGCAATGACAAGGTTGCACTGGGTGCTCTTGCAGATCTTTTCCAGACCTAAATGTCCCCTCTGATCTGAAAGATCATTTTTAGTCTAGCAATCTGGGACTCATGTCATGGTTTGGAGAGCATGGAACTCTGGAATCTGATGGAACTAATTCTGGCTCCTCCACTAACTGGCAAGATTTAATGAGACCAAGTCTTAAGACTCAGTTTACTTAGGAATATAATGGGAATAACAACAACCTCAAAATTATAGGGTGGTTTTAAATGGTGTATATAAATGCTTAGCCTACAGCCTAGTACATAAACACTCAATAAATAATAGCAATATTATTTTAATTTTAAATACCCTGAGTCTAGCCAGGCACAGTGCTATGCACCTGCGGTCCTAGCTACTCAGGAGGTTGAGGCAGGAAGATCACTTGAGCCCAGAGGTTCGAGGCTGCAGTGAGCTATGGTTGTGCTACTGCACTCCAGCTTGGGTGACAGAGAGAGACCCTGTCGCTAAAAAAACAAAACAAAACAAGCAAACAAGTGAAACAAAAAACAAAAAACACCCTGAGTTCATCATACTGAGATTATATAATCTTACGATCCTAAGTGTTTACTCCTAGCTTCTTTGAATCTAAGCATCTATAATTTTGTTCACAAAAATCAACAGTTGTAGGGCTTTATCAGGGGCAGGGCCTGAAGAATCTGTAGCCCAGAACTTGATAGCAGATAGATCTCCACGAGAGGCTGAGGCCCCAGAGAGCTATCACCTCTGTCTCTCAGTTTCCAGACACTCTAGGAAGAGGTTGGGGCCACACCAATCTCTGCAAAAGCGTGGCTGTGCTCAGAACAGGAGTTAGAGAGATGTCGTCATCCCAGATTTCCTCTTCCAGATATTGCCTGGCTGTCAGATGCTCCTCAGGGAGCCTCATACGGAAGGAAAGGGGCAGGCACCTTCATGGTAAGAAAGTAGTTTAGCAAAGGGCTGATGGTTGGGGTTGGTGGGTTTGTTGGAAGGAGAAGGAACTGGAGAATGGGGGTGCTGGGAGTGAGGTGATCTTAGACAGATAGGTCATGAGTAGTGAGAAGGAGCCCTGAGAGTTCATGTAGTCCAAGGATTTAAAACTATGTTCTGAGGAATTCGGCTGCCCTACTGCCTGCCTTAGGGTAAGGGTGGGTGGTGACCGAGAAGCTGATGGGTAGGTCGCCAGCTCCCACCCTCTCCAATCAGAATAACCCTATTATTTCTCTTTTAACATTGACCATTCACTATTTCAAGGAATTGTTCTGCTATCTATAATCAACCTCTTGACTGGTTTGTTCATCTCTTTTTTTCAAAGATGAGGGCTGGGTATGGTGGCTCATGCCTGTAATCCTAGTGCTTTGGGAGGCCAAGGCGGGAGGATCATTTGAGGCCAGGAGGTTGAGACCAGCCTAGACAAAAGAGCAGGGCCCTGTCTCTATTTAAAACAAACAAACAAACAAACAAAAAAAACGCTGGGCACAGTAGCTCACACCTGTAATCCCAACACATTTCGGGAGGCCAAGACCGGCGGATCGTCTGAGGTCAGGAGTTTGAGACCAGCCTGGCCAATGTGGTGAAACCCTGTCTCTACTAAAAATACAAGAATTAGCCAGGCAAGATGGCGGGTGCCTGTAACCCCAGGTACTCAGGAGGCTGAGGCAGGAGAAATGCTTGAACCAGGGATGGGGAGGTTGCAGTGAGCTGAGATCGTACCATTGCACTCCAGCCTGGGCGACAAGAGTGAAACCCCGTCTCAAAAACAAAAAAAAAAGAAGAAGATGTATGTGATATTGTGTGTAAGGCAGATTAGAGGCCAGGTGACAAATAGGGGGCTAATGTAATAGTCCAGATGCAATCTGACCAGGGCTTGCACAGATGGTGTTAGCAGTAATGATGGAGAGAAAAGGATGCCTCTGTGAACTATTAGGAAGGACAAGAAAGAGCCTCAGGACTTGGCACAAATTGTGCAACCTTTTCTGCATGCAGAGATGATTTGGGGCTGGGGTGGCAGAGAGGCATATGGAACAGTATTGCTTCCTCCTCCATGAGGAAGAAAAATGAGATCAGTGGGTAAAAGTTAAGGACAATTTTTCTTCCTCTTCCACAAGGAAGAAAAATGAGATCACTAGGTCAATATCTAAAAGGGCTTCCCAGCAGTTGGACCCATTCTGCACTAAGGCCACAGATGGGACTGCCATGGGCTCTGGAGTTAGGCTGGCCTGGGTTTGAGTTCTGGGTCTCCTTCTTGGCACAGTACAAGAGACTCTGGAAAAGTTAGTCTCTACAAGCCTCAGGTGCCTCACCTGTAAAATCAGAATAATACCTTCTTTGCAGTCATTAAGAGAGTGGAATAAGAAAATGTATTTTAAGGGGCTAGTAGGCTGGGCGCGGTGGCTCAAGCCTGTAATCCCAGCACTTTGGGAGGCCGAGGCGGGCGGATCACAAGGTCAGGAGATCGAGACCACAGTGAAACCCCGTCTCTACTAAAAATACAAAAAAAAATTAGCCGGGCGCGGTGGCGGGCGCCTGTAGTCCCAGCTACTCAGGAGGCTGAGGCAGGAGAATGGCGGGAACCCGGGAGGCGGAGCTTGCAGTGAGCCGAGATCGCGCCACTGCACTCCAGCCTGGGCAACAGCGTGAGACTCCATCTCAAAAAAAAAAAAAAAGGGGCTAGTACTGTTCCAGAAATACTGTAGGCTTTGCCAGTGATAGGTCTTGATATTGTTAAGTGCTGAGTTCCCTATCATTAGACATATTTAACCTCATGTTGAATGACCTCTTTTGTAGCATGTTCTAGAAGGTTTTGAAATCTTGGTAGAAACTTGGAAAAAACAATGTGTAAAATCCCTTCCAGGACCCACCAGTAGTTCTCCTTCTAAGGAATTCATTCTAAGGAATTGATCTGTTCAAAGGTGCATGCACAAGATGTTTATTCCATAATTGTTTATTTCAGTTAGAATATGAAATAACCTAAATACTCAACAATGAAGAAATAAAACATGATACATCCCTACCATAAAATACCATGCAGGTCATTTAAAATGTTGGTGCAGGGCCAGGCGTGGTGGCTCATGCCTGTAATCCCAGCACTTTGGGAGGCTGAGGTGGGCGGATCACCTGAGGTCAGGAGTTTGAGACCAGCCTGACCAACATGGCAAAACCCCGTTTCTACTAAAAATACAAAAATTAGCTGGGCGTGGTGGTGCACACCCGTAGTCCCAGCTACTTGGGAGGTTGAGGCATGAAAATTGTTTGAACCTGAAGGGCAGGGGTTGCAGTGAGCCAAGATCGTACCACTGCACTCCAACCTGGGTGACAGAGTGAAACTCTGTCTCAAAAAAAAAAAAAAAAAAAAAAAAAAAAAAAGTTGGTGTAGGCAGGGTGCGGTGGCTCACACCTGTAATCCCAGCACTTTCGAAGGCTGAGGTGGGCGGATCACTTAAGGTCAGGAGTTCGAGACCAGCCTGGTGAAATCCCATCTCTATAAAAAATACAAAAATTAGCAGGGTGTGGTGGCATGAGCCTGTAATTCCAGCTGCTTGGGAGGCTGAGGCATGAGACTCACTTGAACCCATGAGGCAGAGGTTGCAGTGAGCCGAGATAGTGCCACTGCACTCCAGCCTAGGCAACAGAGTGAGATTCTGTCTCAAAAAATAAAATAAATAAAATAAAATAAAAATTTGGTGCACGTGTATTTCCTGACATAGAATGACAATCATAACATATTCCTAAGTGAAAATGCAGATTAACAATATGTCTTACATTTTTCCATTTTATTTTTTAACAAAATATTTTTTGTTTAGGTCAAAAGGCGCTTGTGGCATTCCACTCAGGAAGTGCAAAGTCAAAGGAGTAGGTGGACCAATTAAAAGTTGTGCATGAGGCCAGCAGGTTAGGTGAGCCAATCAGAAACTAGGGGTGGGGCAAATATTTAAAATATTTGCATTTGAAAGCCTTGGAAAAATATGCTTCAAAATATTAACAGTGGTTATCTCTAGATGGTAAGCTTCCGAGGAAATTTAATCCTTTGTCTTGGTTTGGCTGTATAATTTGTTATTTATTTATTTATTATTTTTTCTGAGATGGAGTCTTTCTCTGTCAGGCTAGATCATGCAGTGGCACGATCTCAGCTCACTGCAACCTCTGCCTCCTGGGTTCAAGTGATTCAACTGCCTCAGCCTCCCGAGTAGCTGGGATTACAGGCATGAGCCAACACACCCGGTTAATTTTTGTATTTTTAGTAGAAACGGGGTTTCACCATGTTGGCCAGGCTGGTCTCGAACTCCTGACCTCATGATCCATCCGCCTCGGCTTCCCAAAGTGCTGGGATACAGGCGTGAGCCACCGCGCCGGTTGACTGTATAATTTTTTCTCTGAGTAAGAATTATTTGTGGTAGTAATAAATGTAAAAGATGACAGAACTCCGAGGTTCCACTGAGGTAAGTGAAGGCTGGTGATCCCAGACCCACCCTGTCTTCTCTGCAGGTGAAATCCCGGAGCATGGCAGAACTCCAAAGGCTCAGAAAATGAGGGGCTCCAAAGCAGCTGGCCCCAGTGAGGTGAAGCTTTCAGGAGCCACCCGCCAGAGAAAACACAAAGCAGACGGGAGCCAGAAGTCCATGCAGATGAAGACCCCCATGGAGGCTATGGCCTCTGCAATCCCAAGCCCCCAACGCCCCTCCATCCTGACCCAGGTGTTAGGGAAGGGCCCTTTCCCAAAGATGGGGGACTCTGTGAGCCTGCGGGCCTGCGAGCCCCTGGAACTGCACTGCAGGGGGAAGGTGGTCTGCTGGAGGGTGCCTGTGTATCTGGAGGAGGAGGGTGAGGGACGCCTGAGGTATGGGGTGGAAGAACTCTGGCAAAATTTTAATGGGTCCAGAAGTGTGTCAGAGAATGCTGGGCAGCAGTTCACAAGCACAGTGACAACAGTTTACAGGGATTAAGATGGCTCAGGACCCACGCTGGCCATCCTGTTATGTACAACCCTAGGCACCTAAAAGAAACAGTAAGATGGGCCCGCGAGCCCCATCAGATGCATAGTGATTGAACAGAGTAGGAAACAAGCAACCTTCCCACAATCCTGGGCTACTTAAATTGGGGTAGGGGGTGGGCCACAAATAGTGCCCCTAGGCAGAGAGGTGCCAATGGAAAGGCAAGAGGTTGCCTGTCTATCTGACGTATCTGTGGTAGATGGCAGGTTGGATACCACTCTTCTGCCAAGGACACCATAACAGGGGGGCCAAAAATGAAAGCAAAGTTGACCCCACCAGCATTTCCCTCTGCCAATCCAGAAGGAAACCAGGCAGAGGCTGGGGTAGAAAACTGGGTTCCAAATATTCGCCTATCTTCTCTCACTCCAGCCTCTTAAGATGGGATCTCCTGGAACTCTGCCTCCTTTGTGGGTGGAGGTGCATGGAAAGCATTTGCTGGCTTGCACTAAGAGACATAAGGAAGGTGCCGAGGAGCACAATGGCGCTTGTGGCATTCCATTCGGGAAGTGCAAAGTCAAAGGGAAGGAGTAGGTGGACCAATTAAAAGTTGTGCATGAGGCCAGCAGGTTAGGTGAGCCAACCAGAAACTAGGGGTGGAGCCAATGCAAATCCTAACAGATCCATTGAGAAAGGGGGAAAGATTGGGTGGGTGGGTGATGAGAGTCAGTGATGGGAGGGAGGACTATCAGTAGACCAAATGCTGCCCACTAGGAGTCTCGGGCCATCCCCATCGCCTGCCCAGCCCGCCCCTACCATCTGTCTTCAGAATCAAGCACTTCAGCCAGTGCAGCCAGCTGCTGCTGGTGAACTCCACTGGCGTGGACACTGGGGAATACAGCTGCTGGACTCCGCACTGCCAGGATGGCGCATGTGCTGAGTGCCAGGCCCACCAGGGAAAGACCTTCATCTTCTTTACAGGTGCCCTGGAGTCAGGGTCTCCAAGAACCTGCGTCCAGGAAAGTCCTCCAAACATAACCTTCTTCAGGCTTTCTCTTTAGACTCACCTGTAAAATGAGGGGAGTGTAGTAGTCCTCCAAGATCCTTCGTGGACATTCTAAGATTCTATGGCTAGTTCCATGGAGAACCGAGTAGTCACAGAGTCCAGCTTTGTCCAACAGAGAAAACACAGCACTTTTCACAGTCAGCAATGTCTCTTACTCAAATGCAACCAAAACGGTAATAATTATCCAATCTAGATGCTGTTGCTTTTGTTTTTTTTTTGAGACTGGGTCTTACTCTGCTGCCCAGGCTGGAGTGCAGTGGCATGATCACAGCTCACTGCAGCCTTGACCTCCTGAGAACAGGTAATTCTCCCACTTCAGCCTCCCAAGTAAGTGGGACTACAGGTATATACCACTATACCTAGTTAATTTTTGTATTTTTTGTAGAGATGGCATTTCACTATGTTGCCCAGGTTTGTCTTGAACTCCTGGGCTCAAGCTGTCTTCCTGCCTTGGCCTCCCAAAGTGCTAGGATTACAGGCATGAGCCACTGTGCCTGGCCCTATCTAGAGGTTCATGATCCCCTACGACCAAGCATCACCTGGGAGCCTGTTGAAAACACAGATTCCTGGACCTCACTCCCATTAAGACTGTGTGGAGTCTGGGCACCTGTCATGTCAAAAAAACCCTACAGGTGATTCTAATCTTCAGACAGCTGTGGGAACCCGTGGTCAGTGCTTCTCAACGCTGGCTGCACATTAGGGTCATGTGTAGAACTTTAAAAGCACAGACACCAATCCCCTTTCCTCCAAGGCAAGTTCTAATTCACTTGGTCTGGGGGTCACAAACTGGTCATTTTAAAAGCACGTCAGGTGATTCCAACTTCACACAATACAGAAGCCACTAAACAGATGTGGCTATTTAAGTTAATTAGAGTTAAAGAAAATTAATTGTTCAGTTCCCCAGCTGCACTAACTGTATGTCAAGTGCCCAGGAGCCACATATGCTGAGTAGTTACATATTGGGCAACATAAATACAGGACATTTTCATCAACACAAAAAGTTCCATTGGATAGCTCCACTCTAAAAAGCTGGTCCCCAGACCAATCCTGCTCATTATATCATAGTGTACCCAAGAATCTGACCTGAGATTGTGTTGTTAAAAAGTACCTTGAAGGCCGGGTGTGGTGGCTTATGCCTGTAATCCCAGCACTCTGGGAGGCCAAGGTGGGCGGACCACCTGAGGTCAAGAGTTCGAGACCAGGCTGTCCAACATGGTGAAGCCCCATCTCTACCAAAAATACAAAAGTAGCTAGGCGTGGTGGCTTTCGCCTATAATCCCATCTGCTCGGGTGGCTGAAGCACAAGAATCACTTGAACCTGGGAGGCAGAGGTTGCAGTGAGCCGAGATGGCACCACTGCATTCCAGCCTGTGTGACAGAGTGAGACTCTTTCTCAAAAAAATAAAATAAAAAGTCTCTTGATAGAGTTTAATGAATGTTTTTGTCCCATGGACCTCATGCTCATAGCCAGTATCTCATTTGCTTCTTATCAGTTCTACAAAGTAGGCTGGGATGGGATTCTTGCTCCCAACTGACATTGAGAACCAAGGTCCTACAGCTAGCAAGTGGTAGGATTGGGAATCAAACCTTGACTTCAAGAAGTTCAGTATTTCCTGGAATCGTTTTTTTTCAGATGGAGTCTCACTCTGTTGCCCAGACTGGAGTGCAGTGGCGTGATCTCAGTTCACCACAACTTCTGCCTCCTGGGTTCAAGCGATTCTCCTGCTTCAGCCTCCCAAGTAGCTGGGACTACAGGCGCACGCCACCATGCCTGGAAAATTTTTGTATTTTTAGTAGGAACAGGGTTTCACTATGTTGTCCAGGCTAGTCTTGAACTCCTGACCTTGTGATCCGCCTGCTTCGGCCTCCGAAAGTGCTAGGATTACAGGCATGAGCCACTGTGCCCGACCGTCCTATAATCATTTTGCATTTTTTACATTGCAGGGCCCTTAAAGATCAAGCAGTCTGAATCCTTGAATTGTGCATGATTGCATGTGCAGAGAGGGAAAGATTTCTTTAATACACACAGCAAACTAATGACAGAGCTAGAACTAGGAGGCTTGTCTTCAGCATCCTCAGTCCAGGACCCCTTCCTTATGAGATAGAAAAGAGCACAGAGAATGGGGATGGGAAGAGAAAGGGAGGTTTCAGGTCCCCAAGAAAGACCTCATGTTCCTGGGTGGTGGTAGAGTCACTGGGAAGCAACACATCTTTCCCCCACATTCCCAGACCCTGGGGAGCTCTTTGTCCCTACAGATAACTACTATGAGGTGGTACAGCTGCGCACGCATCATCCAGCCCTGCTTCCCTTCCAAGTTAAAAATCCCCTGGCCCAGATGACACTATACAGGGAGTTCCCCCCAGGAGGTCCCAGTGGGGGACAGGCATCTCCTTTGATGTGAAGAAGGGCTTCACTATCCACCAGGCCCAGGCTTCCTTGGCTGGCTCCCTCTTCGGCTTGGCCAGCCTAGGCGGCATGAGACAAATCTCTACCAAGTACATGCTGGTCTGTATCAATTGCACATGGGTCTGGGGCTCTGGGTGGGCAGGGAAGGGGAGGATATGGGGAGATATACCTTCTTCAGGAACCTCTGATGTCGGCTCTGTGGATCATGGAGCCCTAAATAACATCAGCTTTCAATAATGCTCCATGTAGTCAGTCATTTTGTCCAGCCAGCTGGTCAGCCATGGAACCAGCTGGTATCAGCTCAGCCTTTCTATCCATTGACCTATTCACTATCAAGTCAAACTGTTCCATGCATGAATCCTCCGTCACTCAATCATTCCATCACCTACCCATACTCCCTTAATTCATTTTACCCATTCATACATCTACACACCCTCTATCAATTCAACCACCTCCATCATTCACCCTCTACCCATTTAGCCATTCTGCCCATTCATTCTATTCATCCGTCTCTCCATCCCCCTATCTACCATCTGTGGGGAAAAGAAAGAGATCAGCCTGTTACTGTGTCTATATAGAAAGAAGTAGACATGAGACTCCATTTTGTTCTGTATTTGAGATGCTGTTAATCTGTGACCCTACCCCCAACCTTGTTCTTGCAAGAGACATGTGCTGTGGTGACTCAAGGTTTAATGGATTTTGGGCTGTGCAGGATGTGTCTTTGTTAAACAAGTGCCTGAAGGCAGCTTGCTGGTTAAAAGTCATCACCATTCTCTTAATTTCAACTACCCAGGGACAGGTACACGGCCAAAGGTCGCAGGGACCTCTGCCTAGGAAAGCTAGGTATTGTCCAAGGTTTCTCCCCATGTGATAGGCTGAAACAATGCTGCTAAAAGGTTTATGGAGATGTTTGCATATGCATCTCAAGGCACAGCATTTTCCTTTAAACTTATTCGTGTCACAGAGATTTTTGTTCATATGTCTTACTGCTGATTTCCTCCCTACAATGATCCTATTGTCCAGCCACTCCCTTATCTTTAAGATGATAAAGATAATTATCAATAAATACTAAGGGAACCATCAGTTCAACAATTTTAACAATCAAGTCAACATGTTTGTCTCTAACTTCTCTACCCTCTTAACCGTGGCAGACACATCCTCCTCCCTCAAACCCACCATCCAAACTTCAGCAACATCAGTATAATTAGGAGAAAACTTCAGTGTGACCTGCATGGTTCTAAGCGAGCCAGAAATTGCTGTGAACTTTAGCTGGTGATATCCAGGGCAGAAGGTAAGCAGCGGGTAATGGAGGCTATGTGTATGTGTGTACATGGTGGCGGAGTGTTGGGGCAGGGAGGTATGAGTGAAGGATTAGTTAGGACCAAGAGCAATCATGGTGGGATGGAGCTACTGCTTGACTGGGAATCTGATGAACCTGGATTCTGGTCCCAGCTCTGATGCTGCTTCTCTGAGTGACCTGGGGTAAATCATTTCCCTTCTCTGGGCCCCAGTTTCCTCATCTGTCAAGTAGTAACTTCTCAGGTTACTGTGTAAGAATGCATAATTTGTTCCTTTCTTTTTTTTTTTTTTTTTTTTTTTTTTTGAGACGTAGTCTCGCTCTGTCGCCCAGGCTGGAGTGCAGTGGCATGATCTCAGCTCACTGCAAGCTCCGCCTCCCGGGTTCACGCCATTCTCCTGCCTCAGCCTCCTGAGTAGCTGGGACTACAGGCGCCCGCCACCTTGCCTGGCTAGTTTTTTGTATTTTTTTAGTAGAGACGGGGTTTCACCGTGTTAGCCGGGATCGTCTCTCGATCTCCTGACCTTGTGATCCGCCCATCTCGGCCTCCCAAAGTGCTGGGATTACAGGCTTGAGCCACCGCGCCCGGCAATTTGTTCCTTTCTTAATTTAACCAAAGATGAGCACTTGCCACATGCCAGACACTGGATTAGATACTAAGGTTACGAGGATGAGTCTAAAAGAGATGGCTTCTGCTATCTGCAAGCTTATCATCTAAGCAGGAAGGAGGAAGTGAAATATGGACAAAAGTGACCATGTAGACAATGCCAAATGCTACAATGAGCATAAAACAGGGCAATGTGTTAGGGTCTACCTAAGATATGGTGGTTAGGGAGTCATCTCCGAGGTGACATTCAAGCCGAGACCAGACTGGCCTCAGTCACACCAACATGGGGCTGGAGCAAATGCTCAGGTTCTGTGGCTGGGTGTGTACGTGTACCAGGAGATGAACGTTAGCAACTGTTTCCTTGGCATCTGCTGTGAGATCAGACCTTCCCAAGTGGTTTTGGAGAGGTAGTGGTTCTTTCTTCTCAAAGAACTTACTCCCATGAAATTCAAACATCTGGAGAACAGCTGTGCTAAAAGGTATGTTACCAACATCCAGGACCTGAGGAATTTGTAAAAGGACTTCCCGGAAGCGCTGGAATTTGATAGGAGCCTTGTGGAGGCAGAGGGGGAAGATCCAGACCTGTGATACCAGGAGAAAGAATAAGGGCAAACAGGTCACACCCACGTGAGACCCAGAGACTCATCTGTCCCACCACTGCCACCTGTGGAGAATGCAGGGAGCATGTGGGCCCAGGAACTCAAGCATCATTCTTGAGACTCCCGGGAGCCATCAATGACGCCTAAGCAGTGAGCTGATCTTGTATGGGTCCCAGGGAAAGAGTGGTCAGAAAGACCCATGAGGGGCTATCACCTAGCTGGAGGCCATTTAAGAAAAGTATAGGATAGAGAAACAAGGTGCTCTGCAAGCTGTGACTTGATAGGATCACCACTTTCAGCAGCCCTGAAAAGGAGGCCAGTAGAACCCAGTGAGGGTACCCTGTTCCCCCTGAACTTAAAATGCTCTGGCTCCACCTCGCTCCAGTCATTTGTGTAGCCTGAGCTAGCACATGGCTACTTCTCGAGTTCATCTCTCCATTCCCTGCAGTGGCTGCAAAGATGTGACAAAGGTGAACTCCACAGAAGGCTTAGGAGTTGGAAAGGGTAAGGGATCATTCTCCTACTTGTCAGAAGAGGAAACTGAGACCCAAGAAGGGGAAAGGAGCACACAGATGGTCGGGAGACACTGGCTTGCCTCCACCAGGATTTCCCCAACATGTTCTTTAGAAGGGTGGAATACCAGAAAGTTCCCTCCCACCCTACCCCACTTCCTTTTATAACGATTACCTGTCTTGGAGATTCAAAATACATGTGTACATGTAACAGACTCAGTGGTTGGAGTCTACCCAATTTCACTTTGCTTTTCTTAATGTTTCTCAAACACTTGTGTTAACAAAATTCTTCCCCTTCCTCCCCTTTGAGGAGGTAGCATCCCTACAGAAGCAGAGGGCCACAAAACCCACATTGGGAAGTGCTTCCCTGGACTCAGTTACCTCTGGACATTCTTTGAGTAGGGGAGGGAACCCCAGCTTCTCTCTGCAGACTTGAGAAGCTTAACGTTTTTCACAAAGAACCTGGCCTTTAAGATGCTCTGACACCAAGCCGAAGTGTGACCTTGGGCAAGTCACTTCTCCTTTCCCCAGAGGGATAGTGCCTCTTACCTGACTGGTGTGTGAGTCAGAGATGCACCAGGGACAGCTAATGTGCGTCCATTTTTATCCCCTACCATCAGGCTGACCACTCTACATCAATGAACAGGCTCACGTGGTACACTGGGAGGGCCAGGTACAGCAGGAGGCAGCAGGAGGCAGAGGGCACCCTGTATGTGGAGGAGACCTGGGCCAGGGATGCTGACGTCTAAACCTGCTGGGCCACCAACCTTCAGGGCACTGGTTTGGCCACCACCCATATCCACATGACTCGAGGTCCTGGTGTCTCCTCTACCCCTTCCTAGCTCCCTCCCTGGCCACAGGCATCTGGATGTGGAGCAATAGGCAGAATCAGGGTAGGTACCTGTGGGAACCTCAGTGTTTCTGATGCCAAAGAGGGGCCCCGCAGTGCAGAAAGTGGCTTCTCATTCATTCCTCACACTCTCCCACCCCATCACTCTGTTTTCACTGCTCACTTCAACCTCAGCCTCACTCCAAGCCTTGGTCTATTTTGAAGGTCATCCTTTAATCCAGGCTTCACCCTAGCCCCAGATCCACAGTTAGGGCAAAGCAAGGGCCAGTGGGGCTTTGGTACTTGAGGAGGGTGCCCAGAACCATGAGTGGGCTACCCAGGCCCCAGGATTTCTTCTTCAGAGATCCCTGCCCCTGGCAGAAGTCCTCAGCGAAGACCGACCTCCCCACTCTCCCAGAAAAACACAGAAGCCACGTGAATAAGGTGCTGCATGTTCTTTTTAGTTTCCATACATTGTCTGTCCCAGAGTGAGGAGAAGTTGATCTCCTTCCCACATCCACCACAGGCTGCATGAGGGAAGCCTGGCTCCCCACTACCTGCTCCTTCTCCAGCCCTGCCCCTCTCAATTACAACAATGCTTTCTAAAGCGCATTCTGCGGCCTGATGTGCCTGTGAGGTGAGAGGTGTGGGAGGGACAGAAGCTCTGCTCAAAGAGGTTTGGATACTCAGCTCCCTTCTTGTAAGTCTGTCACACACATTGGCATATTAAAGGTTCTGAGAAGTCATGTAGGTCGGCGACCTGTTTAGGTGTCCCCAGATAACTTGGCCACCAATCGTGTCTACTCCTGGACATTAGTCCAATAAACTAGTGTATCTTAGATGTACTTTGCGAAAAGCTTCATGAAAAAGTACACGTGATTCCCTCCAGAGCTTTCCTCGAGGCTCCCGGGTGACCTGTCTGACCAAGGCTGGAAAATGGGCACAGCACTCCCCTAGCCTCACCTCTTCCCCCATTTGGCTGGGGAAATGGAGAAACACAGTCACCTCTGAACTTCTAAACCTAGAAACAGAAGGAGACTGTACACAGGGGAATACAGAAGGCAGTCTGGGATAATGTCACTACAGAATGACTGATGAAAAATGCAGATTGACTGTTCTGATGCTGGCTTAGGGCCTGGGGCTGAAGCTGGGGACCTTGAGCAAGACCCTTTGACTCCTGTGATCTGCTTGCCCTGTTGCCAATGAGAAACAGGAACCTGCTTCAAGGATCTTATGAGGACCAGGGGAGGGAGGCGTATGGAAAGTATTTGATGCAAATGCTCTATGCAGAACAGGAGTTATAATTATAGTCTCCAGTAGACCTGAAGCTTCCTGAGAAGGATCTGAAATCCACAGACTATCAGGACTGGTCGGCCTGCTGAGGTTAGTTACTCTAGCCACCCCTTGTCACTGATGGGGAAGCTGAGCGCCAGGTTGTAAAAGCCTGGGCCTGGGATCAGGGGCAGTGGGAGGAAGAGTTAAGGCAGAGAGCAGGAGTGAAAAAGAAACGAAGTGGGTGAGGGTCAGGGAGAGGAAGATTAAGTCAGGAAGATTAAGTTACAGATCTGATCTTCCAAAGCCTGAACAGAAAAACAGAGCAAAGGATAAGACCTGGATGACAGATGAGATCTAGATTTGACTCTGGGAACTGCTCCATGCCTCGGTTTCCTCATCTGTGCAGGGATGAGGTTCCAGCTCTGACAGATCAATGGACTCAGAACCACCAAGCTGGCCGCTGTGGCCAGGTGGCACCAAGACTGAAGGGCCAGGAGCGCTGAAGGGATGTGCCTTGCCTGGTAAAGAAAGAGGAGCTCTGGCTACTGTCCCTTAGTAGACCCAACTCTGGCCCAGGAACGGAGCCTCAGCTGGGGAGGCTGCCTGGCCCTGTCAGCCCCAAGGGCCTTCAGAGACCCCCACCCTGCCACTCACCTTTCCCACTCTGATTTGCAGTGTTTGTCCACACTCCTCCCCAACCCCTACTCTGGCCTTCAGACAATCCTAGAATGGGACACTGCAGTGACAGAAGAGTCATTTGAGTAGTCCCCCCACCATTTTAGTGCAGGGGATAAACTGAGGCTGTGAGCAGGCCAGGGTGGAGTGGGAACACCTAGAGGAAGTTGACAAGTCAGCAAGTTGGCAGCAGAGCTGACAAGCTGGGACCCGGGGCTGTCTCCTTTATGTCAGATGGCCAACGTGACACAGGCTGCCCCTGGGAAAGCCTCGGAACTTCTCGGATTGGGACAGAGTGCTGGGGGAGGGAGGAAATGTCTCCTCTTGCTTATTCCCTAGGCTAACTCAAGGGAAGACGCTTCTCGGGGCCTCCAAAGCCCTGTGGGTGATTCCATGTAGCCCAAGAACCCAGGGCTCACTGGGCACACACCCTGGCTCCCCATCTCGCTCCCACCCTCGTTCCTTCCTGGAAAAGAACTGAGAGGCTCCTGCTGTCTTCTCCAGAAAAACCTTGGAAGGAGCTGTGACTTCAGGCGTCGTGGTAGGCCCAGGCCTTGCACCCTATGTGGCGAGGAAGGAGACCTCAGTGGGAGTGACAGGGGCCAGGGGGAAGGCGGGCGAGGCATTGGCCCCGAGGACCCGGTACAACAGCTCCTCCTTCTCCTGCTGGAGCTGTCGCCGCAGCTGCACCTCCTTCTCCAGGGCCTCACGCGTGAGAAGCAGGTCTTCTGAGAGCTGCCTGTGGATGCACACAGAGCCCAGGGTTGCCTACTGGGAGCGGGTACCACAGAGACCGACCCATTCCCCCAGGGAGCCTTCCTCAGATGGACCAGCAGCCTGCTGCAGGGTCTCCACCGCCCTCCTTGTTGGCCTGTATACAAGAGGCAATTCAATCTCTTGACCAAGGAGCGTGGGCCTCACAGACAGGCAGGCAGTTCTGAGCTGCTCCAAATCTCTGCTCCACCACTTAGCTATATAATCTTAAACAAGTTATTCATTCTTCTTCAATTTCAGGCTCCTCATTTGTAAAACGGGAAGAAGAAGAAGAATAGGACCCAGCTTTTAGAGTAATTATGAGGATTAGATGAGAAAATATGTACAGTATTCAATAAATTATGTCTGACACATGATACTAGCTCTTATTTACTAAGTCCTAAGAACTGATTCATTCCACTTAGGCCTGGTGCACTATCAATTTCCTGTTTCCTCTTCCCTATATCGGGCTTTCCCATGGAGTACACTCAGCCAGGACGGAGACCCACAGATACTCATCAAGGCACTGGAACTTTGGTTTCCGGGCAAAGCTGCCCCCTTGGGTTTCCTGACTCCCAGGGAAAGAGGAGCCACATTCCCTAAAGAGGCCCTGGGCCCACCTGTCAGTCCATTCCTCAGGTCCCTCTAAGACTCTCCCAACTGGAAATTTTGGCACAAAGGGTGGGGACGGGAGGAAAGGAGGCAGGAAGACAGCTACCTTGACAGGACCACCTGGTTGCGGCTTCGGACGTGGAGGTCCTCATTCTCCTGCTGCAGGGTCGTGATTTTTTCCTCCAATATCAGATTTTTCTCTTTCTGTAACACATCAGAATGAGCTCAGAAAGCTGCCAAACTCACGCTGCACGATGTGTGCTGACACCTCCCTCTTATCTGTGGTCACTGAAAGCGCTGATTCCTTCTAGACTATATGTTACATTTCATGGAGCAATAAGGTAACTTAGAAAAAAATAAAACTAAAAAGTTAACAAAGGGCTGCTGACTTTTTGCCACAGGAGAATGTTAAAAAAAATTACAGGCCCTACCATCTCATATCACCATGAGTTCATGGAAGAAAGAATAGTTTTTATTCTCCAAAAGTCAGAAGGATATGATCTATATAAATAAAATTAAGTTTGTCTGTTATGTGTTTCCACAAAAATGGATGAACAAAATCTATAGGGAATGTTTGAGACGATCTGATTAAAATAAAGCCCTGTGGGTGATTCCATGTCATGTGACTCAAGCCCCCAGGGCTCACTGGGCACGCACCCTGGCTCATCTCACTCCCACCCTGTTTCCTTCCTGAGAAAAGAACTGATGGTGATATGAGATGGTAGTGCCTGGAAGATTTTTTTTTTTTTTTAACATTCTTCTGTGGCAAAATTAAAAGCCAGCAGCTTTCTGTTAATTGCTTAGTTTTATTTTTTTAATTATAAGTTGTATGGCACACAGGAGGCCAGGGAGACTCTTCCAGAGCAATATCATCTCCGCTTAGATTCAACCCTAGGGTTTCTGAGGCTTCTGTCCTCCTGTGTTCTCAATGCCACCTGCCCTAGTGTCACCCAAGCTACAGCAACATCAGTAGCCTTGAAAGGCACAGGACTCAGATGATAAGAAGCCACTGCTTGACCCAGCCTGGCCACAGACCATGCTCAGTGGTCAGCACAGGTGGCAGGTCAAAGCTGGAGTGAACCAGGCTGGGACCTCCTTAAACCACCGCCCCTCTGCATGCTTTACAAAGGAAACACCCAGAAGGCGGGAGCCTGAGGCTGCATCCCCCAGCCGCTCCCAGCCACAGACCACTGTTTCCATGAGGATCAGCCGCTTGTCCAGCTCATGAATACGCTCATTCTTCATCTCAATGACAAAGTGTAAGCTCTCCAGCTCCTGCTCCCAGAACTGGCTGGGGCTCCCATAATCCTAGACAGGGAGAGAGTGACCTCATTAGGCCAGTAGGCTACCTCCCTCCTCCCCATTCTGCCAGAAACTCAGCTGGACTTTCTTTCTTTTTTTTTTTTTTTTTTTTTTTTTGAGACGGAGTCTCGCTGTGTCTCCCGGGCTGGAGTGCAGTGGCGTGATCTCGGCTCACTGCAAGCTCTGCCTCCCGGGTTCACGCCATTCTCCTGCCTCAGCCTCCCAAGTAGCTGAGACTACAGGCGCCCGCCACCATGCCCGGCTAGTTTTTTGTATTTTTAGTAGAGACGGGGTTTCACCATGTTAGCCAGGATAGTCTCGATCTCCTGACCTCGTGATCCACCCGCCTCGGCCTCCCAAAGTGCTGGGATTACAGGCTTGAGCCACCGCTCCCGGCCAACTCAGCTGGACTTTCACAAGTCACCCACCTTCTTCTCTCAGCCTATGTTAAGTGCTTAATATGCTTTATCTCTCTGGATCCGAATAACACCTTTTGAGACATGTACTAGCCCCACAGATGAGGAGACTGTGGTTTGGATAGGTTGAGTCACTTGTGCTAAGTGGAAGGTTTGCTATGTGCACCTAGTTCTCTCTGAATCCAGAACGTGAGCACTTGACTATTCCAGACGCTGCTCTCTGGGCCTTAATTTTCCCATCAGTGAAATGGGAACTCTTTTATTTCCAGGCCCTTGTGTAGGTAAGAGTGTCAGGTCTGAATCTTGTCCTTGAAGAGGGGCTGGTGTTTCCTGTTGCCTGGCCCTGACCTCCCTGGAGGTTCAAGGAGGAAAAGCCCCCAGGGTGCTGCCACCTACCTGGATATGCTTCTTATAGTTTCGGCTCATAATGGACTCCTCCACCCTCTTCATTTTGGCCTGGAAAGCCTCCAGCTGTGAGGTCAGTCTGTCTATGGTCTCCTGGAGCAGGGAGTGGGATGGAGACAATCAAAGCCTGCCTCATAAAGGCTATAGGTGAACTTCGCCACATCCCAGAGGGAGAACAGTTTTGGGTTCTTCTATCTGTCTTTGGTCTACCCTACAAGACAATGCAAGATCAACATACTTTGACCACTGCTTGAGATCTATCAGCCCTTACAGTGCAGAATTGCATGCTGGAAAGAGAAAGAAAGAAGAGAAAAGAAAAGAGGAAAGAAAAGAAGAGGGGAAGGGAGGGGTGGGGGAGGGAAGGGGAGGGAGAGGGAGAGGGAAGGGGAGAAGGGGGGGAAGAGGAGAAGGAGAGGGAGGGAGAGGGGAGGGGAAGGGGGAGGGGGATGCATAAAGGGAGGGGGAGGGAGAGGGAGAAGGAGAGGAGACGAAAGGAACACACCAACCCCATCTCTTGCTTTAATGCCTTTAATGGCTCCCCATACTGTAGGGCACAATGTCCTGGTATAAAAGATCATTGTTAGCCTGGCATTCAAAACCCATCCAAATGAGGCTCAATGAATTTTTCCAGGCTCACCTCTTACTGCTCCTCCTATACATCCTCTACTGCAGCCAAACATCACAATACTCCCCCAGCTTCAGGGTACATTCTTATCTCCAAACTGTTTCACTGCCAAGAACTTCCTCTACTTGAACCAACTGTGACCATTACCATTAGGATAGAGCACAACTCCTTAAGATGGCTAGCCAGCTCCCACTCTGACCCTTGCTCACTTCCTTAGCCTTAGTCCCCTCTGCCACTGAAACTCATACCCCAGGCATCCTGGACATCTTTCAGTTCCTCAGGTATCCCACATTTTCCCTTTTTCCTCCATGTCTTTGAACACATTGCTTTTTTTCTGCCTGGGGCACCCTTCCTATCCTTCTTTACCAAAGAATTCCAACCCATCCTTCAGACTCCAGCTTAGATCTCACTCCCTCTAGAAAATCTTTCCTGCACAGCCACATTGAGTCAGATGCTTCCCTGCATCCTTCCACAGGTCTATGTGCATCCACCCATGAATCTATCACACTGTGGCACCTGGCCCATGCCTCTCCAAGATCTTCCTGATAGTCCCTGGAAAAATAGGCCCAACTCAATTTCAAACCCAGCCTTCTTGAGCTAATAGCCTGGTTACCACATGTAGGGGCCTGGATACACAGAAGACAATCACCTCAGCCCCTCCCTCCTAGGCATACATAATCAGTTTTGGCTGCCTTGGGGCTCCATGCTGCTTTCCCACTGGTTCTCCCCCACCCTCACCCGAGACTGACATGACCCAGCCCCTCTCACCTGCTGGGCAGCACTGGCCTCCTGGAAAGAGTGGGTAAGCGCTTCTTTCTCCTGTTCATATGAGGCCCGGAGGACTGTAGGGAAAGGAGAACTCCAGAAGCTCAGACACTTCTCCCCAAAGCCTTCTGGCAGGCCCCTTGATGGTCAGAAAGGTCCAGATGATTACCTGGGGCCCATAGAGGCCAGGAGTTTGGGAATGGTCTTATTTATCCTTCTATCTCCTAGGCTTGCTTGGGGGCTGTGCCAGAAATGTACTAGGTATTTAATAAAACCTCATGGAAATTGAAATAAACTATAGACTGGGAGGAAGCCTACCAGATTGCGGGTGCCATCCACACCTCACTAAGGCTAAAATCCAAAGATCTTGCAGCAAGCATGTTCATCTAAGACCACCTCAGGCCATGGAAAATGCAGAGGACAATGCTTTGTAAACTGGACTAGCCAAATCACAAAATCATTAAATCCTTAGTTGTCAAACTAAAGCACAAAACTGCGGTAGGTACATTAGATTTGTGGCTAGGAAATCCACTTGGTCCTGGCTCTGCCTTTCCAAAACTGAGAGACCTTGAGAAGATCACATCAGACATCTAAAAGTCCTGTTATCTCAACTGTGAAATGGGATCAATAAACTGGGTTGGACTGTCTCAAAGGGGTCATTTGAGGATAACATGAGAAGGACGTGCAAGGGCTTTACAGACAGGGCGGTGCTGTACACAGCTGAAATTATCGTCATTCCCCAAATCAATACAGTTGTATGTATCATCCCACCTCCTTCATAAAGTTCCTTTTGGAAAATTCCAACCTTGTCTCAACTGAAAAAAGACAATAGGCAAATGGCAATCAATGGGCAGAATGGGAAATAGAACAGAGGAGACAGGAAAGTTTAATACAGCCAAAGAGCCAGGTGTATGGCAGTGATGAAAAAAATAATGTTCAAGGCCGGGAGCAGTGGCTCATGCCTATTATCCCAGCACTTTGGGAGGCTGAGGTGGAAGGATTACTTGAGGTCAGGAGTTTGAGACCAGCCTGGCCGACATGGCGAACCTCTGTCTCTACTAAAAACACAAAAATTAGCCAGGCGTGGTGGCACAAGTCCAGCTACTCAGGAGGCTGAGGCAGGAGAATGGCTTAAACTTGGGAGGCAGAAGTTGCAGCAAGCTGAGATCATACCACTGCACTCCAGCCTGGGCAACAGAGACTCTGTCTCCAAAAAAAAAAAGAAAGAAAAAAAAGAAAAAAATAATGTTCAGTAATATAATGGTGATAGAGTAGTAAAAAATTGATAAGAATAGTCATATAAAAATTATAGCCTTAACTTTTAAAAAACATTGGCCTAATTTGTTAATTTGCCTATCAAGACAGGTTCTGGTTTTAGGTAAGATGAAGGAAGCACACTTCATCCAGTTTTTCCTACCGAATTAGCTACAAAACCTGGACAGAATGAATTCTGCAGTTATTTGCAGACTGAAAAGTAAATGGTAGCAGCAGACTGAGCAAGAAGACCAGAATTTGAAATACCACTGACCTGACAGATTTAAACAAACCCAGAATCTCATGTATTTAAACATTTAAAATGTCTAGGATACAACCCCAAATTTCTCAGCATACAATACAAAAAATTACTCAGCCTAAAAAGAAGCAGGAAAAAACTCCCTTGAGAAAAGATATTCAACAGATGCCTACACTGAGATCCTATAAGGTAGGAATTATTAACAGAATTTTTACGGTAACCAGTAGAAAAAGACTCCAAGAAGTATGGGTGTCCTGCCACTGATGGCAAGAAGGAAAAAGAGAAAAGGAAAGTAAGAGTGAACATACTTTTAGAAATTATAGAAAAATAGAAAGTCTTAGGAAATAAATAGAGTTATTAAGAAGAACCAAAAGGAAATTTTAGAACTAAAAAGTACAATAAGTGAAATAAAAACTCACTTGGTGGAATCAATGGCAGAATGGAGATGAGATAAGAAAGAGCCAGTGAACTTCAAAATAGATCAATAGAAATTATCCAATATGGACAGTAGAGAGGAAACAAAGATTAGAAAAAAAAAATGAACAGAGCTTCAGAGACCTGTAAGATAATGCCCAAATATCTAACATTTCTATCATCACAGTCAAAGAATCGGAGGAAAAAGGGTGCAGTCCAAAAAAATAAAAAATTGAAGAAAGAATGATTGAATATTCCACAAATTTTCGAAAACATAAACCTACAAATTAAAGATCACTGAACATCAAAGTAAGCCCAAAGAAATCCGCACCCAGACACATCTTTTCCAAAAGCGAATGACACAGAAAAGGTGTGGAATGGAACCAGACAAAAATGGTACACTACATATAGGGAACAACAGCTTGAATAACTGTATGTTTCTCATCAGAAACCTTAGAGGCCAGAAGAAAAAAATTTAAAAATTGCTGGAAAATGTTGATGTTCATAATGTTGGGTTGAGGTCTACCATTTTAGGATGTGTTTTCTGTTTGTTCTTGCTGACCTTTATCCTCTATTTTCCCTTTCCTGCTTTCTTCTGGAGTACAAAACCAAAACAATAAGCCCAGAATCCCATATGCAGTGAAAATATCCTTCAGGAAAGAAGATTAAATTGAGATATCCTCAGATGAAGGAAATTTAGAATTCATCACCAGCAAACCTGCTCTAAAAGAATTGCTACAGGAAATTCTTCAAGTGAAACCAGAGGGAAACTTGAAACTTCAAGAATGTAGGAAGAGTAACAGAACTGGTAAAGAACTAAGTAAATACAAAAGACTATTCCTCTTCTCTTGAGCTCTTTAAAATATGATTGATGATTAAATGCAAAAATTATAACCTTGTCTGATGGGGCATTAGATGTATGTAGATGTAATACATAAGAAAAATGTAACAAAAACGGGAGAGAACAGAGGAACCTACATGACGGTAAGCTTTCTACATTCCATTAGATGTGATAAAATAGCAATTCTAGGCTGGGCATAGTGGCTCACACCTGTAATCCCAGCACTCTGGGAGGCCGAGATGGGTGGATCATCTGAGGTCAGGAGTTCATGGCCAACATGGTGAAACATGGTCTCTACTAAAAATACAAAAATTAGCTGGGCCTGGTGGTGGGTGGCTGCAATCCTAGTTACTTGGGTGGCTGAGGCAGGAGAATCACTTGAACCCAGGAGGCGGAGTTTGCAATGAGCCCAGCTCATGCCATTGCACTCCAGCCTGGGTGACTGAGCGAAACTCTGTCTCAAAAAAAAAAAAAAAAAAAAAAAAGCAACTCTAAGTAGATTGTTAAGTATATCGTAATTCTTAGAGTAACCACTAAAAAAAAATACAGAGATACAGTAAGACAATAAATAAGTTAAAATGGAATACTGAAAAATGTTTAAATACTCTGAAAGAAAGCAGGAAAGGGAAAACAGGATAAAGATCAGTGAGAACAAACAGAAAACACATCCTAAAATGGTAGACCTCAACCCAGCATTATGAACATCAGCATTATCAATAACAACAGTAAATTAAATGGCTTAAACATACCAAATAAAAGAGGATGTTAGAATGGGTTTTTAAAAACCCACCTAATGGTATCATTCATACCCCAAACCTCAGCATCATGTACTATACCCATGTAACAAACCTGCATGTGTGCCCTGAATCTAAAATTAAAGTCAAAATTAAAAAAAAAAAAACAAAAAAACACCCACCAACTATGTGCTATTTACAAGAAACTCAGTTTAAATATATGCTATAGGTAGGTCATAAGTAAAAGGGTGGAAAAAGAAACACTAATCAAAAGAAAGTCATAGTAGCTATATTATTTTCAGATAAAGAACTGAAAGGAGAAATAGACAAATATGCATTATAATTAGAGACTTCAACACTCCTCAGCATTCCACATAAAACAGTGAGAAAATCAGCAAGAATACAGAACTCAATACTACCATCAACCAAACTTTATCTAATTGATTTATTTTTAAAATACTCAACCCAACAATAGCAGAAAACACATTCCTTTCAAGTATACATGAAACAAGATAGACCATACCCTGAGTCATAAAACAAACCTTAACAAACTATAAAAGCAGCAAAATACAAACTATGTTCTCTGACTGTAATGCAATCAAACTGGAAATCAAATAATAGAAAGAGAACCAGAAAATCTCCCAACACTTAGGAATACACTTCTACATATTCAATGCCAGAGAGGAAGTCTCAAGGAAAATAAGATTGAAAATATTTTGAACTCAAAGAAATGAAAATAAAAACATCAATTTGTGGGATTCAGGTAAAGCAGAGTTTAGGCAAAAATTTATAGTTTTAACTGTTTATATTAGAAAAGGAGAAAGGTCTCAAATCAATATTCTAAGCTGAAGAAATCAGGAAAAAGGATCAGGCCCAGTGACTCACACCTGTAATCCCATCACTTTGAGAGGCTGAGTCAGGAGGACTGCTAAAGCCGGGAATTTGAGACCAGTCTGGTTAACATAGAGAGACCTGCCTCTACTGAAAATTTAAAAATTAGCTGGCTAGGTGTGGTGGGGTATCTATAGTCTCAACCACTCAGGAGGCTGAGGCAGGAAGATTGCTTGAGTCGAGGAGTTTGAGGCTGCACTGAGCAATGATCATGACACTGTACTCCAGCCTGGGAGAGAGCAAAACCCTGTCTCAGGGGGAAAAAAAAAAAAAAAAAAGAAGAAGAATGAAAAGAAAGAAAGAAAAAAAAGAAGAGCTAACCAAACATAAAGCAAGCACACAGAAGGAAGGAAATAAAAATAACAGAAACCAGTGAGATGGAAAATGATAAAATAAGGTGGGTGGGGTGGGGAAATCAATGAAACCAAAAAGCTCATTCTTTGAAATAATTAATAAAATGGATAACCTCAAGCAAGACTGACAAAGAAAAAGGAGAATACACACATGACCAATATCAGAAATGAAATATCACTACAGACACAGCAGATATATGAAATGATATTAAGGAAATATGCTGAACAATCCTATGCACCTAGATTCAACAACTTAGATGAATGTACCAATTCTTCAAAAAAAAAAAAAAATGACCAAAACTCACCCAAAGTGAAGTACATAACCTGAAATTCCTATAACTATTAAAAAGAAATTGAATTTGTAGTTAAACACTTTGAAAGATATGCCCAAGCACAGATTATTTCATTGAAAAATTCTATTAAACATTTAAAAATGACAGAACACCCATTCTATATAATCTCTCCCAGAAAGAGAAGATGAGAGGACATTATTACATGGCACAAGCTTTATCGTGATACTAAAACCAGATAGTGTAAGAAAACTACAGGCCAACATTCCTCATGAACATAGACACAAACATCCTCAGTAAAACATTAGCAAATCAAATTCATCAATACATAAAAAGAGTAATATAACACAACCAAGTGGAGCTTATGCCAGGAATGCAAGGCTAGTTCAATGCAGGCAGCCTTCTGTATTTGCAGGTTTCTCATCCTTAGATTCAACCAAGCGTGGATAAAAAAATATTTGAAAAAATAAAAATAAAAAATGCCAAATAACAACAAAAGAAAATACAAATAAACAGTCTAACAACTATTCACTTTACTTTTACATTGTATTAGGCATTATAAGGAATCTAGAGATGATTTAAAATGTATGGAAGGATGTACACAGGTTATATGCAAATAATACACCATTTTATATAAGGGACTGGAGCATTTGCAGATTTTGGTATCCAAAGTGGGTCCTAGAATCAATTCCCCATGGATACCTAGGGATAACTATATTTGAAAACTCAAACCAATGTGATCCACTATATTAACTATTTAAAGAAAAACCAGGCCAGGTGTGGTGGCTCACACCTGCAATCCCAGTACTTTGGGAGGGTAAGTCCAGTGGTTCATTTGAGCTCAGGAGTTAGAGACCAGGCTGGGCAACATGGCAAAAATCCATTTCTACAAAAAAAAAAAAAAAATTAGCTAGGCATGGTGATGTGCACTATAGTCCCAACTACTTGGGAGGCTGTGGTGGGAGGATCACCTGAGCCCCGGAGGTCAAGGCTGCAGTGAACCAAGATAGCACCACTGCACTCTAGCCTGGGCATCAGAAAGAAAAGAAAAGAAAAAAAAAAAAGAAGACAGGAGAGGAGAGGGAAAGAAAGAGGAAGAAAGAAGAAAGAGAGAAAGAAAGAAAGAAAGAAAGACCACATGATTATATGCGTCTTAGATCTAAATATAAAACCATAAGTCTTTGGAAGAAAACATTGAAGAAAATCTTTGTTACCTGGGGTTTAGCAAAGAGTTCATAGACATGACATAAGAAGTATAATCAAAGAAAAAAAAATTGGACTTTATCAAAATTAAAAGCTTGGCTTTGTGAAAGACATTATTAAGAGAATGAAAAAATAACCCCACTGGCTAAGAGAAAGTATTTGCAAATACAAAGAACTCTTGTCCAAAATATATAAAGATCTCTCAAAACTCTACAGTAAGGACAAGCAAGTTAATTTAAATGGGAAAGACACCTGGACACACATTTGATCAAAGAGGATATGTAGACAGCAAATAAGCACATGAATCGTTACTGAAATGTAAATTAAACCTATCATGAAGATTACTGCACACTTATTAGAACAGCTAAAATAAAAAACCAGTGACAACAAGTATTGGCATGGAGTAGGAACAGTATAACTCATACATCACAGATGGTAATACAAAATAGTGGTCACTCTGGAAGACAGTTTAGCTGTTTCTCATAAAGCTAAACATACATTCATCATATGACCTATCCCACTCCTGTGTATTCACCCAAGATAAATGAAAACCTATGTCCACACAAAGCCTGCACAAGAATGTTACAACAGCTGCATTCATAATTGCCTCAAATGTCCTGGAACAGTGAATGAGTAAACAATGGAATATAACTCCACAATGAAAAAGTATGAATTACTGAGATATGCAACAATTGGAATGAATGTCAAAGGCATCGTGACGAGTGAAGGAAGCCAATATAAAAAAATCGTATCGTATTATTTCATTTATGTAATAGCCTAGAAAAGACAAAGCTACAGAGATGGAGAACAGATCAATAATTGCCAGGGTTTAGGGTGGGAGGAGGATGTGAATGCAAGGGTAGTTTGAGATAGCTTTTTGGGGGTGATAAAACTGTTTTGTATCCTGATTGTGGCGATGGTTACAAGAATCTATACATGTGGCTGGGCGCAATGGCTCACGCCTGTAATCCCAGCACTTTGGGAGGCCGAGGTGGGTGGATCACGAGGTCAGGAGTTGAAGACCAGCCTGGCCAAGATGGTGAAACACTGTCTCTACTAAAAATACAAAAATTAGCCGGGCATAGTGGCACGTGCCTGTAATCCCAGCTACTTGGAAGGCTCAGGCAAAGAATTGCTTGAACCCAAGAGGCAGAGGTTGCAGCGAGCCGAGATCGCGCTACTGCACTCCAGCCTGGGCGACAGAGCGAGCCTCTGTCTCAAAAAAAAAAAAAAAAAAAAAGAATTGATACATGCATTAGAATTTATGAAAATGCACACCCCCTCAAAAACAGTCAATTTTACTATGTGATAATTTTAAAAAGACAACAAAGGGTCATCGAATGTGGAAAACCACCACTAGTCTCTTATCTGTGTACCTCTCCCCATACGTATAAAATCTCATATATTTCCACCATGCTATGCTTTCATTCATTCATTATAGACTTATGTAGCACTTAATATGTGCCAAGCAATTTAAAAATAACTATAGAAGAATTATGACAGATGGGAAGAATTCAAGACAGGCAATCTCTTCTCCCCTGGGTTTTACAGTAGGAAATTCTTCTTATAACACTAAAAATAATATCAAAGCAATGCTTGGATAATAAAGTTGTTTTCCCATAAAGTCTTGTGAGGTACGGAAGGTAGATTTTAGAGAGAGAGAAACTGCACTGAGATTCAAGGAGGTTGAGTGATAGCCCCAGTTCAACAGGGTATGGTATTATTAAAACACAATTCTTTGGCTGGGCGAGGTGGCTCACCCTGTAATCCCAGCACTTTAGGAGGCCGAGGCAGGCGGATTATGAGGTCAGGAGTTCGGGACCAGCCTGGCCAACATGGTGAAACCCTGTCTCAACTAAAAATACAAAAATTAGCCAGGCGTGGTTGCGGGCGCCTGTAATCCCAGCTACTCGGGAGGCTGAGGCAGAAGAATCACTTGAATCCGGGAGGCGGAGATTGCTGTGAACCGAGATGACACCACTGCACTCCAGCCTGGGCGACAGAGCGAGACTCCATCTCAAAACAAAAACAAAAACAACAAAAGCAAACACACACACACACACACACACACACACACACACAGAACCACAATTCTTCAATTTCCAGGCAAGGACTTGAATTCCATTTCGCAATGTTTGCAATAATGTGCGCTAATGTTGCAATATGTTTCAAGATTCTTAAAATCATTCAGACCTCTGTTCTAGTTATTCCATTTGGATAAATCAAAGGACACAATGTGAAATATGGGCAACATTATGCAAAAGCTGTTTTGAGATCTAGAGGTCTAGACACAAGAAATAAGGAAAGCCATGTACTTTATGGTCTTGCCTTTATAAAAATTTTAGTAGCATAATTACTTGGAAACATATTTGATACAATGTTAAATGAAAAGAATAGGATATAAACTTTGATGTATAAAATAATCACAACCATGTTTTGTTTTGTTTTGTTTTGTTTTGTTTTTTAGATGGAGTCTTGCTCTGTCCCCCAGGCTGGAGTACAGTGGTGAGATCTTGGCTCACTGCAACCTCTGCCTCCCAGGTTCAAGCAATTCTGCCTCAGCCTCCTCAGTATCCCGAGTAGCTGGGATTACAGGTGCACACCACCACACCAGGCTAAATTTTTTTTTTATTTTTAGTAGAGACAGGGTTTCATCATGTTGGCCAGGCTGATCTCGAACTCATGACCTTGTGATCCGCCCGCCTCGGCCTCCCAAAGTGCTGACACTACAGGCATGAGCCACTGCACCCAGCCACAGCCATGTTTTAAGTAGATAAATTATTCTGAGGAAAGGTCATGCGAATACTGATGATGAAAGGAAAAATCAGTAGAGCATTTTCAAGGTCAATTTCAATAACATCAGTAACATACATGACCTTCTCCAAAGAAGATACACAAGTCACCAAGAAGCACATGAAAAGATGTTCAACAGAATTAGGCATTAGGGAAACGCAAATCACAACCACAATGCCATACCACTTTACTTGCACTAGGATAGCAACAAGTGTTGCAGAAAATAACAAGTGTTGACAAGGATGTGCCACCATTGGAACTCTTGTGGGTTGCTGATGGGAACACAAGTGGTACAGCTCTTGTGGAAAACAGTTTGGCAGTTGCTCAAAAAGTTAAGCACAGAATGATCGTATGACCCAGCAATTCTCCTGGCTGTACACCCAGGGGGAACTGAAAACAGCTGTTCAAGCAGGTGCTTGTACCAGTGGCACTATTCACAGTGGCTAAATGGTGGAGACAGCCTAGGTGTCCATCAACTAATGATGAATGGGTAGAGTGTGGTGTGTCTGTGCAACAGCAAATTACCCAGCCATAAAAAGAAACAAAGTATAGATGCATGCTGCAACACAGATAAGTCTTGGAAACATTCCAAGGTGAAAGAAGTCACATGTGGGTGATCATATGGTTTATACAATCCCATTTATATGAGTGTCCAGAATGGACAAGGCCATAGAGAAATACAGTGAATTGGTGGTTGCCAGGGGCTAGTGGTAAGGTAAGTGACAGCTTAGGCCAGACACTGCGGCTCATGCCTGTAATCCCAGCACTTTGGGAGGCTGAAGTGGTGGATCATTTAAGCCCAGGAGTTTGAGACCAGCCTGGGAAACATGGCAAACCCCATCTCTACAAAAAGATATAAAAATTAGCCAGGCATAGTGGCATGCACCTGTAGCTACTCAGAAGGCTGAGGTGGGAGGATTGCTTGAGCCCAAGAGGTGGAGGTTGAAGTGAGTCGGATTGCGCCACTGTACTCCAGCCTGGACAACAGAGTGAGACCCTGTCTCAAAAAAAAAAAAAAAAAGTGACTGCTTGGTGGGTGGGAGTTTCCTTTTGGAGTGATGGCACTGTGAATGTACTAAATGTCACTAATGGTAAATCTTATGCCTACTTTACCAAAATAAAAATATATATATACACATAAACTTTGCCACACCAATTCTACTAGGATGTTATTCTAAAGCTGAAATAATGAATGTGACAAAGATTTTACAAAGCGGGGTTCATTATGTAAGTATCATTACTGTTATAAACAATGACAAAAATCTTGTAATTACCTAAATGCCTAACAAAGGGACTCAGTTAAATGAACAAGGGTGCACATTGGAATGCTATGTAGTTACTAAAACTCTTGGTATAGAAGAGCTTAATGAGAAGATGCTAATGCAACACAAAGTGAAAAAAATAATTTACCTCCCCTCCCCAAAGTGTGTGTGTATAGATGTATATTCTATGTATATACACAGAAAAAGAAACGGAAAGAATCTATAGCAAAGGGATAACAGTGGTTAACTCTGGGTGGAATTATGATTTAAATTTTCTCAATAATAAAATCAGTGCTAAAAGTTATTGCTAAGTATCTCGCACTGTTCTAAATTCTATCTCTGTCTATCTATCATTAAATTGTTTAATTCTTACAAAGAACCTATTGGGGTGGTAAAGTAACTTCTTCAAGTTTACAGAGCTGGTTAGCAGTGGAGCTGAAGTTTAGACCCAGGGACTGGAGTTCTAGAGAATGAGATCTATCAATCAATCAATCAATCAATCAATCATCTATTTATTTTTCATAGTGACAGCATGTTGCTATCCAGCTATGTTGCCCAGGTTGGCCTTGAACTCCTGGGCTCAAGCAATCTATCCACCTTGGACTCTCAAAGTGCTGGGAATACAGGCGTGAGCCACCATGTCCAGCCAAGAATGAGATCTTAACCACTGTGCTGTAAGATCTTTTTGTCTAATCTAGAGTTTCCAAATTTTCTATAATGATCACATTTGGTGATATAAGAGGAAAGAAAGTTATTTTTCAAAATAATCAATCTAACAATAAATAGAGCTACCATCATTGTGAGGATGGAATATGTGTATTTAAAAATTCTTCTATTTGTCTGAGTTTTCCAAATTTCCCTTAATAAATATGCATTGCTTTTTAAATGGAAAGAAAAAACACCTCTCAAATAAGGAAAAAGAAAGCTTGATGCCAGCCTCTTAAAGCCATGCCCCAAAGGAAAAGTCTATCATCCCTCTCGGGCCAAGGATCCTGTTGATTTGAGTCAATTGCTTGTGGACCAGACAGAGAGGGAGGGACCAGTGGGAGTGCCCAGGTGAACTCGTCAAGTGGGGCCAGAAGGAAGCGCCTCCCACCCCTTGGCCAGTGGAACATCTCTACCCTTACCTTGCAGGGACTCTTCATTCTTTCCTTCCAGGACCCTTTGCTGCTCATCCAGTCTGTCTCGAAGTTCTAGCTCCCTTTCCTTCTCCACCTGGGGGCAGAGAGTCCCGGGCAGGACTGAAGTTGAGCAGGATCAGCACAGCATCTCTTATCTACTCACCTGGGCCTGTGTGGAACTTGGTGACTGGAGTCTTAACCCTTCCTCTGAGGGATGGAAATGCCATGCCCAGAGAGGACACGAGACTTCCAAGACACAGCAGGCATGGCAGAATTTGCCTTCTTTAGGGTTTAGCAAGGGGTTCCCACAGAATTATCTACATGGAAAACGATTTAGGAGTATTCTTTTTTTTTTTTTTTTTTTTTTTGAGATGGAGTCTCACTCTGTCGCCCAGACTGGAGTGCAGTGGCGCGATCTCGGCTCACTGCAAGCTCCGCCTCCCGGGTTCATGCCATTCTCCTGCCTCAGCCTCTCGAGTAGCTGGGACTACAGGCACCCGCCACCACGCCCGGCTAATTTTTTGTATTTTTAGTAGAGACAGGGTTTCACCGTGTTAACCAGGATGGTCTCGATCTCCTGACCTCGTGGTCCACCCGCCTCGGCCTCCCAGAGTGCTGGGATTACAGGTGTGAGCCACTGCGCCCGGCCGGATTTGGGAGTATTCTAATCCTGATGCTTACTCAAGGCAGGAAGCCTTCTATGGTGTTTCTCTGCTCGCATAAGGCTTACTGTTGCAAGTGACCTCCAACTTCTACCATCAGGTCCCAGATCTTCCCTCTGGGGGTCACACAGAGCCAGACTGTTCCCTCAACCCAGGCAGCCCCTCAGAGATCTGAGCACAGTGGCCCGTGTTCCCAATGTTTCTATTCTCCAGGCTGAACCCTGCCAGCCATTCTCACTGTCCTGCACTTGAGATGTTTTCCAGTCCCTTTGCCACCTGGAAGGTCCAGCTGATGGGGCATGTCCAGAGGCAAGGCATGACTTAAAGGGGTTCTAGCCCTGGCATACCACTAAGTTCCTGTGTAATGAGCTCCCTCCCCTATATAATGAAGGGACTCAACTTGACAATTCCTAGGGCCCTTCAAGTCTCAAGGTTAAGGATTCCACAGGTAATGGTCAGGGCCAAATGACATCACCATGGTAACTCTACCAAAACAAACTAAAGACTGGCAGATGCATACAGTTAACCTATCTTTCATAAAAGGTGTGTTTCTGAAAAACGCGTCTAAGCTAAGACCATTTTAATGTGTGTGGGGGCACCCCCTGCAGTCTTCCACCCAGCGAACACCTGAGGGCAGGGTCTGGACCCGATTTCTCCCTGTACCCCTGGCAGTGCCGAGGCCGCAGCCTCCCTGCACACAGTAATCTCCCCCAGCAAGTCGACTGAGTGAATAAAATCTAGCAGAAAATCTTTTAGTAATAAATAACCATGCAATTTAATAGAGCAATTAGTTTATAACTACAGAGCCTTTTTTTTTTTTTTTTTTTGAGATAGATTCTTGCTCTGCCACCCAGGCTAGAATGCAGTAGTGTGATCTCAGCTCACTGCAACCTCTGCCTCCCGGGTTCAAGTGATTCTCCTGCCTCAGGCTCCCAAGTAGCTGGGATTACAGGCACGCGCTACCACGCCTGGCTAATGTTTGTATTTTTGTGGAGACGGTCTCACCATGTTGCCCAGGCTGGTCTCGAACTCCTGACCTCAGGTGATCTGCCTGCCTCGGCCTCCCAAAGTGCTGGGATTATAGGCGTGCCTGGCCCAGATCCATTTGAAAGAAGTGACTTTAAATTTCAGAATTTTGAATATTTACCTGAACATATTTCATATTTATAATTTAAACTAAAGAAAATTTAGGCCGGGCACGGTGGCTCACGCCTGTAATCCCAGCCCTTTGGGAGGCCGAGGCGGGCGGATCACGAGGTCAGGAGATCGAGACCATCCTGGCTAACACGGTGAAACCCCGTCTCTACTAAAAATGCAAAAAATTAGCCGGGCGAGGCGGCGGGCGCCTGTAGTCCCAGCTACTTGGGAGGCTGAGGCAGGAGAATGGCGTGAACCTGGGAGGCGGAGCTTGCAGTGAGCCGAGATCGCGCCATTGCACTCCAGCCTGGGCGACTAAGCGAGACTCTGTCTCAAAAAAAAAAAAAAAAAAAAAAAAAAAAAAAAGAAAATTTAGAGAAAACTTGTGTACACCACCAAATCTTTCCTGCTGCTCTACCCACTCCCTCTGGTAAAGGAAGAAATGGAGGCAAAGAGAGGTGAAGGGTGAGTGACCAAGTTAGAATGAGGAAAAGGAAATCCCGGACTGCAGGTTACATTCAGTCATCCCATCGCTTAGTGTCCTTCAATCTAGAATTGTTCCCCTGTCTTTCCTCATGTCTCATGGCCTTGACATTTGACTAATATAGGCGGGAAATTCTATAGAATGTCCCTCAATTTTCATTTCTGAGTAATTTTAAAGCCTCAGTATCATCCCTTTAGAGAAGCCTTCTCTGATCCCACAGCCTTGGCTAAGGTCAAGGCTTCTCTGATCCCACAGCCTTGGTTCTATTGTGTCCTTTCATGGCACTGTAAACTTTTCATAGCACTTATCATTGCAATAAGTAGTTCTGTGTAATTGTGTTTAGCGTCTGATGTCCTATCTCAGTCAGGATAGGCTAAATCATGCGGCCATAACAAACAATGGCAAAGTCTCAGTGGCTTAAGACAAAAGGTTTATTCTGCCCTCACTACCTACCCATTTTGTGTGGCAGGGAGCTCTGCTGCCCAGGAATTATCCAGGGATAATCATCCAGAGATGAGGCTGATGGAACGGCCATTCTAACAGTCCTGTCACTTAGCTAGATGGAAAGACCTTGAGGGTCTTGAACTGGCAACTAAATGCTTGCCCTAGAAGTGACACTGGTTATTCTTTCTACAACGCATCAGCCAGAATGAGTTCCGTGGTCCTGCCCAACCATGAGGTGGGCCCAGAAAGGCAATTAATCTAGCAGCATCAACAGCTTTTACTCTTCCCAAATAAACTCTTGGCTTCATGAAAGCAGCTGCCAGCTCTGCTTGTTTTAACTAATGTGCCCAGCACACAGTGCCCTGATAAAAGTATGTGTTCAACAGATAAAGGACTCCATTCTTGGCAAAATGAGTAAGGGACTCTTAGAACAGCAACAAAAACCTAAGGTAGGCACTCACTCTGGGATTCACCAAAGTTAGCTGAGCAGGAGAAAGACAGGGGGTGGGGGCACCTGGACTTACCTGTTGTGCCCATTTCTTCTTTTCCTCCTCATGTTGCTGGAGAATTCTGGTTACATCCTTCTGGTGCCGCTCAGCCTCCTCTGATGCACAGAGCTGGACAGTTACAGCTAGAGATGAAAAAGCAAAAAAAAATCTCACAGAGTGGAAGTACAGTCAGAGCTGGCAGAGAGCGTGTGGGAAATGGGGCTAAGGAATGAGAACTCTGGTCTCTGCCTCAAGAATGATCTCAGGTGGGACCAGTCTCCAGAAACAGCCCCTCAAGTCTCTTTGGATTTGGAGATCCTCTTTCAAGGAATAAGCCAATGGTCTCATTTTGTCCCGGGTCTCCATGTTCTATCCCATTTTTAAAAAAATCAGTTGCTGGCCAGATATGGTGGCTCACATCTGTAGTCCCAGCACTTTGGGAGGCTGAGGTGGGAGGATCACTTGAGACCAAGAGTTGGAGACTAGACTGGGCAACATAGTGAGACCCTATCTCTTAAAAAAACAAACAAACAAACAAAAAAAAAAACGCTGGGCATGATGTCATGCACCTGCAGTCCCAGCTACTAGGGAGACAAAAGCAGGAGGATGGCTTGAGCACAGGAGTTCGAGGCTGCAGTAAGTTATCACTACACCACTGCACTCCAGTCTGGGCAACAGAGCAAGACCCTCTCTCTAAAATAATAATAATAATTTAAAAATTGGTTGTTGATGATTAACAACTGGGGAGTTTTTACTTAAGAATTCTGATTTCCAATTTTTCTTGAAGAATCCAAAGAAGAACTGGCAATGTATGCCTTCATGTCAACCATGGGCTGGACCCAGAAGCAGCTGCCTCCTCTTTGGCTGGCCAAGATGTGGCTCTGCAGTTGGCTACAGTCTTCACCTCCTGCTATTATTAAAAATGTATACAAAGGGCCATGTGTCATTTGCTTTACCTGCTGGGGCCCATGAGCATCTGAGCGTGTGGCCCCTCACCTTTATCATCTCCTCAGCTGGTAGTAGAGGGTGCTACTTGAGAGCAGGAAGCAAACACAACCAGGAAGTCTAGTCCCTGCTTAAGGAAACTCCAAAACAGGCTCCGCCAATGCCACACCACCGAGTCTATCAGATGCTAGGTAGGACCTAAGGCAGTGGCCATCCTCTCTGTGCCTCAGTTACCTAATACATGGGATCAGGATAATTATGGCACCTACCACATGAGTGAGGCTGAGATGATTAAATCAGGAAACAATGGCAATAAAAATAACAAAAGCAGGGTAGGAGGACTGAGAACTTACCATGCCTGCAACATGGCCAGCACTGTTCCAAGTACCTCAGAGGGATGACTGACTCACCTGCTCCTCACAGCTACCCAATAGTCGTGAGTAATGTTATTACCCCCAACCTACAGACGAGGAAGCTGAGGCTCAGAGGAGTCATGCTACTTGTTCAAGGTCACCCAGTTCAAAATTAAGGAAGCAGGGATATGAACCTACACAATCTGTTTCCACAGCAAATACTCCTAACTACCACCTTATCCTGCTTGCTTGTGCACAAAACGAAATGTAGGCCAGCCACAGTGGCTCACACTTGTAATCCCAGCACTTTGGAAGGCCGAGGTGAGTGGATCACTTGAGCCCAGGAGTTCAAGACCAGCCTGGACAGCATAGTGAAACCCTGTCTCTACTAAAAATACAAAAAAATCCCAGCTACTCGGAAGGCCGAGGCAGGAGAATCACTTGAACCCGGGAGGCAGAGGTTGCAGTGAGCCAAGATGGCACCACTGCACTCCAGCCTGGGCCACAGAGACTCCGTTTCAAAAAACAAAAATACTTGGTGCAGGCGGGTTGCAGTGGCTCACGCCTGTAATCCTAGCACTTTGGGAAGCCAACGAGTCTGCATTGCTTGAGCCTAGGAGTTTGAGACCGGCCTGGGCAACATGGTGGTTGCCCAGGCACTTTGGAAGTACTCAATAAATGTTCCTTATTATTCAGGAAATGTTCTCTAAATATTTATCAGTGCTCACGACAAGCATTAGAGCCTAATACTAGTGTTGTTGGCATTATTATTAATGTTAGGATTATTATTAGAAAATTCCATAAGCAAGGTCTGGCAATGGATATGGAAGAAATGTGAGGATGAGGACGACCCCAATGCTGGTCAATCCTGTCAGGACAGGAGGAGTGAGCTGGTGCCACTGAGTCCCAGAGGCCATGAGCAGATAGACAGAGGTCAGGTGATGGCAACAGTTAAGATCAGAGAGCCCTGAATTCTCACAATTCATTTGGCTCAAATTTTGGTCCACAAGATTAGTACCAGATTGACCCCAACTGAAGAGAAGCTTATTAGAAATCAATCTATCTATCTATCTATCTATCTATCTATCTATCTATCTATCTATCTATCTATCTTTCTTTCTTTCTTTCTTTGCCTTGTGCAGTGGCTCACACCTGTAATCCCAACTCTTTGGGAAGCCGAGGTGAGTGAATCACTTGAGGTCAGGAGTTCGAGACTAGACTGGCCATGGTGAAGCCCCATCTCTACCAAAAATACAAAAAATTTAACTGGGCGTGGTGGCAGGTGCCTGTAATCCCAGCTACTTGGGAGGCTGAGGAAGGAGAATTGCTTGAACCTGGGAGTTGGAGGTTGCAGTGAGCTGAGATCCTGCCACTGCACTCCAGCCTAGTAACAAGAGCGAAACTCTGTCTCAAAAATATAAAAATAAAGATTAAAAATGAATATATGTATAGCATATATATATATTTTATTAAAAATGCAGCTTCTTCAGCCCCACTGAGATTTTTATTTATTTGGTCTGTGGTAGGTCCCTAGAATCTGCATCTTTGAAGTTCTCCAGGTAATTTTTCTTTTTTTGAGACAGGGTCTTGCTCTGTTGTCCAGGTTGGAGTGCAGTGGTGCAATCACAGCTCACTGCAGTCTCAACCTCCCTGGCTCAGATGATCCTCCCACCTCAGTTTCTCAAGTAGCTGGGACTACAGGCACGCCACCATGCCCAGCTAATTTTTTGTGTGTGTATTTTTGGTAGAGACAGGGTTTCACCATGTTGCTCAGGCTGGTCTTGAACTCTTGGGCTCAAGCATTCCATCCACCTTGGCCTCTCAAAGTGCTGGGATTTTAGGCAAGAGCCACTGCACCTGGCCTGGATAATTCTTATATACAATCAGATTGGATTTTGTGGTTCAATTACTTACGCGGTACTTGAACTTCACCTACAATATTCCCAAAAGCCTCTAGGCTGTAACTAAACACCTTCAGAGATAGGGAGCTCCTCCTATTACCAGGTAGTTCTGACGGTTTTAAATCAGCAACCACACAAAACATTCTTTGAGAATGAGCTGAATTCTGCCTGCATGTTGCTGCTACCCTGAGGCCTTAATACTGACCTCTGTATCACACTAAACAAGGCTCATCTTTCTTCTCCATTAGGGCACTTCAGACACGTGGAGAAAACTGTTGTTTTATGGCAACATATATGTTTTTCTGGATGTAGTAATTTTTATTTTCACACCACGCAAATTTCAAAGAAAAGAAAACAAAACAAAATAAATACTATTTCATTGTATTTAGCTGTATTCATTTGAAAAAGAAAATTACATATTTAAATTAGAAGGTTCCCAGACAATCCATTACAAATTAAAATTGATTTTAACTTATTTTATACATATATTTTTTTCTTTTTCAACTTTTGTTTAGATTTAGGGGTACGCATGCAGATTCATTACCTGGGTATATTGGGTGATGCTGAGTTTTGGGATACAAATGATCCTGTCACCAGGTACTAAGAATAGTACCCAACAGTTTTTCAACCCTTGTTCCCATCCCTCCTTCCCTATGGCCACATCTTCTTTCCAGATGAACATTCTCTGTTCCTTTAACTGTTCCTTATAGGACATGTTTTCCAGATTCTTCACCAGTCTGATCTTGCTCCATTGCACTCCCTCCAATTTTTTTCTAGATCCCTTTAAAAATGTACTTTCTAGAAACATATATAGCACTCTAGGTGTGGTATCAACAGCCCAGAATAGGGAAGCACAGGTCAGGACTATTACCTCCCTGATTTTAGACACAATACTCCTATTAAGGTAACCTATCTAAGATCTCATGAGATATTTCAGTAGCTATATCATCTGTGTTGATTATAAGGTAGGAAACCTCATAGATGGCGCTTCGGGCCTTTGTGGGGCTGGCTACTCACCTGTGTCCCCATTGAGGGGACCTAATTCCTGGGGCTCTGGTCTGGGTGGCTGGTCTGGTTCTGGTTCTTGGCGCTTCTGGAAGAAATGAGATAACAGTGAGGTGTGGGTAGAGGGTGGGAGGTCAATGCGAGGATGGGCTGCTACAATGCGATTCTTCCAAAGGCAAGGCAGGACCTTCAGTTACACTAGACCCTGCCCCATGCCCTGTGCATTAGGGCTGCCTTGCAGCCCCAGGCAGCAGACCCTCTACCAGGGGAGGGGCCCTAGAACAGGACTTCTCATCCCTGTCAGGGAAACCCAAGGGGGAGTTTGACACTGCTTGACCTGTCCCTAGATCCTTGCAGTCTGGCTCCTGTTGCCATCCCTGGGGGCCTCCCAGACCACCTCTTTCTTCTCCCAGGATCTGGCCAGACCTGCTATTATTCTCATTCCAGCTATGCACTTGAGGTGCCCTAAAAACCTCCCGACCCTCAATTCAGAGATGAGTTTTGTTTGGAGAAAACTCACACCATTTTTCTTCTGCTCTCACACCACAATAAGCATCCACATGCAAGACTTCCGTGTGTGTGGGAGGGGCTCTCACCACCGCCAAACAAACAATCAGCTCTGCAGCGGACATCAGTTCTGACACTACCTACCCAGAGACAGTGTCACAAGTCTGGGCCTCCAGAACTTTTGACAGATGGGCTTCAAGTTGAGGTTTCCTTGACCTCCTCTTTGGGTTTGATTAATTTGCTGGAGTGGCTCACAGAACTTGGGAAGACACTTACAGTGACTGGTTTATTATAAAGGATAGTACAAAGGATGCAGATGATGAGATGCATAGGACAAGGTATGGGAGAAAGGGCGGGAGCTTCCATGCCCTCCTTGGGGGCCACCATCCAGGAACCTCCACGTGTTCAGCTATGCGGAAGCTCTCCAAACCCAATCCTCTTGCGTTTTTCATGGAGGCTTCATTACGTAGGCATGATTGATTGAACCATTGGCCATTGGTGATCAACTTGACATTCTAGTCCCTCTCCCCTCCCCAGAGGTTGTCGGGTGGGGCTGAAAGTCCCAAACCTCTAAGAGGAATAACTAATACAAAAGGGCTTTCTGCATCACAAAGCAGTGTCAGTGGCTCCCAGATTTCATAAATGAGTAATTTTTTAAAAAATTTAATTAATTAATTAATTAATTTTGAGACTGAGTCTTGCTCTGTCGCCCAGGCTGGAGTGCAGATGTGCAATCTCAGCTCACTGCAACCTCCATCTCCTGGGTTCAAGTGATTCTCTTGCCTCAGCCTCCCAAGTAGCTGGGACTACAGGCACCTGCCACCTTGCCTGGCTAATTTCTTGTATTTTTAGTAGAGATGGGGTTTTACTGTGTTAGCCAGGATGGTCTCGATCTCCTGACCTTTTGATCTGCCCACCTCAGCCTCCCAAAGTGCTGGGATTACAGCCGTGAACCACTGCGCCCAACCTTTTTTTTTGTTTGTTTTTGAGAGAGTCTTGCTCTGTTGCCCAGTTGGAGTGCAATTGCATGATTTCGGCTCACTGAAACCTCCGCCTCCTGGGTTCAAGTGATCCTCAGCCTCCAGAGTGACTGAGACTACAGGCATGTGCCACCACACCTGGCTAAGTTTTGTATTTTTAGTAGAGACGGGGTTTCGCCATGTTGGCCAGGCTGGTCTTGAAATCCTGGCCTCAACTGGTCTGCCCACCTAAGCATCCCAAAGTGCTGGGATTACAGGCATGAGCCACTGTGCCTGGCCAAATGAGTAATATTTTTTAATGGGAGAGTTGATATGGGCTGATAAACGAGGATGCTGAAAAAACCTATTTGTAGATTATTATTATTTTTAGGCAGAGTCTCACTCTGTCGCCCAGGCTGGAGTGCTGTGGCTTGATCTCAGCTCACTGCAAGCTCCACCTCCCGGGTTTACACCATTCTCCGGTCTCAGCCTCTTGAGTAGCTGGGACTACAGGCACCTGCCACCACGCCTAGCTAATTTTTTGTATTTTTAGTACAGACGGGGTTTCACCATGTTAGCCAGGATGGTCTCGATCTCCTGACCTCGTGATCCGCCTGCCTCGGCCTCCCAAAGTGCTGGGATTACGGGTGTGAGCCACTGCACCTGGCCTAACTTTGTATTTGTAGATTATTTGTAGATTATTACCATTTTAGATTTTTACCATCTAAAATCTATTTTTTTTAGATTTGTAGATTATTTGTAGATTATTACCATCATTTTATAAAATAAAGGACATTTTAATCTTCCAAAATATAGTAAGGAAAAGCTTAAGAACAGTCTTCCAGGAAAGGAGAACTGACATGCTTACTGAACATTACACACTCGCTCACACCATCATTTTCTCATTTCATGCTGGAGAGGTAAAAAGTTGGTTGAAGTCTGGCGGTGGTCACTGGACCAGGATTTGGGTAAAAAAAATGTAAGCCCTTTTGTATGCTTTTCAAGATGCTCTCACAAAGAAGAGAAAGAAAGAGAGAGGGACGAAGGAAGGGAAAGGACAGAAAGGAAGGAAAAAAGGAAGGAAGGAAGATGTTCTAGACTCAATTTTAAGAAACACTTTCGAAAAACAAGTCAGGCCTGGGCGCAGTGGCTCATGACTGTAATCTTGGCACTCTGGGAGGCCGAGGTGGGCAGATCATTTGCAGTCAGTAGTTCGAGATCAACCTCACCAACAAGGCAAAAACTCCTCTCTAATAAAAATACAAAAATCAGGCGGGTGTGGTGGCGCACACTTGTAATCCAAACTACTTGGGAGTCTGAGGCATGAGAATTGCTTGAACCCAGGAGGTGGAGGTTGCAGTGAGCCGAGATCTCGCACTCCAGCCTGGGCAATAGAGTGAGACTCTGTCTCAAAAAACAAACAAACAAAAACACAAGTCAAACTATGAAGATGCTATGAAAATGTTCGACAAAAATTATTTTAAATGTCCTAAACTGAAGAACCACTGAAATACTTCTAGAAAGCATGCTTCTCACTGGGGTGGGTATCAAGGGAAGTCTTGTAGAATAGTCTGCTTCTCCCCCATGGTGCTGGGCACAGAGCCTGGCATATGTAAGCCCCTGGAAGACTGAGTGAGGCATGGGGCCTCCCCCAGGTCCTCGTGCCCCAAATCTGTGAGTAACTGGGCGGACCTGACAATTTAGCTCCCCCACCACCCTGGTGAAGACTCAATCCTCCCTTTCAGGGGAGAGGAGGAAGCCTGGTCCAGGCACGACTCAGAGAAGCTGTCAATGCCAGAATCTGGGGAAGTGATAGCAGCCAGCCTCCCCACCCTGGGCTGGGGGAAGGAGGGAGATAAACACAAATGGTTGTCTCTTCCTTGATGCCACCACTGATTAGCTGAACTCAGACAATGTTTATATGGGAGCCAGAAGGCCTAGATTCTAGTTCCAGCTCTGTTACAAACTTGGGCAAATCCCTTCATGCTCTGTCTTCTGCTTCCTCCTCTGTGAGGTGGGGATGAGGATCCCATGGTGTTCAAACTCTAAGCTCTCATCTCAGCTCCTCTCAACAGCACTGTGAGGCAAAGGTCACTGCAGGCGAGGAAACTGAGGCTCAAGCAGGTTTAAGACACTGTCACACTGTGCCTTAATGTTCAAATCAGCATTAGAACTAGGTGTCAGAATATTAGAGACTGCAGAGCAGAGTGGTTAAGAACTCTAGAATTCTAGAATCACATAGGTCTGGGTTCAAATACTAAATCCAACACCGTGTGACTGTTTGACCTCTCCATGCCTCGGATTTCTCATGAGGCTCTTTTAGGATGAGATGAAATAACGCAATTGCAGTGTCTGGCACATATTAAGAGCTCAAATATTGCATAAGATGATTGTCACGTTTCAGAGACATGGCAAGAACAAAGATCCCACATGATCTGCTTTGGCAGACCTCTTGGGCGGCCCCTGGGTCTCAGGTTTTATCATCTGAAATAAGGTCATAAGCTCATGAAATGCTGCCTTCTTTCAGATAACCACCACCAGAGAATGGTGGAGAACTCTTCTCCACAAACAGCTTTCAGACCACAGGCAGCACGTGGCCTTGTACTTGAGTCCCCAGCTCTTGACAAAACAAGATAACTCCTTCAGAATGGCAGTCAAGGCTATCACCATCTGTCCCCAGTCTACCTCCACTCCAATTTCTTTTTTTTTTTTTTTCTGGCTTTTTTTTTTTTTTTTTTTGAGATGGAGTCTTGCTCTGTTGCCCAGGCTGGAGTGCAGTGGTGTCATCAGGGCTCACTGCAACTCCCGCCTCCCAAGCTCAAGCAATTCTCCTGCCTTAGCCTCCCAAGTAGCTGGGACTACAGGCATGTGCTACCACACCTGGCTAATTTTTGTATTGTTGGTAGAGACGGAATTTTGCCATGCTACTCAGGATGGTCTCGAACTCCAAGGCTCAAGTGATTTGTCTGCCAGCCTTCCAAAGTACTGGGATTACAGGCGTGAGCCATGACACCCAGCCCCAATTTCTTAATACTTAAATATTTATAAACATCTTCTTCCAGTTACACCAGTAGTAGGCATTTGTTGTAGAAAATACAGAAAATACATGAATATACAGAAGGAAAATCTCACGACCCAGAGAGAACCCCATAACCTGGTGGCATATATTGTTCATCTACATACACATATTCAATGATATTACATATACTGCCTCATATCTTACTTTTTCAAATACATTATGAGAATTTACTACACAGCATTAACTATTCTGCAAATGTGTTAATTGTAATGATGAGCAGAACATCCCTATGGATGAATTTAGTCATTCACTGTTGAGTGTTTAAATTGTTTCCACTTTTTAATTTGCAGATTATGCTTTAATAAACATATTAATTTAGGCCAGGTGCGGTGGTGGCTCACGCCTATAATCCTAGCACTTTGGGAGGCAGAGGTGGGTGGATTATTTGAGATCAGGAGTTCAAGACTAGCCTGGCCAACCTGCTGAAACCCCGTCTCTACTAAAAATACAAAAATTAACCAGGTGGTAATGGCATGCACCGGTAATCCCAGCTACTTGGGAAGCTAAGGCAGGAGAATCGTTTGAACCCAGGAGGCAGAGGTTGCAGTGAGCCAAGATCGCACCACTGCACTCCAGTCTGGGCGACAGAGTGAGACCCTGTCTCAAAAAATAAAAAATTTAAATTTAAATTAAAAAATAAACATATTGTTTTATAAAATTTTATATACATCTAATATCACATGTCTAATATTGGAAGTTTCGACCAATTAACTCACCTTCAAATGGCACACAAGAAGACCAGTTTCAGCAGGGTGTGGTAGCTCACACCTGTAATCCCAGCACTTTAGGAGGCTGAGGCGGGAGGATCACTTGAAGCCAGGAGTTCGAGACCAGCCTGGCCAATGTGGCAAAACCCCATCTCTACTAAAAATACAAAATTAGCCAGGTGTAGTGGCGCATGCCTGTAATCCCAGCTACTTGAGAGGCTGAGGCATGAGAATTGTTTGAACCTGGGAGGTGGAGATTACAGTGAACCGAGATTGGGCCACTGCACTCCAGCCTGGGCAACAGAGCAAGACTCTGTCTCAAGAAGAAGAAGAAGAAGAAAGCCCAGTTTCACTGCAACCTTGCCAACGTGGAATATTATCACTTTTTAAAAAAACGTTGGCAAATTTGCTAGGTCAAAACCAAACCAAAATAACCTAGTGCTACCTATTACATGCCTGCCCCCAACACAGACATCTGTGTGTTCGAGACATCCTGCACTGCTCAAGACCATCCTACTGTGACACATGGTCAGGTCTACCTCGGGCCCCCGGGCTCAGTGCACTCACCATTTCTCTGCTTCTCTCCTGGCCTGCCCCGGGACGGAGTTAGTTCCTGTCTCCTCCATGTTCCAGGCACCCCTGAGAGTATCCACATCTGGCTGGCTATCTGTCTCTCCTGTTAGCCCAGGGGGCTCCTTGAGGACAGGATTTTGAAATCTATATTGGACTTGCCCCAGTATGTTATGATGCCCGGAACAGTATTTCTTAGGCATGTGGTCTATGGACCTCCTGTACTAGAATCACCTGGAAAGCCCGCTTAACACAAATGTCCAGGCTGCATTCTAGACCTACAGTATGTGTGCTGGGAATTTACATCTTTTTGTTCATTCGTTTGTTTGAGATGGAGTCTGGCTCTGTTGCCCAGGCTGGAGTGCAGTGGCACGATCTTAGCTCAGTTGCAACCTCTGCCTCCGGGGCTCAAGCAATTCTTCTGCCTCAGCCTCCAGAGTAGCTGAGATTACAGGCGCATGCCACCACATCAGGCTAATTTTTGTATTTTTAGTAGAGATGGGGTTTCACCATGTTGGCCAGGCAGGTCTCAAACTCCTGACTTCAACTGATCCACCCACTTCAGCCTTCCAAAGTGCTGAGATTACAGGCATGAGCCACCGCACCTGGCCAGAATCTCCATCTTTGGCATTCTAGCCAGGTGATCCTAATGCCCACAGAAGCCTGAGGACACGTGACCCTGAGCTGGGTAGGTCTCAACAAGCAATTACTGAGTGGAAAATCCCCAGGTTGCGGCCCTGACCACTTCCTCCTCAGAGGTCATGGAGCAAAGGGCACCTGCAGTGTGTGTGCGTGGGTGGTGGTTGTGGGGGGAGTTAGGAGGGGGACATAAGAATTTTCCCTTCCAAAAGAGGGGTGGGGAGCATAGGGCTGGGGTGGGGTATCCGGACTATACTCTGCAAGAGGGATGACAGCTTCCTGAGTCAATGGAAACTTGGGAGCAAGAAAGCTGCAGCGGAGGCTGCCGGCAGTACAGGATGCAGGGAGAACCCAGGCCTGGGGTTGAGGCCAGGAGACGCAATTCCAGCTTTACTGTGTGAGTTTAGGTAAGTCATGTTCCTTCTCAGTTGCCCCGTCTGTGAAGGGTCAGGGCTGGAACAGATGCTCTCTTCAGTCCTCCTGAGCTCCAGGGCAGCCCTTCTCCTAAGAAGTCTGGAAATAGAGCCCCTATACCCAGGTGACACTCACAACTCTGGGGCCCAGATCCTTGCTGTCAAGCAGACCAGAGCCCTGCCGTAGATTCAACCTGAAGCAAACCTGAGATAGTAGGACACAGCTGTCAAAGCAGACACAGTCAAGGTAGAATGAGAAGACAGGGGTCCAGAGCCGTGGAGAGTCACACGAGCTGAGATTGGGACTCGTGAGATGCTCTAGAGTATGCTCTCCTTTTAGAGGGTAAACTGATACATTGGAAGATGTCCCAAAGAAACCGACAGGATGTAGGAGGTGACTCAAAACCAAATTATTGGAGGGGCTGTTAACAGAACAAGGGTTGGTCAGCCTTGAGAACAGGCAGGAAGACCTGACTACTGTCTTCAAATCTCAGCAGGACTGTCACGGGTAGAAACTGCTGGTGTGTCATCTACAGCCTTGGAGGACAGAATTGTGGTTAGGCACGAGGAGGTTCCAGAAGTTTCAGTTCAGTATGAAGAAAAATTTCAGAACCATCACAAACAGGTAGGCTGCCTCACTAGAGGATGGGGCATGGTGGCGGAAGTGAGCACTCCATCACTAGAAGCAGGCAAGAAGAGGTTGGAGAGTCCAACTTCATGCTGGAGATTGGACTAAGTGATCTTTGAGAACCCTGAACTCTAACAGTCTGTAATTCTAAAAAGCATCACTGATGTTCGGCAGGTGAAGGCCTCTGGTAAGCATAAAGAATTTATCTACTACAGGTGGTATGTAAAGACCACCAGCATTAATGGCACCTCAGGGAGCTCTGTTGAATGCTATTCAGGAAGCAGTATTTTGGGGTAAATGGCTGTAGTCACATACTCAAGCCTTTGGAATAGACTCCTAAACTTCCTTCAAATCCTGAGCCTCGTCAGGCAAGAGTGAATTAGGCAGAAGCAACTTGGATAGAAGCCGCCCAGCTATTCCCTACCTTGGGAATCCTAGTAGGATAGAAGGCAAGAGTAGCCCCAAGGGAGGTTCAGCCTGTCCTGCAGACACTTGAGCTAGCCCTCTTTGGGAACCATCACTCCATTCTGTTTGTCAGCCTTCAAGGCTTGTGTATTTCGGATTAAGTGCTTTGTGTCCTCATTGTTCCTGCTTAACTTAGAGAATTTAGTAATTAAAGAAGACCCGTTCACCCAGCTCCTCCTTGTCCCATACATCACAGGCCTGGCTTCCTCTGGCGTGTAGTTCTATCACACCTATCCTGGCTGAGGAAGGTTTACTTGGACCCAGAGCAGGATTGGAAGGGCCCCAGGGGGCAGCTGACTCCAATCCCCACCTCCATTTACCAGATGGAAAAGCTGAGGCCCAGCGGAGAGTGGGCAGATGCCTTGTCGGAAGCTGCAAAGCAGGGAAGCAGAGCCCTGGGGAGAATCCAGACTCACAGCTGAGGCTGGAGTCCTTTCCAGCCCCCTGATGCCAGGGCCAGCTTTATCTGAGTAGCTAAGCCTGTAGGAGAGAGGTGATTCTGAGTCTTAAGGGGCTCTGGTCACACCCTCCTCAGTATCAGAGCTGCCTTTCCGGTATCTGACCCAGTACCACTAGTTTTGGGATCTAAGTAACCACAGTCAGAGCCCATTGGCCAAGGGTAAAGGCAGGAAGGAGGTGGGGGTGGAGGCCCAAGGGGCCCCACTCCAGGGCCTTCGGGGAGGAAGGGCGGGGCCTAAATGTTCAGGGCTGTTGAGAAATGTTAGTGTTCACACGCGAATTACAGAAGCTCTCAGAAGGAAGAACACCATAAATACAGGCCTCAGCCTCCCCATCTCTAAGATGGGCAGAGATATTCTGCCAAAGTAATGCCTGAATTTGATTTCATTGAAAATCAAACACTGGCAGGGACATTAAAGATTTAATTCATCCCCTTCATATCATACAGTGTGTGGTCAACATTTCCTCACTGGCTGGAGGACAGTCCAATGTGACTGTACAACCAACTTAAGGTTAGAAGTGCCAGGCTGCACTACTCAGCTGCACCAGGGACACAGTCTACGCTCTGAACGCCCGCAGGACCCCCAGAGCACACAAGTCAGGGGCGGATGTGGTCTCCACTGCTGCTGTCTGACCGATTGATGTGGTGTCTCAGGGGAGGAAAGGACCACTTCCTTCTTAAACACCCCTGCACCTGCTGAGCCAGACCACAGCAGACAAGCGTCAGAAAGGCCTTGAGTGCAAGGCCTCACTTCGCAGACAGTGACACTGAGGCCTAGAGAAAGCCTTTCTAATACACCTCTCATTTATTTTCTTCCTCCCTAGAGCTCCCATTTTCTTGTTCCGTATCAGCTTCCCAGAGTGTCTGCTAGTTCTGGTTGCCTCAGAGGGCCTGGAGCTGGCAAAAACACTAGACATTATTTCTAGCATTTGGGTCAGCCTGGCAGGCAGGACCCTGAAGGAGCTGGACAGAAAATGGTGTCAGTAGCTGGATGGGGGTGGGGGAAGAGACAGGCTAAGGGCCCAGATACCTGTCTCCCAGTCCGATGGCAAATTGGGAGTCCAGAGCCAAGGTCCTAGCTTGCCATCTGCTTGCTGTGCGACCTCAGGTGGGCACCCTTCCTTTTCTGTGCTTCTGTTCCCTTCCCTGCATGGCATGGAATTGTGCAATGGGATATGTAAGAGCCCTTCTGGTTTCGACATGCTGTGGATGGGGAAGAAGGGGCATAGTGAGGCCATCTTGCTATCTCATCTTCTGTCGATCCTGTCCTGCTTGTTTGCTCTGGGCAGGGCAGGGGCAGTTTGACACACTCAGCTGTTAGCTCTGGTCATGGAGGGGGCTTCTCTGGAGAGCAGGAAAGGAGGGGCCCTTGCTCAGGAGGCCTGGGTGAGAACCTGGAGCCCTCAGCCCTCCACACCATCCCCTGTTCTTCAGCAGCCAGTGTAAGGGTGGTTGCAAAAGAGAGGGCAGGATTGCCTGAAAGCAGAGAATGACAGAGCTCAGCCACCTCCCAAGTTGCATGCAGCATGCTCCCAAGCCTACAGTGTCACTGTCAGCAGAAATAAGTACCCATTAGTGAGGACGAAGAGGATGCACAGGATGCTCAGGGCAGGACTGTTTGCAGTAGGGAAACGCTGTAAACTGGGGACTGGCTGGATACACTCAGGGACATAATACTCTGTCATTTCATTCATATGTTTGAGAGAGTGAAGTAGACCTTTACATACAAACACAGAAAGGCATTTGGTAGAATACTAATATCCAAATTAAACTATTTCTTTTCTGTCACCCAGGCTGGAGTGCAGTGGCGTATTCTTGGCTCACTGCAACCTCCACCTCCCAGGTTCAAGCAATTCTCCTGCCTCAGCCTCCCCAGTAACTGGGACTATAGGCACGTGCCACCATGCCCAGCTAATTTTTGTATTTTCAGTAGAGACAGGGTATTACCATGTTGACCAGGCTGGTCTTGAACTCCTGACCTCAGGTGATCTGCCCGCCTCAGCCTCCCCAAGTGCAGGGATTATAGGTGTGAGCCACCACGCCTGGCCAATTCTTAGGATTTTTAAAGCAATAATGCATTCAAGAATTACTTGTATACAAAGAAATTAACAACAACAAGAAAAAGATACCTCTCTTGGAACCTGAAAGCCTCCAACAGAGTCATGGTACAGACAGGGAAATCAAGGCTGGGGAAGAGAACAGTTAGCAAAAGAGGCAGAAGTGGACCCATTCTTAGAATGACGAATACCAGAGGTTGGGAAGGACGCGTGTGGGGTGCGGGGAATAAAGAAAGGCTGGTCAAAGGGTACAAACATACAGCCAGAAGAATGACTACATTCTAATGTTCCATAGCAACTATGAACTGTATACTTCAAAATAGCTAGAAGAGAGGACTTGAAACGTTCCCAACACATAGAAATGATAAATACTCAAGGTGATGAAACTCCAAACACCCTGACTTAATCCTTACACAGTCTATACACCTAACAAAATATCATTTGTACCTGTCAGTATGTAAAATACTATATATCAATAAAAAATATAAAGAAGCAGGCCCCATTCTTGACTCCCAGTCCAGTGCTCTTTCCTCTACAGAAGCAGCTGCTGGTGTCCAAAAGCAATGGGCCCTGTCCAAGCACCTCCTTGTTTACAGTGCTGCCTCTTCTGCTGCCAAGCTGGGTTCCAAAGGGGAGGCACTGGGTTTTTGCTGTCGTTTTTGATTGCTGGCAAGATGGGGATAGGGGGTGAGAGGGTGGGTAAGGAGCAGTTAACCTTGTGATATGAAAGTTTCTTAAAGCTGCTGTAACAAATTACCACACACTTGGTGGCTGAAAACAACAGAAATGTATTCTCTCACAGTTCTGGAAGTTAGAAGTCCAAATTCAAGGTGTCAGCCGAGCTGTCTCTTCTGGAGGCTCTGAGGGAGGATCTGTTCCCTCCCTCTCTCGCAGCTCCTGGTGGGTGCTGGCAATCCTCAGTTCTCCGGCTTGGAAGATGCGTCACCCCACTCCCTGCTCTTCTCCCTGTGTGTCTGTGTCCAAATTTCCCTCTTCCTGTTGGGACACTAGTCACTGGATTAGGGCCCGTCCAGTGTGACTTCATTTTAACTTGATTGCCTCTGCAAACACCTTATTTCAAATAATGTCACATTTACAGGTTCTGGGTGAACATAAAAGTAGGAGGGGACACTGCTGAATCCAGTAAAGGTAACAGCTTTTCTGATGTCCAGGCCACTAGGAAGGGACAGGGGCAGGGTCACATGGAGCAGTAGAAAATGGCGATGAAGGCCACAAAGGTCATTGTACACTCAGTGAAAAAAAACTCCATTGCAGAGAGAGGAGGAAATCTGGAAGTAGGTCAGACTGCATGTAACTTGTCTTGGGGGGGATGCATGGACGTGGATGGCTGTTTTAGGTATAGTACAGTGTTTGGCCTAGATGTTCTGGAAGGTTCAGATTTGAAAATAAAGTGACACAAGATAAACTATTTTTAGGGATTAAGATTCACCTGGCAAGACAAATAGGATGGCCTGTCTTCAGGTAATGGATGGGTTTAGATCTGCTGAAGATGGATGGATCTTCTCTTGCTCCTTCTCTCTGCCAAGGTGGGGTGGCAGGAGCTCCCTCCCCGCTGCCAGTCCTGCTGCAGTGGGGCTCCCAGTCTGGCCCTCTCCCCTGGTCACTGGGGACAGCTCACACTGCTGAGGGTGGAGGATGCAGGGAACAGAGTGCCAGCCGTGCAGATGAAGCCCAAGCACACCCTGAGGTGTCAGAGCCAGAACTAGGGTCATCTGAGAGGCTCTTCCTTTCACTGGGAGGGTCCTTACACTCTTCACGTTTATTTTTTGAATATGAACATTCATGAATTTCATACTGAGACCCCTTAGAGCTGCTTTTCCGGGCAGGTCTCAGACTCTTGTTCACTGGCTGATCCATGCACCCTGAGATGTCAGGGGCAGCCCCTCCTACCCAGAGTTTCCCTGTCTTGATTTATATAGTAGCCTGCTTCTGTGCAATTAATTTAAAACTTCATCTTTTATGCCCTTTTTACGACAAAAAGAAACACAGTGCTGACATGAAGCATAGGTCCCAAGCCTAACAGCCAACTGAAGCAAAAATGGGAGTCCTTAGGGGTCTAGGAACTCGTCAGGCTCTCAGGGGACCTATATTAGCCACCCGTGAATTCAATAGAGGAAAAGAATGAAAAACATGTACATGTGCAGAAAATATATCATCAAAGGTCGTATCTCAAAAGGCAGAGAGTATTGGGAATTATTCTAATGTGTTTTAGGTTGCCAAACACAAAAATCTGGTATTTAATCTCACAGGTCTTCCAGAGTGCCTTGTGCATGGAGGCCTGTACTGGCTTTAGCTAGGAAGATTGGTGGGCGTTCGTTTCTAGGTTGGGCAAAATCACCGGCTTGGGGGCCATGTACATGCCAATATCTCCATGATGATTGGGGCAGGGCGCTGAGTGCTGCACAGGCAGCCTTCCTGCACATTCCTCGACTGTCCCGCCCTTACCAACCGAGCTAGAAGATCAGATCTGCCCACTCCTCCTGACCAGGGGTCAAGGGCTGCTCCCAAATTCCTTCTGCCTAGGATGCCTTCCTGTATAACCCACCTGCCCCACAACTGCCTAACCCCCGCCCATCTTCAAAACTCAGCCAAGATGCCGTCTCTCTAACGGGCCTTCCTTGACCCCCTCTGAGTCCAAAGCCACACTGGCCCCAGGTAGGAGGAAAACACAAGGGATGTTCATCGATTACCAGGGTAGGAGAGCAGACCACGTGTCCAAACTGGTTAAATAAGCCGCGGAACAGCCACAGGACATTAGGTAGCCATTAAAAAGTCCGTGTTTCCATGGACTACTTAACATGGGAAAATGCCCCCGGAAGAATATTAAGTAACTGGAATATAACCATATAAAACATATTCTTAGCTTTATACAGATAGTCATACTCACATCTATAATATACATAGGAAAAAATAGTACAAAGAATGACACTGAAATGTACACAGTGGCTCTCTCTTAATGGTGAGATTAAAAGATTTTTAAATTTCTTATACTTGCCCAAATTTTGAAATTTTGACTCAAAACCTAATAATCAGAACAATTCCATTTTTTAATGGAATCGTAAATATTTGCTAGTTGTAAGCTTGCATCCCCTCTAATATTCTTGCCAAAATGCCACCTGACCCCTGCTCGAACCCTCCAGTGATGGGAACTCACTACCCTTTGAGGCCTTTTTTTGGCCACTTCTTCCTCATGAGTAGAAACCTGCTGGCTTTAGCCTCACCCACTGGCCACAGGGCTGCCTTCTGGAACAACAAGAACAAAGCTGCTTTCCATGCCCCTTGATAAGACTTCAGAGATTTGAAGGCAGAGGCCAGACGTTAGGCTGCATCCTCCCACCCTGCCCACATCAGCCTTCCAAGGACACTGATATCCTTTACCTCCCACGTCCCAAGGTACTTGCCTTGGGTACACTCTAGGCAGTGATGTCCTTAAAACATAACATTAAGCCTATGCCTCCTTATCTCTTTCAGAGGCATCCTTCCTGCTAGTCAGGGTATTAGGGACTCTGTCACATACAGTCTTTCATCTAACCTTTAGAACAACCCTATGGCACAGGAGCTAATACCACGCCTGTCTTACAGATGAGGAAACTGAGGCATGGAGAAGCCAGGCCACTCTTAATTCACTTAATGGATCTTCCATGCATGTAGTCACGATTGAACCAGCATCCAACCCAGAGCCCAGTGTGGTCGACCCACAAATGTTTGCCAAGTTAGTAAACGAATAGGTGAACTCAATTTTAAAGGCCAGGCCCTTGGTGTCTACTGGTTGATTTCAGAATTACCCATGCCTGCACCAGCCTCTTCCATATCATTCACTTCTGTCACCTGGCTTGCTACATGGACGTGCTCATGAAGGGCTGCTGAATGACTGATCCACCGAGTACCTGTCACCTGAGGCCCAGCTTTGGCAGCTGTGCTGAGCCTCTTCTCAGAGGCCCTGCTTGGAACTATGGAGCCGTAGCCACAGCCTTTGGGACTGGAGAGTTCAAACATCATTCCTGGTACTCTGCAGAGTCACACAAAGGGAGTCAGCCGCGAGGTGCCTCCTGAACCGCTCCCCTGGCCCCTCCCCGCCCCCGTTCTACCCTATTGCCCAAGGGAGGCTGGTACCCTGTTGGGGATAGGAAGGCCTCTCCTTACCACCATGGCCGGTGAGCCCCCAGAAGGCTTGTTTCCTTGACCGCTACCCATTCTGCCTGGCCTTCTCCTGAGTCCTCCTGGGGCATGTGACCACATTAGCCATGGTCTTTGCCAAGAAGAAGGGTTTAGGCAGGACCACATGATCCAGATGGTTCCTCAGCACCCACTCCCAGTCTGCTGGGAACCCCATTTATTCATTCCCAGCATTTCAACTTGTCCCAATAAGGCAGTGACCTAGTCCCAGGCCAGGCCTCTCAGGGTGGTCTAGAACATCTAGTCAGCCAAGCCCAACAGGCACCATAGACCACAGAACTCAGCAGACCCCCAGATCCTTGAACCTGGAGGGACATGAGAAGGCATCACAGTCAAGCTCCTGTCCCTAGCCAGGAACCCTTCCTGCATCTCTCAAGGCTGAATGTGATGCTCCTGCTGCTCCCTGGGCCAACCCCTAGCATGGCTCTTATTTGTCCCTCATTCACTCAAATATCTACTTAGCACCTGTTCCGCGGTCTGCATAAGGCAATGAGCACCAGATGGGGAGTGCAGAAAGCCAGGCTCAACTGCACAGCTTTGCCACCAACTGGCTGTGTGACTTTGGACCCATCATTCCTCACTGAGCCTCAGTTTCCTCGGTAAAGTGGGAAAGATTCTGCAGCTCAGCCTAGCTTTCAGGGCTTCTGTGAGACTGGGCAGGATGTGAAAGCATTCTGCAAACATGCAGGGTGAGTCATGATTATCAGAACCTAACTCCTCTGTAGCCTGAGCTCATTTTCGTCCATCCCATCCCTGGAGTCCCCCTCTCTCCCAGGGGCCTGACAGCCTGTTGGGGATGAACTTGGGAGCTCATGCCTTCCAAGGGGTTAGCACCTGGGTGAGAAACTGGGCAGGAGCACAGCCTACAGGGATGGCAACTTTAAACAAAACCAGCCCATAAATCTTGCCATATAGGGGCAGGGGCCTGGCATGGCTGGGGCCAAGAATGCATGCAAGGCTGTTCTGAAGCAACAAAAGTAAAAGATTTGATGCTAAAGTCATCAAGAAGCCACTGGAAGCACAGCGGGATGAGGTGGAGACAAAGAACACGGGGTCAGGGGACTAGATACCTGCGTTCTGCTCTGCGTTGCTCTGTGACCTCAGTCATGTCCCTTCCCTTTTCTAGGCCTTAACCTCCTATCTGTATAGCGGATGCATCAGCCCAGGTGGTACCTAAAGGCCCTTTCAAACTCAGACAGGCTGTGCCAGCTTTACTTGCCCTTCAGAGCTTTGGCTGTGCCAGGGACAGGCAGGAACAGCTGGTAAGTCTCTCAGAAGAAGCAGGAGCCAAAGAAGCTGTGCTTACTGTGACCTCCTCTTCCAGCTTGTGGAAGGGTCAAGCTCTTCCCTGCTTCCTCTACCTCTGGGTAGACGGAATTCACCCTTGGTCCACTTTGCAAGGTACAAGGTTGACACAGGTGCAGAGAACACAGACTCTCAGATGCTTAGGGATCATCCTGCTCATCACTTCCCATACAAGGAGAAACTGAGACCCAGGGAGCCACAAGGGCTTGCTTGGGGTCACCCAGTATGTTTGTGGCACCACTAGGACTTACACCCAGGACTAACGTCTGCCTACCACTTGCTCAGTTACAAGTCTCAGCTGAGGCTCAGGTCTCTCCACCCTGTTATCCCTGTCAGCCAGCCCCTTCCTTCTACTGATAGAGCCAAGCCTCAGTTTCCCTGTTGGAGTGAGGAAAGACATGAGGGTTTCTAGGTCGGGGGTTGGTGAGGATTTTCGATCTGGTAATAAAGGGAGAGCAAGGAAAGCCAGGAGGTATCAGACAGAGCAGGGAGTAGAATCCTCCAGGCTAGGACAGTACTGTTAGGCAGAAAAACCTGTACTCAGGGCACAAGCAAAGCAGGAGCAGAGGGAGGACTAAAGTTCACTGCAAAACTATTAAATATTGTCACAGTTTGGGACCTCTCTGGGTCTCAAGGGGGAATGATAATAATGCTTATGGGATTATCTAATCCCACCCGGCTAGGGGGCAGGCAGTGGTAGGAAAAGGGGCCAGAATTTGAGGGTCCTCCTTCCCCTCTGCTTCACAGTGTCCCCCCAGGAGGCTATCCTTCTAGCTCCAGGTTCCGACCTTCTGGGCTCGGCAGACCCCAAGGGGCAGCTGGTCTCACTACAAGAAACCTGAGAATTGTCCCCTGGGCCCTAACCCAGCTCCAAGGCCCCTTGGGGGAAGGACAGGAAGGGAGGAGAGGGCCACAGAAGGCAGTAGATCTCCTCCCTCTTTGGCCCCTCCCAGTTACCCCAAGGGCAGCCCACACTCACCAGCTCCGGGGCCTGCAAGAGTCCTAAGACCAGCGCCTCAAACTTTAAAGCGTCATCACCTGGGCATATTGTTAAAACGCAGCTTCTCTCCTGGCAAGACTGGGCCAGAGCCTGAGATTCTGCATTTGTAACAGGTCCCAAGTGATGCCGATACTGCGAGTCTGTGGCACACTCTTCGAGCAGCCCTGAGATTATCAGCCTCTAACCCCGCGGGAAGGAAGCCGAAGGCCCAGAGAGGTCAAGTCACTTGTCCATGGCCACACAGCGAACAGCCCCAGACCGAAAGCAGAGGGCACCTGCCACAGACACACGACATCTCCCCACCCGAGGCAGCGGGAATCAGCTGCCGTTGCCTGGCCCGGGTGCCGTGTTTGTAAACTCGGCTGCTTGGTGCGGCTCCGGTCGGGGTAAAGGGCGCCTCCCAGCAGAGCCTCCCTCGTCTCTGAGCCGGCCTCTCCAGGTTCTCAGTCCGGTACCCCGGGCCGACCAGAGAGAACCCCGGGCGCCGAGTCCCCTAGGCAGAGCGATTCCGCACTCCCCTCTCCTCGGAAAGCAAACTTCTCCGCCGGCGCCCTTTACCTTTTTCGGGGGTTTGCAGCTGCTCAGCCTGCTATGTCTGCAGCCCATCCTCCTCCGGGGGCTCCCGGACGCCGCTTCCCAACTCCGGGGCCCCCAGAGGAGCCTGCGGTCCGGGCCCCGCTGCCCGCTCCGCGCCCGCCGGCTGCGGCTGCCGGCGAGACCCTGAAACTGAACCTGGAAGCGCTGTATTGAGCCTGAGCTGGGGCGGCCGCGCGCCGTAAATACCCGAAGAGCGGGGCCTCCGCGTAGCCTGCAGGGCCAGCGGCGCGGCCACCCTAGAGGCAGGTGACCAGAATCTTTCTAAATAATAGGAAGCTCTGGTCAGGGCAGAAACAAAAACCTTGAGGAGCAACAGATGCTTTTCCAAACCCTCAGCTAAGAAAGGGCCATGGGAAAAAATAATTGAAACAATTATTTGATAAACTAACAGCTATCATTTATTGAGGGCTGTTTTTGTCCCAGTTGTTTTATACATTTTATTTATATTTCTTGCCATATCCGTGCAACAAAGGTATTACTTCCTCCATTTTACAGGTGAGGAAAATGGTGTTCAGAGATGCAAAATGATTTGCCTAAGGTCACATGGCTAGTAAGTTACCACAGCCCAGAGAGAATCCAGTTCCTTTTTTTTTTTTTTTTTTCTGGCGCTATCATAGCTCACCGCAGCCTCAAACTCCTGGGCTCAAGCGAGCCTCCCAGCTAAGCCTCCTGAGTAGCTGGGACTACAGAGGCACACCATCATACCCAACTAATTTCTTTTCTTTTTTCCAGTCTGATTTTGAACGACTGCCCTCAAGCGATCCTCCCACCCTGGCCTCCCAAAGCGTCGGGATTACAGGCTTGAGCCACTGCACAGAATACAGTTCTAACTCCAGAACCTAAGCTTTGACTCAATGGCCTACAAATAAATAATAATAAGTTTATTTATTTATTTATTTATTTATTTATTTATTTTTTTGAGACAGAGTCTCGCTCTGTTGCCCAGGCTAGAGTGCAGTGACACAATCTTGGCTCACTGCAACCTCTGCCTCACAGGTTCAAGTGATTCTCCTGCCTCAGCCTCCCAAGTAGCTGGAATTACAGGCAAACACCACAACACCCAACTAATTTTTGTATTTTTAGTAGAGACAGGGTTTCACCATTTTGACCAGGCTGATCTCAAACTCCTGACCTCAGGTAATCCGCCCGCTTTGGCCTCCCAAAGTCCTAGGATCCCATGCCAGGCCAATAATACTAAGTTTAATTTTAATGCCTCCTTACTTCTGGGCTGATAGTTTTTTTCCACCTCACAAGCATCTGTAATATGCATCTTGGATGGATGTTATTCATCACAACAACCTCTTGAGGCAGGCCAGGTATGGTGAGACTATGAGACATAAAATGTCAGTGTCTAGGAAAAGGAGCTTTTGTTTATCTTCACTTTGTTATTAGCTGAGGTTTCTGGAAGGGCAATGCAGGAAAAAGATAACTAATTTTGAAAACCAGTGTGTATGCCTATTTGTGTGTATATTGGAATATTAGAGTCAGGGCCAAAACTCTTGGAAAGGTGTGCTGCGAAAAGTGCTTAGACTCATGAATGGGGAAAGAATATGAGACCTCAAAAAAATTGCTCCCTCCATAGAGTACAAAACCAATTGCAAAAGTGTGTGAGAAAGGAAACTAAGGAAATGTGATATTAGGTTCTCAAAAGCAGGTATAATAGAGAATGGCGGCTCACAAAGTGTGATTCCCAAATCAGCAGTGTCAGCACTACCAGCTGCCTTTGTTGGAAATGCAAATTCTCAGGCCCCACCCCTGGCCTAAAGTCTGGGGATGGGGCTTAGGAATCTATAGCTTCATGAGCACTCCAGGCATGTCTGGCCCGGGCTACATTTGAGAACCCCTGCCATAAGACGTGCTCCACAGGTCCTGAAGAAACAGGGTATACTTAAATTATACCTAAATTCACAATGTTTATTGGAGCAGTGCTTGTGATTAAAAACAAAGAACACAAAACAACCTAAACAGCCAAGAAAAGAAGCTTGGTTAAATATCTTATGCTATATCCATAAAAATAGGATGCCACATAACCAGCAAAAATACCGAAGATGAATTTTTTTGTGTTACAAAACGTAACAAATTCATTTTCATTAAAAAGAAGTATTGAGTGACTACCACTGTATTGGTGAGATTTTGAAATTTTAAAACTGTTTTTTGTTTGTTTGTTTGTTTTTTGAGACAGAATCTTGCAATATCACCCAGGCTGGAGCACAGTGGAGTGATCATGGCTCACTGCAGCCTCAATCTTCCAGGCTTAAGTGATCATCCCACCTCAGCCTCCCGAGTAGCTGGGACCACAAGTGCATGCCACCAAGCCCGGCTAATTAAAAAAAAAACAAAATGTGTAGGCCAGGCACAGTGGCTCATGCCTGTAATCCCAGTACCTTGGGAGGCCGAGGTGGATGGATCACCTGAGGTCAGGAGTTCGAGACCAGCCTGACCAATCTGGTGAAACCCTGTCTCTACTAAAAATACAAAAATTAGCCGGGTGTGGTGGCAGGCACCTGTAGTTTCAGCTACTCGGGAGGCTGAGACAGGATAATTGCTTGAACCTGGGAGGCGGAGGTTGCAGTGAGCCTAGATTGTGCCATTGCACTCTAGCCTGGGCAACAGAACGAGACTCCCTCTCAAAAAAACAAAACAAAAAAAACCAAAAACGTTTTTGTAGGCCAGGCTCAGTGGCTCATGCCTGTAATCCCAGCACCTTGGGAGGCTGAGGCAGGTGGATCACCTGAGGTCAGAAGTTCAAGACTAGCCTGGCCAACATGGTGAAACGCTGTCTCTACTAAAAATACAAAAATTAGCCAAGCCTGGTGGTACATGCCTGGGATCCCAGCTACTAGGGAGGCTGAGGCAAGAGAATCACTTGAACCCGGGAGGCAGAGGTTGCAGTGAGCTGTGATCGTGCCACTGTACTCCAGCCTGGGCAACAGAGGGAGATTCCGTCTCAAACAAACAAACAAACAAACAAACAAAATTTATAGAGGGTATCACTATATTGCCCAGGCTGGTCTTGAACTCCTAGCCTCAAGCAATTCTCCCACCTCAGCCTCCCAAAGTGCTGGGATTACATGCATGAACCATTGAGACTGGCTTCATTTCCTTGTATTAAAAAATGAGGGCCAGGCGCAGCGGCTCAGGACGCCTGTAAACCCAGCACTTTGGGAGGTCGAGGCAGGTGGATCATGAGGTCAGGAGATGGAGACCATCCTGGTTAACACGGTGAAACCCCTTTCCTACTAAAAATACAGAAAATTTGCCTGGGCATGGTGGCCGAGTGCTTGCAGTCCCAGCTACTCGGGAGGCTGAGGCAGGAAAATGGCATGAACCTGGGAGGCGGAGCTTGCAGTGCCAAGATAGCGCCACTGCACTCCAGCCTGGGCAACAGAGCATCTCACAAAAAAAAAAAAAAAAAAAAAAAAAAGAGTATGCACTTATTACTGTTATAATAAAAAATACTATTTTAATATGAAAAACTTCACTTTTAATATGTTTTTAAACCCATGCATGAAACTATCATTAGTTTTTCATCATCAAGCCATGGGCAGTTCCGTGAAATCCTAAAGAAATGGACAATGACTGTGATTAATTGGGTAGGAAAGCAACATAAAGGGCAAAGATGGCTGAACTGTGAGCATGAGATCCAAACCTGTAAAGTGATCCTGAACCAGTCATTTTTCCTTTCTGAGAGTTTCTCGTCCATATGTTGAAGAGTCGAACTCTCCAAAATTGACCCCAAATTTTAATGTCAACAATTGAAATTAGTAACCTGGGGCCAGGCGTGGTGGCTCACACTTGTAATCCCAGCATTTTGAGAGGCCTAGGCAGGCGGAACATTTGAGGCAAGGAGTTTGAGACCAGCCTGGACAACACAATGAGACCTTGTAAAAAAGAAATTTTTTTTTTAATTAGCTGGGCATGGTAGCGCGAGCCTGTTGTCCCAGCTACTCAGGAGGCAGAGGCAGAAGGATTGTTTGAGCCCAGGAGTTTGTCATTACAGTGAGCTACGATCATGCCACTGCACTCCAGCCTGGGTGACAGAGCAAGACACTGTCTCTAAAAATAAATAAAGTAGAAGAAAATAAAATGAAGAGCTTGGAGTGGTGGGTGGGAACTAGGAGGCAAGTCCTTTCCCTGGAGCCTCTGCTCTCAAGACGTCTTGCCTCCAGCCTCTTTAAGCCTCCTGGGAGAGCAGGTTCAGATTTCACATTTTCCCACTGCTGGATTTTTGGTTATGTGTTTTGAAGTTCATGCCTGAGAAACTTGAGTAGCATGAGTCTGACAAAGTTGCCAATGAGATTTTTGATGGTTGGCATACCAGTCAAAAATCTCAGTGACTTAGCACAAGAGAAGCTAAGTTTTTGCTCACACTACATGCCCAGAATGGGCAGGCAGAGGGCTCTGCTTCATAGAGAAGTTCCACATCATCGTACAACACAGTCTTCTCAACATGATGGCTTTAGGATATGCTGCGCAAAGAAAAGGGAGTGTACAGAGAATAGTGCATAGGGCCTTAACTGCTTCCACTTGGAGGGGACACACATTAGGTCCACTCACATTTCATTGGCCAAAGCAAGTCACACAATCATGCCCAACTTTAAGAGGATGGGAAAGTGCAATGTGTGTGCAGAAGGAGAGGAGAATCAGAAATATTGGCAAATAGCATAATGTCTACCATAGTTAGCAATTAACAAGCAGTTACTACTTCTTGGGCAAGTTGGGTGACTCATTCTGATTTGCCTAGGATTTTCCTACTCTTAGCCCGGGAAGTCCCATGTCTTCAGAGACTCTTCAGTCCCAGGCATGTTGGGATGGTTGGTCACCCTATGGCCAAGGCATAGTCAAGGTGCAAGAGAAGACTCAGTTCTTGTTCTTGAATGAGTTATAATCTGGGGTGCTTTCGTTTGACATTTGATCTATACATAAGAAAAAATGGGAAACAATACGAAATAGGTTTTATAAAGCTAATACCAAGTCGTGTGCAGGAGGTATTGGCATTAAAGGGAGACAAGATACCAAGGTGGGTGGGGATAGTCAAGGAGGACTTCATGGGGGAATACTACAGCCAAAGGATATTCATACCAAAAGGAATTCTAGAATATCAGGTTGGATTGGAATTTGATGCTTGGCTTCTACTGCTTGCAATTAAGAACACTGACTAATATAAATCTCTTGTTATAATTTCCTTTCTAGGTGCTTATGCAGCCTATGCTTAATACTTTCAGTGATGGGGAAATCACTACCCATCTTTTCATATCTTGGGGGAGGGGAGAAGGAAGGAGGAGTGATTATAAGAGGGAAGAACAGCATGAGTCAAGTTGGGTTAGGGCACGGAGGCTGGTGAGTTAGGCAATGAGGGATTCATGTTGTGTATAAAAGAAAAAAAGTTGGTGGTGTGGGCTCTTGGGGGGGCATATTGGAAATAATATGAGGATTATTCTCAGCATCTTTCATGAGAAAAATATAATATACCCATATGTAAAAAATTTTGCATAGAATTTCAGGCAGTTCAGGGAACCCACGCAGCCCATGCAGTGGGGCTGTGCTTGGATCCCAGGTGAAGAACCTCTCGGCTCAGTGGTCACTGAGTGGTCGGCTCGGTGGTCCCAATTACCCTGATTTGATCATTACACATTGTGTACATGTATGATATATCACATGTATGCCCAAAATATGCACAATTATTAAAGGTCTTTCTAGCTCTAAAGCTTTTTCTGTGTAGGTTCTTCTGATTGGGCCCAAATATTCCCCAAGCACATATCCTCTGCCCAGAGTGACTTTCTTCACAATCCACCTCTGTGGGTTATAGTTCTATCCATACATCGAGGAGTGGCTCCAATGCTCTCTCCTTCCAAGAGCCTGGCAGCACTTGTTCTGTGACTCTATGAGCACACGTGGCAGTTTTCCTCTGAGTTGTACTTGTTTCTGTGCTCTGGGTTTACTCCCTAATGAATGAAGGGCTATACAGCTCTGTCTCCTCCATCCTCACCCCATCCCATCCCACTGAGAGATTGCCAGTTGCCTTACTCAACTTCCATTCTTCTCTCTTCCGTAATTACAGAATCCTGATCATTCTTTGGGCCGGCAAAGTACTGGGCTAACAGGCTACTTACGCAGCTTTCCTTGCATCTAGGGGTGGCCGGGGATATGGAAGGGGAAATTATGGGTTGAGGCTTCCAGGAAAACTTTTAATGGGAGGATGACTCAGCTGGAAGCAGGGCTCCCCTGTTTTGTGCTCCCCCTTTTCCTGCCTGGAATACAGACCGGATGGCTGAATCCTGGCAGCCATCTTATTACCCAGTGCCAAAATAAGGAAGGAGTCTTGATCTCTGATTAACTTATGGTGCCCCAATACCAGCCTTGATCAACTACTTCCAAACCTTTTCACATAATAAACAACAAATTAGTTTAAGCCAGTAGGGAAATTATAGTTAACAATAATTAATTATATTTTTCAAAATAGCTGGAAGAGAATTGTAATGTTCCCAACACAAAGAAAAGATAGATGTTTGAGGGGATGAATATCCCACTTACCCTGATTTGATCACTGCACATTGTGTACATGTATGAAATAGCACATGTATCACATGTATACCCCGGATATGTACAACTATTATATATCAACTTACAAAAATGTTTTGAAATTTGTTTTAGCCAGTGCTGTTGAGATTTTGTTACTTGCAGCAGAGTGCAATTTTTAACCAATACATAGGTCACTAATTAAGGTTGGTTATATTAAATTTAATTAGAATAATTTACTCTTTGGGACACTCTGTAAAGCCCCAGCTTCAGTTCTGGAGATGGGAAATAAAGCTGTGTTGATTAAGGTTTCCTGGGTTTTCTGGACTCTGGATAGAAAGGTTGGTTTTGGCCAGGCACGGTGGCTCATGCTTGTAATCCCAGCCCTTTGGGAGGCTGAGGCAAGTGGATCACTAGAGGTTAGGAGTTCAAGACCAGCCTGGCCAACCTGGCAAAACCCTGTCTCTACCAAAAATACAAAAATTAGCCGGGCGTGGTGGCGGGCGCCTGTAATCCCAGCTACTCGGGAGGCTGAGGCATGAGAATCTCTTGAACCCAGGAGGCGGAGGTTGCAGGGACTAAGATTGTACTACTGCACCCCAGCCTAAAAAGAAAGGTTGATTTTGGCAGGCTCCTCTTGGAATATACTTGAAGAATGAGAACACCTAAAATTGTTGAGTCCTTAGAGTTCTATTGGAGTATTTCTCAAGGTATGGGCGAGCTCATTTGCTTCAGAAGCATCAGGGATTGGTTAAAGTGCAGTTTCTCTGGAATTCTCTCTCTCTTCCCCATCCACTGAATCAGGACTGAGGACAGAGTCAGAGGAATCTTCACACTCAAGGTTGAGCTTTACTGCCCCAGTGCTGGTGTGGGTCTCCTTGCCAGGGAACTGAATTGCTACATTGATTGGATTGGATTGTGTTGAATTAAATAAAAGGGCAAGTCCTTTGAAAGGAGAACTGAATCTGAGTAACACTATTTAGCAAGAAGCCATCCCTGCCTATTTTCCCAGGAGAGCTGTGGTTTGGGATTTGGGCTGCCTTGGGAGAGGCATCAAAAGATTCACTTTACCACTTTCTTTACCAAGAGTCAATTCATGTAAATCATGGTCGGCCAGTGCTTTCTCTGTTCAGTGAAGTTCAGATAAAGGTCCTTAAGGAGCTTGGATGGTAAGAGTAGGAGGAGCACAGAACATTACCTAGAAATACTCTCTCTCTCTCTCTTTTTTTTTTTTTTTTTTTTTTGAGACAAAGTCTCGCCCTGTTGCCCAGGCTGGAGTGCAGTGGTGCAATCGTGGTTCACTGCAGCCTGGACCTCCGGGGCTCAGGTGATCCTCCCACCTCAGCCTCCTGAGTAGCTGGGACTGTGGGCATGTGCCACCATGCTTGGCTAATTTTTGTATATTTTTGTAGAGACAGGGTTTTGCCATGTTGCCCAGGATTGTCCCAAATTCCTGGGCTCAAGTGATCCTCTCGTCTTGGCCTCCCAAAGTGCTAGGATTACAGGTGTGAGCCACCATGTCCAGCTGCCTGGGAATATTCTCTAGGGGAAACTGCACATGCCCTCCTTAAGTGAGCTGTAGGGTCTGGAGGCCACTAGGAATGAACAGGAGTGAAGATTTCATTACATCAGTGACTCTCAAAATGTGGACCAGGGTTTAACAGCATCAGCATCTCTCGGGAAATTGTTACAAAAGCATCAGACACCCTGGGTGTGAGCCTCAGCAATCTGTGTTTTAACATCTTCTCCCCATAATTGTGATGTGTGCTTATGTTTGAGAACCACTGCTTTAGACCTTCATGTCCTCCTCATGTCTGATAGATGTCTGATAGACTTAAAGAAAACGCACACAGGGATGAGGGGCAAAGTAGGGTCCAGGGCTCAGTGAGTTGAGGGGTAAGCACTATTTTCTAGGGTTGAGACATCCTTGGCAACACTGGGTATCTAGTGTCTAGACCACCCCTACCTGCATCCTTCGTATGAAACATGGTGGACTGTTTCATGAGCCAGGCCCTGAACCACCCCACATCTAGAGACCATAGGAGAATCCTTCCTTGCTTTGGAGATTCTGAGGCTCCCTTTTAGATACAGTCTTCTGATGAGCAGCATGTTGATTTACATGTAATTGAGTGAGCAAGACTCCAACATTAGCTTGGGTCTTTCCAGGCTCATAGCAGAGCTGGGTATTCACTTGTCTGGCTGCACAGTCAGTAAACTCCCTACCCCTCTACCTTGCCTCCCCCGATATACATCTCATCAGGGGACTGTCTGCACCTTCTGCATATTCCCACTGACGTCATGCTCTCAATTCTATCCAATTGCAAACACATTAACTGTATAGGCTTGTTCAGTGGATCCTCATTTCCAGCAGCCCACTTCATTCTTTGATTTGAAAAGTGAATATTTTTCAACCTATATAACCTGCTATTTAATCATAACTTAAGCAACCCTTTTCCAACAGACAACTATGCCTTGACCCCTCCTTCTGGAAAACCTGGCATTTACTGGTCCTGGGTCCTGATGCATCTTCCTTGTCCTACCCTAGTGGGAGGGTCTTACCCACATAAAACAATGGGAATGAGAGTTGGAGGATGGTGAGGTCAGCAACTGGGCTTTCCAAACTGAAAACTGGACCACTTGAGTTAGCAAAGAAATTTTGTGACTTACGTATATTTTTATTGATCCGATTCTATTCATGCATTACTGTTTGCCAAAATATTGGAATTTCTGGGACATTTAGAGGGATAAGGAGATAGAATAATATTTATAAATGGGAGTGGCCCAGAACATATGGGAGATGTACCTAGGTCTGCAGGTTAAAACCCAAATGTCTATAGGGCTAGGTAGGTACCTAAGTTAGAAAAGGCTAGTATAAGTTGGGGACAGGTGCAAACTGGGGGCCATATACCCATCCAAAAGGAGCACAGGGGGCTGCACTGCAGTGGATTGGTGTTAGAAGGAAATGGAGGCCCTGATTGGCCTGACCTTCTAATTTTCTAAGTGAAACTGAAAATCTTTTCTTTTTTTTTAAGAGATAGGGTTTTGATGTGTTGCCCAGGCTAGAGTGCAGTGGTTATTCACAGGCACGATCTTGGTGTACTGCAGCCTCAAACTCCAGGGCTCAAGTGATCTTCTGCCTCAGCCTCTCAAGTAGCTGGGACTCTAACTACATACCACCATGCCCGGCTCAATCTTTTTATTTTTATTTTTGGCAAGGTCTCGCTTTGTTGCCCAAGCTGGAGTGCAGTGGCACAATCATGGCTCACTGCAATCTCAACCTGCTAGGCTCAAGCGATCCTCTCATCTCAGCTTCCTGAGTAGCTGGAACTACAGGTGCATGCTACCACGCCCAGATAATTTTTGTATTTTTTGTAGAGATATGGTTTCGCCATGTTGGCCAGGCTGGTCTCGAACTCCTGGGCTCAAACGATCCTCCTGTCTTAGCCTCCTAAAGTGCTGGAATTACACGTGTGAGCTACTGTGTCCAGCACCGCGCCCCTTTTTAATGTAAAATCTGTCTTTCTCTTTTACACAAACACATGCACACAAATCACCATGCAAGCTAAACAAAATATTTGCAGGAGGTTACATTGCCTGTATTCCAGGTAGACAAATAATGCAACAAGGGTTATGGAAAAATACCATGGAAGCAAAAGCAGTGATTAACTCTGTCTGGGAAAGTGAAGGTCGGGGCAGGCTTCTCCAAGGATGTGATGTCTGAGCTGAGCTGTGTAGATTAAGCAGGGGTTCTGCTTGTCCACAAAGTGGGAAGAACATTTTATGCCCAGTATGGCACTCTCAGGGGGGGCCTCAGAGGCTCAGTGCAGCTGGAATGCTGGGGGAATGCAGGGAGTGAGGAAGATACAGATAGGCAGAGGCCTTGAAGGCCTGGCCAAGACATTTTTCCTTTATCCTGTAGGAGTGGGAGTGGTGTGGTCAGATTGGTGGTATCCAAGGTCACTCTGCGGCTCACGTGGAGAATGGAGAGGAAACGCTGTCCTGGAGCAGTCGAGCATCTACTGGAATGGTTCATGAAAGTGTGGGTAAGGATCCCAAAGGCACTTTGGTGCAAAATGATTGCAGCCTTGAGGTCCAGCTTGGGCCCTGTTCTCACAGAGCTCCCGGACTGATATAATAAGGTAACTACGGTGCACAGTAGTGTGGGGCGCCTTTGGGTAGGCAGAGAGCAGTTTCCTTTAGTCTTAGCCTGGGAGGCGGCAGCTAGCGTCAGCCGGCAGTGTTGTGGTTACCAGGGCCTTGGGTTACAACACATGTTTGTTTTTTAAAAACGTTGTGATACCTTTTAAATCAGAGCCCTGGACAGGATCCAAGGACAGTAGCAAGGACCAGCCCCCATGGTGCTTCTTAAAGAAGCAGCTGCAGAGAGAGGGAGGGAACCTTGGGAACCTGGATTTCTGGGGGAGCCCAAGTTCAGGCAGGGCTTGGAAGCTGGGCAAGGCTGGACGCAGCCTCCAGTTCACCCCATGCCTCCTCTTTCTTCCTCAAGTCGCTTTTGGGTCAGGAGCACTTGGAGAAGATGAACAGTCTTCCAAGCTGTCTTGGAAAGCTATGAGTGGTAGCTTTCCAGGAATATAGAGTCCAGCTCCTCGAAAGAAAGGAAGACCAGGCCGGGTGTGGTGGCTCACACCTGTAATCCCAGCACTTTGGGAGGCTGAGGCAGGTGGATCACGATGTCAGGAGTTCAGGACCAGCCTAGCCAAGATGGTGAAACCCCGTCTCTACTAAAACTACAAAAATTAGCTGGGTGCGGTGGCAGGCGCCTGTAATCCTGGCTACTCAGGAGGTTGAGGCAGGAGAATTGCTTGAACCTGGGTGGCAGAGGTTGCAGTGAGCTGAGATCGTGCCACTGTACTCTAGTCTGCGTGACAGAGCAAGACTCTGTCTGAAAAAGAAAAGAAAAGAAGGAAGGAAGGAAGGAAAGAAGGAAGGAAGGGAAGGAAGGAAGGAGGGAGGGAGGGAAGGAAGGAAGGAAGGAAGGAAGGAAGGAAGGAAGGAAGGAAGGAAGGAAGGAAAGAAAGAAGGAAGAAGGAAGGAGGGAAGGAAGGGAGGGAAGGCCTTTCAACTGGTCAAAGATTCAGGAGTCTGGCTTGACAAGGAGTGAGTGCCCCATTGCGGGAGGTATTCAAGCAGAAGCTAACATTGGTCAAGTGTGTTGGAGAAAGCATACAAGGGTCTGCTGGAGGAGGGGTCTGGAGGGAATAGAGTCAGATTTGATTGAGACTGGAAGAGATCTTCGTTGTAGTCCCTTTTCAGAGGCAAAAGTTATTCTTTTCTTTCTTTTTCTTTCTTTCTTTCTTTTTTTTTTTTGAGATGGAGTCTTGCTCTGTTGCCAGGCTGGAGTGCAGTAGTGTGATCTCGGCTTACTGCAGCCTCTGCCCCCTGGGTTCAAGCGATTCTCCAGCCTCAGCCTCCCCAGTAGCTGGAACTATAGGTGGGCACCACCATACCAGGCTAATTTTTATATTTTTAGTAGAAACAGGGTTTCACCATGTTGGCCAGGATGGTCTCAATCTCCTGACCTCATGATCCTCCCGCCTCAGCCTCCCAAAGTGCTAGGATTATAGGCGTGAGCCACTGTGTCTGACCAAAAGTTATTCTTTAAAGGAGTCAAGATTAGGTAGGGATTCAAGAGACTTTCACTCTTGTGCAGTGTTGGTGAGAATGTAAATGGTGCAGCCACTGTGGAAAACAGTATGGAGATTTCTGAAAAAATTAAAAACAGAATTGCCGTATGATCCAGTTATCCCATGAAAAGAGGTCTGCTCTCCTGTGTTAATTACAGCATTATTCACTAAAGCCAAAATATGGAAACAATGCCCGTCAACAGAAGAATGGGTAAAGAGAATATGGTGTACACATATAATACCCTCAAGCCAGGCGCAGTGGCTCATACCTGTAATTCCAGCATTTTGGGAGGCCGAGGCAGGTGGATTACCTGAGGTCAACAGTTTGAGACCAGCCTGGTCAACATGGTGAAACCTCATCTCTACTAAAAATACAAAAATTAACCGGGTGTGGTGGCATGGGCCTGTAATCCCAGCTACCTAGGAGGCTGAGGCAGGAGAATTGCTGGAAACTGGGAGGTGGAGGCTGTAGTGAGCTGAGATTACACCACTGCACTCGAGCCTGGGTGACAGAGCAAGACTCTGTCTCAAAAAAAAAAAAAAAAAAAAGAGAGAGAGAGAGAAAAAAAGAAAAGATTAAAAAAAAAAGAAAGAGTATTCAGCCTTAAAAAGAAGGAAATCCTGCCTTTTGTGACAACACGGATGAACCTGGAGGACATTATGCTAAGTGAAATGAGCCAGTCATGATGCCATTTATAAGAAATATCTGAAATCATCAAACTCATAGAAGCAGAGAATCGGATGGTGGTGGTGGTTGTCAGGAGCTGATTGGGGAGGGTACTGGGGAGTTGTTGCTCAGTGGGTATAAAGTTTCTGTTATGCAAGATGAATAAGTGCTAGACATCTGCTGTACAAGAGAGTGCCTGTGGTTAATAATACTTTATTACACACTTAAGAATTTAAGATGGTAGATCTCATGTTAAGTGTTCTTACCATAAAAAACAAAATGAAAACAAACAAAAAAACAAAGGGGCACAGGAAACTTTTGGAAGTGATGGATATGTCTATTACCTTCATTGTGGTGATGGTTTCATGGGTGTATGCATATGTCCAAACTCATCAAATTGTTCATATTAACTATGTGCAGTGTTTTTGTGTTTTGATTATACCTCAATAAAGCTGTTTTTTAAAAAAACAGAGACTTCCATTCTGATGCTTGGTTTGCTATTGACTTGCACTGTTACTCTGAATAATTCACATCCATTCACATTCCCCACCCCACTCTTTGCTCAATTCCTGGCTTCCAGTAAGCACTGCAAAGAATTGTTGAACAAATGGGTGAATGAGTGAATTAGTTGGACTGAGTATGAAGTTTACATTCACAATTGTGCATGTATGAGTAATTTTGGTTTTTTTTGGGGGGGGGTAAATGTCTATATCTTGAATTGCCATCACCATTATTTATTGAGAAATTACTATGATATGCTAAGGGCTTCATATACTTATCACTTTTAATCATCAGAACCCAGAAGGGAGACCAGATGGGCTACCACTTCCACTGTATTAATGAGGAAGCTCAGGTTTGGGGAGGGCAAGTCTCTTGCTTAGGGTCCTACTCTGGGATTCGAACGTAGGTCTACCAGACTCCACACCGGAGCTCTAAAGCCCAGTGGTAAATTACTTCAGCTTCTCAAAGAGATCTGTGACCCCAGAAGGGTGAAGAGAAAATGCCCTACTGCCCTAGAATCTAATCATCCGACAGACTTTGGGGGAAGGGTCGGGAATGGAGGAGAAAGCAAGTAAGCAGGAGCACAGGAGGGCAGAGCCCGAGCCAGTAAGGGCTGCTATTTACAGTAGCCCCAGAGCCCCCAGAGAGGATGATAAGGGGGCGGACTGGGAAGAGCCGTTGTAAGAGGAGCCAGGGAGCGGGAGGGTGCAATCTCCTCCCACGGGCCCTGCTGCCTCCAGCTCACCCTGTCGCCTGATGTCTAAATAAGGCGCAGAGGCACACTCCCAGCAGCTAAAAATAAACTTCTGCTTCCCCTCCTGCCCTTGGGCTCTGGCGACCTCCCCAGCCCAATCGGGGCTCTCCCTGGGCCCGACCGGCTCCCCCTTGGCCCCGAGGCAAGCCCTCGCCCGAGCTATAGAATCATCTCCCCAGAACCCCGACTGCAAGAACATCTGGACCAGAAGGCGGGGGGCGTGGGTCTCACTTGGCTCTGCATTGACAAACCTGGGCAAATCTCTTTTCTTCTCTGGACCTCAGTCTCCCCACACGTAAAATGAAGGCATTAGAATAGTGACGTAAAGCTCTAGCATTTTTGAATGAAGCCAAGATGCCACACTCTGGGGTCACATTTCACCAGAGTTTGCCCACAGGAGTTTTGTCGGTTCGGCAGATCCATGCAGAGGTTTTTTGTTTTTGTTTTTGTTTTAGACGGAGTCTCTCTCTGTCGCCCAGGCTGGAGTGCAGTGGCACGATCTCGGCGCACTGCAACCTCCACCTCCCAGGTTCAAGCAATTCTCCTGCTTCAGCCTCCCGAGTATCTGGGACTACAGGTGCCCGCCACCACGCCCAGCTGATTTTTTATACTTTTTGGTAGAGACGGGGTTTCGCCATTTTGGCCAGGCTGTTCTCAAACTCCTGACCTCAAGTGATCCACCCGCCTCGGCCTCCCAAAGTGCTGGATTACAGGTGTGAGCCACCACACCCAGCTCCAAGCAGAGTTTTTTGTTTGTTTGTTTTTGTTTTCATAAATATCGGAATTATCTGCCCTCTATTAAATATTTGGAGAGTTCACATGAAAGTGGATTTCCAGCTTGTCTTGAAAAATCTGGCCACATTTGGCCAGCGTGTGACCAACAACGAGCCTGAGTTGGATAGCGGCCGCCCCCTCTTGGCGACATGGATGTACTACAGGTGGCTGGAGGCATTCTTAACGTTTCTTCCAGCCCTGCAGTCAATGGTGTGTGAGGCGTCGGGAGTGATTGCAGTGAGTATCCTGAGTTCAGGCAGATTCTGTTTGCATCCCAGAGCCCGGGACACTGGTATTGCTCTGCCTGGCAAATGTTTGCTGAATTAGCCAGCTAATGGAATGCTTTGGAAACTGTAAAGGACCCATGATGATGGTGCCCCCTGCCTGATTTGGTGCTGGAGCACTGCTATTCCCTGTACTGGAATCTAGGTCCCAAGCCCTAAGGGAAAAGGTCCTCATACCTCACCCCAAACCCAACCCCATCCCTCCTTGGGAGGCATTAGACAATTAAGACTCTTTTGGGTACTGCCTGGGCCTTCCAAGACATCGGTGGGATTATCCTTCATTGGAAAACTGCTGGCACAAACAGCCAGGGTCTGCTAAACTCAAATAATCCTTGACAGCCACTTTGGAGGGACAAAAGGAAGAGGGTAGGAGGAGAGGTAGGAATAGTAGAGCAGAACTGTTTAAAGAACAGATTTCTGGTCAGCCTGCTTGGATTCACCCACCTTCTCTTGGGCAACTCATCTGAGATAAACACTTCACTGAATTAAAGAGTACTGAATTTGGGTGGGGTACTGTGGCTCACGCTTGTTATTCCCTTCTCCACTAAAAATACAAAAATTATCTGGGCATGGTGGTGGGCACCTGTAATCCCAGCTACCAGGGAGGCTGAGGCAGGAGAATCACTTGAATGGGGGGAGGGGGCACGAGGGCAGAGGTTGCAGTGAGCTGAGATCACGCCACTTCACTCCAGCCTGGGCAAAAGAGCAAAACTCTGTCTCAAACCAACAAAAAAAAAAAGAGTACTGAATTTGGACTGGTCCTCAGACATCACAGAATCAACTGATTTCAACATACAGTGTTGAGTGATAGGGCATAGGGAAGAGAATCTAGGAAGAACAGAGGCTCTGTCCTTCCTGTCCTGTTTCAGTCAGGAGAAGGGGCGGGGAAAGTTCTCCAGGCACCTTCCTTAGGGATAAATAGTTGACTCTATTTGTATCCCACTCCTACCACCCAATGGTGGAGAAAGCCAGTCTAATCTAGACCCTAGCTATTCAAACCCTGGGACTCAGACCAGCTGCTTTGGTGTCATGGGGAGCTAGTTAGAAATGCAAATTCTCAGACTCCACTCCAGACTTGCTGAATCATAATCTGCGTTTTAGTGAGATCTCAGGTATTTTGCATGCATGTTACTGTTAGGGAGGCCTTTAGAACAGTGGTTCTCAATATCAGCAGCATATTGGAATCCTCTGGGGGACTTTAAAAAATGTTAGTACATAGGTCCCAACCTGGTGTGCAACCTAGGCCTGGGGAGGGTTTCAAGCACCTTGATGACCCCAATGTGTAGCCAGCATTGATCATCACAGCTCTAGAAAAAAGCTCTAATGAGATGAAAATCTTTGGGAATCAAAACGATGCCTGCCTACACAAAAGCCACCCATCTTGGGCCCTCAGATTGAGGCTGGTGAGGATGCTGCTCCCAAGCCTGCCTTCCATAGCCCTGCCCAGCCTGCTTGACATCCCTGTTCCCCATTGTCCAGCCTCTAAGTGCTCTCCAGATTCAGACTGGTGAGGTGAGAAGGGGGTGGTTCTCTTATCAGCTCTTGCCCAGAGGTGTGGCCCTGAGCTAGGAGACTGGAAACCTGAATACTTACCCTAGCTCTGCTGTGTGGTCTTGGGCAAAGGTAATTTCTGTCTCTCACTAAGCTTCAGTTTCTTTTCCACTAAAATAACATCTAGTGTTCCTTTCATTTGTATACACATATATGTACAGAGACTCTCAAAGTTGAATGGGATTTTCTAGTTTGAACTTACCTTCTTACAAATGGGGAAACTGAGGCACAATAAGATTAAAGACTGCCTATAGTCAGAAACAACATCACCATTTAGAGAGAAATTTTGACCAATGAAAAATTATTCATTGTCTAGAACATACCCTTCTACATTCCTGTGAACCCTGAAAATCTGAGGTCTCAGTTAATTTAGAAAGTTTATTTTGCCAAGGTTGTGGACGAGTGCCCATGATATAGCCTCAGGAAGTCCTGACAACATTTGCCCAAGGTGGTCAGAGCATAGTTTGGTTTTATACATTTTAGGGAGACATGAGACATCAATCAAAGTATTTAAGAAGTACATTAGTTCCATCCAGAAAGGTGGGGACAATCTGAAGTGGGGAGGGAACTTCCAGGTCACAGGCAGGTGACAGACAAATGGTTGCATTCTTCTGAGTTTCCAAAGGAGGCAGTCAGATATGCATTTATCTCAGTGAGCGGAGGGTGACTTTGAATAGAATGGGAGGCAGGTTGGCCCTAAGCAGTTCCCAGTTTGACTCGCAGAGGCCAATTTTCCCTCCAATTTGCACATTTATTCCACTATTCCTGATCTATAAACGAATGTTGTTTGGATTTTCCTTGAACTGTTTATAACGTCTTACAGGTTCCCTCCCTTAGTGAGTTAAATACAATCTTTAACACCTGTTCATTTTATATGTGTGTGAGAGTTATGATATCTTCTTTTTGAAAATTATCTTTTAATAACAAGAATAGGCAAGATTTAAAACAAGATGTCCTGACTAAATTTGGGGTCGAACCCTCACAGAGACCAGGTGATACCAAAAATGGGAGCTGCATATGCTGTAGGGGCTGTGGAGGCTGCAGGGCCTGGCCCCACCTAGAGGGTGGTGGCAGCACAGCTTCAATGAACCGTTGCCCTGGGGAAAAAAGCTGGTGTTTCTAAATTGTCTGATTTTTCAGAAAAAGCTGGAAATCTACGGTTTAATGAGAAATCATTTTTTTTTTTTTTTGAGATGGAGTCTCACTCTGTCTCCCGGACTGGAATGCACTGGTGCAATCTTGGCTCACCGCAACCTCCACCTCCCTGATTCAAACGATTCTCCTGCTTCAGCCTCCCGAGTAGCTGGGATTACAGGTTCCTGCCACCATGCCCAACTAATTTTTGTATGTTTTAGTAGAGACGGGATTTTACCGTATTAGCGAGGCTGGTCTCGAACTCCTGACCTCCTGATTCACCCTCCTTGGCCTCCCAAAGTGCTGGGATTATAGGCGTGAACCACCACGCCAGCCGAAATAATCTTTTAAAATTGTACATTAGCAATTAAGTGATATTTTCTAAGAAACACCATGCAGACAAACAAATCATGTTTGAGGCTGGCATCACCTATCTGTGACCTCTACATCTGACCCACATGACTGCCACACACATAGTTGAGGTGTAAGTGTTACTGATTGAGGGTGTCCAGGTTTTTGGCGTTTTGAACAAAGAATTGGACAAAATGCACAAACAAAGCATGGAAAGAATGAAGCAACAAAAGCAGAGATTTATTGAAAATGAAAGCACACTCCACAGGGTGGGAGGGGGCCCAAGCAAGTGGCTCAAGGGCCCGGTTACAGAATTTTCTGGGGTTTAAATGCCTTCTAGAGGTTTCCATTGGTTATGTGGTGTATGGCTAGAATGAAGAGGCTAAACTGAAGTTATAAAGTTATTTACTTGGTATACACCCTATGTAAATGAAGAGGATGAAGTAAAGTTACAAAGTCATTTTCCATGTAAATAGGATATTTCTTGTCATAGCTAAAGTGTTTCAGTTTGATTTAGTTCTAGGAAGTCTTTAGGTTCACTGCCTCGGGGCGCTTTTCTCCTGCCTCCTATGCACTTTTAGCACTCAGGGCACACACACACACACACACACACACACACACACACCCCAGCCTTTAGATATTGGCTGGTCCCCAACAACACCCATACCCACCATACACAAGCATGGCTTGTAGGTTGTACACTGGGCCATATTATTTCAAGGCCCAGATCCTTGCCATGAATAGTAAGCTGGCAATAATTTCCAGTTTTTATGTTATGTTTTTTTTTTTGAGACAGGGTCTCGCTCTGTTGCCCAGGGTGAAGTGCAGTGGCGCGATCGCAGCTCACTGCAACCTCCACCTCCTGGGCTATGGCAATCCTCTCATCTCAGCCTCCTGAGTAACTTGAACTACAGATGTGCGCGGATAATTTTTTGTATTTTTTGTAGAGACAGGGTCTCACCGTGTTGCCCAGGCTGGTCTCAAACTCCTGGGCTCAAGTACACAAGCACCCACCTCTGCCTCCTAAAGTGCTGGGATCACAGGCATGAGCCACTGCACCCAGCCTAATTTCCAGTTTCCTAATCAATCACTCTTAGAAGGTGAGTTCTTCAGGGACAGAGGCCTTGCTTTTAATAATTGCCGCTTCTATGTATGTGTGCACTTATTATATGTATGTCAGATACTTTACATCACTGTATGTCAACCTTGGCTGCACATTGTAGTCACCTGTTTTTTGTTTTTTTTTAAAGTATCAATGGTTAGGTGCCATCTCGAGAGATTTAGATGTCTAGAGTGTGGCCTGGGGGTTGGAATTTTTAAAAGCTCCCAGAGGACTGCAATGTGAGGCTCTGGCTGGGAAGCATGGCCTGATGGTCTTGACCATGTTTAATTTTTCCATTGGCTCTTTTCCCAAGTGTTTCTCATTTCTCCCAGGGACAGTCAAAGCCCACCTCCTCGGAGAGCTCTTATCAGACCCCAAAAGGCAACCCACCCCAATTTGTGTTACTTTAATCTGATTTTTTTTGTTATCTAGTATTATTACTTGATGCTATCATCTTGTTTTTCTTTCTTTGCTGATTGCGCTTTACTAAGATTCTAATCGTAGGGGGATGGGGTGTGCCTGTGGGGGTAGGGGCAGGGCCTTTATCTTGTTCAGTAGTTGAATCGATGAGTCAGTGAGTGAATAGTTTATCACTGAGAGGTAGTTTCATTATTATCATCTTGAATCTTCATTTTACAAATGAGAAAACTGAGGTCGGAGAGGTTAAGACCCTGCCCAAGTTCTCTCAGCAGGAGGTGGCAGGGCCAGGGTGCAACCTGGGGTCTACCTGACTGGGAACATGTCCCTTCCCTTCCTCCATCTTGTTTATGGCTTGGTTTCCAGTCACTGTGTCTGTGACCTTCCAAAATTTCATCCAAATTCCTTTATGTGGAGATGCCAGGTACTCTCATCTGAAAGGAATATGCCACCGAGGTGGCTGGGAGAGTTAACCTTCCACTGCCTGAGGGTGTTGACCTCTTGTATGATAGTGGAGTGTGTCTGTATTTAGGAGTTGAGAGGAAGCGGGTAACTGGGTTGAGGGGACTTGACAGACAAGGAATGATGCTGGAAGGGTCTGTGCAGCCCCTTCCTATTTCCCAGTGACTCTGCAGGGCATACCGTGCTGGCATTGTGGTTACCCTGAGCAACCACCCAAACCTCCACCAAGAAGCAGAACCACAGGGGTGTCTCTCACCCGCATGTACCAAGGAGCGGAGCTACAGGGGCATCCATCACCTACACGCCCACCAAGGACCAGAGCCACGTGGGAATCTCTCATCTACACATATACCAAGGAGCAGAGCTACATGGGCATCTCTCACCCACATCCACCAAGGAGCAGAGCCACAGCGGCGTCTGTCACCCATATCCACCTGGAGCAGAGCCACATGGCCATCTCTCATATAATCTGTAGGTTCAGCCTTAGGAGAAGTGATGTCTAGTTTCACTTCTTCTATGTACCACTGGGCAAGTCCTCTTTCTCATGGATCTCATGAAGAGGTTGTGTTACCGGTAGAGGGTCTTGACTGCAACTTGTCCAGATTCTTGGCATTTTGAACAAAGAAATGAACAAAACGCACAGCAAAGCGAGGAAAGAAAGAAGCAATGAAAGAATGCAGCTGGGTGCAGTGGCTCAAGTCTGTAATCCCAGCACTTTGGGAGGCTGAGGCGGGTGGATCACCTGAAGTCATGAGTTCAAGACTCAAGACCAGCCTGGCCAACTTGGCGAAACCCCGTCTCTACAAAAAATTTACAAAAAATTAGTGGGGCGTGGTGGTGAGTGCCTATAATCCCAGCGACTCGGGAAGCTGAGGCAGGAGAATCACTTGAACCCAGGAAGTGGAGGTTGCAGTGAGCAGAGATGGCGCCACTGCACTCCAGCCTGGGCAACAGAGAGAGACTCCATCTCACAAAAAAAAAAAGCATGAAAGTGGGGATTTATTGAAAATGAAAGTACACTCCACAGTATGGGAGCAGCCTGAGCAGCAGCTCAAGGGCCCCCCAATACAGAATCTTCTGGGGTCCAGACACCCTCTAGAGGTCTCCCATTGGCTACTTGGTGCTCCCTTCATGTAAATAAAGTGTTGGCCCACAATCAGTCTGATTGGTTGCTGAAGCAACCAATAGGAGGCTGAAATGTCAAAGGTCGCCCTCCTGTGCAAACATCTGATTGGTTGCATAAAGCAGGACACAGTGACTAACGCACTTTGGGAGGCTGGAGACAGGCAGATCACCAGAGGCCAGGAGTTCGAGACCAGCCTGGCCATTTCTCTACTGAAAATACTTTTAAAATTAGCCAAGTGTGGTGGCAGGCACCTGTGATTCCAGCCACTCGGGAGGCTGAGGCAGGAGAATTGCTTGAAACCGGGAGGCAGAGGCTATAGTGAGCTGAGATCGTGCCATTGCACTCCAGCTTAGGTAACAGAGCAAGACTCCATCTCAGAAAAAAAAAAAAAAAAAAAAAAAAAAAAAAAAAGGCAACCAATCAGAGGTACTTTCAATTTCCCATCTGCTGTACAGACAAGGTGAGGTTTGCAAAGGGAGTAGCCTCTGGTCCTTTTGTTACTTAACTGTGGAAAGTTAGGGTTTTCATTTCAATTTAGTTCTAGGAAGTCAGTGTGAAACAACCTTAGGTTCCCTGCCTCCAGACCCTGTTCTGCTGCCTCATCTCATCCCTGAGAGACGTGATCCCCATAAATCTTTATGGAAGGCAGAGGGACTAATGGACTTTCTTCTGTAACTGCTTCATGCTGACTTGGGCGTAGTCCCTATCTGTTGGAGATCACAGAACTCTCTCCCTACTCTGTCTGGTGGAGACAGGGTGGCTTCTTGACGGCCAGGGGTGGTGTCTTAACTTGGAACTGGCTGGAAACCTTGTTACGTGATCATCTGAGGCTTGATAGTCTCTATGCAAGAGAAAATGAATTCAGTTAAAAGACTTAATGGGAACTTTGGGTGTGGATACCTATGCTGTCAGGAATGTTTGTTATAAAAATGAATTAAAACATTCAGCTTAATTACTACAAAGGAAATGATTCCATCCATTTGGAAGAAGGCAATTAAACTGCAAAAATAAAATCAATGACTACTATTATCCAGCCTACAGCAATTATGCAACAAAGACACCAAGGAAAATTGGTAGGCATTTACTCATCTTTTGGCTGTCTTCTAAACAGGTACTTCAGGGCTTCCACAAGTTCACAGGTGTAGTGGCTGATGGAAGCTTCAGGTTCCTGGTCCGGAGCTTCTGGTATTGCTGGTTTGATCCTTGAAAGGTGTACCCAATCTAATCCTTGCATCTAATCCTTGTACTTTGATGGCAGAAGGCATAGCCAGTATTACTGAACATGGTCCCTTCCATTTGGGTTGTAATTGTTGAACAGTTGATCCCTCCTTCTGTGTTTTAACAAGTACCTTATCTCCTGGCCTGATTTGGGGTTGCTGGTTAGTTCCCAGTAAGGGGAGCCTTTGAATTCCACACTTTTCTAAAGCCTGCTGAAATTGTCCTAGGTTGACTAGGTATTTTAAACTGGCTATTTCTAGATCAGTAATTATTAGTTAAGAATGGCCTTCTGTATAACATTTCATTATATTCGCTTATATTAATTTTTGCTCTAGAGGTATTATGGATCCTTAAGAGGGCGATGGACAGTAAGCTGACCCGAGTTTCTGATGTTTCCTGACATAGCTTAGCTAACACCTGTTTTAGAGTTTGGTTACCCGTTTCTACTTTCCTGGAGGATTGAGGCCTCCATGCTGAATATAAATGGTATTTGATTCCAAGAGCCTTAGCAACCGCTCAAGTTATTTGGAGATAAAGGACAGGACATTATCACTTTGGAGGCTCTGAGGTAACCCAAACTAGGGGATTATTTCTTTTAAGACAACCTTTATAATCTCATTAGCCTTCTGTGTTCTGGTAGGATAAACTTCAACCCAACCAGTAAAGGTATCTACTAGTACTAACAAAAACTTGTATCCTCTGCAAGCTGGCATATAGGTGAAGTCTAATTGCCAGTCTCCCCCTGGAAACTTTCCTCTCCTCTGGATTGGTTCTATTAGAGGGCGCATTTTGTTTCCCGGGTTGTTAAGTGCACAGAGTGAGCAGGCTTCGCAGACCTGCCTAGCCACTGAAGTTAGACCCAGTAAAGAGCTTGTTTACCATAATCAGAGTTGCATCCCTCCCAATATGGAAAGAGTCATGCAGGGCTTTTATAACTTTCTACTGGGCTGTCTGAGGGAGATATATTTTTGACCCCATATACCACCAGGATCCTTCTTTTTGTTCCCCTTGTTTCTTTATTAACTGTTCTTACTAACCAGTATTCCCCTAAAGGCTTTAGAATAGGTAAGATGGGGATATTGCAGGGAGAATTAAACAGGGTTTTAAGAGCCCATGGGTAAGTAATACCTCAACTATGGGTGCTGGGTCATTTCTCACTTCCTGCTTAATCGGGTATTATTTTTGATTAGGAAAATAGCTGGGGTCTTCAAGCTGTATTTTGACTGGCACTGCTGTTTTAGCCTTCCCCGGTTTTCTAGTATACAATGCCAGCAGGTTAACCTGTTTATTAATGTGGTCTTGGACATTGTCTGTATTTTTGGCTATTAGCAATTTCACTGGATGATGTTTAAATTGTAGTAGTGCCCTTATTTTAACCATAATCTCTCTTCCCAGCAGGGGGTTGGGTAGCTTGATACTACTAGGCATTCCTGTTGGAAGATTTGTTTCTTAAATTGACAAATCAAAGGATGAGTAAAAAATCTGGTTTGTGGTTTCCCTTCCATTCCTGTAACACTCATGGACCAGGAGGAAAGTTTCCCTGCATAAGCAGTAAGGACAGAGTAATTTGCCCCTGCATCAAAATGAAACTGAATTTGGGTGCCCACGACATCCAGAGTTACTCGGGGCTCCCCAGAGGTAATTGTAATGTTCCTGGACAGGGGCAGTGAGGAAGATCCCGGGCCCCTTCAGTCTTCACCTGATTCCTCCTTTCGCACTGCTAGAGTTTTGCCTAACCCAGCCCCTCCGTGGGAGAAAAGGCAGTCAATTCTCCAGTGCTAGGGTTCATGACTGGTGCCTTTGCACTGACAGCAGGGGCCTTGGGCGGGGAGGGGGGGTACTTAGTACATTCCTTTGCCCAATGCCTGCTTTTCTTGCATTTGAAGGAAGACTTGCCTTTGCTGGCATTATCTTTACGGTCCTCCGGGTTTCCCTTAGACACTCTTTGGGCGTTCAGGGCATCACCAATGATGGCTGCCATAATTTTGGCTTGCATCTTTCTTTACTCTGTTCTCTTTTTTCTTCCTCCAGGTCATGATTGTTATACACCATAAAGGCAGTATCAAGAAGTTGATTTTGATTAGTTTGTGGCCCCATCTGTAGCTTTTGGAGTTCACGTCAATGTCTGGGGCAGACTGGCTAATGAAATGCTGTGCCATTAATATTTTGCCTTTGGGAGAGGAAGGGTCCAGATTAGTATATATTTAAAGGCTTCCTCCAGCCTACCATAAAACATGGCTGGATTTTCCTTCTTGCCTTGTGTAACCTCCCATACTTTATCATAATTTACTCCCTTAGTTAATCCCTTTCTCATTCTTCCAAGGACAGTCTCAAGAAATTTAGCCCAGTGGTTCATTCCCATGGGGGTGTTATAGTCTCAATTAGGATCAGTAGTGGGAACTGTGTCTGGGCCTCGGTAATTGCCCTGAGGGTTTCAGGCGGATAATTCATCCACTTCCTTGCTGGCAGCCTCAAAGATGTGTTCCTTTTCTGAGGGAGTGTCAACAGGTCAATTCATTGCTAGGATGAATTGACTATCTCTCCATGAGAGATGAAAGGCTAAGGTCAAAGTTTGGAACCCATCTGCAAATTTCCTAGGATTCTCAGAACAGCTTCCTAGCCTTTCCTTACATTGTTGTATATTAGTTGTAGAGAAGGGGGCCTGCACTAGGACTGGCCCCTCAACTCCTGCTACTTCCCTAAGGTGTAGCAGGGCTGGAAGGAGAGTTGAATACAGGGTTCCCCTCCGAATGTGAGGGGGACTTAGTAGGGTCTCTGGTGTTTGCTCCTGGGCTGTATGGGAGTGGTCACTGTTCACTCTGAGAGACAGGTGGCCCTTGTAAGCGGGGGTCATCTATAATATGTAGTTCTCCCTTAGAACTTTCCTTTGTGGGGTGGGTTCTGGGAGTTTCACAGATTCTTAGGTTTTGGTATAGGGTCATGAAAGTCTGTACATACAAGATTTCTGGCCATTTGCCCTGCCTCTTGCAAAATAGGTCTAATTGCAGGATGATGTCATAATTAAGGCTACCATTGACTACCCATTTTTTCCAGGCTGGGCAGCTCATAATGGAGCCAGACAGTACTGCAGAAAAAAATTATATGCTTTCTCTTTAGATTGTCAGGGTCAAATTGATTCCAATGGTGGAGGATGTAGCCAAGCGGGCAATCAGGTGGAATAGGTGGAGAATTGCCCATAGTGGTCTGGAAAAGAGAAGAGGACTTTGAAAAGTGGAAGGCTCACCAGGTGACCCAAATTTTACCTGGGACATTCCTACTATGAACTTTCCTTAAGGTTTTCCCATGCCACTTAAACCAACCCTTTAACTCTTTCAATTTAGGCAACAATAGATTCCCTTTCATGAATTACCCCCACTCCCCATGCACCACACAGACCACCTATGATATACCTGGCCCCTCTGACTCATATAACCTTTTTGCATAGCTGGGTGGGTTTTCTGTCCTTAGCCAGTCGAGTAGGGGAAGGGAAGGGAAGGGAAGAATTTAGCATAAGAAAGTTTAAGTCACCTGAAACATGTGTGAGTTTGCCCTGAATGAGCTGCTGCTGCCAACCGAGACACAGGTAGGGATCAGGGACTATAATCAGAAAGGATAGAAAAGAGTCTTTCACCCTTCTGGGCAGGGCAGCCATCCCTGTACCCTCGTTGGCCTTCAGAGAACACTGGAGAGTGGCCCTGACCAGTTCCCCTCAATTACCAAGGAGTTACTAGGAAACAACCAGTGAAAGACTGAAAAAGCAAAAAAGGAAAAGAACTCCGAAAAGAAAGAAAGAAAGAAAGAAAGAAAGAAAGAAAGAAAAAAGAAAGAAAGAAAGAAAAAAGAAAGAAAAGGAATAGGACTCAGACAAATGAAAACAAGGAAAAAGACTCCTCACCCTAAACAGGCAGTGGTGGTCAAGTGCTTCGACATGGAAGCCTTTCAGTTTCACCAGACAGTGGCCCTGGCCAGAAACTTGCAATTTCCTCTGTGCTTAGGCGCCGCCCACTGAGGGTTCCGAGTTGGAAAGGAAGAGAGAGAGGGAGAGAAAGATTCCCCTGCATTAAAAGGGAAAAGGAGAAAAATCAATTCCAAGCTTTGGGCCTACCTTCTCTCCTGGCTGGCTTGCCAAAATATGTTTCCTGTAGAGGGTTTTGACTGAAAGTTGTCTAGGTTCTTGGGGTTTTTGAACAAAGAGTTGGAGAAAACACACAGAAAAGCAAGGAAAAAATGGAGCGATGAAAGAACAAAAGCAAGGGTTTATTAAAAATGAAAGTACACTCCACAGTGTCGGGGCGGGCCAAGCAGCAGCTCAAGGGCCCAGATACGGAATCTTCTTGGGTCCAAATACGCCCTAGAGGTTTCCCATTGGCCACTTGGTGTTCACCTCATGTAAATGACATGGTGGCCCACAATCAGTCTGATTGGTTAACTAGAGGACGAAGTGAAGTTACAAAGGTCACACTCCTGTGCAAACATCTGATTGGTTGTGGAAAGCAACCAATCAGGCTGAAGTGAAGTTACAAAGTTGCACTTCTATGCAATTTTAACATAGAAATTGAAATGTAGCATAGCAATTGAAATGTGCTTTCAATTTCCCAGCTGCTGCACAGAAAAGGTGGGGGTTTGCAAAGAGAGAGTAGCCTCTGGTCCTCTTGTTACTTAGCTGTGGAAAGTTAGGGTTTTCCTTTCAATTTAGTTCTAGGAAGTCAGCGTGAAATGGTCTTAGGTTCCCTGCCTCCAGACTCTATTCTCCTACCTCAGTTGGGCTAGATGAAAGGGAAGAGTTGATCAGAATGGGAGGATCATTAGGTAAAGTGTGGAGCTTAGTTAATAATAGTGTACCAATGTCATGCTCTCAGATTTTTTAAAAAAAATTTAATTTTTTATTCTTTTGCCACCTCCTTGTCGCTGGCAGTTGAAAGGACCCCCACGCCTGGGGGTCCCAGTTATGCACAAGCAGAAGCTCTGGGTCTGCAGCCTGAACCCCCGGCCAGGCCACAGGAGTCATACTCAACAACAGAAGAAACGAAGAGAACTTTGTACTATTTTTGCAACTTTTCTGTAAACCTAAAATTAATTCCAAAATAAAAAGTTTACTTTAAAAAAGATGATCAGGTGAGTTTTAAATTCTACACATGCATTCATGTACTCAACAAATTGTCTATTATGCATCAGGCACTGGGTATGAGTGCCTCAGTCATGATGCCACCCCGTGTGGAGTTCACAATCTTGTGGTAAGTTGGTGGTACCAGTAACCCTGTTTTATCTAAAAGCAAATCTCCAACTCGTGTATTAACCTGACGAAATCTTGGCTGTTGGGGTGTCTAAAAAGAAGTCTTGCTCTATCCCTTCCTAGCTGTGTGACCTTGGCGAGCTAACCTCACTGTGTATCAGTTTCCTCAGTCCTAAAATTGGGGAAGAAAAAAAGCATTCCCTCGTGAGTCCTTGGCATGCTTTCAAGCAGTTACTAAATGTTAGTTTGCAAAACAGCTATAATTATTAAAAAAACACGGATTCATGAAGTCAAGAGATCAAGACCATCCTGGACAACATGGTGAAACCCTGTGTCTACTAAAAACAGAAAAATTAGCTGGGCGTGGTGGCGCGTGCCTGTAGTCCCAGCTACTCGGGGCGCTGAGGCGGAAGAATCGTTTGAATCCGGGAGGCGGAGGTTGCAGTGAGCCGAGATCGCGCTACTGCACTCCAGCTCGGGCAACAGAGCGAGACTCCGTGTCAAAGCAAGAAAAAAAAAAAAAAAAACACGGATATGGGGAAGCGTAACACTGCAGAGAGCCTGACATTTTTGTCAAGAAAGATTTGGGGATGAAAACACTGAATCCGCGGTTTCCCAAAGGTCCTTCCTTTAGGAAGGAGGTGATGGTCCCGGCACGAGTGCACAAACCGCAGGTCCGCTCCATCCCCGGCCCGGCGCCGCTCTTCCCAGAAGCTCGGCTCCGCCCCGCCCCCGACTCCGCTCGGCCCCTTCTCGCGCCATGGCCCCGCCCCTCCCGTGCGCGCAGCTTCGCCCCGCCCTCGGGATCCCGTCCCAACCTTGTGCTAAGCTCCCTTCAGTTTCAGAAGCATTCATTCCTTTGCAGTCAGCTCCGCCCCTTTCTCCTCCAACTCCGCCTACGCCCCACAGAGGGAAGGCCTTAACACCTACGCTAGAGACATAGACTCCAATGAAAAGAGCGAGGGGGCGGAGCCGGGAGGAATCGGTCCAACTCTCGGCCGGGAAAACTCTGGCCGGGGCGGGGCAGGGCGAACCTGCCAGTGACTGGACTCAGCTTTGCGTAACCAATACAGGAAGGCATTTAAAGGCGCCTCTGCCGCCACAGACCTTGCAGTTAACTCCGCCCTGACCCACGCTTCTCAATGCAGTCCCTGATGCAGGCTCCCGTCCTGATCGCCCTGGGCTTGCTTTTCGCGGCCCCTGCGCAAGCCCACCTGAAAAAGGTGAGTGCACCCTCCTTTAAGAGGCTGTTTGCAGCCTCCTGGCCCAGCTACGGGTATGCGGGTCTGGCTGAGATATGGGGGTGGCCACTGCGTTATCTAGAGTTGGCTCTCTGCACTAGAGCCTTCCAAAGTAACTAATTATGGGATTCTGGTCTGTACAATGAGGGTGGCCTGTAAAGACTTGTTGTGCTCCAGGCCCTTTTTGGAGAGATTCATCTCACGTCTGCACTCTGCTGCCCTCTCTCCAAGCGCCGGAGTGAAAATGCAGAGAGCCTTAAAACTAAGGCATTGCCCCCAGAGATTCAGTCCTGTTACCCTGCACCTTACTCCTGACTGCCACTCCTTATGTCCCCATGATAAGGCCTGTTGCCTCATCTCTTCCCCTGCTCGAATGCCCTGAGCTCTTCCTTAGACGTAGGAGGACTTGAGAGCTTCTCCAGGCCAGAGGATCCAGATTTGCCCATCTGGTGACAAATGACCAGGCCTGTGACCCCGCTGCCCTTGGTTGTGAGCCACTGAGACAACAGTCCCCCTACCCTCCAAGCTTCCTCCTTCACTTCTCATTCACACCGTGCTGCAGATCCCTGGGAAAGGGAAGTTCTGTAATCCCTTGACCTGAAAAAGCCTAGTTCCTGGCTTATTGCAACTAGCTTCATAGATTCAGTCTATGTTGTTGCAAATGACAAGATGTTCCCCCTTTTAAAGGCTGAATAGTATTCTGTTGTGCATATATGCCACATTTTCTTTATGCATTCAATTTGATGGATAATTTCTTTATCCATCAAGTGTCTGTTGATGGACACTTAGGTTATTTCCATATCTTAGCTATTGTGAGTAATGCTGCAGTGAATATGGGAGTGCAGATAGCCCTTCGAAATTTCAGTTCGTTTGGATACATACCCAGAAATTTCAGTTCCTTTGGGTATATGCCCAGAAGTGGGATAATGGTTCATATGGTAGTTTTGTTTTATTATCTCACTTATATGCGGATTCTAACCAAGTTGAACTTACAGAAGTTGAGAGTAGAGATGGGGTCTCACTCTGTCACCCAGGCTGGAGTGCAGTGGGGCGATTATAGCTCACTGCAGCCTTGAACTCCTGGGCTCAAACAGTCCTCCCACCTCAGCCTCCTGAGTAGCTGGGACTACAGGTGTGGGGCCACTGAGTTCTGCTAAGCAGTAGGCTTTGAGATTTATTGCACACCAGGGTGACTATAGTTAGTAATGTATTACATACAGAAGCTCCTTAACTTTCCATGGGGTTACGTTCTGATAAACCCATCGTAAGTTGAAAATACCATTAAGTTGAAAATGGATTTAATACAACTAACCTGAGCATCATAGCTTAGCCTAGCCTACCTTAAACATGCTCAGAACATTTACATTAGCCTACAGTTGGGCAACATCATCTAACACAAAGCCCGTTTCATAATAAAGTGTTGAATGTGTCTCATGTGATTTATTGAAGACTGTACTGAAAGTGAAAAACAGTATGGATACTTAAAGTACAGTTTCCGCTGAATATTTGTCACTTAGGCACGATTGTAAAGTGGAAAAATGGTATGTCAAACCACAGTAAGTCAGGAACTGTGTGCATTTCAAAACAACCAAGAGAATACATTTCACATTGTACCCCGTAAATGTATACAACTGTGGTTTGTCAATTAAAAAAAAAAAACCCAAGACCAGGTGCAGTGGTGCACACCTGTAATCCCAGCATTTTGGGAGGCTGAGGTGGGCAGATTGCTTGAGCTCAGGAGTTCAAGACCAGCCTGGGCAACATGGCAAAGCCCCATCTCTGCAAAACATACAAAAATTAGCTAGGCGTGGTGGTGTGCACCAGTAGTCCCAGCTACTCGGGAGACTAAGGTAAGAGGATCGCCTGAGCCTGGGAGGTCGTGGCCGCAGCTGAGATTGTACCACTGCATTCCGTCCTGGGTGACAGAGTGAGACCTTATCTCACAAAAAAACCCCAAAAACAAAAAACCAATTCCATTGCCTCTTGGCTGCTAGCCAAGACATCAAACATTTCTGGTAGCAAAGGGATAGGTCCACCCCTGATCCCCTCCCTCCTACCATCTTGGAAGTGTTTGAGAGTGAGGAACAGTGCTGTGTAGGGGAAAGTGTGTGGTACTGAAAGCAGGGAGGCTTGGCTTCTGATCCCTCCCCTGTCTCAATCCCTGGATTCCCTGAGTCTTGGTCTCCTCATCTTGTACGATGGGTGAGATGGTGCTAACCTGAATCTCGTCAGTGAAGGGAAATGCATTCATTGATGGAAAAGTTCTAAAATCAGAAACAAATAAAGCCATATAAATCTGTGGGCTTGGCCTCACTGTGCCCCCGAGGCAGAAAGTCTGTTTTGCTTGTTGAATGAAGGAATGTGGAACTTTTGATTCCTTTCATTTGCCTGGAGAATTTATACCTTGTTCCTGAATATTGGCTGGGAATGTTTCTCTTGGCTCCAGGGCTGGCCGCTATGAGGTGGAGTCTGGCTAGAGGCTGCTAGCTTACCCTACAAACTTGTTCTCATTTATGCTGTGGGTATGGATGCCATCTCAGACTAGGTCTTAGATTGGCAGTTTTGAAGAGGCTCTGAGACATTATAAAGGTCACTCAAAATCACACAGCACCTACATCTCAGGGCTCATGTGATTCAGAGGCCTGACCTTGAGTCCCTGGGCCAGATAAAAACTGGGGGAGCGGGGGGTGACAGTGAGTGAACATCAGGAAACCTGAATTTCAGTTCCTCTTCTAGCATAACTGATCTTGTGACTACGGGCTGTGATGAGTGTTAGATAACAGGGGAGGATATCTAGCCCCATGCTAGTCATATAGTAGATGCTTAATAGACTATAGTGCTATATAGTGGCTGTCATTTGTTGTACACATACTATGTGCTATGTATTGAGCTATGTGCTTTTTTCCTAAAAAAAAAAGATTTGGAATAATTTTAGGTTTATGGAAAAGTTGCAGCGGTGCGTGGTGGTTCACCTCTATAATCCAGCACTGTGGGAGACCGAGGCAGGCAAATCACTTGAGGCCAGGAGATCGAGACCATCCTCAACCTGGCCAACATGGTGAAACCCTGTCTCTACTAAAAATACAAAAATTAGCCAGGCATACACCTGTAGTCCCAGCTACTTGGGAGGCTGATGCAGGAGAATCACTTGAACCTAGGAGGCAGAGGTTGCAGTGATCTGAGATTGTGGCTGCTGCTCTCTAGCCTGGGTAACAGAGTGAGACCCTGTCTCAAGAAAAAAAGAAAGAGAGAAAGAAAAGTTACAGAGATAATATAGAATTTCTATATAATCCTGACTCAGTTTCTCCTGTTAGCATCTTACATGTACATATCTCCAAAACTAAGAAACCAACGTTAGTACATTACTGTTAACTGAATTCTAGACTTTGTTTGGATTTCACCAGTTTTCCCATTAATGCCCTCTTTCTGAGCCAGGATCCAATCCAGGGTACTGCATTGCCATTTCATGACACATATCATTGTAGTCCCCACTCTTCTCTGGCCTATGACAGCTTCTTAGTCTTTCCTTGTTTATTCATGAGCCTGACAGTCTTGAGGAGTTGTGCCCTGTGCTTTCTGTATACAAACATCTTGCCCTCACAATAGTCCCGTGAGAAGATACCATTATGTCCACGTAATAAATGAGGAAATTTTGAACCTCTAAGGGGTTAACTTAGCCATGGTCTCAGCTAGTGAGACTGGCTGAGCTGGGTTTTAACTCATACCTGTAGTACCCATATCTCTGCCTCCAGAGCTGTGCCTTTCCCCTCCGTCTTGTGCCACCCCTTCCCACTTGTTGGCCTAGGCTGGGATGACAGATATCTGGTGACCAGCCTGGCCTTGGTGGGCACTGCTAATCCATGACACCTCCCTTTCCCTATGAGCCTGGACTCAGCAGCAGAATTTGTCACTACAGAGACAGCTAGCCGGGCACTACCCTTAGGAAGCCATCTTGTTACGTCTCCCCCAGGACCTGGGGAAAGGAGAGCTTAGGAGAGGGGAAGGGATTCTTCTCCAATAGGTACTCTGGACTCTGGATACCCTACCCCCACCCCCAGCCCGGAATCAATCCTCTGTGTGGATCAGACTGCCTTAGAATCTGTGAAGCAGCCCCACCCAGAAAACTAGTCCTGCTCCCATGTTGCCCTCCAGCCTGACTCTTAATTCCAGGCATTCTTTCCCTTGACCACTTTCAGTCTGTTCACAACCACAAATCACAGTGTAGCACTGGCCTTCAGTGGGGTTCCACGCACCTATAGTAAAAGCAACCTCCCGATTATGGCTTGTGGGGTCCTGCATTAAATGACCCTGCCACCCCTCCAACCTCATCTGGGTCCCTCATCCACTACATTTAGCCCATGGCCTTCTCCCAGTTCCTAGAGCAGTCAAGCTTCTTTGTGCCTCGGGGCCTTTGCCTGAGTTCCCTCAGCCTGGCCTGCACTTACATGTCTGACTCCTCATCCCCCAAGCGTCCAGCTTAAGTATCACTTCCCCACCACCCTATCTAAGTGAGTCCTTTGTTGCTGTCAGCATTACCTTCTGCTCTTTTCCTTTGTGGCACTCACAAATCACAGTGGGTGATATTTATTTACATTAGACGGTAAGCTCCTCAAGGCAGGGCAGGAGCCAGGTGTGATTGTTTACCACTCTTGCCACAGTACTTAGCCCAGGGCCTATCATCATTGCTCCATAAATATTTGTGAAATGATTGTTGAAGGAAACATTTATTGGCAACTATCCTGTCCTGCCTTTCTTAGTCATGACATGACCTTTCATTCCAAGGGGTAGGAACCCATTCCTAAAAGCTCAGCTAAAGGGGAAGTTTATTACAGAGCTACAAGACATCTCATGGAGCTGCCGGCAGGAAGCGGAGGCTAGGATGCTAATGGCTCCCATTTAGTGAGCCGGCTCGTGTGCGTTGTGCCTGGCATTGGGTTATGAGCTTTACATACATACTCTAGCCCTTGCAACATCCTGGAGAGGAAGGTAGAAATGCCTCCAGTTAAAAGATGTGGAAATTTAGACTCCAAAGGTGAAATTGGCCTATAAAATCACATGGTAAGTGTGGCAGAAATATGATTTCCACCCCGGGCTGTTTGGCTAAAGTTGTCATTCACCCATGTCTCTCCAAAGCTGTGCCCTTCACTGCTACTCCATACTGCTTTTATAGATAGGGAAGTGGGACTTCATCTGTTCCGTTTTCCACAGACCAACAGAGCCTGTAGCTCTTATCCCTTCATTAACTTCTGCTTGGTCATGGATCACAGATCTAGATGGTCTGGCCTCAATCCAAAAGTTAGGATCCAGGCCGGGCGCGGTGGCTCAAGCCTGTAATCCCAGCACTTTGGGAGGCCGAGACGGGCGGATCACGAGGTCAGGAGATCGAGACCATCCTGGCTAACACAATGAAACCCCGTCTCCACTAAAAAAATACAAAAAAATTAGCCGGGCGTGGTGGCGGTGCCTGTAGTCCCAGCTACTCGGGAGGCTGAGGCAGGAGAATGGTGGGAACCCGGGAGGCGGAGCTTGCAGTGAGCCGAGATCGCGCCACTGCACTCCAGCCTGGGCGACAGAGCGAGACTCCGCCTCAAAAAAAAAAAAAAAAAAAAAAAAAAAAAAAAAACAAAAGTTAGGATCCAGTGACAGCACAAAAACCCTGTATCCCCAGCCTTTTATGCCTTAATTCCAAAATTGGGCAGAGAGAATCTGTCAGCCTAGCTGGGGTTAAGTGATCCATCTTGATCCAGTCAGTGATGGGAGTATTGAAGGTGGGCATCAACTTGGGGGTGTGGGACTGGCAGGTTTTCTCTCTGAGACAGGGTGTGGATGGAGGGAACGCCAACAGTCTCTCATAGGTGGCCTCCAGGGGGCTGGGAGAGGTGCGAGTGGGTGGGCAGAGAGTCTTCACGGTGTGGGAGGTGTTCAAGATCATCAGACAGGCCGGGAGCGGTGGCTCACGCCTGTAATCCCAGCACTTTGGGAGGCCGAGGCGGGGGGATCATGAGGTCAGGAGTTCGAGACAGGCCTGGCTAACACAGTGAAACTCAGTCTCTACTAAACAAAATACAAAAAAATAGTCGGGCATGGTGGTGGGCGCCTGTAGTCCCAGCTACTGGGAGGCTGAGGCAGGAGAATGGCGTGAACCCGGGAGGCAGAGGTTGCAGTGAGCTGAGATCACACCACTGCACTCCAGCCTGGGTGACAGAGTGAGACTCTGTCTCAAAAAAAAAAAAAAAAAAAAATCACACAGGGTCCTGTTGGAGTGCAGAGTGGTGGTCACATGCAGTCACATGCAGATGTAGTGGTGGTGGAATCAGGAGACCTGGGGGATGTGGAGGAGGAACAGGAGGAGCAGCTCAGCAGAGGGGTGGCGGGTGACCCTAGTGGGCACATGACCTGAGAAGTGGGATGGGAAGAAGACACTGGTTAGGACTGGGGAAGTCCATTCACTGGGGATTATTCATCAGCAAGTGATCCACTGGGGATGTTTTCATGAGTGTCCTATTCCTTCCTGAGTTAATCACCTGCCCCTTGAGAGTGGGATTTCAGATGCCGTTAGATTTCCCATTGTGTTTTGTGTTTCCCATTGTTCCTGGCTCTGGGTTGGGCGTGGGGTGTGACATGAACAAGGTCCTGGGTGTGGGCTGCAGAGCTGAATCCTCCAGGAGCTTGCCCTCTGCTGGGATCCCAAGGCTGGCTGGAGAGGAGCCGGCAGCAGGGAGGAGGGAAGTCAGAGAAGGTGCCCACCAAAGGACGATTAGGTCAGTCTCCGGTTTTGAAGTTCCAGGTCTGTCATATCCTGCCTTATAATTTACAGTATACTTTTGGGAGATTATGTCTTTTAAGTCTTTTAGTTTAGTCCTGCCTATGAAATGAGTAGGACAAGTGTTATCCCAGGTTCATAGGTATGGAACCTCATAGAGGAGGCTCAGGGACGGGGGTGCCTCACCCAAGGTCACGCTGCCAGGAGCTCGTTTTTCCTGTGATCTGTGATAGTTTCTTTTCAACCTTTTTCTTCTCCTCCTTCCTTGCTGCCTGATTGTCCCCGGCCATCCCAGCTTGGTAGCTTCTCCTGGGATAACTGTGATGAAGGAAAGGACCCTGCGGTGATCAGAAGCCTGACTCTGGAGCCTGACCCCATCCTCATTCCTGGGAACGTGACTGTCAGTGTCGTGGGCAGCACCAGTGTTCCTCTGAGTTCTCCTCTGAAGGTGAGCCTGGGGGTGGGTAGGGAAGGGGAGGTGCAGGTCTGGCCAGCAGGGGCACTGTGGCATGTATGCTTGGGGAACGGTGAAGAATTTCAGAATCCTGGATTCCCAGAGAATAGTACAGGACATGTAGATTCAGACACTCTTTCACAGGTTCATGGAATCTCAGGATCATGGGATTGAAAGGAATCTCTGATGTCAGCGCCAGCAACTTCCTGGTGAGGGCAGGAGTGATGGATACCTTGCGCCTGGCAGGAGCGTCCTGGCCTTCTCTGGGCCTGATGGCCAATGGCTCGTTATTGTCTGACTACTCTGGTTGGCCAATTCGGTTTTGTTGTTAATTATAAAATCGATATACCAATTAGCCAGTAATATGTAGTCACTTTAGAAAACAGAAGTCATCAAAAAATAAAATAAAATAGGCCAGGTGTGGTGGCTCACGCCTGTAATCCCAACACTTTGGGAGGCTGAGGTGGGCGGATCTTTTGAGGTCAGGAGTTTGAGATCAGCCTGGCCAACATGGTGAAACCCCATCTCTACTAAAAATATAAAAATTAGCTGGGCGTGGTGGCATGTGCCTGTAATCCCAACTACTCAGGAAGTTGAGGTAGGAGAATTGCTTGAACCCAAGAGGCAGAGGTTGCAGTAAGCCAAGATCGCACCACTGCACTCCAACTTGGGTGACAGAGTGAAATTCTGTCTCTAAATAAATAAATAAATATCACTTGAAATCTCACTACCTAGTGATAAGGGGTAAGCACTTTTAACATCTTACAGGATATTCTTTGCAACTTTCCCCCATACAATTACATATATGACATACATATTTATTTTTAATGGATGTGTATAATAGGCGGTGCTCATTGTAAATGTCCTCCAGTAATCTAAATCCTAGAGATAGTCAGTGTTTGCTCTTTAAATATCCAGTCAGAATTTTTATGTGTTTGTAAATATATATACACTTATACTCATGGGATTATATGAGATGTGCTATTATACTTGCTTTTTTTTTTTTTTTTTTTTTTGCATCATACTATATGTTCCATATCTGTTTCCAAGGATTAGGTAACTCTACTTAGTCAATTTTTTGAGTTATATATAACCCAATCATTATTTAATTATTTTAATTTATTGTAATTTTAGAACAATGTCTCACTCTGTTGCTCAGGCTGGAGTGCAGTAGTGTGATCATGGCTTACTGCAGCCTTGGGCTTAAGGGATCCTCCCACCTCAGCCTCCTGAGTAGCTGGGACCACAGGCGCATGTCACCATGCTTACCTAATTTTTTAATTTTTTATATGGAGACAGAGCCTCCCTGTGTTGCCCAGGCTGGTCTCAAACTCCTGGACTCAAGCAATCCTTCTGCCTCAGACTCTCAAAATGTTGGGATTATAGGCGTGAGCCACCTCGCTCAGTCCACCCAATCATTTTTAATGGCAGAAATATTCTGATGTGGATCTTTCATAATTTGTATAACAAGTCTATTGTTGAACATTTAGTTTGTTTCCAGGGTAAGTTTTGTTTCTTTCTTTGTTTGTTTTGAGACAGGGTCTTACTCTGTCGCCTAGGCTGGAGTGTAGTAGTGCGATCTCAGCTCCCTGCAATCTCTGCTTCCCGGGTTCAAGCGATTCTCCTGCCTCAGCCTCCCAAAGTGCTAGGATTACAGGCACCTGCCATTGCATCCCACTAATTTTGTATTTTTAGTAGAGATGGGGTTTCACCATGTTGGCTAGGCTGGTCTTGAACTCCTGATCTCAGGCAATCTGCGTGCCTCGGCCTCCCAAAGTGCTAGGATTATAGGCTTGAGCCACTGTACCTGGCCAGAGTATTTTTTGTTTGTTTTTTGTTTTGCTATAATAACCACCTTTGTAGAAATTATTCTTACAGTACATCTTTTTATAATTTTCTGATTATCTAGATACACAGTTTTTAGGTCTTTTGATACTTATTGCCAAAGTGCCTCCCAATGTTTGAACCAACTTGCATCATTCCTAGTGAGCGCAGATGTCTATTCATAAGTTTATTTGCCTTTTGTATTTACTTTGGGAATAACCTGTTTGTTTCCATCCATTGACTATTTTAGGGGTGTATGTTTTTATATTTTCTTAGAAAACAATGAAGACTTTTCATATATCCATTGCAACACCATTTATTATGGTCCTTTCCTCTCTAGCTAAAATTGCTACCTTTATATGCTGTTCCTCTATGCCCTTCAGTCTGTTCCTGATCCAGATCTATTCTGGTACCAGTTTTGTCTTAATTATTTAGAAGATTCCTGATTTGGAATCTGTGTTTCTGTCATTACCCTTAGACCTGTCTTAATCACAGCTCCTACCTTATGGGCTTTCCTTGAGCAATACCTGAGTTAGAAAATAATGTAGAGAGTGCTTTGCACAGGGCCTGGCACCCAGGACGTGCTCAGTACATGTTAGATCTTGTGAACATTTCGATTAGTATCTGTCTTATCCTGCAGCCTCTTGACCCAGACACAAGTCCCGGATATGTGGCGGCTTTCAGCTCCCCTGCACCTCCTACCAAGTCTTTTCCTAGCAGAGTCATTGTATTTCCATTATGGTTCCTCAAGCGATAGGGGGTCAAGCCCTGTACCCTTGGATCTGGGCCAAAGGATGGAATCATTCCCTATGTATGGACACTGGACTATTTCTCTGCCAGGGTCACACACATTTATTTGTGTGCTCCCTCTACTGAATCTAGAGTGTGGGCTCTCCTGGTAGGCCATCCGCCATGCTCCCTCTGCTGCCATCACCATGCAACCACTAATGGCGTTTCCAGGGACAGGGCTATGCAACTGACTTGGAAACAAGCAGCTGGCAAACCCCCTCTTCTGCCCTCAGCCTGCTTTTCCTGGCTTCTTCACAAATCATTAAGCTGGGTTTTACTCGCTACTCTTCTTTTCCATTGCCTCATTACCTGTCATAAATTTGGGCCTACATAACCTCCTCTGTCTTTACTGTCACTTGTGCTTAGTAAAAATTGGCCTCAGATCCCCTCTGCTCCTTCTCTTTCCCCAATTTATTTATTTATTTATTTATTTATTTTATTTTATTTTATTTATTTTATTTTATTTTATTTGAGATGGAGTTTCACTCTGTTGCCTAGACTGGCGTGTAGTGGCACAATCTTGGCTCATTGCAACCTCCACCTCCTGGGTTCAAGGGATTCTCCTGCGTCAGCCTCCAGAGTAACTGGGATTATAGGTGTGCGCTACCACGCCTGGCTAATTTTTGTATTTTTAGTAGAGATGGGGTTTCATCACATTGGCCAGGCTGGTCTCGAACTTCTGACCTCAGGTGATCCGCCTGCCTTGGCGTCCCAAAGTGCTGGGATTACAGGAGTGAGCCACCACGCCCAGCCCCCAATATTTCTCTTCTATATATATATATATATATATATGGTTCAGTTCTTTTTTCAGATATGTGCATATCAACTATTAGATGAAAGCTCTTCTGACCACTTGCTGGGGAGAAGAGACGATGAGGCACAAAGGGTCTCAGGAAAGGTTGCAACTTGCCCCAGGTCACAAAGCTAGTTGTTAGCATGGACAAAGCTGGTGTGTTTATCTTGGGGTTTGGTTCCTGAGCTTTTACTGGCAGGGAGGTAGATGTAGTGCTTGGTGTATTTGCAGGGGAGGGGAGAGGAGTGCTGCAGATTCAGTTCCAGAACTCTCCCCTTGCCCAGCAGACCCGCTTATGAGAGCTGCCCAGAACTAAGCTCTAGATGAGCCTGGAGCACTCTTGGGGTCCGTGGGGCTTCGACCCCTTGTTACACTGAGGCCCAGAGGAGAGTGACTGCCCAAACCCAAGAAAGCAGCTGCCATCCTCTCTTCCTCTGATCTTGCTGTAGTGAAATTTCTTTAATCAAAAGTCAAATCTGCGACCTGGGTGGATTTGACCCCAGCCGCAATTTTTAAAAGTTAGATATCCCAGATTCCATGGCCATGGGTAAGACTGGAGCCTGCTCAGGAGCTCCCTTTTCTCTTTTGACTTGCTCCATGGGATCCGGCATAGCCACTGCCCAGCCCTCCCTCAAGTTCCAGCCTGTGGGACCCTGGTTTTCCCATCCTTGAGAATTGTAAATTGTCACTGTATTTGTCTTATTCCAGCCTTTCAGGCCTGATAACTTGGCTCCCCCAGCACCCAAAGTCATATACATGCCTGGGCTCGTTACTCCGCCTCGCTTCCTTTTCTGAGTCATAGTAGCAAATAGATTGAGAATCAGAAATGAGCCATCATTTGTAATTTCCGAATGGTAGGCGTGGCTGCTGCCTTAGAACCCTCTGTTGACTTCAGTTCAGTACACTTCTTGTGTCGTGCTGGTCCTGTGCTGGGGGTAGAAGTAGAGATGAGGGAGGCACTACCCCTTCTGGTAGATGCAGCCCTACAGGTTCCAGCCTGGTGGGAGGATCGCTGGCAGGACTTGTCCTCCTCTGCTGCATGCTCTCGCTCAGGGCATAACTGGTTCAAACATTCTCATTACGGTATTGGCGACACAAGGAGAGAGTATTGGCTAAGGAAAAAGGCAGGGCAGAAATCACGGAGGAGGAAGCTTTTGATTTCAGGCACTGTGCGAAGTGCTTGTATTTCCCTCTCAATGGGACCTGTGAGAGAGGTGGGCACTCTAAAATATCCCATTTTTGAAGATGAGGTGAGGCTGAGGTTCACGCCTATAATCCCAGCACCTTGGGAGGCCGAGGCAGGTGGATCATTTGAAGTCAGGAGTTTGCAACCAGCCTGACCAACATGTTGAAACCCCATCTCTACTAAAAATACAAAAACATTAACTAGGCGTGGTAGCTCATGCCTGTAATCTCAGCTACTCAGGAGGCTAAGACAGGAGAATCACTTGAACCCAGGAAGCAGAGTTTAGAGTGAGCCAAAATCGTGCCACTATACTCCAGCCTGGGTGACAGAGTGAAACTCTGTCTCAAAAAAAAAAAAAAAAGGTAAGGGGATGGCCACTGAGAGAGATTAAGCAACTCACCCAAGGGGACAATAAAACTAGGAAGTGGCAGAACTAGCATTCCAACCTAGGCCCTCTGACTTTTCCTAGGCAGCGGGGTAGAAGCAGGTTTGATGAGAGAGAGGAGGGCTGAGAGGGTGCTGTGTGGCCAGTGGTGGAGATAATGGGTATGTCTTAGCAGCAGATGAGGCCAGTGAGAGGAGCAATTTGAATTTGTCCACTCAGAACACAGGATGTGCTGACTTCTTTGTTCTTTCTGGGCCTGGAGGAAGGCAGGAAGGCAGCTAGTATCTTGACATCTGGGGCATCTGGAAGACTTGAGTCTGTGGCCTGGGAACTAGCCTGAGCCCAGCAGCCTCTGAGGATATAAGTGCCCATCCAGGATTTATCTCTTAGAAACAGAGCCCCAAATAAAGTGAGCCTAGAGGCTGGGATTCCTAGAATATTAGAATGTCAGAGCTGAAAGGGATCCTAAAAATGTGATTTCTTGCCATAACGCCGATAAGGAATCAGATATTTGAGAAAGCTAATTTCCTAGTACTCTTTCCTTAGAATTTTACCTTGATACCTTTGGTGGGTGATGGACATGGTTCTAAAGGACAACTCATTTGACACTAGAGGCAACTAATACATGGTGACTGTTCAGCACGTGCCCGGCACAACTGGGACATTCGCCATGAAATTCTGGTCACTTCCTCCTGGTCAGCTTCAACCTCCAAAACGGGAGCAAAGTCACGACAGCATGGAGGTGTGAAGTGTGCTCTAGAGCTTCTCACCCAGCTCGACTCCAGGCACAAGAGTCTTTTGTAGCTTTCCCAGCTGAGTCAGGGACCCCCCTACTCCTTGCGGTAGCTCCATCTGTTGTAACCTAGCTATGATTTTATACCAGTCCCAAGGTGATCTTTCTATACATTCCTGTTGTTCTTCATTCTGTCTTCTGTGGCTGTAGAGAGAAAATGTGACCCAGGAGCAGCCAGTTGGGTTCATTTTGGTAACCAGCTCATCAGTTGGTAGTAACTACCTGAAGTCCTATGCAGAAAAGGATTCTGGGGCGGAGACTGGGCTCAGAAGGAAAGCCCAGGAAACAATGCCACAGTTAACCAATTAGCAGTTAGATGACAAGTGCATTTCAATGCAAGTGTTAGAGTCAATCAATGGGTAGTGACCACCTAAATAATTCTAAGACTAAATCCCAGCACTTTGGGAGGCGAGGTGGAAGGATTGCTTGAGGCCAGGAGTTCCAGACCAGCCTGGGCAACAAAGGGAGACCCCATCTCTACAAAAAATACAGAGTGAGCTGGGTATGGTGGCATGTGCCTGCCTGTGTTTCCCAACTACATGGGAGGCTGAGGCAGGAGGATCAGCTGAGCCTAGGAGGTTGAGGCTGCAGTGAGTGCAGTGAGCCATGATACAAAAAAAAAAAGAATTCTAAGTCTATGTATAGTTCAGTGTAGGGGGAAAATTCCCATTTGATTATTAATGTCTGCCATGGGCACAATAATACACTATACTCACACATGGGCCACAGTGTTGCCATTCCTGGAACAGACTGTCTCTAAGATCTCATCCAGTTAAAAATTCTTTGATTAAACTATATTGCTGCTTTTTTGAAGAGACAGAAGAGCTGGTATGTTTGCCCTGGAATTTATACTTATAACCTTTTTCAAACCTTTTTTTTTTTTTTTTTTTTTTTTTTTACCAGGTGGAGTTAGTTCTGGAGAAGGAAGTGGCTGGCCTCTGGATCAAGATCCCATGCACAGACTACATTGGCAGCTGTACCTTTGAAGACTTCTGTGATGTACTTGACATGTTAATTCCTACTGGGGAGCCCTGCCCAGAGCCCCTGCGTACCTATGGGCTTCCTTGCCACTGTCCCTTCAAAGAAGTAAGTACTTAGGGAGGAGAGAGCGTTACCCCTGTGGCTAAAGAGATGGGGTTTGGAGAGAAGGGTCTTTGCATTCCCCTCCTTCAGATCTGCATGTCTCTGGATTTGTAAGCCAGTGTGACCTATCAGGAATCACTTATCTTTCGGGAGCCTCAGTTATCCATCTATGAAATGGGAGACTTGAACTTAGACATGATCTTCAGGGCCCTTTTCCCATAATAATCCATGCTGTACAGTGCTATGGCAGTCTCTAATCTTGTGTGGTGGTTTCGAGAATGGGAAGAGGGGTGGTAGTTCATGGCTACAATCCTAGCAGTGGCTCTAGGAGAAAGACCCCATCAGTAGGCTCCCACTGACTGGCTGTCCACTGGCTTTCCCACAGGGAACCTACTCACTGCCCAAGAGCGAATTCGTTGTGCCTCACCTGGAGCTGCCCAGTTGGCTCACCACTGGGAACTACCGCATAGAGAGCATCCTGAGCAACCGTGGGAAGCGTCTGGGCTGCATCAAGATCGCTGCCTCTCTAAAGGGCGTATAACGTGGCATCTGCCACAGCAGAATGGAGCAGTGTGAGGAAGGTCACTTTTCCTCTGTTTTGTGTTTGCCAAGGCCAAACTCCCCCTCTCTGCCCCCCTTTAATCCTCTTTCTACAATGAGTCCGCTACGCTCACTGAAAATCATTTTGTGCCACTTACATTTTAGGCTGGGACAAGCAGCCCTGACCTAAGGGAGGATGAGTTGGGCAGTTCTTGATAGCCCGGGGCATCTGCTGGGCTGACCATGTTACTCATCCCGGTTAACATTCGCTCTTTCTCTCTAAAGAGCCTCGTTCATTTCCAAAGCAGTTAAGGAATGGGAACCAGAGTGTTTTAGGACCTGAAGAATCTTTATGACTTTCTCTCTCTCACTCTTTTTTTTTTTGTCACTAAGTTAAAAGCAAAGTGAGAGTATTAACGTTTTTGTTCTCCTCCAACCCCCTGTTACAATGAAGGGGCGAAAGTATTTGCTCTTAGTTTATTCCTCCCTTAACTTCTGTGACTAATTTTAATTTCCTTTCTAGATTTGCCCAATTAATACTAGGGTGCAGTGTATCCTGGAGAGGTAGGGTCGGGGGGAGGAATCCCTTGGGGGAGATATTAGGGGTGCTCCGTTGTTTACAAACTCAGGTTCCCGCAGGGCTTAGCAAGAGACTTAAATGAGTGACAAGAACCATGAGAAACAAGTTGCTTCCAGGCTTGATTTCGACTTTTCCCTTTTTTTTTGGAGACAGAATCTCACTTTGTCACCAGGCTGGAGTGCAGTGGTGTAATCTCGGCTCACTGCAACCTCCGCCTCCTGGGTTCAAGCGATTCTCCTGCCTCAGCCTCCCAAGTAGCTTGGACTACAGGCGCCCACCATCACGCCTGGCTAATTTTTGTATTTTTAGTAGAGATGGGGTGTCACCGTGTTGGTCAGGATGGTCTCGATCTCTTGACCTCGTGGTCTGCTCACTTGGCCTTGGAAAGTGCTGAATTACAGTTGTGAGCCACTACACCCAGCTGATTTTTCCTTTTTGAGTAAAGATACTATTACAATGTAAATATTTCTTATACAGAAAGTCACAGCACATGTGCCCATTGATACAAGGCCTCTGAGGCCTGGTCTCCAGTTGGAAATATAATTAAGGGTGACAAGGACTGGAGTAAGTTGGAGAGTGCATAGCGAGTCTGTGAAGACAACTGCTACCTAGCTATGACCAGTCAGTGCCACATAAGAATGGTGTGGGCCCAGTATTGCCAGATACTGGCAATATTCCAGCCTGGTGACAGAGTGAGACTCTTGTCTCAAAAAAAAAGTTTCATTGTTTACTCCTAGAGAAGCCAAAAATCCAGATTTGTATATGAAATCTTACCATTTTAAAAGATTGGCAGCTAATGATTTTTTTAAAAAGCTGTGCGGTGTGATGTATCCCAAACGGACTGGCTCATGGGTGGCCACTTCACAACCTCTGATCTCAGACCGTGCATGCTTTGTCTTCTTAAGACAACTCCTGTGGCACCAGTTCTCCCTCCACAGGGCCAAAGCCATAGAGTCCGGTCCCAAGGAGAAGGCACTTCCAGTGCTAGGAGAGGTATGGACAGCCTCTCACCTGTGAGCTGTGGCTGCCTCAGTCTCAGAGTCCTGTCGGGTGAATGAGGCAGATGGGCAAGAGTTAGCTTCACCAGCAGCTGCTTTTGGAGCAGGGGTCCAAGGAAGAGAGGGTGGCCTCGACATCAAACTGCCTGGATTTTTCTACCACCCTGTTACACCATAACAACTTCTGAACCACACACCAGCCCTGAGTTCTGGGCTCATCTGAAGCCTGGAATAGCAATAAATCTTTTTAACTTGCTGACAGTTTCTCCCTTGCTTTGGTTCCAGATTTCACTGATCACATTTCAAAAGTGTTTTTGGGGTGGGGCTCTTTTGGTTGGAAGGGTTTGTTGGAACGGTACAGGTGAGCCGAGGCGATTCCAGGGACGGACCCTTCTACTTATGTCGCAGGAGCTTGCTTGTTGTCTCTGCTTCATCGCCATCCAGTTCCCTCGTTTGCTATTTTGCTTTCCATCACATCATGACTGCGGAGAGTGAAAATCACCTGGTGACCATTGAACAGGCCCCAGAGACAAAATCTTTTTATCTGAGGAATTTAAAAGGGAGCAAAGACCACCTGGTGACTATCAAACAGGCCATGCAGAGGCAAAACTCCTTATCTGGGGAAAATAAGAAGTAATTAGACTTTCCTATTATCTAAAGCAGGCATCTGGTTCCAGATTTCTTTTCCCCGAAAAAAACCTTACAAGTAACTAAAATTTCTGGCCGGGTGCCGTGGCTCATGCCTGTAATCCCAACACTTTGGGAGGCCGAGGCGAGTGGATCATGAGGTCAGGGAGATCGAGACCATCCTGGCTAACACGGTGAAACCCCGTCTCTACTAAAAATACAAAAAAAAAAAAAAAATTAGCTGGGCATGGTGGCAGGTGCCTGTAGTCCCAGCTACTCTGGAGGCTGAGGCAGGAGAATGGCGTGAACCTGGGAGGTGGAGCTTGCAGTGAGCCGAGATCGCGCCACTGCATTCCAGCCTGGGTGACGGAGACTCTGTCTCAAAAAAAAAAAAAAAAAAGTAACTAAAATTTCTGTACATCTCCGGAATGCGATGCTGAAACTGACGGTGCAACCCCAAGGTCCTGCTTTAAGGTCCATAAATATCCCTAAGGAAAAATCCACCGTGGTATGCTCAGTCATCTCACCAGGGCGCCCCACTGCAGTCTTCTGCAGCATTCTTCCTTTCTAATACCTTTCCTTTTTCAAACCTATACTGTTGTTGGTGAATTATTTTTACCCACCCACGAGTTGACCACTTCTCAATGCTGGGGCTCTGACACTTCGCCTGGCAATGACCTTCACAGCTGTTTCTCTCTGTTGGATCTTCCAGCCTTATTCTCAACAGTTGCTTTTTAGTTCACATTCTTCACCGAATCTCAGTAGCTCAGTTAATCTTTTTATGTCTGCTCTGCTCTTGAGTCATATGTTCCTTGAGGTTTCTTAGGGTTGGGGTATGAGGAGTTAAAGGTGGCATCTTCAAGCGCAGGTCAAAGCAGACTTTTTAATAAATGGTGCTGAGCCAACTGGAAAGCCACTTGGAGAAAGCTGAGGTTAGACCTATACTTCACACCATATGCAAGAATGAACTCCAAGTGGGTCCAGGATCCAAATGAAAGAAAATGAAGCCATATAAATACAGAAGGAAACGTGGTGGAAATATCCAGTGGCAACAAAATGTTGACACATTTGACTACATAAAGAGAAAAAAAATGCTTGGTAAAAACACAATAAAATCAAATGACTAAATTTATCCAGCCTATATCATAGATGAATAGTTAGTATTCTTACTATATAAGGAATTAAAAATTAAGGGACAAAGGACCAAAAACTTGATAGAAAAACTGGGAAAAGACATGAACACACATACTCATGTAAAGATATAAAATGGCTCTTTAAAATGAAATATTCGAACTAACTCATTAGAGAAATGTAAATTGAGATAATACTGAGATACCATTTATCATCTCTCAGACTGATGAAAGAAAGAACAACACATTCTGTTAGGCAAGGCTATAGGGAAACACACTGTCATCACTGTTGGTGGGAATGCAAACTAGTATGACTTTTCTGGAGGGGAATTTGTCAGTGCTTAATAAATTGCAGAAGCATTTATCCTTTGACACAACCATTTCCACTGTGGGAATTTCCCTTGAAGATGCACCTCCAACAGTACAAACATACGGATGCACAAGATTACTCATTGCAGCACTCTGACTGCAAATATTGGAAGCAAAGTCATGTTCATATACACGAGAAAGGCTGAGTAAACCATGGCACCATGGCATACTCACATGGAATATTACTGAGCTGTAAAAAAAAAATGAAGATCTTTATGAATCGGTATAGAGTTATTTTCAAGATACATTAAATGCAAAAAGCAAAGTACAAAAAATAGAATGTGGTACTTTTTATGTAAGAAAGAAGGAGATGTAAGAACATGTATCTGCTTGTTTATGCAAAGTAAATAAGGAAAGATTGGCCAGAAAGTAATGAGCTCTATGGATGGTAGGTGGGTGTAGAGTAGAAAGAAAGGAGAAATCATAATGGTATAAAGGAGGTAGGGATGGAACACTGCCGAGTGTATCTGAGTATATTTTGTTCAACTGTGACTCTTAGAGCCATAGTAATGTTTCTCATGCCCCCAAAAGTAATTAAAGTCAACCAGGATATGAGGAGAGTTCAAAATGAAATACAAACAGTAACAGATGAACTTAACTGTATTTCAAATGCAGAATACAACCACATTGAAGGAGGTGGGCAAGGAAAATAAGAAGTTATAGCATTTTGATGGGATACTTGAAAGAGAAAAGAAACAGTACACAAATACCAGCGTCTAGTTAGCAAATTTTTCACAGAAGCAAAAATTAGCAACTCAGGAAGTCCTTTACGTGTATATTAGAATTGGGAAAATAAATATATGGTAGGTAACGACAACATGGGGGACATATTGAAAGGACACAGGAACCAAATTGAACCTCCCTCAGTGGCCAAATCTTGGGCAATTTGAGCAATAAAATAATGACAATAATGGGTTATAGTCCACTGACTAAAAATACACTATAGAATCCCATACACAATGGAATCACAAATGTAGAAGGAACGATAGAAATAGAAGAAATGGCTGGGTGCGGTGGCTCACACCTGTAATCCCAGCACTTTGGGAGGCCAAGCCAGGTGGATCGTCTGGGGTCAAGAGTTCAAGACCAGCCTGGCCAACATGACGAAACCCCTGTCTCTACTAAAAATACACAAAATTAGCCAGGTGTGGTGGTGCGTGTCTGTAATCCCAGCTACTCCGGAGGAAGGAGAATCACTTGAACTCGGGAGGTGGAGGTTGCAGTGAGCCGAGACCGTGCCGCTGACCTCTAGCCTGGGCGACAGAGTGAGACTCCATCTCAAAAACAAACAAAAAAAACACCATTAGGCAAACACCCTAGGAATAGTTGTTGCAGACAAACACCTATGAATGCCAAATTAGTGAATAGAAGTATGATGGAAAACAGGATTTTGCATGATTTTAAGATCTCTTCACAAGATACTAATTACAAAGGGAAAAACAGTCACTATAGTGAAGAAACCTGACAGAAAACCACCTTAACCAAGTGATCAAGTTAACATCACCACTAATGGTGATACCACGTACCTTCCACGTACCTTCCAGGCATACTGATACCACGTACCTTCCAGTATGATGCACTGAGAAGGGCGCAATGTCACTTCTGCGGAATTGTCAGAAATGTGCAGTCTCAGTGCAATCATGAGAAAAGATCAGACAAGCCCAAACTGAGAGACACTCTACCAAATAATTGGCCAGTACGTTTTGAAAGTGCCAAGGCCGTGAACAATAAGGAAAGACTGAGGAACAGTCATGAACTGGAAGAGAATAAAGAAATATAACTAAACGCATTGTGAGATTCCCGATTTGGATGCTGGATTAGAAAAAGGACCAGAAATAGGATTTCATCAATGTCAGTTATTTGGTTTTGATCATTGTACTGTGGTTATGTAAGATGTTAACATTAGGAAGAGCTGGGTGAAGGATACATGGAAACTATTATTTTTGCCACTCTTTGAAAGTCTAACGTTTTTCAAAATAAAAGTTTTAAAGATATATTGCTGAAGTTTTCATTTTGAGAAAAAGAAGATATGAACCTTGTATTAGTCAGGGTTCTGTAGAGGGACAGAACTAGTGGAACTAACAAAAATATAAAGGGGAGTTTATTAACTCACTTGATCACAAGGTCCCACAATAGCCCATCCGCAGGCTGAAGAGCAAGGAGAACCTGCCCGAGTTCTAAAACTGAAGAGCTTGGAGTTTGACGTTTGAGGGCAGGAAGCATTCAGCACGGGAGAAAGACGTAGACCGGGAGGCTAGGCCAGTCTCTCTTTTCACATTTTTCTGCCTGCTTTATATTCTGGCCACACTGGCAGCTGATTAGATTGTGCCTGCCCGGATTGAGAGTGGGTCTGCCTTTCCCCAGCCCACTGACTCAAACGTTAATCTCCTTCGGCAACCCCCTCACAGACACACCCAGGATCAATACTTTGTATCCAATCAAGTTGACACTCAGTATTAACCATCACAAACCTGCTGTCATGTAACTGCAGTACAGGAGAAGGGGGTGAACATTTATGCAGAATCTGGGTTAGTGGCTGAGGTCAGAAAGGGTTTTCCTGAGGAAGTGCTAGCTGAGATCTGGAAAATGAGGAGGATAATTGCTCCATATTCTATAGTAAGGTTTCCATATGTTCCTCAAAGCCTTTCCTTCTCCAAGTTCATGGTCTGGATCCCAAAAGAGCACAGACTTTATCTTGGCTGATAGCTTTCTATCTAGTGGTAGGATATTCTTCGCTGCCTCTCCTTCATGATAACACAGCTACCTCACATCTCCTCTGAGAGGCTGTTGTTTGGCCTCTGACCATTGGTGAATGGACGATATGTTACAAAGGGGGAATGCTGCTAATTCCAGCTGAAATGCCTGTTAGGCAGGTCATAATATCAATCATCTAATAGAAGGTGAAGTTGAAAATTGATACTCTACAAATATTCATTATACTGTAGAGTTATACTTTCATTGGTGTTACAGTTTACAATGAAAAGCTTTTAGAAGGTGGCATTTCTACTAGAGTGAAACAAATCGTCATTAATACTTTCCCCCTTCAAATAAATTTTCTTTAGTTCTGAAATCAATACATTATTTGTTTAAAAAATGCAACAACACAGGCAAGCAAAAGAAAAATATAAAAATTTGACTGGGCACGGTGGCTCACGCCTGTAATCCCAGCACTTTGGGAGGCTGAGGCAGGTGGATCGCTTGAGCCCAGGGGCTTGAGATTAGCCTGGGCAGCATAGTGAGACCCTGTCTCTATTTTTTAAAAATATATAAATACATAAAAGAAAAAGTGTAAAATTTTACTCATAATTCAACCCACTTGGTGAAAATTCCTATGACAATGTGCTGAGTATTCAAAATTATTTGACTGTATGCATGTAACTGATTTAAAAAAATGGAATCATGTTTCATATTCTATTTTTAACAGCTTTATTGAGGTATAATTGACATATAATAAATGCCACATATTTGAAGTATCCAACTGATAAGTTTTGACACGTGTACCCTCCTGTGAAACCATCTTCAAAATCGAGACAGTGAACATGTTATCCATCCCTCCCTCTCACCCATCTCATCTTCCACTGACCACTGAGCTGCTCTCTGTTACTACAGATTAGTTTTCATTTTCCAGGCTTTTATATGAATAGAATCATCCAGTTCGTATTCTTTTTTTGGTATGGATTTTGTCATTCAGCATACTTATTTTAAGATTCATACATTTTATTGTGTATTTCAACAGTTTGTTTCTGTTCCTTGCTGAGGGATATTCCATTGTATGGATACATCACAATTTGTTTATCCATTCTCCTGTTTGTAGACATTTAGAGTATTTCCAACTTCTTTGCTTTTATAAGTAAAGTTACCATGAATATTTTTGTACCAGTCTTTTTATGGATATATATTTCTTTTTTCTGGAGTGGAATAGTTGGATCATGTGGTAGGTATATGTTTACGTTTTAAAAAGACTACAAGATGTTTATCAAACTGATTGTAGTACTTTCTATCCACATAGCAGGGTGTGGAATTTCAGTTACTCCACCTGCTCACCAACACTAGCACGGCCAGTTTTTTGTGGTTGGTGGATAAGTTAATTTCTTTTATTCATTTTCAGAATATCAGACTTGATAGAGTCCTTAATAATCCATTAGTCCACCCTTCACTTCATAGACTGAGAGATGGGGAGGAACTTGCCTGAGGGCCAGTAGGAAATCAGTGGTGGAGACAGTGGTTGGACAAAATTACTGCTGAGTTCTGTTTGTGTTCTCTCTGTGACTCTTCTACTTAGAATATGTAAATAGAAAATTCCCCTTGCCCAACATGCACTTTTCTTTTTTTTTTTTTTTTGAGACAGAGTCTCGCTCTGTCACCAGACTGTAGTGCAGTGGTGCGATCTCGGCTCATGGAAACCTCCGACTTCCTGGTTCAAATGATTTCTCCTGCCTCAGCCTCCTGAGTAGCTGGGATTACAGGCACCTGCCACCACGCCCAACCAATTTTTGTATTTTTAATACAGACGGGGTTTCACCATGTTGGCCAGGATGGTCTCGATCTCCTGACATTGTGATCCGCCCACGTCAGCCTCCCAAAGTGTTGGGATTACAGGCGTGAGCCACGGTGCCCAGCCACACTTTTCTAAATCTGATGCTTTAAGGGCAGCTACTGCAGTGTGGAGAAAACATTACTTTTGTATTTATGCTTGGTCTCTGTTTCAAGGGCTCTTGGGGTAAGTGGCATCCCTTTTCCATAAAATGAGGCTGATAATACGAATAGTTGAATCTAATTTTGGTTCAGAGGTACAAAAGGCCATCCAAAAAATATAAAACCAAAAAAGGTGTAACCTGAGAGACATCAATGCTAACTTTTCTCATCTGCATTTCTCTTGGAAAGATAAAGAAGACACTAATTAATATAGAGATGTTGGGATTTGATGAAGGTATATAACATCCACATGGAAGTCAAACTGGGGATGGGAAGAAGGGAGAGCTATTAGACTAAAAACAGATAATTATGCATAGACACCTGTGGAGTTGGCCATGGAATGGTTGATGGGTTGGGTCAACTCATAGAGGGCTTGGTATGTCCCAAATATACACCCTAAAAGGCCCAGGATGCTAATCATGATGTCCTTGGCAAGGGTGACACAGCTCATGTCCTCAGAGTAAAAGATGACGATCTCCAGGAGGGCTGGGATGATGAGGGCCAGGGCGCTGCTGCTCACGGAGCCCACCAAGGAGATGACCAGGTCGAGGCGGGGGATGAGGATGGCTGAGACACCTGCAACGAAAGGAGAAATTTAGAATCACTGAATGTGCCTGCAAAAAGGCAGCTCAGAAACAAGCCATTGCTTTGGAGTCCTAGAATTTCACAGATACCTAAGCGACCGCTTTGGAGAGGTGAGAGGGAGCCTACTGCAGGTTTTGGAAGGTCAGGCAACTCCCACCCCTGTCTTAACTACAAATACAGATGCTCTCCTTTTATATTTTATCTATTGGATTTTTTTTTTTTTAACCTATAATCTTTACTGGAAGGGCTCCTCTACCACTCATCTGTTATAACCTCTTTACTGTAGAGATGGGGAAATCTGGAGCTCTAAAAGGAACAGGACTTATTCAAGGTCACACAGAGCTGAGATGAGAATCCACTGGGATGCCCAATCTAAGGTCCTTTTCACTCTACTATGCTGTCTCTCATGTGTAAGAAATAACTTGGTACACAGTAGGTGCTCAATAAGTGCTTGACTCTTGCCCAGGCTCAGAACCAATGTTTGTAGTATCTATGTAATACAGCTTTTGTCTAGAAGCAAGGATGGATTAAAAAAATGAGAGATGCTTCTGCTGCTGTCCGAATATCAACCACTTCTTTTTCTTTTTCTCTCTCTCTCTTTTTTTTTTTTTTTGTTGAGATGGAGTCTCATTCTGACGCCCAGGCTGGAGTGCAGTGGCGCGATCTCGGCTCGCTGCAAGCTCCACCTCCCGGGCTCAAGTCGTTCTCCTGCCTCAGCCTCCGGAGTAGCTGGGACTACCGGCGCCCTCCATGGCGCCCAATTAATTATTTTGTATTTTTAGTAGAGACAGGGTTTCACTGTGTTGGCCAGGATGGTCTCCATCACCTGACCTCGTGATCCACCCACCTCGGCCTCCCAAAGTGCTGGGATTACAGGCGTGAGCCACCGCGCCCAACCTCAACCACTTATTTTTCTGTTCTTAATAGGATCATAGTAATGAAGCACGCCATAAAACACGAAGAGAGCATTAGCTATCCAACCCCTATCCCTCTCTTCTCTTCACACTCCTAAATTTCCATCTCTTATACACATGGTGAACATATAGTATCACAGATTTTCCAAGGGAGTCCAATTTCAATAATGTTTGAATGAGTAAATATATAATTTATATGATTTAATTTTATGCAAATTTATTATTTTAAAACAATTATTACATTGATGTATAATATATGTACATAGTTTTGGGGTACGTGTGATAATTCAATATATTTATATAATTAGTAAAGATCAAATCAGTGTAGTTGGGATATCCATTACGTTAAATATTCCAATCATATGATTTTCCTGTGAACAAAATAGAGAAAGCCTGTTCTGGAAAGCATCCATACGAGCTTGCTGGATCTTTAAAAAAATCACCTCTTTCTGAAATTGCTCTGACACATCCAATCTGAGCATGAGAGAGACTCACAGACTCTCACGGCTAGGAGTGCATTACCCTTCTGATGGAAAGTCCCTGTCCACAGCTTTCCTTCATCCGATGCTTAATAAGCTGCTTACAGAGAAAACTCAGCATCAGTCTTCCAGGAAAGTTCACTACCAGGGGGTAGAGAAGATATATGCAAGAAAAGCTATAATGCAAGGTGGACTGGAGGAAGGTCTTACACTCCATTCTGGTCATGTCAATCCTCTGCTCAGTGCCTTTCCATGGCTCCCCATGGCCCAAACTCCTCAACACAATGACCCTTAGGACTTGGCCCTGACGAAGCTCTGACCTCATCTCTCAGCACTCTCCACTTCTCCAAAGGGGCCATAGGCAATACTTGCCTCAGGTCTGTGCACAGTCTGTTCCCTTCCCGTGGTACATTCTTCACTCCTCCATCTATTTCCTACTTATCATTTAGGTCTTCACTGAAGTGTCACTCCACTGGAGAGGACTCCCTGACCCAACCAGGCTTAGTTATAAGACCCTCTTACATGTAGAGAGTGTCTTCTACTTTCGATCTTAACCATCATATAGAGCATCATGATGTCCCATCTTAACAATCATTGCAATGTGCTGTAATTATTTCCTTGCATATATTTGCCACTCAACTGTAGGTCCTGTGAAGGCAGAAGCTACATCTTCTTCTTTATTCATCATTGTATCCCTTGTGTCTAGCACAATGCCAGGCATGTAGTAGGTGCTCAACAAATGATTGTTGAATGAATAAAGGATAATAGAATTGATGGATGAATAATGGAGGAAGAATGGGACATTCAGCATATATCAAAAGCAGGGCATGTCCTTATAAGGTCAGTTGTCTCTAGTCATGCATTCCCTGATACTCAGAGGCTCCTCAGACTTTCTTGTCAACGTACACCCTTCCCAGTAGGAATGATTGCAAGCAATATTATTTACAGCCTCTTGATGTCTTGGCACAGATTGTGAACTCTAACACCTCAAACCAAGTAGGTTTTTGCTGTTTCTGCTCATAAAACGCCAGTCATTTAAAGCTTGTTATCTGATAGTATGTTCTTCTAGACAGCTCCAAGCGTTGCATAGTTTCTCCTGACCCCGTACTGAGACTTGATTCCTTCAACGACTTTAAATTCTGACTCCTGGAGCCTCGAAGACTAAATTTCTTCCTTCACTTTTACAATAATCCCACAGGTGTTTAAGGAGAAATGTGGAAATTTTCTGAGCCTCTGCTTCTCCAGGCAAAACATCCCTTTTTGTTTTGCTCATTCCTCATGGGTCATCATTTGTGATCCTCTGTCTAGACATGTTCCAAAGAAAGAGTTCCCCAGCCCTTTTCATGAGGTTCCCAAACACTACAACAGTGCTCATGAATGAGTGAATGAATGAATGGAAAGGAACATGAAGAAAGGAAGGGAGGGAGGAGAGAAGAGTACACCCCAAAAATGATCTCTGGCCGGGTGCGGTGGTTCACATCTGTAATCCTAGCACTTTGGGAGGCTGAGGTAGGCAGATCACTTGAGGTTAGGATTTCGAGACCAACCTGGCAAACATGATGAAACCCCATCTCTACTAAAAATACAAAAATTAGCCATGCATGTTGGCAGGTGCCTGTAATCTCAGCTACTCAAGAGGCTGAGGCAGGAGAATTGCTTGAACCCGGGAGGCAGAGGTTGCAGTGAGCCGAGATAGCACCACTGCACTCCAGCCTGGGCAACAGAGCGAGACTCTGTCTCAGATAAATAAACAAATAAATAATCTCCAAGACTCTGAAAAATTAGTCCCATTGGGATTTTTCCCTTCAGTTAAACCTACTTTATGATATGGGACTTGTTCATAATTTATGATAAGAAGAAATATGGCACCATGAAAAACAGATGCATTGGTGCTGCACAATCTGTGTTCAAATCCCAGCTTTGTCACTTAGTGTGAATGACTTGGGCATGTTACTTAATTTATCTGGGCCACAGTTCCCCCTAATGGTAATATATTGTTACATTATCATCAGTATTAGATAATGTCAGTACGGTGCCTGACATATAGGATTGAATGAATGATACTTCTTCTGCAAACCAGCCAGCATCTATTTTCTATGTGTAGGCAGTAGACATGACTGTAACATTTACTGTGTGGTAATTGTGTTAAGCCCATTTATTTTTTCAATGGAAAAATTGAGGTCCAGGGAGGTGAAATATCTTGCCCTAGGTCACAAAGAAGGCAAGTGGCAGATCCAATGATGGTGGGGTGGGAACCAGTGTGGCTCTCTGTCATAGCTTTGGGTAAAGAGTGCCCTTTTATGCTACTCACAGGTTAGACAGACCAAGCCTGAGCGGACAGACAGGTCTACAAACAGTGCCCAGCTCTCTGACACTTGGGAAACGGCAAATGGGATGATGATCTCAGCTGGGACGTGGAACTGGAGGGCATAGGTGAAGAAGATGCCGATAGAGTACATCAGCTTGACCGACTGGTACAACCTGCAGACACATGAATAGGATGTGGAATGTGACACGGCTCCCCGGAAGGGCCATTGAGGACTCACTTACTGCTCAGAAGGTGGTATGGGTTGAGTATCGCTAATCCAAAAATCCAAAATCTGAAATGCTTCAATATCCAAAACACTTCTGGTCCCAAGCATTTTGGATAAGGGTTACTCAATCTGTACTTGTCACTGAGTTATAGAACTGACTAATGTTGGATGACTCAGGCCAGATTGGACATCAGGGCCATCCGGGAAGCTTGTTAAAAATGCATATTGCTGAAGATTCTGAGTCAGTAGGCTTGCAGCTCAGGAATCTATGCCTCTTCTTTTTTAATTTTTTAAAAGACAATAGGTGGGCGTGGGGGCTCACTCCTGTAATCCCAGCACTTTGAGAGGCTGAGGCAGGTGGATCACCTGAGGTCAGGAGTTCAAGATCAGGCTGATCAATATGATGAAATCTCATCTCTACTAAAAATACAAAAATTAGCTGGGCGTGGTGGCGTGCACCTGTAGTCCCAGCTACTCAGGAGACTGAGACAGGAGAATTGCTTGAACCCAGGAGGCAGAGGTTGCAGTGAGCTGAAATCGCACCACTGCACTCACTCCAGCCTGGGCAACAGAGTTTGTTTCAAACAGACAAACAAACAAACAAGACAATATATGCATAGAGTAAAACTCATGGTACAAGAGTCATACAGTGAAAAGCATTCCTAGCTTCTAGTTTCCCTTTCCATAGGCAACCACTCAGAGTTTTCTTGTGGCCCTTCTAGAAATGATTGGTGTTTGTACATGCTCATACAGAATGTAGGAACATACATGCACATCCATGCACACAGACATGCACACACATATGCATATACACATGTAGACTCTTCGTTTATTCACCCAATATTTCTTTTCTTTTTTTTTTTTTTTTGAGATGGAGTTTTGCTGTTATTGCCCAGGCTGGAGTGCAATGGAATGATCTCACTTGATCTTAGCCAAAAGGCCGAGGATCGATGCAATGGTGTGATCTCAGCTCACCACAATCTCTGCCTCCTGGATTCAAGCAATCCTCCTGCCTCAGCCTCCTGAGAAGCTGGGACTACAGGTGTGTACCACCACGCCCAGCTAATTTTATATTTTTAGTAGAGACGGGGTTTCTCTATGTTGGTCTGGCTAATTGTGAACTCCCAACCTCAGGTGATCCACCCTCCTCAGCCTCCCAAAGTGCCAGGATTATAGGCGTGAGCCACCACTCTTGGCCGTCTCATCTAGTATGTCTTGAAGATTGTTCCCTGCCAGTACACATAGATCTGGCTCTTCTATTTAATAGCTGGTTGGTAGGCCAATTGCATGGATATGCAATAATTTTAAAAATCAGTCACCAATTAATGAATATTTAGATTGTGCTTAGACTTTTCCCAAGTAAACTATGCTGCACAGACTATCCTTGTACATATATTAATGCATATATAATATACAAGCTTAGAAGTCAAAATGCTGGGTAAAAGCCTACGTGATTTAAAATTTTGATAGCTATTGACATATTGCCCATTTGCTATCCTAGTGAATTAAAAGACCTGCTTTCCCACGTCCTTGTCTGAACTGTGTTGATGCATGCATCTTTGCCCTTGTATTTATTTTTTTAACTTGCCTTTCTCTCTCTTTCTTTCTTTCTTTCTTTCTTTCTTTTTCTTTCTTTCTTTCTTTCTTTCTTTCTTTCTTTCTTTCTTTCCTTTCTTTCTTTCTTCTTTCCTTTTTTTTTTTTAAGATGGATTCTCGCTTTTGTCACCCAGGCTGGAGTGCAATGGCACGATCTCAGCTCACTGTAACCTCCGCCTCACAGGCTCAAGCAATTCTCCTGCCTCAGCCTCCTGAGTAGCTGGGATTATAGGCTCATGCCACCATGCCCAGCTAATTTTGATATTTTTAGTAGAGATGGAGTTTCACCATGTTGGCCAGGCTGGTCTCGAACTCCTGACCTCAAGTGATCCACCCGCCTCAGCCTCCCAAAGTGCTGGGGTTACAGGTGTGAGCCACTGCACCTGGCCTTCTATTATCTTTCTGAGCATCTCTTTATCTGGCCATCTGGCCTTTTTTTTTTATTTGCCTGTGAAATACCTGTTCTGCCCTTTGCCCATTTCTCATTGGGTTGTTGGTCTTTTTCTTATTGGGAAGGTATATTTGTTTAAGGCTTTCCTGGAGAACCTGATGACTAGTGAGGTTCACACCAGCAGGTGTGAAGTCCTGATGGAGTTCAATGCCCACATTTTCTAGCTGAGGTCCCAGGAAGGAAAGTGCCCTGTCCAAGGTAGCTAGTGGCAGCCCAAATTGCCTAGAACAAGAACAGCATATTAGGATGATGGCTTGCATAAAATAAGGCACAACTTCAAAGAAATTCCACATTTGGTGTCTCATCTAGTCATCACCATAACACAGCAAGGTGGGTGGGGATGGTTACATTTTTCTCGTTCTACAGCTCCAGGTTTGTGGGAAATAAATGCACCATCATCCTACTCACCTTGGAAGAATGAAGGCTATAGGGATGCATAACAATGATAATAGCTAACACTCATGAATGCTTACCATGTGCTAAGCACTTTTCTAAGCATTATTTGTGTATTCATCCAATTAATCCCCACTGTCACTGCATCAGGTGGCACAGCAGTTATATGTGCTGTCCACCAAATACTGCCAGGCACATGGCAGAATTGCACTTCCCTGCCCCTTTGGAGTGAGGTGCGGCCATGTGGCTTGCGTTGACTGATACAGTGTGAGCAGGAGAGACATATATCACTTCCAGCGATGCGTTACCAGCTTCATGGCTCAGGGCATGATTCGCTGTGCTCTCTGCTATGACAACCAGAACAGATCCCGTGTCTCTCCCTATCTCACCTGAGGTGGGCAGTACATACCAGCAATTGGGCAAGTTGAGGGTGATGCTAGCCTGGGTGTCTGACCCAAACTTCATGTAGCCCAGTGTCCCCAGGAAGATATAGAGGATGATGACAATGGACATACCCAAGTACAGAACAAAAGAAAACTGCTGTGGATGCTTCATCTGGTTTTTGAGAGGCAGAACCTGGAGGAAAAAAAAAAAAGTTGGGAAAGAAAAAGTAGAAAGAGATGTGGCCCATTGTGAAGGAGACGGTTTCCATACAAGTGCAGATGTCCTTCCCCAGGTGGGCCCAGAATCAGAAAGGGGCCTCTCCACATGGCCACACCCCTTTCGTTTTCTCTCACGCTTTCTATTGGCAGGAATGTCCTACTTAGTCTTGGTTGATTAGTAAATTATCAGTCTTCAAGTCTTAGCATGGTGTGTTAGAGCAGTAGGGACCCTGTATGTGGGTACAGACTTTCCTTTCATCAGGAGAAGATCAGAGTCTGCACTTTCCATAACTACTATTTATTTAGACATCTGGAACTACAGTTGGCCACTGTAAAGAGCACTAGGGACCATTCGTGTGAACCCCATCAATCTTACCATGCCGACGCCTTCAAACGTGAAGATGGCTGTACCAAAGAACAGCAAGAAGGTCTTCCAGTTTGCCATCAAGGGTAGGTTGCTGGGATATGGAATCCCCTGAAAGAAAGTGGGAGAAGCACATTGGTGTTGTTACAGTGTCAGAGTCATCCTGACCCTGGTGGAAAGCTGGGTCACACCTGATCTCAACAGAGAAAATCAGAAGATACTTAGACCTCAGTCAGCCTTCTAATCTTTTAAATATGATTATTTATTTATTTATATTGTGTTAAAATACACATAACATTTACCGTTTTAACTATTTTAAGTGCACAGTTCAGTAACATGAAGAACGTTCACATTGTTGTGTATCTGTCACCCCATCCATCTCCAGAACATTTTCATCACCCCAAACTGAAACTCTTTATCTATCAAGTAATAATGCCCCACTACCCAGCCTCCTGGCAACCCCTACTCTACTCTCTGTCTCTATGAATTGGACTATTCTAGGTACCTCATGTAACTGGAATCCTATAATAGTTATCATTTCTGTGCCTGGCTTATTTCACTTAGCTTTAGTGTCCTCAAGGTTCATCCACATTGTGGTATGTGTCAGTGTCTCCTCACTTTGTAAGGCTGAATAATATTCCGCTGTATGTATAGACACCAAATTGTGTTCATCCTTTCATCACTTACTTGGATACTTGGGTGGTCCCACCCTTTGGCTACTGGTAGCCCGCTCATCTCTACATGTGGAGAAAGCTGAACATGGAGGAGAGGGGAATTGCCCAAGGCCACTCTGCAAGTTAGTGGTACAGCCCAGATAAGAATTCAGGTCTCCTGTTTCCTGTTCCTCTAACGTGTCTCTCTCACACTTCTTTCAGGGCTGTGCAGCCTACTAGTTAGTATAGCAGCTCTCATGAATCTAGAGGGAATGATTATGTTAATAGATTTCTATGTACACATCCTAAGCCCCAAAACTTGTGAATATGTTTTGTTACACGGCAAGGGAGAATTAAGTTTTTAGATTGGATTAAGGTTTCAAATCAGCTGACCCTAAAACAAGGAGATGATCCTGGATTATTTGGGTGGGACAAGCATCCTTAAAAGTGGAAGAGGGAGTCAGAAGGGGAAGACCAGAGGGAAGGCAGCATGAGAAAGACTTGGCTTGAGGCTGCCAGCTTTGAAGATGGAAGGGGGCCCAAACTAAGGCACACAGGCAGCCTCTACGAAGCTGGAGAAGACAATAGAACAGATTCTTCCCTGGATCCTCCAGAAAGGAATACCGCTCTGCTGCACCTTCATTTCAATCCAGCGAGACTCAAGCACTGGAAAATAAATTTGTGTTGTTTCAAGCCACTAGATTTGTGGTAATTTGTCACAACAGCAATAGGAAATGAATACAACACCAGAGACTTTCACTCAAGAAAATGAAAGTATAATACCGGGATTTTATGGTCTGTGATAATGGAGCATGGACATGGCAGGCAGTCTGAAAGTCATGAAAAAATTACTTTATCAACTTCCTTGTCTGTAAACTGTGGATAAAGATAGTATAGTTGCTCCTTGGTCTCCATGGGGCATTAGTTCCAGGACCTCCCGTGGATACCAAAATCTGCAGATGCTCAAGTCCCTGATATAAAGTGGTGTATGGTGTAGTATTTGCATATAACCTATGTGTTTTTTTTTTTTTTTTTGAGACGGTCTTGCTCTGTCACCCAGGCTGGAATGCAGTGGTGTGATCATAGCTTACTGTAGCCTTGACCTCATGAGCTCAGGTGATCCATCCACCTCAGCTTCCCAAGTAACTAGGACTACAGGTGCAAGCCATCATGCCCCACTAATTTTTTAATTTTTTGTAGAGAAGGGATTTTGCCATGTTGTCCAGTTGGTCTTGAACTCCTGGACTCAAGCGATCCTCCCACCTCAGCCTCCTAAAATACTGGGATTACAGGTGTGAGCCACTGTTCCTGGCCAATAGTTGTTAGACCTAATTGTTTCTTAATTTGTATGATGTTTTATTGTTGTATATTTTTAGTGTTTTTTTCTCCCAATAATTTCCATTTGTGATTGTTCAGATCCATGGATGTGGAAATCATGGATACAGAGCGCCGGCTTTACTTCCAAAATAGTATTGTGAAGGTTCAATAAGTTAATGTATGTAAATAATTTGGCACCAAGTAAATAAAATTCCTTTATCATCTGTATTTCCTTTGTCCACCTACCACTTTTACAATTTTTTTTGGTTATTTGATTGATGTTTATCTCTCCAAGTAAATGCAGCCTCCATGAGACCAGGCACCCTATTTATTTTTACTTACCACTGAGTCCCTGGCCCCTTGCACAATGCCTGGATTGCAGAAGGTATTCAGTAATTATTTGTTGAATGACTCATTGTTATCCAATGCGACAACGATGATGATGATGAGGATGTTGATGACAATGATGATGATAATAATTAGCTTTTACAACTTGTGGGACAGAAGTGTTCCTAGATGTCATGTTGGCAGGGACTGCTCAGAGCAGAGGATCACCTTCCTCAGCTTCATGATAACAAACCCTACTCCCCAAGTGCTTCATAGAGCCTGGACCCTGATCCCTTCTTCCCTGTGGCACAGACCTGCATGATATACTCAAAGATCAGAGCCATGCTCCCCACGGTGGTGATGTTGGCCAATGTCGAGAAGACGGACAGCACCTTGAGGTTCTGGATAAACACCAACAGGATCAGGAAGGGCAGGATAGTCAGCATGTAGAAACGAATGTCCAAGATGGGGGTCAGCGCCAGAATCTCCCTGGGCTGGCAGATGTTAGAGGTCACGTGGGCTTCTTCCACCATCTGACATAAAGCACACAATGACAGGCAGTGTGGTTGCTACATAAAACATAGGACACCAATTACAAGTCGATTTCAGGTAATTAACATAACTTAGTATAAATATGTCCCAAATATTGCATAAGACATGCTCATAGTAAAAAAAAATCACTACTTATCTGAAATTCCATTGTAACTGGGTGTCATATATTATTATTTGCCAAATTGGGCAACCCTAACTGTCGTGCCCATGATTGTGACCACCAGAAACTCTTAGAATCATAAAATCTCAAGGCTTTGAGGTTGTTATCTACCCAAACCTTTTCTTATCTACAAAATGTGTTTCTTTCATACATCCAGAGAAAGGGAATTCATTACACAAGAATATCATCTTCAAATTTAGATAGCCCTAAAATCTGGGAAGCTCTAAATATTGGTCAGTATCTATCTACTTGAATATTCCATCTACAATACTTGTCACAGTTATTTCTGGTTGTTTGGGTGCACAAAACCAAGGATGCTCCCTCTAATCTGCAAAGCCAAGAAAGAAGGCTGTGGTTGATTTGTAATGTCTGATAGGAATGCAATGAGGGGAAGGTGGCAGCTTGTTGGCCTTGTATATTTAGACATCTTCTACATGACAACCTTGAGATACTCAAAGTAAATGTCACCAGTGTTTTTCAGGCTAACAATTATCATTGATTTCTGATTGGACATGATTGCAGGCCTCTCTTTCTACCCTGGTTACACTCTTCAGAAGTTACTTTGGCTCCTCTATCCTTTCAAAACGTGGTTCCCAGGACTGAGAGAGCTCCCAAGTGTGGTCTGATCTAGGAGTAAAAATGAAGCTCTCTCCTCCCATGACCCTAACACAATACGTTTGCTAATGTAACCTCAGCAGCAGGAGGTCTGCTTTTCTCCCACTCTGCCCAGAAGAGGCCTCTTTACCTGTTGTAAATTGTCTGCCATAAACATAAAATAAACACTGCAGAAGCCCAGCTGGGTGATGATTAATAAGAAGCTGACAGTGTACCTGGGAAGGAAAGGAAGAGGCCGATAGAGGGAGGAAACAAACAATCATTTCTTAATAGTTTATTATTTGAAACAATTATTTTTAATATTTTAAAAATTTTCCCTACTTTTTTTTAGTTTGAAAAATTTTTAAGCCAAAAAGTTGAAAGAATAGTATAATTAACATTCATGTGCCCTTTAACTAAATTATAGCAGTTGTTAATTTTTGGCCCCAAATTGCATTACATATATATATGTATATATGCATTCATTCATCTATACACACACACACCCCCCACACGCGCACACACACACACACACACACACACAAGCAATTTTTTTCAGAATCATTTGAAAGTCAATTGCAGGTCACTTTGGGAGGCCAAGGCAGGTGGATCATTGAGGTCAGGAGTTCGAGACCAACCTGACCAACATGGTGAAACCCCGTCTCTACCAAAAATACAAAAATTAGCTGGGTGTGGTGGCAGGCACCTGTAAATCTCAGCTACTCAGGAGGCTTGGGCGGGAGAATCGCTTGAACCCTGAAGGTGGGGGTTGCAGTGAGCTGAGATCTTGCCACTGCACTCCAGCCTGTGCGACACAGCTGAACTCCATCTCAAAAAAAAAAAAAAAAAAAAAAAAAAAAAAAATTAAAAAAGAAAAGAAAAAGAAAAATGTCAATTGCAGGTATCCTAACACTTAAACCCTAAATACTTCAACGTATCTCTCTTAAGACTGTAATAGCCAGAAAATCAACTTCAATATCTTCATATATACAGTTTCTATTTTAAATACAGTCATTCATTGGTATCCAGCAGCCCCAACGAATTCAAAATCTGCAGATGCTCAAGTCTCTTATATAAAAATGACTTAGTATTACCCCAATTCTCTCTAAAGTATCTTTTGTGGCCATTTTATTTTTTAATTCGGGATCTAATGAAGGTTTGTATATTACATTTGGCTATGTCTCTAGTCTTTTTTTTTTCATGTAGAACAGTTCCATAGACATTCACCTTTTTGTGTTTTCATCACATTGGCTTTGTTTGGAGAGTATAGGCCAATTGTCTTATAGAATGCCCCACATTGTGGGCTTGTACGGTTGCTTCCTCATGATTAAATTCAGGTGAGCACTTTTAGCAAGAATTCTACAGAGGTGATAGTTTTGTATCTCTATTTCATCATATTGGGAGGCACATGGTATCCTGTTGTTCTGCTTTGTTGGTGACTGCCAGATCTTCCATTGGAAATGTACATTTTCCCTTTGTAATCTGTGGGGTAAAACTTTCAGATGGAGTGATTATCCTGTTCCTCAAATCAATGGTTTTACCATTCACTGATGTTCCTTGCTTGAATCAATTATGTGATTGGTAGTTGCAAGGTGGTGGTTTTCTAATTCTATTTATCATTTCTTCTAAATTTATTAGCTGTTTTTTCAGAGAGATATATTATTTTCTCCTCTTTTTTTGGCATCACAACAAATTCACATTAATTATTTCTAAATTTAATATCTTGTACTTGGTTATTGTCATTACTCTTTTGGGTTCTTAAATTATTCCAAATTTGGAGATGCATTTTTTCAAAAGAACAAAAATATTTTCCTTTACTTAGATTATAATATTTAGATAAGGGCTTTTCAAAATTGGTTTGTAGTATCAACCAATTTGTTGGTTGAGGCATATGTTAAAAATACGGACTCCTGGTTCTCATATCAGCCTATTGTGTCAGAATCTTGGTGGTGTCACATGTGACTTCAGAATAATATCTTTTTCTGTCTATCTTATGAAGATTTTCAAACATATACAAAAGCAATGAATAATTTAATGAATATGACGATAATTTAACGAGAATAATTTAATGAATTCGCATGTGCTTATCCCAGCTTCAACAATGAACTTTTTGCCACTTGTTCCCTATCTCTTCAGCCCCATCACACACATACTTAATTTGTCGGTGTATTTGGAGCAAATCAGAGATCCCAAATTATTTCACCTGTAAATAATTCAGTATGCAGCTCTAATAGACAATAACTTTAAAAAGTATAATCATTATACCATCATCATCTCTTACAAAATTAACAATAATTTCTTTTTTTTTTTTTTTTTTCTTGAGACAGAATCTCACTCTGTTTCCCAGGCTAGAGTGTAGTGGTGCAATCATAGCTCACTGCAGCCTCAACCTCCTGGGCTGTCTTGACTCCTAGTCTCAAGAGATCCTCCCACCTTGACCTCTCAAAGTGTTGGGATAACAGGCGTGAGCCATTGTGCCCAGCCAATAATTTCTTTATATCATCTAATAATCAGTCCATATTCAGATTTCTCCAGTTGTCTCAAAAATATCTATCTTACAGTTAGTTTCCAAACAAGTCTACACATTGTATTTTGTTAAGTCTCTTAAGTTTTTTAAATTGCTATATTCCCCTTGCCCTTTTTATTTTTTCCTCGCAACTTTTAATTTTTTGTTTGCTGCTGAAGATACCAGATCATTTGTCCTGTAGTATATCCTATTTTTTCTATTTGGTTGGTGACTTCCTCATGATGTTATTTATCTTGTTCCTCTATCCCCTGTGCTTCCTATAAATGGATATTAGATCTAATGAATTTGATTAAATGGAGGTTTCAAATTTATTTTTGAAATATCTCAGAGGTGGTACTACTCTGTACTCCCTACTGTGTGCTATTATGAGACACACCATATCTAGCTGTCATGTATATAAATATGAGATGCTAAGATGAGTGCATGGGGTCAGGTGGCATCAGTGCATTCTCCCTTTATAAAGTTTCCCAGTGACCATTCCTGTAACAGCTTGAGCATCCATTTATGACCATTACCTCCATGGAATGGGCAGTTTTTTGTTTGTTTGTTTGTTTGTTTTGAGACATAGTCTCGCTCTGTTACCTAGGCTGGAGTGCAATGGTGTGGTCTCGGCTCACTGCAAACTCTGCCTCCTGAGTTCAAGCGATTCTGCTCCCTCAGCCTCCTGAGTAGCTAGGATTACAGGCACCCACCACCATGCCTGGCTAATTTTCCTATTTTTAGTAGAGATGGGGTTTCGCCATGTTGGTCAGGCTGGTCTCAAATTCCTGACCTCAGGTGATCCACCTGCCTCAGCCTCCCAAAGTGCTGGGATTAGAGGCGTGAGCCACCACACCCGGCCAAAGAATGGGCAGTTTTTAATCAAGCTTCTAACGTATCTCTTAGTAAATTAAAGATGACAAATTATTACTTTAAATATTTTTTAAATGTTTCCAACTCTTTCTCATGACCTCACCTAATCATGACGTCATCTAATCATTAGAGTGGCTCCTGATCAGGAGATCAATGACCTACTGAGAATCTCAAGAGAGGAGCTGCAAAGGAATCTTAGCAGCCACAGTGTGATTCACTACCTCCTGAGGGACTTTGCTGGGGAAGGTTCCAGTGTTAGGTTCTTGGTCAAATCTCTGCTCCACCCATATCAATGTCCACGTCTTTGGATATGTTATTTTATCTTTTTTTTTTTTTTTTGAGACAGAGTCTTGCTCTGTTGCCCAGGCTGGAGTGCAGTGGCCGGATTCAGCTCACTGCAAGCTCCGCCTTCCGGGTTTATGCCATTCTCCTGCCTCAGCCTCCCGAGTAGCTGGGACTACAGGCGCCTGCCACCTCGCCCGGCTAGTTTTTTGTATTTTTTAGTAGAGACGGGGTTTCACTGTGTTAGCCAGGATGGTCTCGCTCTCCTGACCTCGTGATCCGCCCGTCTCGGCCTCCTAAAGTGCTGGGACTATAGGCTTGAGCCTCTACGCCCGGCCTGTTATTTTATCTTTATAAGTCTCATATTTCCAGGACAATAAAAACCCACGCTGCCTACCTCGCAAGGCTGTTGAGATGAACAGAGTAGCTAAGACGTAGAAAACTATTTTGTACACCGTTAACTTTTATCAAGGCAGGGAACAACCTGAATGTTCACCTTAGGGGAATAAGCAAATGAAGCAGATATACGTCCACACTAGGGAACATTGTGAGCCTTAAAAAATAATGAGGTTGGCTGGGTGCAGTGGTTCACACCTGTAATCCCAGCACTTTGGGAGGCTGAGACAGGCGGATCATCTGAGGTCAGGACTTTGAGACCAGCGTGGCCAAAATGGTGAAAACTCTGTCTCTACTAAAAATACAAAAATTAGCCAGATGTGGTGGCAGGCGCCTGTAATCCCAGCTACGCAGGAGGCTGAGGAAGGAGAATTGCTTGAACCCAGGAGAGGGAGGTTGCCATGAGCTGAGATCGCACCACTGCACTCCAGCCTGGGCAACAAGAGCGAAACTCTGTCCCCAAACCCCCCACCAAAAGATAAGGTCCATTTATATGTTCCAACGTGAAAAAATAGGGACATATTGTTAGATGAAAAATCAAATTTTCAAAAATTATCCTAAGTAATGTATAAGAAAATAGAAAGTAAATTATGTACTTCCATTCACACACATATAATGATGTCCAGGTAGAGAAAAAAGTCTAAAGGAATATTTACTAACTAGATTTCAACGATTACCTTATGGGTACAGAGTGAGATGGGGGATGGGGTTATTGGGGTGATTCTCTATATTGTTTGATTGTTTACAATAACAGCATATTCATTTAAAACCTGTATAAGTAGAAATAAAGAAAAGTGGTGACGATGATGATTGTTATTACTACTAGGACATCTGTGACTCCTACCTTCCCCACACTGCATGGGTCCTCAGCCAGGTGTTCGGGCAGGTTTCAAGGCTGTACATCGTGGCCTCTCCATAGTTCACAAAAGTCTTTTGCAGTCTAGGGGGAAAGAACAAACAATGCATAGTTTAAAACATTTTTGTTAAAGGTACCGTTTTCTCCCAAAGTGAGTGATTGTTCTGTATTTGTGTGTGAGCATGAAGCGTTCTATCGATTTTTTCACAGTGATGTACTTTAACAACTTTCAGGAGTTCGCCTTTTTTTTCTTTTTTTTTTTTTTTTGCAGTTATCCCTTTAAATACAAATGTTTAACTGATTGTCATTGGATTTAGTCTTCTTGAATAAACGGTAGCTGTGCATTGACGTGGGTCTGCAAAGCAGGAAAGGGAGGGAAGAGGTGGTGTGGGTGTGTCCAGGCCAGTGATTCCCTCCTTCCCATTGCTGAGGGTATCAGAACATTTGAGATCCTGGCCTGGGCCAGACCCCTCACAAAGGTGATACTCGGGATCCTGCCCAGCACCCCTGTAGGATGTGATGCCTAAGTTCCAGCCTATTCCTCTTCCCACATCCCTCTTCCTCAACCCTTTTAGGGGTGGAGAAAGCCCTGCTGCAGAAACAGCTTTGGCTGGAGCAATTGGAAACAGCAGCAGGTTGCCCGGATCCTGGAAGCACGACATAAACTGCAGGACTGAGGGGAACAGGTGGAGGAGAGGAAGGGCTCCAGCCTTCTTCAGAAGCCAGAGTTTAAATCCCAACACGACCCTCAGGTAGCCAGACATGTAGAGCCAGTCTCTTGAGATCTCTGGGCCTCAGTTTTCTTCACGTGCAGTCTGGATTTTGGGGGAGGAGACTGAGAGATGGATATGGAGATGTGCTGGAACATGGCATTTTTACTACTGCTCACTGTGATAGGCATTTTCAATACAAATGAGGTCACCTTGCATAGAACTGGCAAGGATATAAATCTGAGGGTTGTAAATTCAAAAGCTATGGGATCAGACAGGTATTGGTGATTTGGTGGGTGACAGGGCTGAGTATGAGACAGTAGGGAGCAGTGGAGACTGTGGCAAACCAGAATACATGTCCCATTGTAAAAGGGATTGCTCAGGACTTGCCTCTAGAAGCACATCTAAAAAATGAAGGCTCAGAGGTAGTCGGTTGTCTAACTGATTAAGAAGGCAGAGTTTTTTTTGTTTTGTGAATGTGAAATCTCCAGGTTTTTTTTTTTGAAATGGAGTTTCACTCTTGTCGTCCAGGCTGGAGTGCAATGGCGCGATCTCAGCTCACCAAAACCTCCGCCTCCCGGGTTCAAGTGATTCTACTGCTTCAGCCTTCCAAGTAGCTGGGATTACAGGCATGTGCCACCACGCCTGGCTAATTTTGTATTTTTAGTAGAGATGGGGTTTCTCCATGTTGGTCAGGCTGGTCTCAAACTCCCGCCCTCAGGTGGTCTGCCTGCCTCGGCCTCCCAAAGTGCTGGGATTACAGGTGTGAGCCACCATGCCTGGCCAAAATCTCCAGGGTTTAAAGGTTGACTAAAGAATAAAACTGTGGAGATCCCCCAAAACATAACTGAAGGCCATAGCCAACTCTTAGGGCATCACTCTGCAACCTCTATATTAGAAAAAATAAAAGACAAGTCATCAGAGAAAAAAAAAAATCAGAGAAAGGCTTTCAGAAATGGCCTGATGTCAGAAGCTTATCTGGTGATATAATGATCCCAGAAGGCTTGAGGGAAGGGAAGATTTGCAAAATGATTAACAGTGGAGTCACAGTAGGTCTTTGAATACCGGCTCTGCCACTTCCCAGCGATATGACCCTGGGCAAGGCATTTAAACCTCAGTTTACTCATCTGTAAAATGGGAATAAAAATAGTGCCTACCATAGAGGCTTACTGTGAGGAGTAAACAAGGCTTGCAAGGCTCTTGCCATGGTAACCACAGTGTAATTGCACAGTACATTTAACTGCGGAATGAGTAAATGCTCTTAAAAGCGTTTTGTGAGCAGGAAAGTGCTCTGAGAGTTAGGTGTGACTGATATGTACTCCAGGTACACCTCTGTGGGTTATGATAATTAGGCTTTATGGAGAGTTTTATTTACTGTCCCTACTTTGACTTTTGAGGCCTTTCTTCACATTTACGAGGACCTATTTAGTTTTGCATGCCTTGGGAGTAGCTGAGCGCTGTGGATCTCTGCATTCTTTGTTTTTACTGCATTTCTCTTTTCTGTCTGAAATTGTTTTTGCATTAAAGTTTCAAATACGTAAACATTGATTATTATATGTATGCTTTGATAATGACTGAAATCATTGTGAATGCTTCTTTTTAGTAAGTATGCTTTTTACTGTTACTAACTTGTTCTGAAAGGAGATTGCATGAAACAAATTACCCTGACAAGGTGTGGGTATTGGAGTGGGAGAAGGTTGGGGGTGGCGAGTCTAAAAGGAAGAGAAGAAAGTCTATGTCTCAAATAAATAGAGCAATTTATATAGTGCTTTTGCATCTTTTATCACTTTCAATGCTTTCAGGTAAGGAGATTTGGGCTCAGAGGGATACAGGAATTTGATAGTCATCCAGCTTGTTAGCAGCAGCGTCGGACCTGTGCCTAGAGTCTCTAATTGGGACTCTTTGTCACGCTCTCCTTGCCTTCATAGAATCCAGAGTGGTAGCAAGGTGACCTGGAGCAGTGGCCGAATTAATTGGGTCAGTGTTCAAAAGAAGTGTAACACACCCGCAGAGGGGCCCCAGTGCTGGGATGGGAGAGAAGCAGGCCTCTGACCTCTGACTGAGGTGTTGAGCACAGTTCAACAGGATGACCATGCAGTGCACGGTGAGGACCCCAATGGCCAGAAGGCTGACAGGACCGACCTGGAGGGGAGAGGAGAGAGGGGGAAGTGAGCCAGAAATGATCACTCCCATTCCCTGGCCCTCTCACTGTCTGGGTGCTGGGGCCTCTTGCATAATAAAACTGTCTTTGGGGTGACAGACCCAGCCTGAATGTCCTCATGCTCCCAGATGCTAGAGTTTGAATGCTCTTCTTAGCATCCCTGTAGAGTGGCTGCCCAGCTTCTGCTAGGATCCTTCCAGTGACAGAGAGCTCATTACCTTCCCACATAGCCCATGCATTTTCTCATTTTCCTTGAGTTCTACCAGTTTAGAGTCCCTCGTGGTAAATTTATTTCATACGATACCCTGGCCCTCCCTTTCTCCAAGATAATTGAGGACCAAGGTATCTTATGACTCAGTTCTCTTCCTCTAGTGCAGAGTTTATTAACAGATGCCCTATTGACATTTTGGGGCAGACAATTATTTGTTATCTGTAGTGTGTCTAATCTGTCAAATTCCTTTTAAAAAGTGGAGCTGATTACTAATCATATCTTCCAGATGTGATCAGAAGGGCATAAAGAGGGACCCTCTCACATCCTTTGTTCTGAACACTTGTGTCTTTACAGATGTGACCTATCACAAAGACACAAATGAGGGATCAAGAGCACCACTCGACTCCACTGGAATGCAGGCTTCACGCAGCAGAGACTCTCATATCTTGTTTGCTTCTATATTCCCAGGGGCTACAAATGCACAGGGTAGGTAGGTACTCAATAAATATTTCTCAGACGAATCATGGCCAGAGGTTCTGGTGGGAGACGAAAGGTAAAGAAATCATCTAATGACTCTGAGGAAGCAAACATCAAAGAATGAAAGCATTGTCTTAAAAAGCAAATACCACCCTGGCAAAGATAGTTTGGCTGAAGACCATGTGTTTTTGCAGAAGCTCTAGAACCCAGAGGATCCCAAAGTGGACAGTCCCATCTCTGGGTTGGAACCACTGAAGATCAGAAGTCATGACAGAGGAAGCAAGGGTCTTGCCTTCTTTAGACATGGGAGCCACTTACCAGGCCTGGAGATAAGAAAAGATTCACTGCAATGAAATGGAAATTATATATTTGGTATCAATTCCATTCAATAGATGTTAATGGAAACTTGCTGTGTGCCAGTCCCTACAGAGGCTACTGTGGGGAGGTGCAAAGGGAAATTAGACAGTTTTTGCCCACAGAGCTTTCAATTAAATGAGGAAGGTGGGCCTATTAAAAATAAACATGTCGGCTGGGCGAGGTGGCTCACACCTGTCATCCCAGCACCTTGCGAGGCCGAGATGCGTGGGTCACCTGAGGTCAGGAGTTTGAGACCTGCCTGGCCAACATGTTGAAAACCTGTCTCTACAAATAATACAAAAATTAGCTGGGCGTGGTGGCCCACACCTGTAATCCCAGCTACTTGGGAGGCTGAGGCAGAAAAATCACTTGAACCTGGGAGGCGGAGGTTGCAGTGAGCCAAGATCTTGCCATTGCACTCCAGCCTGGGTGACAGAGCAAGACTCTGTCTAAATAAACAAACAAACAAACAAATAAATAAATGTCTTATCTTCATACGTGCTTTAAGAATCCCAGGTAAGGTAGATATAAATGGTAGAAAAACACAAAGTGAGGATGGCATTAATGATTGTAGGAAAGAGTAGTTTTAGAGAGCAGGCAATTTAAAAGACAGAAACGAGGGGGCAGGAACAGCACGGGAAAAGAGACAGAGGTAGGCTGGCGTGGGGAGAGTGGATTGTTGGGATTGTTGGAGGCGTCTATCCTTGTGTCCAAGATACTTTCTCATGTGCCATCATTTAGTTTGGAACAAGAGTCACACACTCAAATGCCTGCAGGGATTGGGCTGTTAATGCAAATGATGAAATGAGCTGCATGTGATCCTAGGGAGTGGGGAGGACTGTTGGGAGAATTGTGGCAAAGTAGAGTCAGATGAGCATGGTGAGTCTTTAAAAGTAATGGTGTGCCCCCTCCAGGGATGCTCAGGTTGGACCCAGGTTGGCTCCAGGGGATTGATGTCAACAGGCACATTTTCTATTGCAGAGGATACCCCCAAATTGCCCATTGATAACAGTTTGAAGGCCTTCAGGACCTATCACCCCCCTTCTGCAAATGAGCAAACCTAGTTCCCATCCCACAGATGCCTCTTACCAATAAGCCGGCATTCTTTATGGCCAGGGGAAGCCCCAGGAGCCCTGTGCCAATGTTGCATTTCAACAAGTGGATCAAAGTTTGCATCATCCTGTGGTGGGGAGAGTAGGGAGACAGAGGGTACTGTTAGTGGAAGGGAAGCATGGCCAGAAGCTCAGCCTCCTTCTGGCATCTCCAGAGCACCTGATAGGGAGAGGGACAAAACCTGAAGAGGTGGACTTGGAGACAACTTTCAGTTCTAGGGGTCTGTCCTGGAACATCTGATCTGGGGATGGTGCTAGTTCAAGTGACTCAACGAATATTTAATACACACTAGGCTCTAAAGGAAATAAAAATTGCTACCACTCTGGATAACGCTCTAGTACTGGTTGGTTCATTAATCCATCCAGTGATTTCTTTCATGAGTTATTCTCTCAAATAACATCTATCGCAACCTAATACGTGTCTATCAGTTAGATAGACAATGGAAAAAATTAGTAATAGTTGCTTCAATCTACAGTGAGGCATCAGGTTATTTATTAACTCACTAGAAACAAAAATCTATCATATATGGAATATTTACTGGTTTTAGTTTATTCTTTCATCCATTTGTTCAACCAATATTCATTGTGAATATGAACTGCTTGTACGCGCTCTCTCTCTCTGTCTCTCTCTCTCTCTATATATATATGTGTGTGTGTGTATATATATCCATGAATTGCTATATAATATATTCACATTATGCACTGGGTACAATTTAATAATTTAATAACAATTGTTACTGTGCATATAGAGTACTTATGATGGTCCCAGCAGGGTGCTAGGGCCTAGGGTTCTAAATATTCTTCACGCCTGTGCTGGCAGCTCCTGCCCAGGCAGCTCCAATCCTGACGTGGATTGGGTAGGAAAAGTGGGAGCAGGATCATGAGAACAGAATCAAAAAGGAACTTAAATAAAAAGTACATGCACAAGCATTGAACCCAGAGGTAGGAGCACTTAATTCTGAGGTCTAGCTCTGCCACTAACCTACTGTGTTTGGTTACTACTTTGGGAAGCCCTTAGCTACTTAGATCCTGTTTCACTGCCAAAAAAGGAAGAACAATTCTGGTCTTGCCTATGTCCCAGGGAAGCTGTAAGACTCAAAAGAGGTGACAACATGATGAATCCTGGAATCATGAAGTGCTTCACAGATATGAGCATCACCATCATATCATTGTCTCATCATCATCATCCTCATCATCACTGCCACCTTTGGTTTGACCTTCATGGTGCTCACTTGTTAGAAAGGGCCTCCTTCAAGAAGAAGAAGAATTGGGATGATAGGGAAAAGGCAAGCATGGGCTGGCTTAAGCAAGTAGAAGTGCCCCCTCCATCCAGAACAAAAGGGTACCTTGAAGATGCCATTGGGAGATACAGACGAAGTCTCAGGCTAAGACAGAGATGCCTTTGTGCCACACTTAAATTGTCTGCAGGTGGCCAGGACAGCCAAAACCAACGCCCAAGTGAGTCCAGCACAGACAGTGCTCACGTCTCTTTGCCTTATCCCTTAGGGAGTCATGGCAAGGGGCTTGCAAGAAGCTGTACCAGGTCTTTGCACTTCAAGGCTGACCTGAGAGAGGGTTGGATTGAGAGGACAGGCAGACTGTTGGGGACTTCTGTGACTTCAATCTATTGAGTGAAGTCTATTGACCTAAGTTCTGTTAAGGCAGTCTACTCACCTAAGGATGGGGGGGGGGGGCACCCATTGTCCCTTTACTTCCGAGAGATAATTTTTATTTCTTGATAACTGTAATTTGTCAATTCTTTAGTAGTAATTTCTCCAAAAGATGTGGTCCAATTTCCCACCCTCTGCTCTTTTTTCCTTTATCTCTCACTTCTTTTGCATGGTAGCACCAATGTCTTGCCCCTACTTGAATCCGATCTTGTGGGAAAGGTGAGACAAGGTTTTGGAGGAACCACTGCGCCTTAGCTGACAGCATTACTCATCTGGACCTTGAAGCATAAATAGATGTTGCGAGATCCCCTGGGACTTAAAAAATTGGGTTTATATTTTTTCTTGAAAACTACACAATTGCTATTATAAAAGGAAATTCCAAAATCCCACCAATTGAAAATAACCACACACTATAATTAGCATTCCTCTGGGCATCTTTATTTGCGCTAAATGCACAGAATTTTACATGAGGAGAACCACTACACATGCTGGATCCTCAACTAATTTTCTGTATGAATAAATGTGCTACACATTTTCATGTCCAGTAGATTTCCTCCATCACTTGTAATGACTGTATCATATTCTACCGTATGTTTGTTCCATGTGTTAACCTTTCTCTTAACGTTTCCAAGTTTTCAATATTATTGAAACTGCCTTTGCAAAATTATAGCTGAGGAAATTATGACAGCGAAAGAAATCAGACTTAACCAACTCCATCTTGCTTCTAACCTTTAAGAAGTCCTTGTTTATTCCTGGACATAGGCTGAACTAACTTTGGGAAGGAATTCACTTCATTATTTGACTCTTGATAACAACCCTTTCCCAAAAAGACCCCCGTCTTGCCTGGGGGCCATTCTGCCTCTACAGGACTAACAAATTAGCTATAAGACTGGAAAGTACAGTTTAGGGGTCATGCAGCCTCTGGCTTCAAGAGTCTGAACCTCCCCAAATTGCTGCTGGGGATAACATCACTATTGTCAAACCTAACATCGGTGCTTGAGTTATTTTGCAGACCCTGCACTCTGATGCATCATCTGAAACCACTCAGACCAGTAATCTGGCTCAACCAGTTCTGCCATCCCACCCAAGAACAGAAAACAACAAGAAAAACTCACTTCGAGCCCCTATCTCCAACCTGATCAATCAGCACTCCCCACTTTCCAAGCTCCTACCCACCAAATTATCTTTAAAAACTCTAATCCCCGAATGCTCTGGGAGACCGATTTGAGTGATAATAAAACTCCTGTCTCCTGCACAGCAGGCTCTGTGTGAATTACTCTTTCTCCACTGCAATTCCTGTCTTGATAAATCATCTCTGTCTAGGCAGCGGGGGAGGTGAACCCATTGGATGGTTACATTATAACAAGTACTTTGATAAAAATTATGCACACTTGTGCTATTATTTCTTTTTTTCTTTCTTTTTTTTTTTGAGACAGAGTCTCACTCTGTGGCCCAGGCTGGAGTGCAGTGGTGCGATCTCGGCTCACTGCAAGCTCCGCCTCCCGGGTTCACACCATTCTCCTGCCTCAGTCTCCTGAGTAGCTGGGACTACAGGCGCCCACCACCACGCCCGGCTAATTTTTTTGTATTTTTAGTACAGATGGAGTTTCACCGTGTTAGCCAGGATGGTCTCGATTTCCTGACCTCGTGATCTGCCCGCCTCAGCCTCCCAAAGTGTTGAGATTACAGGCGTGAGCCACCGTGCCCAGTCACTTATGCTATTATTTCATTAGAAAAAATTCCTAGAAGGGGTATTATTAATCAAAGGGTATATTTATTTATATTTCATTATACTTTAAAAACCTAGATTGTGAGACAGTACAAAATTCGAAAGGTGAAACACAATAATCCAAATCCTTATGAAGTGAATATAAATCTCTTTTCTCTCAGCCTCCAAATTCTCTTCCCCAGAGGCAACCACTGCTGTAAGTTTTCTGTGTGCGTGCACGAGTTGTGGACTTTCGGACAGTATTTGCCAAATAAATATTTGTATGTTTTATACAAATGACATTTTAGGATTTGACATGCAACATTGCCATCTAGAAAGATACCAATTTAATTCCTCCCAAAAAGATGAGAGAGGGCATTTCCTGATATCCTTATCAACACTGGGGATTGTCATTGATAATCTCTCTGTGTCCACAGTTATTACCAATCTGATGGTTACCAGATAGCAGTCTGATTGACAGTAAGTCCTAGAAGAAGAGTTCTGTCGAGATCATGTCCTTTGCAGGGACATAGATGGAGCTGGAAGCCAGTATACTCCGCAAACTAACAAAGGAACAGAAAATCAAACACTGCATGTTCTCACTTGTAAGTGGGAGCTGAACAATGAGAACACATGGACACAGGGAGGAGAACAAGACACACACTGGGGCTGGTTGGGGATGGGGGCCAGGGGAAGGGAGAGCATCAGGATAAATAGCTAATGCATGTGGGGCTTAATACCTAGGTGATGGATTAATAGATGCAGCAAACCACCATGGCACACGTTTACCTATGTAACAAACCTGCACGTCCTGTACATGTATCCTGAAGCTTAAAATTAAATTAAATTAAATTAAATTTTAAAAAACAGAGAGAAGAGTTCCATGTGTCTGAGTTTGGGGCAGTAAAGGTGGAGACCTGGAGTTAGCACCTTTTGTTTTCTGGATGGATGGCATGGGGGGTTGGGGAGAAGAGGGAGAGAGAATAATGGCAGATGTGTGAGGAGAAGAAGGCAGCCAGAGACTGTGGAAGAAAGAGAGGAAGGAAAGGGCAGGCAGCCTGAGATAGGAAACTATTCCTGGAGACTAGCTGCTCATGTTGAACGTGGCTGCTCTAGCTGGGTTCTTCGTAAAAACTGGGAAACAGGGCTAGTAGCCAGAGCCACAGTGATTGACCTCCTTAGATTCTGATTCATTTTTTATCCACGCATCTCCTGTTAATGGAATAAGCGTGTTAAGGAGACAGACGAAGGAAGACAAAGTCCAGAGCTGCAAAAACAGCAGTGTTTGACATCAGGCCTGGAAGGGCGGTGCAGCCACTTACGATAGTCCAGCTTCCCCAGCAGGATGGACATTCTCTGAAGTAATGCTACTGCTGCTCTCCGAGGGGGACTGAGATCTATTGTCCAAGGAGTTCAGCTCACTGTTGTAGTCCCTTCCAAGCAATGACATCTTCAACACGGTGGGTAGGTGGTGGAGGCTCAGGGTTAAGGCTCTGAATGAGCCTCTGATGGGTCTGTCGCCAGAGAAACCATGGCTGCCGACCTGAGATGCTGGCTCCTAACCCCAAGGATGCGTGCTGCTGGCTGAAGCCTGACGTGCATGAATCAGGGAGGCGGTGGTGGCAGGAGAGGTGATGTTGATGATGCCTCACCTGGCTCTTGGGGGACTTATGAAAGACCCATCTCAGTCAGGGTGGTCCTCAGTTCCCCTCGAAATTGCTTGCCCAACCAGGACTTGCCTGGGCTTTTGGCCTCTCCTAGTTTAGCCCTTGCTGCTGTAGGGCAAAGTGAACAGTGTGACTGGGAGGAAGAAGGCACCATTGAATTGGAGGTCCTGGTGCCTGGACGTGGGGCCAGGCTCAGTGCTTGTCTGTCTTTGGCAAGGAAGAAACCAGAGCTACCTCACAATGGAGGCTGCCCAGCCAATGAGCTGCTGCAGAATCCTGGGATGCAGGTGAGGCCCAACAGAGCATAATCCAGCTACCATATTCCCTGGGTGGGGTGAAGAGTGGCTTGTAAGGCCCAGTTCAAATGCCACCTGCTCAGAATTTCTATACAGGAGGCATGTACGGCCTGCCAGTGATTTGGAAGGGAGTGCAGGTCATGTTTTAAAAAATCATTTGTTCAGAAAATATTTATTAAGCACCTAATATATGCTAGAAACTGTTCTCCATGCTAGGAATATATTAGGGTAGAAAACTTACTACAATCTCTCTTCTCATGGAATTTATGATCTGGAGGGGCTGGGGAAGACAGACAGTAAACAAAACAAATATATCAAGTATCTGTTAGTAAAAAGTGGTATAGAGAAAGTCCAGACAAGGGTAATGGAGAGTGTCAGCTAGGGGGAAGTTTGCAATTTTAGACTGGGTGATCAGAGAGGGCCTCACCTAGAAAGTGACATTTGGGCAAAGGGCTGAACAAGGTGAGGGAGCACAACTCATGTAGGTCTTGGGTAAGAAACTCTGAGCAGAGAGACAAGAAGTGCAAAGGTCCTAAGGTAGGAGAGTGCCTGGGGTGTTTTAGGAATGACAGTGAGGTCTTATGGCTGTCTAGGAGTGCACAGAGGAGAAGGGATTCTCCTGGTTTGTGCCTATTGCCCTGGCATAATTACTAATGGTGTCTCCCTTCCTTATTAAAAGTATCCTGCAGCTGAGCGAGGTGGTGCACACTTGTAGACCCAACTACTCAAGAGGCTGAAATGGGAAAATCGATTGAGGCCAGCCTGGGAAATGACCCTAAAAATAAAATAAAATAGGCCAGGCGCAGTGGCTCACACCTGGAATCCCAGCACTTTGGGAGGCCGAGGTGGGCAGATCACCTGAGGTTGGGAGTTAGAGACCAACCTGGCCAACATGGTGAAATCCTATCTCTAGTAAAAATACAAAAATTAGCTGAGCTTGGTGGCATATACCTATAGTCCCAGCTACTTGGGAGGCTGAGGCAGGAGAATCGCTTGAACCTGGGAGGCGGTGGTTGCAGTGAGCAGAGATCGCACCATTGCACTCCAGCCTGGGTGACAAGAATAAAATTCCATCTCAAAAAAAAAAATAATAAATAAAATAAAATAAAAAGAGATAACCTGGTTTGGATGATAAATTACATAGTCACACCAGAGATGTAGCTAAAGAGGAGAGATGAGAAATCATGGAGGGTTCTGAGCAGAGAAGTGACATTACTTAAACGTTTTGACAGGATGTCTCTGGCCTTTTTTTTTTTTTTGTGAGCAGATTGAAGGGGTGCAAGGGGGTATCAATCAGGAGGCTATTACAATAATCCAGGAGGGTGTTGCAATGACCCAAATGTCAGTCTGTGATGGCTTAACAGGGAGGTAGTGAAAGAGATGGTGAGAAGTGACTGAATCCTGGATACTTTTAAAGATAAAGCCAAGAGGATGTGCTGATGAACTTGAGGTGGGGTGTAAAAGAGAGAGGAATCAAGGAAGACTCCAATATTTTTGACGTGAGTAACAGAATGGGACCGGCATTAACAAAATCGTGTCCGGAAGCTGCTTTTGCAGAGCACGCACCAGCACTGAACTTTGATTGCGTGTTTGTTTGGGACGACTGCACAGGTTGCTTATGAAGCTCATGGGGGCCAAGGTACTCCCCATACCACCTCTTAGTGCTGCTGCAAAATCAGCACTGGGAGCTTCTCTCTTCGTCTGAATATCAAATGAAATACCTCTCTCCTCTGATGTCCAAATATTTTTCTCAAGTTGAAAATAACTTCCCCTCCCCTGTTGCACTTACTCATTTATTATTTTATTTTATTTTTATTTTTTGAGACAGGGTCTCACTGTCGCCCAGGCTGAAGTGCAGTGGCACAATCACAGCTCACTGAAACCTCCTCCTCCCGGGCTCAAGCTATCCTCCCACCTCAGCCTCCCGAGTAAGCAACTATATGCCAATAAATTGGAAAATCTACAAGAAATGGACAAATTCCTAGACACATACAATCTACCAAGATAGAACCAGAAAGAAATCCAAAACCTGAAGAGACCAATAACAAGTAATGAGATCAAAGCCATAATAAAAAGTCTCCAGGTAAAGGAAAGCCTTGGACCCTCTGGCTTAACTGCTGACTTCTACTAAACATTTAAAGAAGAACTAATAAGAACTCAAACTATTTCAAAACATAGAAGAAGAGGGAATGCTTCCAAATTCATTGAATATTATAGAAGTTCAGTATTACTCCGATACCAAAACAAGACAAAGATACATTAAAAAAAAAAAAAAAAGAAAAGAAAAGAAAAGGAAACTACAGGCCAACATCCTTTTGTATGCTTGCTCTGGGTGGTGGTGATTTCCACAGTCTCTGCTTTATAGTTGTGAGTTTTGCTTTGCCTTGTTTTATTTATTTATTTTTTTTATTTTTTATTTTTTTATTATTATACTTTGAGTTCTAGGGTACATGTGCATAACGTGCAGGTTTGTTACATATGTATACTTGTGCCATGTTGGTGTGCTGCAACCATCAACTCGTCAGCACCCATCAACTCGTCATTTACATCAGGTATAACTCCCAATGCAAGCCCTCCCCCCTCCCGCCTCCCCATGATAGGCCCCGGTGTGTGATGTTCCCCTTCCCGAGTCCAAGTGATCTCATTGTTCAGTTCCCACCTATGAGTGAGAACATGCAGTGTTTGGTTTTGTGTTCTTGTGATAGTTTGCTAAGAATGATGGTTTCCAGCTGCATCCATGTCCCTACAAAGGACACAAACTCATCCTTTTTTATGGCTGCATAGTATTCCATGGTGTATATGTGCCACATTTTCTTAATCCAGTCTGTCACTGATGGACATTTGGGTTGATTCCAAGTCTTTGCTATTGTGAATAGTGCTGCAATAAACATACGTGTGCATGTGTCTTTATAGCAGCATGATTTATAATCCTTTGGGTATATACCCAGTAATGGGATGGCTGGGTCATATGGTACATCTAGTTCTAGATCCTTGAGGAATCGCCATACTGTTTTCCATAATGGTTGAACTAGTTTACAATCCCACCAACAGTGTAAAAGTGTTCCTATTTCTCCACATCCTCTCCAGCACCTGTTGTTTCCTGACTTTTTAATGATCGCCATTCTAACTGGTGTGAGATGGTATCTCATTGTGGTTTTGATTTGCATTTCTCTGATGGCCAGTGATGATGAGCATTTTTTCATGTGCCTGTTGGCTGTATGAATGTCTTCTTTTGAGAAATGTCTGTTCATATCCTTTGCCCACTTTCTGATGGGGTTGTTTGTTTTTTTCTCGTAAATTTGTTTGAGTTCTTTGTAGGTTCTGGATATTAGCCCTTTGTCAGATGAGTAGATTGCAAAAATTTTCTCCCATTCTGTAGGTTGCCTGTTCACTCTGATGGTAGTTTCTTTTGCTGTGCAGAAGCTCTTTAGTTTAATGAGATCCCATTTGTCAATTTTGGCTTTTGCTGCCGTTGCTTTTGGTGTTTTAGACATGAAGTCTTTGCCCATGCCTATGTCCTGAATGGTACTACCTAGGTTTTCCTCTAGGATTTTTATGGTATTAGGTCTAACATTTAAGTCTCTAATCCATCTTGAATTAATTTTCGTATAAGGAGTAAGGAAAGGATCCAGTTTCAGCTTTCTACTTATGGCTAGCCAATTTTCCCAACACCATTTATTAAATAGGGAATCTTTTCCCCATTTCTTGTTTCTCTCGGGTTTGTCAAAGATCAGATGGCTGTAGATGTGTGGTATTATTTCTGAGGACTCTGTTCTGTTCCATTGGTCTATATCTCTGCTTTGGTACCAGTACCATGCTGTTTTGGTTACTGTAGCCTTGTAGTATAGTTTGAAGTCAGGTAGCGTGATGCCTCCAGCTTTGTTCTTTTGACTTAGGATTGTCTTGGAGATGCGGGCTCTTTTTTGGTTCCATATGAACTTTAAAGCAGTTTTTTCCAATTCTGTGAAGAAACTCATTGGTAGCTTGATGGGGATGGCATTGAATCTATAAATTACCTTGGGCAGTATGGCCATTTTCACGATATTGATTCTTCCTATCCATGAGCATGGTATGTTCTTCCATTTGTTTGTGTCCTCTTTTATTTCACTGAGCAGTGGTTTGTAGTTCTCCTTGAAGAGGTCCTTTACATCCCTTGTCAGTTGGATTCCTAGGTATTTTATTCTCTTTGAAGCAATTGTGAATGGAAGTTCATTCCTGATTTGGCTCTCTGTTTGTCTGTTACTGGTGTATAAGAATGCTTGTGATTTTTGCACATTAATTTTGTATCCTGAGACTTTGCTGAAGTTGCTTATCAGCTTAAGGAGATTTTGGGCTGAGACAATGGGGTTTTCTAAATATACAATCATGTCATCTGCAAAGAGGGACAATTTGACTTCTTCTTTTCCTAACTGAATACCCTTGATTTCTTTCTCTTGCCTGATTGCCCTAGCCAGAACTTCCAACACTATGTTGAATAGGAGTGGTGAGAGAGGGCATACCTGTCTTGTGCCAGTTTTCAAAGGGAATTTTTCCAGTTTTTGCCCATTCAGTATGATATTGGCTGTGGGTTTGTCATAGATAGCTCTTATTATTTTGAGGTATGTTCCATCAATACCGAATTTATTGAGAGGTTTTAGCATGAAGGGCTGTTGAATTTTGTCAAAAGCCTTGTCTGCATCTATTGAGATAATCATGTGGTTCTTGTCTTTGGTTCTGTTTATATGCTGGATTATGTTTATTGATTTGCGAATGTTGAACCAGCCTTGCATCCCAGGGATGAAGCCCACTTGATCATGGTGGATAAGCTTTTTGATGTGTTGCTAAATCCGGTTTGCCAGTATTTTATTGAGGATTTTTGCATCGATGTTCATCAGGGATATTGGTCTAAAATTCTCTTTTTTTGTTGTGTCTCTGCCAGGCTTTGGTATCAGGATGATGTTGGCCTCCTAAAATGAGTTAGGGAGGATTCCCTCTTTTTCTATTGATTGGAATAGTTTCAGAAGGAATGGTACCAGCTCCTCCTTGTACCTCTGGTAGAATTCAACTGTGAATCAATCTGGTCCTGGACTTTTTTTGGTTGGTAGGCTATTAATTATTGCCTCAATTTCAGAGCCTGCTATTGGTCTATTCAGGGATTCAACTTCTTCCTGGTTTAGTCTTGGAAGAGTGTAAGTGTCCAGGAAATTATCCATTTCTTCTAGATTTTCCAGTTTATTTGCATAGAGGTGTTTATAGTATTCTCTGATGGTAGTTTGTATTTCTGTGGGGTCAGTGGTGATATCCCCTTTATCATTTTTAATTGCGTCGATTTGATTCTTCTCTCTTTTCTTCTTTATTAGTCTTGCTAGTGGTCTGTCAATTTTGTTGATCTTCAAAAAACCAACTCCTGGATTCATTGATTTTTTGGAGAGTTTTTTGTGTCTCTATCTCCTTCAGTTCTGCTCTGATCTTAGTTATTTCTTGCCTTCTGCTAGCTTTTGAATGTGTTTGCTCTTGCTTCTCTAGTTCTTTTAATTGTGATGTTAGAGTGTCAATTTTAGATCTTTCCAGCTTTCTCTTGTGGGCATTTAGTGCTATAAATTTCCCTCTACACACTGCTTTAAATGTGTCCCAGAGATTCTGGTATGTTGTATCTTTGTTCTCATTGGTTTCAAAGAACTTCTTTATTTCTGCCTTCATTTCGTTATGTACCCAGTAGTCATTCAGGAGCAGGTTGTTCAGTTTCCATGTAGTTGAGCAGTTTTGATTGAGTTTCTTAGTCCTGAGTTCTAGTTTGATTGCACTGTGGTCTAAGAGACAGTTTGTTAAAATTTCTGTTCTTGTACATTTGCTGAGGAGTGCTTTACTTCCAACTATGTGGTCAAGTTTTGAGTAAGTGCGATGTGGTGCTGCGAAGAATGTATATTCTGTTGATTTGGAGTGGAGAGTTCTATAGATGTCTATTAGGTCTGCTTGCTGCAGAGATGAGTTCAATTCCTGGATATCCTTGTTAACTTTCTGTCTCGTTGATCTGTCTAATGTTGACAGTGGAGTGTTGAAGTCTCCCATTATTATTGTATGGGAGTCTAAGTCTCTTTGTAAGTCTCTAAGGACTTGCTTGATGAATCTGGGTGCTCCTGTATTGGGTGCATATATATTTAGGATAGTTAGCTCTTCCTGTTGAATTGATCCCTTTACCATTATGTAATGGCCTTCTTTGTCTCTTTTGATCTTTGATGGTTTAAAGTCTGTTTTATCAGAGACTAGTATTGCAACCCCTGCTTTTTTTTGTTCTCCATTTGCTTGGTAAATCTTCCTCCATCCCTTTATTTTGAGCCTATGTATGTCTCTGCATGCGAGATGGGTCTCCTGAATACAGCAGACTGATGGGTCTTGACTCTTTATCCAGTTTGCCAGTCTGTGTCTTTTAGTTGGAGCATTTAGTCCATTTACATTTAAGGTTAATATTGTTATGTGTGAACTTGATCCTGCCATTATGATATTAACTGGTTATTTTGCTCGTTAGTTGATGCAGTTTCTTCCTAGCCTCGATGGTCTTTACATTTTGGCATGTTTTTGCAATGGCTGGTACCGGTTGTTCCTTTCCATGTTGAGTGCTTCCTTCAGGGTCTCTTGTAAGGCAGGCCTAGTGGTGACAAAATCTCTAAGCATTTGCTTATCTGTAAAGGATTTTATTTCTCCTTCACTTATGAAACTTAGTTTGGCTGGATATGAAATTCTGGGTTGCAAATTCTTTTCTTTAAGAATGTTGAATATTGGCCCCCACTCTCTTCTGGCTTGTAGAGTTTCTGCTGAGAGATCTGCTGTTAGTCTGATGGGCTTCCCTTTGTGGGTGACCCAACCTTTCTCTCTGGCTGCCCTTAAGATTTTTTCCTTCATTTCAACTTTGGTGAATCTGGCAATTATGTGTCTTGGAGTTGCTCTTCTCGAGGAGTATCTTTGTGGCGTTCTCTGTATTTCCTGATTTGAATGTTGGCCTGCCCTACTAGGTTGGGGAAGTTCTCCTGGATGATATCCTGAAGAGTGTTTTCCAACTTGGTTCCATTTTCCCTCTCACTTTCAGGCACCCCAATCAGACGTAGATTTGGTCTTTTTACATAATCCCATACTTCTTGCAGGCTTTGTTCATTTCTTTTTCTTCTTTTTTCTTTTGGTTTCTCTTCTCGCTTCATTTCATTCATTTGATCCTCAATCGCTGATACTCTTTCTTCCAGTTGATCGAGTCGGTTACTGAAGCTTGTGCATGTGTCACGTATTTCTCGTGTCATGGTTTTCATCTCTTTCATTTCGTTTATGACCTTCTCTGCATTAATTACTCTAGCCATCAATTCTTCCACTTTTTTTTCAAGATTTTTAGTTTCTTTGCGCTGGGTACGTAATTCCTCCTTTAGCTCTGAGAAGTTTGATGGACTGAACCCTTCTTCTCTCATCTCGTCAAAGTCATTCTCTGTCGAGCTTTGATCCATTGCTGGCAATGAGCTGCGCTCCTTTGCCGGGGGAGATGTGCTCTTATTTTTTGAATTTCCAGCTTTTCTGCCCTGCTTTTTCCCCATCTTTGTGGTTTTATCTGCCTCTGGTCTTTGATGATGGTGATGTACTGATGGGGATTTGGTGTAGGTGTCCTTCCTGTTTGATAGTTTTCCTTCTAACAGTCAGGACCCTCAGCTGTAGGTCTGTTGGAGATTGCTTGAGGTCCACTCCAGACCCTGTTTGCCTGGGTATCAGCAGCAGAGGCTGCAGAAGATAGAATATTGCTGAACAGCGAGTGTACCTGTCTGATTCTTGCTTTGGAAGCTTCCTCTCAGGGGGGTACTCCACCCTGTGAGGTGTGGGGTGTCAGACTGCCCCTAGTGGGGGATGTCTCCCAGTTAGGCTACTCAGGGGTCAGGGACCCACTTGAGCAGGCAGTCTGTCCCTTCTCAGCTCTCAACCTCCGTTTGGGAGATCCACTGCTCTCTTCAAAGCTGTCAGACAGAGTCGTTTGCGTCTGCAGAGGTTTCTGCTGGGTTTGTTATTGTTTACTGTGCCCTGTCCCCAGAGGTGGAGTCTACAGAGACAGGCAGGTTTCCTTGAGCTGCTGTGAACTTCACCCAGTTCGAGCTTCCCAGCGGCTTTGTTTACCTACTTAAGCCTCAGCAATGGCGGGTGCCCCTCCCCCAGCCTCGCTGCTGCCTTGCCGGTAGATCACAGACTGCTGTGCTAGCAATGAGGGAGGCTCCATGGTCGTGGGACCCTCCCGGCCAGGTGTGGGATATAATCTCCTGGTGTGCCCGTTAGCTTAAAGCGCAGTATTGGGGTGGGAGTTACCCAATTTTCCAGGTGTTGTGTGTCTCAGTTCCCCTGGCTAGGAAAAGGGATTCCCTTCCCCCTTGCGCTTCCCAGGTGAGGCGATGCCTCGCCCTGCTTCAGCTCTCGCAGGTCGGGCTGCAGCAGCTGACTAGCACCGATTGTCCGGCACTCCCTAGTGAGATGAACCCAGTACCTCAGTTGAAAATGCAGAAATCACCGGTCTTCTGTGTGGCTCGTGCTGGGAGTTGGAGACTGGAGCTGTTCCTATTCGGCCATCTTGCTCCTCCTCCCCGCTTTGCCTTGTTTTAAAACAAGCATAGCATTTATTATAATCGATCACTGTCTTGTTTACTTGTTTACTATCTGTCTTCCTACTAAAGTGCAGACTCCTTGAAAATGGAACATTGTTAAATTTGCAGCACGTTATATAGAATAGGCATGCTTTAGGTAAGTATTGAAACAATGAATAAATGACATGGCAAAACCTCATCTCTTTTTATTTTTATTTATTTTTATTTTTTTCTCCAGACAGAGTCTTGCTCTGTCACCCAGGCTGGAGTGCAATGGCGTGACCTCGGCTCACTGCAACCTCGGCCTCCTGGGTTCAAGTGATTCTCCTGCCTCAGCCTCCTGAGTAGCTGGGATTAGAGGCACATGCCACCATGCCCGGCTAATTTTTTGTATTTTTAGTAGAGATGGAGTTTCACCATGTTGGCCAGGCTGATATGTATCTCCTGACCTCAGACGATCCTCCTGCCTTGGCCTCCCAAAGTGCTGGAATTGCAGGTGTGAGCTACCACGCCTGGCCACAAAACCCCATCTCTACAAAAAATACAAAAATTAGCTGGGCATGGTGGCATATGGCTGTAGGTATTAATGATCTTTTGTATTTCTGCAGTATCAGTTGTAATGTCTCTTTTTTCATTTCTTATTTTATTTACTTGGATCTTCTCTCTTTTTTTCTTAGTTAGTCTGGCTAATGGTTTGTCAATTTTGTTTAACTTTTCAGAAAAACCAACATTTTATTATTGATCTTTTATATTGTTTTCTTCATTTCAGTTTCATTTATTTCTGCTCTGATCTTTATTATTTCTTTTCTTCTACTAATTTTGGGTTTGGTTTGCTCTTGCTTTTCTAGTTCTTTAATATACATTTTGTTTGTTTGTTTTTTGAAATGGAGCCTCGCTTTGTTGCCCCAGCTGGAGTGCAGTGGCATGATCTTGGCTCACTGTAACCTTTGCCTCTTGAGTTCAAGTGATCTCGTGCCTCAGCCTCCTGAGTAGCTGGGATTATAGGCACCCACCACTACACTCAGCTAATTTTTTTTTGTACTTTTACTAGAGACGGGGTTTCACCATGTTGGCCAGGCTGGTTTTGTACTTCTGACCTCAAGTGATCCGCCCACCTTGGCCTCCCAAAGTTCTAGAATTACAGGCATGAACCACCATTCATGACTGGATGCATCATTAGATTGTTTATTTGAAGTTTCCCTATTTTTGATGTAGGCTCTTATAGCTATAAACTTCCCTTTTAGTACTGCTTTTGCTGTATCCCATAGGTTGTGGTATGTTGTGTTTCCATTATCATTTGTTTCAAGGATTTTCAAATTTTCTTCTTAATTTCTTCACCGACCCACTGGTCATTAAGGAGCATACTGTTTAATTTCCATGTGTTTGTATAGTTTCCAAACTTCTTCTTCTTGCTGATTACAAGTTTCATTCCATTGTGGTCAGAGAAGATGCTTGGTATTATTTCAGTTTTTTGGAAGTTTTAAGACTTGTTTTGTGACCTAACATATGGTCTATCCTTGAAAATGATCTGTGATCTGTGTGCTGAGAAAAGGGATGTGCATTCTTTAGCCATTGGATGAAATATTCCATAAATATCTGTTAGATCTACTTGGTCTATAGTGCAGATTAAGTCCTATGTTTCTTTGTTAATTTTCTGTCTGGAAGATCTGTCCAATGCAGAAAGTTGGGTATTGAAGTCTCTAACTATTGGTGTCTCTCTCTCTCTTTAGCTCTAATAATATTGGCTTTATTTATCTGGGTGCTCCAGTGTTTGCAGCATATATAATTACAATTGTTATATCCTCTTATATCCTGAATTGACCTTTTGATCATTATATAGTGATCTTCTTTGTCTCTTCTTATAGTTTTTGTCTTAAAATCTATTTTGTCTGATATAAGTATAGCCACTCCTGCTCTTTTTTGATTTCCGTTGGCATGGAATATATTTTTTCACGCCTTTATTTTCTTTTTTCTTTTTTTTTTTTTTTTTTTTTTTTTTGAGACGGGGTCTGGCTCTGTCACCCAGGCTGGAGTGCAGTGGCCGGATCTCAGCTCACTGCAAGCTCCGCCTCCTGGGTTCATGCCATTCTTCTGCCTCAGCCTCCCGAGTAGCTGGGACTACAGGCGCCCGCCACCTCGCCCGGCTAATTTTTTGTATCTTTTTAGTAGAGACGGGGTTTCACCGTGTTAGCCAGGATGGTCTCGATCTCCTGACCTCGTGATCCACCCGTCTCGGCCTCCCAAAGTGCTGGGATTACAGGCTTGAGCCACCGCACCCGGCAACGCCTTTATTTTCAGCCTATGTATGCCTTTATAGGTAAAGTGGGTTTCTTGTAGGCAACAGATCAATGGATCTTTTTTTATTCATTCAGCCAGTTTATGTCTTTTGATTGAAGAGTTTAGACCATTTACATTCAACGTTATTATTGATAAGCAAGGATTTACTCTTGCCATTTTGTTACTTGTTTGATGGTTGTTGTGGTTTTCTCTTACTTCTTTTTTTCTTGTCTTCCTTTAGTGAAAGTGATTTTTATCTTTTGATATGCTTTAGTTTCTTGCTTTTGTGTGTGTTTGTATCCATCATATGGTTTTTGGTTTTAGGTTACCATGAGGTTTGCAAATACTATCTTATAACCCATTATTTTAACCTGATAACACATTAACACTGCATCAACAAATAAATGAACAAAAAGAAAGAAAGAAAACTAATAAAAACTCTATGCCTTAACTTCATCCCCCTGCTTTTTAATTTTTTGTTGTTTCTGTTTGTATTTTATTGTACTAAGTCTTGAAAAGTTGTTATTATTTTTGATTGGTTCATTGTTTAGTCTTTCTACTTATGATAAAATAGGTCACACACCACAGTTACAGAGTTATAATAGTCTGTGTTTTTCTGTGTATTTACTATTACCAGTCAGTTTTGTACCTTCTGGTGATTATGTATTGCTCATTAATGTTCTTTTCTTTCTGATTGAAGTACTCCCTTTAGCAATTCTGGTAGGACAGAAATGCTGGTGTTGATAAAATCCTTCAACTTTTGTTTGTCTGGGAAAGTCTTTATTTCTCATTCATGTTTGAAGTATATTTTCACCAGATATACTATTCTAGGGTAAAAGTTGTTTTTTTTTTTTTTTCCTTCAGCACTTTAAATATTTCATGCCACTCTCTCCTTGCCTTTAAGGTTTCCACTGAAAAGTCTGCTGCCTGACATGTTGGAGCTCCATCATGCTTTTTTTTTTTTTTTTTTCTTTCTCTCTTGTTGCTTTTAGGATCCTTTATGCTAGATCTTTGGGAGTTTGATTATTAAATGCCTTAAGGTAGTCTTGTTTAGGTTAAATCTGCTTAGTGTTCTATAAACTTCTTGTACTTGGATATTGATAACTTTCTCTAGGTTTAGGAAGTTCTCTATTATCCTTTTGAATAAACTTTCTACCCCTATCTCTTTCTCTACTTCCTCTTTAAGATCAATAACTTAGATTTGCCTTTTTGAGGTTATTTTCTAGATCGTGTAGGTGTGCTTCATTATTTTTTATTCCTTTTTTTTTAGTCTCCTCTGACTGTATATTTTCAAACAGCCTGTCTTTAAGCTCACTAATTCTTTCTTCTGGTTGATCAATTCTATTATTAAAAGACTCTGATGCATTCTTCAGTATGGCAATTGCATTTTTCAGCTCCAGAATTTCTGACTGATTCTTTTTCATGATTTCAATATCTTTGTTAAATTTATCTGATGAATTCCTTCTCTCTGTTATCTTGAATTTCTATGAGTTTCCTCAAAACAACTATTTTCAATTCTCTGACTGAAAGATCACATATCTCTGTATCTCCAGGATTGGTCCCTGTGCCTTATTTAGTTCATTTGGTGAGGCCATGTTTTCACGGATGGTGTTGATGCTAGTAAATGCTCTTCAGTTTCTGGGCATTGAAGAGTTAGGTATTTATTGTAGTCTTCACTGTCTGGGCTTGTTTGTACCCATCCTTCTTGGGAAGGCTTTCCAGATATTTGAAAGGGCTTGGGTGTTATGATCTAAGCTGTATCTGCTTTAGGGCACAACCCAAGCCCAGCAACACTGTGGTTGGTGCAGACTGACAGAGGTACCACCTTGATTGTCTTGGAGACAATTGATCTGGGAGAATTCTCTCTGGATTACCAGATAGAGACTCTTGTTCTCTTCCCTTACTTTCTCCCAAACAGAGTCTCTCTCTTTGTCTGTTCTGAGCCACATGAAACTGGGGGTGGAGTGATACAAGCACGCTTGTGGCCACCATCACTATGACTGCACTGGGTCAGACTTGAAGCCAGCATAGCACTGGGTCTTGCTGGAGGCCTCCTGTAACCACTCCCTGGCTACTGCCTGTGTTCCCTCAAGGCCCTGGGGCTCTGTAATCAGCAGGTGGCAAAGCCATTCAGGTCTACATTTTTCCCTTTAATGTGGAGAGATCCCCCAGGCCCTGTGCGGGTCCAGAGGTGCCATCTGTCTGAGAGCCAGGGACTAGAGTAAAAAACCTAAGAGGTCTATCTGGTGTTCTATTGTACTGTAGCTGAGCTGGCACTCGAACCACAAGACATAGTCCTTTTCACTCTTCCTTCCCCTTTCCAAAGGCAGAGGAGCCTCACGCTATGGCCACTGCCACCTCAGGCCCGCACGGAGTAATGCCAGATTACTGCCGATGTTCCCTTAAGTCCTGAGGGCTCTTCAGTCAGCTTGTGGTGCATGCCGCCTGGCTTGGGACTCACCCTTCAGGGCAGTGGGCTACCCTTTGGCCCAGGACAGGTCCAGAAATGCCATCCAAGAGCCAAGTCCTGGGATCAGGGACCCCAAGAGTGCTCTTGGTGCTCTACCCTTGTGGCTGAGCTGGTAACTAAAGTCAGCAGGTCTCAGAGTCTCACCCAAGGCCCTTGATGTAGCATCTGGGTATCACTGGTGTTTATTCAGGACCCAAGGGCTCTTCAGTGAGCAGGTGATGAATGCTGCCAGGACTGGGTCCTTTCCTTCAAGGCAGTGGTTTCCCTTCTGGCCCAGGGTATGTCTAGAAATGCCCAGGAGCTAGGGCCTGGAAAGGCAGCATCATAACTCTGACTCATGCCCTGTTCTGTGGCTGAGTTGGCATCTAAGATGTAAGACAAAGTCCTCCCCACTATTCCCTCTCCCCACCTCAAGCAAAAGGAAGGGATCTCTCTGGAGCCACAAGCTGTGTATCTTGGGGTTAGGAGAGGGGTGATGCCAAGTACTGCCTTAGCCACCCCACCTGGTGTCTCAGTATGTCTCCTGCTCCCCCAGTCCACTGTCTCTGGGTCCAATTCAGTACTAGGAGTCTCCTAGGAGTTGTAGCCCTTGTGGCCTAGACTGCCTTTCAAGTTTATTTAAAGCCCCAGAGCACTTTAGCCCATGGTGGCAAGGCTTGTGGGAACTAGAGTTCTGACCCCTGGGATCCGTGATTCCCCTCTGGCTAGGGCTGGTTTAAATCCTCCCTCTGTGGTCAGGTTTCAACTTAGTTTGATCTGGTTTTCCTTTCTGCTATAACAAAGGCAGCACTTAGTCAATGCCTCACAATTACTGGGTTCTCCCTTCCCCAGAGCCCAGAGATACTCTGGGCACCATGGGCCCCTGCTGGGGGTGAGGGAGGGGTGGCGTGGGTGATTCAAGACTGTTTTTTCTTTTACTTCTTTGGTGCCTCTTTCAGCCATACGAAGTTAAAATCAGGTACTGTGAGCGCCCACGTTTTTTGGTTCTTATGAAGGTGCTTTTTTTTCTGTACATAATTGTTAATTTGGTGTCCTTGGAGTGGCGGTTAGGGGACAGGACAGATCAGTGGAGCTTTCTACCATCTTGCTCTACCTTCTCCCTATTTTACATTTTGATAACCACCATTCAATAGCCTCTCTTGAGCCCTACAATGCAGTGAAGAGCTTTGATGCGCAAATGTTTGCATCCTGGATCCATCCTTTACTATGCGTTTGATCTTTAACAAGTTATTTAATGTCTCTGAGCCTGTTTCCTTATCTGAAAATGGAGACAATGACAGTGTAAACATCACAAGGTCATTGTAAGGATTAAATGAGATAATCTCATGTAAAATCCTTAGTAAGCACTCAATGAAGGAAAGGAGGAAGGATTTTCTATGTTCCTTGACTCATTAGCAAGCCCCAGAAGTTAAATAAACAGTCAGTTAAATGGGGGGAAGAAAGTTGTGTGTGTGTGCATATGTGTGTATTAAATAATCAGTTCCAAACCACTTAAAAATTTTTTAATATCACCACCACTCAGACTTAAAACTAACATGTAGTAGTCGTTAGTGTTGCCAATAATTACTAATGAGTCTCCCTAGCTTGGTTTTGTTGGTTACATCAATGTTGCTAAATTTAGTTTTTCTTTCCAAGATTTAACTTTAGCCAGATTGATCTAAGTAATAAAATTAACCCTATCATCTTACACAGTAGGGGCTTATCTTTAGAGAATGAGTGTAAACTTTTCTTAATAACAGAGAAGATAACCTTAAACTTCAAGGATGGATGGGGTGATTGATAGCGGAGCAGGGTGGGAGAGAAGTGTTTCCAGAGAGGATGATCACATTGCCAACACTCGAACGGATCAGTGGAAGTCCTTTGGCTTGCTGATGAAACAGAGAGCTCAGGGTGGAAATGACAACCCATCCTCTGGCAAAGTAGACTGTGGACCCCTGCACAGGCTATGAGTGTCCTATTGCCCAACAGGGACTCTGTAGGCTATGGGATCTGGGTGTGGACCACCAGCCTTTCCTACATCTGAGTGGACTTGTGTTCATGAAGTATCTTCTGGAAGTCCAGCAGATAGAAAGTAACATACAGAAAGAGCAGACCAGGACTTGAGAATTGGGGGGCACAGGGAAGATGAAGGATGAAAATAAGCAGGACAGGGCTTTTTCAAATATTCTCTTAACACCGAGGCTGAAACAGGCATAGATCATTCCCATAAACCACAGAGAGTTTCATGAGAAACTCTCCTCTCCCCACCTTTTGGGACTATAGATCTTCAACATCTATTTAGTTATCTAGGTGCATTTTCTCAATGTTAGTAATTCTGCGGGGAGGGGAGAGAGCAGTCACCACCAGAAAGATAGAGGCGATGTCTCAGGTTGGCTTGCCCCTGGCTGCCGGCCAAGGTCAGACACGAGCATCAGTGCTGTCATGTCCAGGCAGCAGGACAGAATGGAAGGAGATTCAGACTCAGTCTTTCAAGTTCTACTCAAAGCCCAATCAAGTGATACCACCTGTGGAAAGTCTTCCTTTGTGCTCCAGAGCAGGTAGTGTCCTTTGCCCTTAGATGGACGTATGATGGTATTGACTTAGTTGATTACCTGTTACTCTTTCCCAATGGACAGTAGACTGGCTGCTTGACAGCGGGGATTCTTTTCTCATTAATCAGTGTATCCTTTTTAGAATGATGTATCAGATATCTTTTGCTGCATAAAACTTCCCACTCTTTATGTATTAAAATTACAAACATCTTTATTATTTATCACAGTTCTGTGGATTATCTGTACAATTCTTATGGTCTGTGTCAGCCTGACTGGGGTTGGATATAGTCTAGGATGGCTTTACTCATGTGTCTGGAAGTTGGCAGGCTGGTTGATCTGCGAACAGGGCTCAACTGGGATGATTCATTTATGTTCCACGTGGTCTCTGATCCTCCGGTAGGCTAGCCCAGGATGCTTTACTTGGTGGTCTCAACTCTACAGAGCATGCATGTAAGTTCTGATGCATAGGTTATTAACAAACCTCTGACTGCATCACATTTACTAATGTTCTATTGGTCAAAGCAAGTTACAAGGCCAAGATCAAATTTAAAGGGGAGAGGCCAGGCACGGTGGCTCACACTTGTTATCTCAGCACTTTGGGAGGCTGAGGCGGGTGGATCACCTGAGGTCAGGAGTTTGAGACCAGCCTGGCCAACATGGTAAAACCCCACCTCTGTGAAAAATACAAAAATTAGCCGGGTATAGTGGCAGGTGCCTTTAATCCCAGCTACTCGGGAGGCTGAGGCAGAAGAATTGCTTGAACCCAGGAGATGGAGACTGCAGTGAGCCGAGATTGTGCCACTGCACTCCAGCCTGGGCAACAGAGCGAGACTCCATCTCAGAAAAACAAACAAACAAAAACAAAACAAAACAAAAAAACCCCACAGATAAACAAACAAAAAAATTTAAGGGATACAGATATAGACTTCATCTTTTCATAGGAGCAGCTGCAGAGTCACATTATCAACAGGAATTTATGGTCATTTTTACAATATTCTACAAAATCTTGTTTGGCACACAGTAGGTAATCAAGAATGCATGTTGCAAGAATTAGGAGGTAAAGTCTATTCAAATAATTTTCATGTTCACCCCTCATCCCTCCCCATTGGCACATCTACTTCCATGCCTCCTATTCATTGTTGGGATCTTTGAGTTGGGAGGAAATGCTATCTAATGGTTTGAAATGTTTGTTGCCCCTGATTTAATACGCATGGGTCCTTTCTATCTGAGAGTTTCACACTGGTCATCTTGGCCCTACCCATCTCAACACTGGAGCCGTGCACAACTTTCTGACTTGTGGATTATGTACCCACCCTTAGTGTTTGCTTTTTGAACAGACCCAGAAAAGGGAACACTGGTTGTCTGCCAAAGCGTGGACAGTATCAGCTGGCCGCACCTCCTTCGGCCAGTTGCTGCCACTTGGGGCCCTCTGGTGGCTTCTTCTTGCATAGCTCCAGGTTAGGTATGAAATTCACTGTCCGAATTGTCATAAGCTTGGCTAGAGTCCAGAGCCTTCCAAGGTAAAGCTCACAATGTGGTGGAATGCCAGAGATATGAAAAGAAGAAGTAATAAACAAAACAAAATTAAAAAATACCAACACCATTTAGAGCTTGTAGCTTTCTTGTTTCACCATGACTTTGCCCAGAGAAAAGGCAAAGCAGTGACATAAAGATAATGCATATAAAAGAGATCCGGCTGGGCGAGGAGGCTCACGCTTGTAATTCCAGCATTTTTGGAGGCCAAGGCAGGTGGATCACCTGAGGTCAAGAGTTCGAGACCAGCCTGACCAATATGGAGAAACCCCATCTCTACTAAAAATACAAAATTAGCCAGGCGTGCTGGCCCATGCCTGTAATCCCAGCTACTCGGGAGGCTGAGGCAGGAGAATTGCTTGAACCCAGGAGGTGGAAGTTGCGGTGAGCTGAGATTGTGCCATTGCACTCCAGCCTGGGCAACAAGAGTGAAACTCCATCTCAAAAAAACAAAACAAAACAAAAAAACAGAGATCCATATCACTAAAAATTGGGTGCTGGTGGGCAAGGAGCACTGCCAGGCTCACCGAAGAAAAGTGGTGGAGTTGGAAAACAGGGGAGAGTCTCCTGACTTGAGCAGCTCGTCCAGGGCCTGGTAGGTCCCCACCACAAAGCCCACGAAGCCCAGGATGCTGATCAGGGCGTCCTTGAAGATGGTGAGGGGGCTCATGCCCTCTGAGTAGAAGGTGCTGACCTCCAGGAGTGGTGGGATGATGAGGGCCAGGGCGCTGCTGCTCACGGAGCCCACCAGGGAGATGACCAGGTCCAGGCGGGGGATGAGGACAGCCAGGAGGCCTGCAGGGAGGGGATAGGGGACAGATAGAGAATTCCAGGCTTAGCCAAGCTTTGAAAGTTTGTTCTTAAAGTCCTCTTCTTGGCCGGGCACAGTGGCTCACACCTGTAATCCCAGCACTTTGGGAGGCCGAGATGGGTCAATCATTGAAGGCTGGGAGTTCAAGACCAGTCTGTCGCACATACTGAAATCCTGTCTCTACTAAAAATATAAAAATTAGCCGGGTGTGGTAGTAGGAGCCTATAATCTTAGCTACTCAGGAGGCTGAGGCAGGAGAATCGCTTGAACCTGGGAGGTAGAGGTTGCCGTGAGCCAAGATTGCACCACTGCGCTCCAGCCTGGGTGACAAAGTGAGGTTCTGTCTCATTGAAGAAAAAAAAAAGAAAAAAAATCCTCTTCTTAAAAAATAAACCAGTTGTTTTGCAGAAATTCGATTACAGAAAGAAAAGTTGAAAGTCCTCCAATATCCCTAATTATATTCCCTAGAAGTTACGCATTAAAAATTCAGCCAGGCAGAGTGGCACATTCCTATAGCCCCAGCTATTTGAGAGGCTGAGGCAAGAGGATCCGAAAGTTCAAGGACAGACTTGGTAACATAGTGAGACCCCATCTCAAAATAACAACCACCACAACAAAATTTGGAGTGTCTCTAATTGTATTCATTCATATTCTTCATTCATATTGTTGGGAGGAAATGTACTCATTCAAAAACTTTTCCCCTATCAACATAGAGTCAGTGGTTGGGGGCCTGTGAATGTAACTGACAGTAGGTAAGATTAACGAGAGAAAAGACAAAGTGTGTTTATAAGCTCCAGAGCCTTGAGATGAATTGGCTTCCAGAACAGCCAAAGATACCCCCTTAATATGGGGAAAAGGAGGGAGGAGGAGGGGCTTTTATGGAAGAACAAATGGAAGATACGACAGTTTCAGATAAAATGTGTTAAACAGTTAGTAATTCCAATGATAATGCTAAGTTTCTTTTCTGGCTCTAAACTTCCCAAAGAAGGGATTTATGGCAGCTGTATTTTTCAGGAGGTCCTGCTTACATCAGCGAAAGAAGATTAGATAAAGTTTCTTTCTGCAGCTTCTTTTTGTTCAGATGTTTTTAGCTTAAAATAATCTTTATGCTACCGAGGTGCATTTTGGATCTTACATATCCAATAAAACTTAAGCTCTTATTTAATAAATAACACTAAATAACAGTGCTGGGAACCGTTCAAACTGTTTGGAATATATCAATGTACAAACTATCAAGGTTTGTACTATGAAAATTTGTATCAATGTACAAATTTTTTTAGAAGTCTTGTCTTTTTTTAAATGCCTAGCATTTTAATGAATAAAAAATAATATAAATAAATAAAATAAATAAATAAATAATTTTTAAAATGCCGAGCATTTTAATAATTAATATGAGTATGAAAACCTCTTACTTGCAAACAATTAGAATATGAAATCATTTATGTACAAAGAGATCTTCAGTTGGAAGAAAATCCACAAGGTGTCTTTAAAGAAGTGTCTTCTCCAGGTTTTGCACACATGTCAGATAAACACCTAACAAAGAAACATGAAAAGCTAAAAATTTTGAAATTGTGTTTTTTTAGCAGGATTTTTTTTTTTTTTTTTTTTTTTTTTTACATTTTTTATTATATTTGATGAAAAATGTTCCTGGTCATAAAGAAGTCCCAGGAGCCATGAGCAGGCCTCCTTTGGAGGAGGACTGTGGTAGAACAGAACAGGTCTGGAAGGCAGGAGTCTGATTCTTTCTTGTATGGCCTTGCCTAAGTCCCACCCCTTCCTCAGCTTGTTTCCTCAGCTGCAAAATGGAGATGAAGGCTACTATCCTTTTAGGTATTGTGATTCATTCTGCATAGGACATAAAAGTCTTCAATGAGATTTTTCATGTAAAGCATTCAGAAAAGTTATCTTTGCTATTACTTCAAGTTATTTACTCATACATGCTAATTGATAATGCATGAAGTGTAGTGTAGGCTTAAGGGATTGTTATCTTTATACTGTGGGACAAATTCCTTGATCTATCTGGAATCTCTAAGATACTGGATGGTTCCTGCCTTCAAGGTCAAACTAAGAATGAATCACTTCAAAAGAAGAAAATCAGTGTCGAATAAATGCTGTGGGCTGGCCTAGAAAAGCAAGAATCAAGAGCCACCTCAGCCAGTCAGTCTCAGGGGATCCAGCAGCTGCTGCAGGCCAAGACACAGCCACTGAGAAGGTGTCCAAGTCTGAACAAAAGACATAGAGGCTGAAGCAGGCCAAGGGGGCAGCTGAGGCTGAAACTGAACAGCACCGCCTGAAGAGAGAGAAAGAGTTCAAGACCAAGGAAGCTGCAGCCCTGGAATCTCACAGTGGCCGTGGCACTCAAGTGGCACAAGAGGCTCAGAAGAAGAGGACCAGCCTCCAGAACTACTTCCAGCAGAACGAGGGTGAAGCCTTGGCTAGCCTCTTGGCTTTTGTCTGTGACACTTGGACAGAAATCCATGAAAACTACTGCATAAATGAAGAAGAGTGGGAGAAAGAAGCGCCTGTACCATGGATTGGCATTTTAGATGCCCTTGAAGAATATGAAGCTCGAGTTATATTCTTATGAAAATGTATTACATGATTTCTGCATATTATGTAGCAAGTCCCTTCACTTCTCAGAGAATATAAAATCTAGCTTCTTTGTACAGACTTAGAACTTATCTATAGATTTTCTTTTTACATCGTATTTCCTAGAAATTTAATGGGTATATGTCATCTGTTTTCCCATGCCTTTTAGCTCGCGTAACAAATATATCAATGTATCAATGTTGACTTTTTCTTTCTTTTATCTAGTAAAAAAAAGTTATTTGAAGAAAGAAAGAGATTAATCATTTTTTTCCCTGTAGCGTTTTCTTGAATGTCAGGATTCTAACTATGAAAAAGTAGTAAATAGTTATTTGTAATCTGTGTGAAGCAGCAGCTACCCTTAAATTAGTCCATTCCTGCTAATGGTTAGAATAATGAATACTAGTATAACTGTTTGGGCTGCTTTTAGTTTCTCTTAATTAAAATTATTAGATGGTAGAATTCAAGAACTTGTTACATGTTATTACTCGGTGTACTGATAATCATCTAAAAGTAACACTTTGTCATGCAAAAAAAAAAAAAAAAAAAAAAAAAAAAAGAAAAGAATTTCCTAAATGTCCATGGACAGATGAATGGATACAGAAAATGTGGTTTGTACATACAGTGGAATACAATTCGGCCTTAAAAAAGAACACACTTTTGCAATTACAATCAAAAGGCATCTTAGGGACAGCTGGGCCACCTCTACTCTGTACAGGAATCTCTAGCCATCTCCTTTGGCCTCTGGTGGAATACTTGCAGATTGGGGTACTCCGGGTCATGGGGGCTGCTGTGAGCCAGTGAGTGGGAATGACCTCAGCCAACAGGCAAGCACAGGACCGTCCAGGGGCCAAGGAGCCCCAGCTGATTGTTGCCGATGGGGAATGTGATCCCAGGCTTGCCCAAACATTTTATAGTAGCCCCACCAAAAAATTTTAAAAATCTGCATTTGTATGGAAGATTGCCCACATTTTAAATGTTGGCCCACATTTATACAACATTGTGAGGTTCAAACAACACCTGTTGCCAAATTAGAGTCCCATTTTCAATGTCTGCCCTGGAGGTAAAGGGCACTGGTTCTAGACTTATATGACTTGAATTCAAATCCTACTTCTGACACTTTCTGGCCAATTATTAATCACTCACTGCCTCAGTTTCCTCTTTCATAAAGTAGGGTTTATCATAGTTCTACCTCATGAGAATTGTTGTGAGGACTGAATAAAATATTATGAAATTTAGACTAGAAAGAGCTGAACACAGTGCCTGGCACACAGTAAGTGTTCAATACATGTCAGTTCTTACGATTTATTGATTAATGTATTTATTTGAGACAGGCTCTGACTCTGTTGTCCAGGCTGGAGTGCAGTAGTTCAATCTCAGTTCACTGCAGCCTCGACCTCCTGGGCTCAAGCAATCCTCCCACCCCAGCCTCCCAAGTAGCTGGGACTATAGACATGGGCCACCATGCCTGGCTTCTTTTTTTCTTTTTTTTTTTTTTTGTAGAGATGGGGTTTCACCATGTTGCCCAGGCTGGTCTCAAAATTCCTGAACTCAAGCAATCTGCCTGCCTTGGCCTCTCGAAGTGCTGGGATCACAGGCATGTGCCAGAGTGCACAGCAAGTTCTTACAATTATTGTTTGATAAGCTGTGTCAATCCCTTCGGCTGAACACCAGCAAATCTGTCTAATTAGGTACATGTAAGAATGGGGTTGTCCTTGAGGCTTAGATGAGTGAATAGTTGTAAAGCTTTAGAATGGTCCCTGGAATACAGTAAGTGTTCAGTAAATGCTGATTGTCATGACTGCCCTCTACCATCTGGCTAATTCTTTTTTTTTTTTTTAAGATGAATCTTGCTCGTTGCCCAGGCTGGAGTGGCATGATCTCGGCTCACTGCAACCTCTGCCCCCTCCATGTTCAAGTGATTCTCCTGTCTTGGTCTCCCGAATAGCTGGGATTACAGGCACATGCCACCACGTCTGGCTAATTGTTGTATTTTTAGTAGAGACAGGGTTTCCCCATTTTGGCCAGGCTGGTCTGGAACTCCTGACCTCAGGTGATCCACCCGCCTCGGCCTCCCAAAGTGCCAGGATTACAGGTGTGAGCCAGTGCATCCGGCCCATTCTGGCTGATTCTTGATAGCCTCAGAAAAGATGAGCAGGAACACTGCACTCTCCTTTCTACTCACATGTCAGGCAGACCATGGCGAGGCGAATGGACAGATCCAGAGGCAGTGCCCAGCGTGTTGACACCCGGGAGATGGCAAAGGGGATGATGATTTCCGCAGGGACGTAGAACTGCAGGGCATAGGTGCACAGGATGCCGGCAATGTAGAGAAGCTTGACAGACTGGTACAGCCTGCAAGACAAACCACAGCGCTGCTCTCCACGGCCACTGTGTTCTGACACTGGCCTCCTTGGAACATTAACCTCTGACCTTGCGACAATGACTTGGGCTTTTGTTTTCCTTTCTGAAAATGACTGAGAGGGACTTTCTAAGAGTCAGGAGGGAGTCACAGCAGGGCATGCAGTGAAAATAGAGGGAAGCTTTCCTGATTCCATGGAAACAATTGAAAGGGTCATTTCTAAATGAAATAAAAATCATCTTGAGCTTGAGTATATATTGCATCTTCGCAAATCACTACCATCTGATGCTCAATCTTACGTTTTAGAAAAGAGAGGCTCAGGCCAGATACTTTGCCCAGGGAGACACAGAGGATAAGTGGCTAAGACCAAAAGCCCTGGATCTAAAACACTCTAGTCCTTTGTGATCTATCAGTCCTTAGGAATTCTCTGGATTCCCCAAAGCTCTTGGCACATAACAGTTGTCTCTAGTTGGTTGAGAGAACTGCAGAATCCCAAATCCTTGGAGGAAGAGACAGTGTATAAATAGGGCTATGTGGAAATTAGGGGGAGTCAGGGTGGAATACAAGGAGAAACAGGCTTACTTGCTGGCCTCAAGCTAGGGGCAGAGAGTGTGTGAGGCTTCAGGGATACTGAGTTCTATCTCAGTTTTTTTCTTTTTGATCTATTGAGATGTGACTATTTTCCTTCAGTCCACTAATGTAGATGCATTTCCATGTTTAATAAATGTGTGTGTGACACTGGGCATAGTGGATCACGCCTGTAATCCCAGCATTTTGGGAGGCCGAGAGGGGTGGATCTCCTGAGGTCAGGAGTTTGAGACCAGTCTGACCAACATGGCAAAACCCTGCCACTACCAAAAATACAAAAATTACCCAGGTGTGGTGGTGCACAACTGTGATCCCAGTTATTCGGGAGGCTGAGGCAGGAGAATCTCTTGAACCTGGGAGGTAGCGGTTGCAGTGAGCTGAGATTGCGCCACTGCACTCCAGCCTGGGTGACAGAGTGAGACTCTGTCTCAAAAATAAATAAATAAATAAATAAATAAATAAATAAATAAATAAGTGTGCTTGTGTGTTTAGCCCATTCCTTAAAAAGGCTAACTTCCACATTGCTGTGTTTCTTGCTCACGCTAGTCCTGCTGCCTGGGCACCCTCTTTACTTCATTTCCATCTGTTCAAACCCGTCCAAGTTTTTGAAATTCCCCTCTTCTGAGCAGGTACCACAGCCAGATGCTTTTAGACACAGCCCAACTTAATCCTCATGACAACTCCGGTTTATAAATGAGGCAACTGAGGTTCAGAGAGGTGAAGTAAATCATCCACTACCACAAGCTAGTAGGCGGTGCAACTGGAACTTGGACTCAGGTGTACCAGAATGGCCCATGTTTGGAGAGAGTTGACCTGCTGGACAATGAGTTTCCCTGTTGTCTCCTTCCAATGTGTTTTCTTTCCTTGGAAATCCCCAAGGCCTGTTTGCTACTCTGGAGAGCTTCTTTTTCTATGTCATAGTTTGTGTGCATACACTATTATCTGTCCCTCCACCATTACCACCGAATCAGGAGCCGATGAAGACAGGGAAGCTCCAAGGTCATAGTCTACTCACAGCAGTGCCGCTTGGCATCTGCTTATAATTGGCATGCAATAAATGCTTGATGAGTGACTTTATCATCTTGGGAAAGGAGCCCCATTGAGGCAAATTAGGGCTCCAAGTGACTGTGACTCTGCTTGAGAAGACCCAAATGTCCTTTAATTAATGACATTACCTGGTGTGGGAGAAAATCTTGCACGGTGGGATGTGGGTTCACGTGTCTGTTCAATATGGCACTGTTGAAGTCTGTGGGGCTGCTAGCTATTGCATGAATTGGGTATGTTAGAACACAAAACTTTTACAGATTCCAGTGGTCTTCCCAAATTGTTTTGCTTGTTTTTTTTGAGACAGAGTCTCTGCCACCCAGGCTGGAGTGCTGTGGTGCCATCTTGGCTCACTGCAACCTCCACCTCCCAGGTTCAAGTGATTCTCCTGCCTCCGCCTCCTGAGTAGCTGGGACTGTAGGTGTGTGCCACCATGTCTAGCTAATTTATTTATTCATTTCTTTTTTTGAGATGGAGTTTCGCTCTTGTTGCCCAGGCTGGAATTCAATGGCACCATCTCGGTTCACTGCAACCTCTGCCTCCCAGGTTTAAGCGATTCTCCTGCTCAGCCTCCTGAGTAGCTGGGATTACAGGTGCCCACCACCATGCCTGGCTACTTTTGTATTTTTAGTAGAGATGAGGTTTTGCCATGTTGACCAGGCTGGTCTTGAACTCCTGACCTCAGTTGTTGAACTCCTGACCTCAGGTGATCCACCCACCCTGCCTCCCAAAATGCTGGGATTACAGGCGTGAGCCACCACGCCTGGCCTGTTTGTTTTTAAGAGATAGGGTCTCACTGTGTCACTCAGGCTGGAGTGGAGTGCAGTGGTGCGATGACAGCCTTCTGTAACTTCAAACTCCTGGGCTCAAGTGATCTTCCTAACTCAGCATCCCAAATAGCTGCGACTACAGGTATGAGATATCACGCTCAGCTAAGTTATGGTAATTTTTTTGTAGAAGTGGGGTCTTACCATGTTGCCCAGGCTGGCCCAGTTGGTTTTTGTTTTCCATTTTTTTATCTGGTTACTCTGACTTGGGGAATGTGAACCATTGGCTGTGGCAAACAAGACTATGGGAAGTGTGGCCACCCCCGACTCCTCTCTCTGTCTCTTTCCATCTCCCAGTGCCCCTCCCTTCTCTCCTTAGGAGACCAAGGCCTCTCACTTTTGTCCTCTCTTCTTAAGTCACGTCCTCCTTCAAACTAAGATGTCAAGGCTTAACTCAATTTGGGAGACTGTTGTTGAAGGAGGAACTCCCAGGACAGAGAATCTGGAGACCATGGTTCCAATGACAATTCTGCCTCTTCTGTGGGAGGCTCTCTAGACCTCGGTTTCCCAGCTGTGGAAGGGAGGAGGAAGTGACCTACAAGTTTCCACTCATCCCTGAGTCCCCGCCACCTGACAGCCCATGAAGATACCAGCAGTTAGGCAGGTTAAGGCTTATGCTGGCCTTAATGTCATCTCCAAACCGCAGGTAGCCCAGAGTCCCGATGCTGATGTACAGGGAAGTGACGATGGACATTCCCAAAGACAGGATGGCTGGGAAGTGGCGGGCATTTTTCATCTTGTTTTCCAGAGGCAGAACCTACAGAAACATCACAATGTAAGAAGGAGAAAGACGGAAAAAGAGAAATAAGAACATAAAGAAAAATGGCATCCTACTTCTGGATGTCTACCCCAAAGAACTGAAAGCAGGGCCTCAAAGAGATATTTGTATATTTATGTGCATAGTAGCATTATTCACAATAGCCAAAAGGTGGAAGCAACTCCAAGGGTCTAGCAACAGAAAATGGATACACAAAACGTGGTGTATCAATGCAATGGAATGTTATGTAGCCCTGAAAAAGAAGGAAGTTTTGTCTCATGCTACCCCACGGATGGATCTTGAGGACATTATGCTGAGTGAAATAAGCCAGTCACAAAAAGACAAGGACTGCCTGATTCCACTTATATGAGGTACCTGGAGTAGGTAGGTCCAAAGAGGCAGAATGCTAGTTGGGAAGGACTGGCGTGAGGAGGGTATGGGGAGTTATTGTTTAATGGGTACAGAGTTTCAGTTTTGCAAGCTGAAGAGTTCTGCAGATGAAAGGCAGTGATGGTTGTGCAATAATCTGAATTTACTTAACATATACGTATACTTGAAAATGATTAAGATGAGTAAATGTTATGTTAGGTGTGTTTGACCACAGTTAAAGAAAAAAAGGAAATAAAAGAGGAGGAAAAAAGGTAGGAAGATGAGGGTAAGGAGGAGGAAGGCGATAAAAAGAAAGGCCTGGAGTCACCTGATGAGCCCCAGACCCTTAAGAGCTGGAAGGGCCCTGAGATTTTATCCAGACCAAAGATCTCAACACTGGGTCAGCTAGATCTGGCCAGCAGATGCATTTTGTTTTGACAGCACAGTCTTTCATAATTGAATATGAATGCCTTTAGGCACAATGTTCTTTTCCCATTCACCAGGCCCTCCTCCCCTCACCCTCACCCACCAGTGAATTATACCTGCTTTCCAAAGGCATTTGTGTTGGAAACTCCTAATTCCAGTGCAGACTCCCCCCACCCAACCCCATCACTGTACAGTGGGGAGTCTGAGACTCCAGGAACAAAGGGCGCTGGTGGCAGCTGGGACCAGACAGTGCTTCCTGGTTCTGCCAGCAATGCATTTCCCCACACCCCAGGTTCTCACTTTTCTGTTCTCAGAATCCTTCTTCCCCTAAATGCATACCTGGTTCTAAGAGAATCCAAGTTGAGGCCAGTCTGCCTCTTGCCAGTTGGGCATTTGAAGATCTCTTCTGTCTTTGAAACCAATCTTCCTGTCTCTCATCCCATAATTTCCTCCTCAGACTCTTACTGTCCAAGAGACCACTGCTACCTTCTCCTACTCCTTGTTTAGGCTGTGTGCTAAGCACTCTCTACATGCACTATTTAGCTAATCTGTTTTCTTATCTGAAAACGGGTTCCAATGAATTTTGTTTTGTTTTGTTTTGTTTTGTTTTTCTTTTTTGGAGAGTCTCTCTCTGTTGCCCAGGCTGGAGTGCAGTAGTACAATCACAGTTCACTGCAACCTCTGCGTCCCGAGCTCAAGAGATCCCTCTCATCTCAGCCTCCTGAGTAGCTGGAACTACAGGCACACGCTGCCATGCCTGGCTAATTTTTGTATCTTTTTGTAGAGACGGGCTTTTGCATGTTGCCCACACTGGTCTTGAACTCTTGGGCTCAAGCGATCCTCCCACATCGGCCTCCCAAAGTGCTGGGATTACAGGCGAGAGACATCACACCTGGCCGAATTTTGCAAATTTTGTGGAGAATTACACAAGCACCATAATGGCATGTCAAAGGCTTAGTAAATATTGGCGGTGGTTATTTTTTAATACTGTAAAGACCATAACTCTATGAAGTTGGTACCTCCATAATTCTTGTTTTACAGATGAGGAAAACAAGGCTCTGAAAGTGAGATAACTTATCCCAAGTTGCAGAACCAGAAAGTGTCAGATTCAGGTTGTAGACCAGCGCTGTTATCCAAAGTCCAAGTACCTGCTTCTACTCCTATAGCAATGGGTATATTTGTTACTAAGGAATTTAGCATCTTTTCCCTTATACGGTTGAATTCTTTTCTGTTGTACATGCAGACTTCCAGCCCTGACACTCCCTAACCTTCCCTCTATTCCAGGCATTTGGAAGATGCTTGAGGGCAGTGTCAGGCTGGGTCATCCCTGTGCCTTTCCACTTTCTTCTGGATTAGGTCTAGTTGCAGCAGGTGCTCAGGAGGATGTTTGACGATTATACAATAATTGTGTGGAGAGCAGACAATCCAACCTGAGCTCTTGCACCCTGCAACACAATTTCGTTGCATATATTCTCAAGGCCAAAAATGATCTTTCCACAAGGCCTGCTCAGACTGGGTAGCTGGCTTCCTCTCTCTCTCTCTCTCTCTCTGTCTCACTGTCTCTCTCTCTCTCTCTCCACAATCAATCAATCAAAGAGATAAATGGCTGTTGACAGTGAGTGGGAAGGTCCCTGGACTGAGAGTCAGATGTACTAGGCTTTAATCACATCTGCACAGTTCCTAGCTGGTGACCTAACTGAAGTCCCTTTCTCTCTCTGGGGCTGTCCCTCTTCTGTAAAATTGGAGACTGGGCCAGAAGAGTTCTTCTTAAGATAATTTCAACTAATACTAAGAATCACCAGCACATAGTAGTTATTCAAGAAATACTTACTGAACAAACATTGTCATCATTTTATAGTTGGAGTGTTAGAGTTCAGAGAGTAGCCCCGGCTAAACCAAGATTCCAGCACATTCTGCCTCCAAAGTCACTTGCTCAACCACTGCACTCTGCTTCTGTCCATGACTACTCCAAATTCTAAAAACAAAGTGCTTCCAGTTCCATCTAGATGAAGTAAGCACACTTCACAATATCTCTTTCACTAATTATGGCTAAAAATCCTGGACGAAATCAATTGTGCACAGGTTCTGAAGAGTAAATAGTAGAAGGCAGAATGGGGAGGGAAATCAAAAAGAAAAAACAACCGTCGTGGTGGTGAGTTTCCTGATTTTTTTTCTTCCCATATGTCCCAGTTTAACCTCAAGGGACTCCCAAATCTTAGAACTATGTGGTGCATACAGACAGAAAATAACGCCAAGAGAAACTTCTTTTTGGCCAGATGACTTAGAATAGGGTCCCCTGTGGGATGAAGAGCATGGAGAGAAACTCTATTTTTCTGTTTCTTTGTTTTATCTCCAGGCCGAGACCTCAAGGCAAGTCCCAGTCACTAAGCAGCATTCTGGTATATCAGTGGCTGTAGTGGTCACACAGGCACCCAAAAATCTGAGATAAAAATCCTCTCTACACAGTAGTACTAGGAAAATGGGCTTTAAGAGTCTGAAGAGTGTGGGAAATCAGGACTGGCTACATAATTTATGGGCCCCAGTACAAAATGAAAATGCAGGGCTCCTTGGTGAAAGATGGTTCCAGCAGAGCGTTAAACTAAGTGCGAGATCCTTCTGAAAGTTGGACCTTATGTGGCTGCATGATTCACCTGCTCATGAAACTGACTCTGGAAAGAATCACTGTTACGCTTTTTCTTTCTCTTTTCACTCATTGCTCATCCCCAGAGGCAGACCTGGTCACAGGAAGTACATGACAGTGTAGGAGGCTAAAATCCTGGCTTTCTAGCCAGAGGATGGGAACAAGAAGCCACTGCGAGCTGGCGAGTGTTCAGGAAAACACAGAGGAGAGAAAACTGGAAAAAGCAATCTCCTAAAATCTGTGAATAATATTCTGGGCCCAGCCCTGAGCTGTACATGTGTGGAACTGATGAAGGCATCAAAGCAAAGGCTTTGAGAACTGAACTACTGTGTAGAGTCCTGTCTGCCGATTGGCACTAGGTGGCACATGAGCAGGGTAGAGCCAAATATCACTTTACGGGCTTTGAAAACTAATTGGATATTGGAACCATGGCCCACAGAAGGTGAGCAAGGACTTATGATCTGAATCTAACTAGGTAGGTGGTTTGCTAAAACCAAAAATCAACATTCTGAAGAGGATTTTAACAGGATCCTGAGTCTCCTAAAATAATATTCACAATGCATAGGATACAGTTTCAAATTATTCAACCTACAAAGAACAAGAAAAATCTCACCAACTTTCAAGAGAAAAGACAACAGATGCCAACCTTAAGATGACTCAAACGTTGGGAATATTAGGCAAAGACTTTAAAGCAGGTAATATAACCATACTTCAAAAAGTAAGGGAGAATGCTATTAAAATAAATGCACAGATACAAGTTCTTAGCAAAGTAGAAGCAATGTAAAAGAAACAAATGGAGATATTATAACTGGAAAATAAAATAATAAAAATTTAAATACCTCACCGTAGGGGCCTGATAGCAGAATGTAGATAACAGAAAACAGAGTCGGTAAATTTGAGGATAAACAGGAATGACAGAATCTGAACAACAAAGAGCAGAAAGATTTTTTTAAAAAATGAACAGAGCCTCAGAAACCTGTGGGATATGCAGTTGACTCTTGAACAACATGGGTTTGAACTGTGCAGGTCCTCAAATAAGTGGATATTTTCAACCAAATGCATATTAAAACTACAGTATTCATGGGCTGCAAAACCTGTATGTATGGAGGGCTGACTTTTCATATACTCAGGCTCTGCAGGGCCACCTGCAGGACTTGAGTAGGTGCAGATTGGTTATACACCAGGTGTGTGTGTTTAGGGGAGGGGGGAGCAGGGCCCTGTAACCTATCTCCTGTATATACTAAGGGATGACTATACATCAAAAAGTCTAACATTCAGGTTATTGGGATCTCCGATGGAGAAGAAAAAGAGATTGGTGAAGAAAAAAAAAATCTGAAAAAAATAATGGCTGAAATTAGGTAAATTAGGTAAAAGACAAACTTTTACAGATTCAAGAAATCCTGTACAGGGCAAACTCAAAGAAACTATATTAAATATAAATATAATACAGTATAACGGCTGATTAAAAAAGACTTTTAAAAATTATAAAAGCAAGAGAAAAACACATAGGAGAACAATGATTCAAACAATTGCAGATTTCTCATCAGAAACCACTGAGGGCAAAAAGAAAGGAAATCATATTTTCAAAATGATGGAAAAAAATTGTCCACCTAGAATTCCATATCGTGAAAAAATATCCTCTAGGAATAAAGGCAAAATAAAGACAATCTCAGATCAAGAAAATGAAGATAATTTGTCACTAGCAGACCTGCTTTAAAAGAAATGTTAATGAAGGTTCTTCATGCTGAAGGCAAATGATGCCAGAAGGAAATACGATTTCAAGAATAAAGAAAGAGCAATAGAAACGGTAAATATCTGCGTAGATATAATAGCCTATTTTTTCCTAGTAAGTTTATTACAAGGACTATGTATGACTATTGAAAGCAAAAATGATAACATTGTTGGTGTTTCAGTGTGTTTAGATACATATGGCAATACAACATAAAGGGGAAAGTGCCCTATACGATTGTAAAATGTTGACAGTTTACTAGCAGTGATAAAATATTAATTATCTCAAAGTAAACTGTGAAAACATATATTATAGTACCTAGATAAACTACTAAAAGTACTATAGAAAAAGATATAGTCAAAAAGTCAATAGGCCAATTAAAGTGGAATACTATAGAATTATAGTAATCAAAACTGTGTGGTTCTGGCATAATGGTAGACTTATGATCTTATAGACCAATGGAATAGAATTGAGAGTACAGAAATAAACCTATACATCGACGGTCAATTGATTTTTGACAAGGGTGTCAAAACTATACAACACGGAAAGAATAAATAGTCTTTTCAACAAATTGTGCTGGGACAACCGGATAACTTCATATGAAAACATGAAGTTTGACCCTTACCTCATACCACATACCAAAATTAACTCAAAATGGATCAAAGACCTACATGTAAGAGCTAAAACCATAAAACTCTTAGAAGAAAACTCTGAGGTAAATCTCCATGACCTATGATTTCGTTCTTTCCTTCTTTCTTTTTTAAAGACAGGGTCTTGCTCTGTCACCCCAGCTAGAATGCAGTGGTGCAATCATAGCTCACGGCAGCCTTGAACTCCTGGGCTCAAGTGATTCTCCCACTCGGTTTCTTGAGTAGCTGGGACTACAGGTGTGTGCCATTACACCCAGCTAATTCTTAAATTGTTTTTGCAGAGACAGGGTCTCTGTATGTTGCCCAGGCTGGTCTCAAACTCCTGCCCTCAAGTGATCCTTCTGCCTCGGCTTCCTAAAGTACTGGATTAAAGGTGTGAGCCACTACATCTAGCCATGAACTTAGATTTTGCAATAGATTCTTAGACATAACACACAAAGTACAACCAGAAAGAAAGAGGATGAATTGGACTTTATAAAAATTAAAAACTTTTGTGCATCACAGTTCACTATCAAGAAAGGGAGAAGCCAGGTGTGATGGACTATGGTCATGCAACTATAATCCCCATTACCTGGGAGGCTGAGGCAGGTGGATCACTTGAGTCCAGGGATTAAAAACCAGCTTGAGCAACATAGCAAGATCCCATCTCTCTCTCTCTCTCTTTTTTTTTTTTTTTAAATGGGACAGAGTCTTGCTCTGTTGCCCAGGCTGGAGTGCAGTGGCGCGATCTTAGCTCACTGCAACTTCCACCTGCTGGGTTCAAGCGATTCTCCTGCCTTAGCCTCCTGAGTAGCTGGGATTACAGGTGCATGCTACCATGCCCAGCTAATTTTTGTATTTTTAGTAGAGATGAGATTTTACTATGTTAGCCAGACTGGTCTCGACCTCCTGACCTCAAGTGATCCGCCTGCCTCGGCCTCCCAAAGTGCTGGGATTACAGACGTGAACCACTGCACCCGGCCCCATCTCATTTTTAAGAGGAAAAAATTTAAAACGAAAAAAGAAGGGAGAAGACAAGAATAAGAAAAAATATTTGCAAATCATTTTTCTGATAAGGATTTAGTATCTAGAATAAACAAAGAACTCTTAAAATTCAACAACAAAAACCTAATTAAAAATAAGCAAAGGACTTGACGTTTCTCCAAAGAAGATGTACAAATTGCCAACAAGCAAATGAAAAGATGTTCAATGTCAAAAACTTGTACACAAATGCTTACAGCAGTATCATTCATGATTGTCAAAAACTAGAAACAACCCAAATGTTCTTTGACAGGTGCGTTGATAAGCTGTGGTACTGCCCAGACAGTGGACGCTCTGCAATAGAAAGCAAGGTGTTATTGATGTGTGCAACAGCATGGATGAATTTAAAATGCATTAGGCTAAGTGAAAGAAGCCAGTCTCAATCTCATACATACTGTATGATCTCATATATGTGACACTTTGGAAAAGAGAAGACAGTACAGGCAGAGAACAGAAGGATAATTGTTCTGTATCCTGATTTTGGTGCATTTATTCCTCTACGTGCTTCTCTAAACTTACAGGAATGTACACCAAAAAAGTGAATGTTACTGTATGTACACTAAAAGTATTTTTAAAAATATATAAACAACACTAACTTTCCACAAGTGTGGAAGTAGAGACTATAGACTGTAAATACACAGAACTTTCCAGGTTAAAACTCCATTATGTTTAATCAAATCTTTTAAATTGGACACCATGGTTCATCTTGATTTTAAAAGATTAGGAAACTCATGTCGATAGATGTTTAATAGGCATGTGGGGACAAAAATAAAACTGTCTCCTGACTCTCTGTTGTAATCAACTTTTCTCTTGCTGGTGACAACTGTCCCAAGTGAGGTCAGAGGTTACTTTCTCCCATGGGCATTTTCTAGCAGGCCCAAAACAATGGCCAGCGGGACACAGAAACCCAGAGCTCCCAGCTCCTTTCCAGAAGGTCACTCACAAGCACTAGGGATAAGGCCACCTCAATTCAAACCTTACCACACCAATGCTTTCAAAAGAAAAAATGGCTGTTCCGAAGAAGAGAGGGTAGGTCTTCCAGCTTGCTACCAGTGGCAACCGGCTGGGGTCTGGGATTTCCTAAAGGAGAGAGAAACGCTATGAGGTAGTCACTCTTAAAGCACATTTGAGCTCCTTTAAGAGAAGGGTAATCGGAAATGAGACCTGATTTTTTTTAATTGAATGTCAAGAAGTTTAGAGAACTTCAAACAGATGTAGGCCACGATCAAAGTTGATTTCAACACTGCACAATACCAAAGAGCCAGAGGACGGTATTGTCAAAGTACTGAAGGAATAGTATCTCATAGAGGGAAGTTTGGTTTATCAAAAACCTCCAAAAAGGCTGGGTGCGGTGGTTCACACCTGTAATCCCAGCACTTTGGGAGGCTGAGGCAGGCAGATCACTAGGTCAGGAGTTCAAGACCAGCCTGGCCAACATGGTGAAACCCCGTCTCTACTAAAAATACAAAAATTAGCCGGGCATGGTGGTGGGCGCCTGTAGTCCCAGCTATTCGGCAGGCTGAGGCAGGAGAATGGTGTGAACCTGGGAGGCGGAGCTTGCAGTGAGCTGAGATTACACTATTGCACTCTAGCCTGGGCGAAAGAGCAAAACTCCATCTCAAAAACAAAACAACAAAACAAAAAAATCCTCCAAAAGAAAACCTTCCACACCACAGATTAGCACCGAACGCGCCCACGAACACCTTTGAATGGACAGTGGTCATGGGTGCTGGAAATTCCTGTGACTGCAGTCATAGCAATAATCTGAGGAGCCCAAAGTATGAAATATGAAAGATCCATTTTCTTCTTTAATGAGCTGTAAATTGAAGGGGAGAAGACTGTGTAAAATAAATATTCTATGTATTGTGTGACCCAGAATGTGAAAATGATGACAGAGCCATTTTTCTAACTGGGCAACCTTTGGAATTGTCCAAAAATGTATTAAAGGTAGCTATCTCTTTAGGAAATTCAATTTTATAGAATTCTTCAGTATCTTCTAAGGAATATAAGACTGATCTGCAGTTATTCTAAAAAGGTTGACTTATTTTTACTTAATTTCACAGACAATATAGCTTTTTTTTTCTTGTGGTTTCTTAAAAGGAAAGAACAACTGGAATTTATTAAATATGCCAAGGGGCTTCTGAGACTTAACTTTCTATGTAGTGTTGTCCATTACAAAAGAAGAATTAGGCTGGGCATGGTGGCTCATGCCTGTAATCCCAGCACTTTGGGGGGCCAAGGCGGGGAGATCACTTGAGGTCAGGAGTTCGAGACCAGCCTGGCCAACATCGTGAAACCCCATCTGTACTAAAAATACAAAAATTAGCCGGGAGTGGTGGCTCGTGCCTGTAGTCCCAGCTATTCGGGAGGCTGAGGCAGGAGAATCACTTGAACCTGGGAGGCAGAGGCTGCAATGAGCCGAGATTGTACCACTGCACTCCAGCCTGGGTGAAAGATCGAGACTCTGTCTCAAATAAATAAAATAAATAAGTAAATGAATAAAAGAAAAACTAGAAAGGATAGCAAATCAGGAAACTGAGAGAAAATCAATGTCCATAATTCAACATCAAAGACATCATAACTAACATTATAATAGATTTGCTTATAGGTTTTTTTTTTTTTAATTAGTAACAAGACACTTATTGAAAACTTATGGTTTTTGAGACTCTCTATGTATTCCTCTGTGACTAAATATTAGATTTTTTTTCTCTTGCCTTCCTTAGGGGTAATATTGGGTACCTGAAATTGTACCCTATGGATAACTCAATAACTTTTAGCTGTAGTACAAGAACCTGTTTTCACCTGCCTTTTGCTGTCAGCCAACCATTATAGGAATGGTCTACAGTTCACCAACCAAGATATTTTCCTTGCAAGGACATTTTTTTTTAAAAAAGCCAGAATTTGACATAAAAATAGGTATTTGGAGAAAGAACATGAAGAAGGAGACAATCAGAAGAATGGGATTGCACGGAGACATCCTTGTAGAAGAAATGCTACAGGGAGGTGCATGTCCCTCAGAACACTCTTACCCACCTACAGGGTTGCCTCCAGGTATCTAAAGCTCAGTCTATCCTTGACACAAAAACCCTGCCCAGTGGAGTGGGTAGGTGTGAGGTGTGCACTCACCTGGGCAATGTACTGGGTGATGATGACCAAGCTGACCAGCATGCTGATGTTGGCCAGCATGGAGAAGATGGTCAAGATCCTGAGGTTCCGGATGAGGACCAGCAGCACCAGGAAGGGCAGGAAGGAGAGCATGTAGAGTCGCGAGTCCATGGTGGGGGTCAGCATCACCGTCTCATTGGAATGGCAGTTGTTGGTTGTGCTATTAACAGCTTCCACTACCTGAGGAAGGAATGGGAGAAGCAAAAAGGGGAGATGATGACTCTTCCAACCTCATGGTTGACTCAGTGCCTTGCCCCTAATCAAATTCCCTCACAATGAATGGGAGCGCCCCACAGTGCCAAATCTCACAGTGAGTTAGGGTGCATTTAGAACTTCTTCTGAACCCTCTGCACCATACTACCTCAGAAGAGGCTGAACAGGCTGGTCGCAGTGGCTCACGCCTGTAATCCCAGTACTTTGGGAGGCTGAGGCAGGTGGATCACTTGAGGTCAGAAGTTCGAGACCAGCCTGGCCAATATGGTAAAACCCCATCTCTACTAAAATACAAAAATTAGCCATGTGTGGTGGCACACGCCTGTAATCTCAGCTACTTGGGAGGCTGAGGCACAAGAATCGCTTGAACCTGGGAGGCAGAGGTTGCAGTGAGCCAAGATCGCGCCACCACACTTCAGCCTGGGCAACAGAGTAAGGCCCTTTATCAAAAAAAAAAAAAAAAAAAAAAGAGGTTGTACAAATAGTTAAAAAATAAGTGTGATACCAAATAAATAACTGGATTCACAGTGGCTATTTGTCAGCTTTTAGCAACTAGTGTCCATTTCTCCTGATACCAATTTGATTTTGGTGAGTTCTCTCTTGTCACTGAATGCAGCGTTGGAGGACTGTAAATCACAGTCATGTGGCAGAGCTAGGGGATTGATTAGCCTTTGGCTCAAGCTGGGGCATTCAGACCCTCTTCCAGGAGTCTGAATGTAAACCTAAAGCATAGGGACCTAAGGACGGACTAGAAAAGGGTAAAGATGAATTCCGATAGTGGATTCCTGAGGAGGCTGCTCATTAGTTCTACCATCTACATCTTCCTCGCTACCCTGGCTCCTGTTCTTCCCTCAGACCTGCTTTTTAATTTAGTGGAAAGTAATATCCTTCCATGGAACTTATTTTCTGCTTAAATTCCCTCAGAATCGTTTTTTTTTTTTTTTTTTTTTTTGGCGTATAACCCAAAAGCTCCATCATTTACTGTTTCCTAATTAACACATACACTTACTGATTCCTAATTGGTACAATACTGGCATTTTAAATAAAAAACTCTTTCTTGTGTGGACTGGACCATTCGTTGCAGAACATTTAGTAGCCCTGGACCCCACCCAATGAATGCCATGAGCATCCCCAATTACTGTGATAAACAAGAAGCCATCCCCCACTCCCCCACACAATATAAACACCCCCTTGTAAAGTCAGGGGTAGGTGGATGCTACCACCCTCCATTTAAAGTCAGCATGACCTAACTGATACCGTCTTATTGGACAAGCAATACAAATCACTGCAGAACAATTAGGAACTAGAGTTTAGCAGGAGGAAAATGTAAATGCATTGATAATCTCAGTACCAAGATGCTAACATCTTGGAAGATACTCATCTATATATTTTCTACACAATATCACAAATTACATATATTATACACATTCTTTTTATTTTACAAGACTTCAATCATAGCATTCACTTTTTTTTTTGAAATGTCCCTTGCACTTAACAATACACCGTGGATACATAAATGAATCATTTAGGTATTGATTTTTTCTGATTCCTCACTACAATCAGAAAAATAACTGGAACATTAGCTAGGTACTCAAGGCCCTCCATAAATGGTCCCTATCAAACCTTCAAAGTTTCTTCCTCTCCCATGACCTACTCTTCCTACTGTAACCAATTGTTTTGCTTCTCCTGGGCAATCTCATAAGTTCTGCCTCCTGGTTTTCACTGATTCCTTCTCCCACCTTGGCTGCCACCACTTTTTTTCTCCAACCTGTCAGTACGCAGCTCAGATGCACCACCCCCCTGGAGGACGCTTTCCCTGCTCCAGTGATCTCTGCAATGTAGTTTGCACCCTGACCTCATGTTGTTGTTGTTAGTGGCATCCTGGCCTGGCACCAAAATATCATATTGATATTTAACTTATGAGGTTTTAGAACACACTCAACTTGGCCTGTAAACTCCTTGATACAGTGTTTGCCTTGATAATAAATGCAGATGATAAATAAATGCAGATAATAGTAATTGCAGATGGTGAGTATAGGTCTGTACATGTCAGATTGCTTTCTAAAGAGCAATCTGGCAATGTTTTAAGAGCCTTCAAAACAATCAAACTCTTTGACTCGGTAATTTTACTTTAAGAAACATTAAGGAAATAAAGAAGTGCACAAAGACCTTTGTGCCAGCCTACAGATTATAGTAGAGAAACAAAGGGAAATAAGGGAAATGTCCAGCAACACAAGATTGATTAGGTTATGATCAATCTGTGTGATGGAATATTATGAAACTATTAAAAATTACATGACAAAATGTAATGATATTGCAAAATGCTGACCAGTTAAGGTTACGTTAAATTATAACCATGAATAATTGGATTAAGAGTAATTTTATTTTATTTTGTTTTCTGTACAGAAGAAATACAGCATAGGTTTAAGAACTTGAGCACTGTTGTCAGAAGGCCTGGGTTTTTAACTCTGGCTCTGCTACCTTACATTGTAGAGTTTATAATCTCAGTCTTCTCATCGGCAAAATGGGAATAACCACAGTACCTGCTCTAATAAGGTCATGGAGATAATTAAATGAAGGAAAGCATGTAAAATGCTCAGCACTGTACCTGACATAATAGAAGCTAACTCTGAAAGCTTACTATATTTTTCTTCTAGCTAGTTTACATTTTTGAATTTCTGGTATTACTACTATAAGCAGATAAAGAGCTCTAAAGAATAGTTTTCTTTTTAAACTTACTGATTAAGGATGGCCTCTGCTATTACCCATATTATTTGCTCAAATTGGTGTAAGATAACTTGTAGGTTAAATCAGAAACAATTCCTAGGGAAAACAACTATTAAGCCATAGATTAAGTACCAAGGCTAGATGTGGTGGCTCACAACTATAATCCCAGCACTTTGGGAGATGGTGGGCGGATCACTTGAGCCCTGGGGTTTGAGGCCAGCCTGAGCAACATTGCAAGGCCTCGGCTTTACAAACAATAATAAAAAAATTAGCCAGACGTGGTAGCACACACTCGTGGTCCCATCATCTACTTGGGTGGCTGAGGTAGGAGAATCACTTGAGCCTGGGAGTTTGAGGCTGCAGTGAGCTGTGATCTCACCACTGCCCTCCAGCCTGGGTGACAGAGCAATATCCTATCTCAAAAAAAAAAAAAAAAAAAAAAAAAAAAAAGAAAGAAAGAAAGAAAGAAAAATGACCCAAAGAAGATTAGGAATCATCAAAAGAAGACCCATATCGATTTTAGAAGCATTAAGTATAATTAAGCTTCAAGGCAGGAAGATTGACAAAATCCAAGGGTCTTTCCAGTTCAGTAGAGATCAACTTTGAGGACAGGTCTAAGATACTGGACAAACGGTATTGTGGCAAAAGTAACCACACAGAAATCTGCAGATATGTGAACTAGGGGAGGCAAGTTTGACAACACCTAGTTTAACTTCCTTTGTTGTATTGATGAGGACCCAAAGAGAAGAAGCAGTTTGTTAAACAATTAGCAGTGGTGTGTCCTTGTCCATCTTTTCCCCTCCCGTTTTCTCTAGAAGCCTCTACCTGTTTTAAATTATCAGCCAAAAACACAATGTACACACAGCAGAAGCCAAGTTGGGTGACAATAAGGAAGAAGCTCACGATATGCCTAGAAGGGAGAAGAGAGGGAAAAAGAAAACTTGTTATAAAATGAGTCAACTTGTCAGTTCCATTTCTTGCCATTCTGCCTTCTGTCCCCAGGGATTGGTGGCCCTGCACCAGCACACTTGGTCCTTCCACCACAATCAATAATGGGGCAAAGAAGTGAGGTAACAACAGTTCTTTTTTTTTTTTTTTTTGAGACGGAGTTTTGCTTTGTTGCCCAGGTTGGAGTGCAATGGCGCGATCTCGGCTCACCGCAACCTCCACCTTCCAGGTTCAAGCAATTCTCCTGCCTCAGCCTCCCTAGTAGCTGGGATTACAGGCATGTGCCACCACACCTGGCTAATTTTGTATTTTTAGTAGAGACGGGGTTTCTCCATGTTGGTCAGGCTGGTCTCGAACTCCCGACTTCAGGTGATCCACCCACCCTGGCCTCCCAAAGTGCTGGGATTACAAGCATGAGCCACCATGCCTGGCCAACAATAGTTCTTTTTAAAAGATGATTTTTAACCACCCTCACACTCTCAGCTCAGCAAGTGGTAAAATTCTTCTGGTCATGAGCCTCCCCCCATACCTGGCTTGGTGGCATTCCTCATCATTGATACTAATTAATGTAGGGCAGCAGGCACAATGTTTTTATTAGCTACCATTCACATTTGAAATTTGTTCTGCCGTGTGCCAGAACTATGTTGGGCACTGAGAATACACAGACAAATAACATACAGTCCCTTCCTCTTGTGGTTTATAGACTAATGGGTTAGGCGGACAAAAATTCTTATGACATATCATTAAGGGCCATGGTGAAAAAGGCATTTTATCAAATTATGAGCAGACAGAAAGCCTTGTTAGCCTTGTTAGAAAACCCAATACCTAAGAGACAGCCCCTCGGGAAAGGGAAGAAAGAGAGTTGGGGGGAGGAAGAGAGAGTGAGGAAGAAGAAGGAGAAGGAGAGAAAGAAGAGGAGGAGATGGAGGAGGAAGAGGAAGAAGAAGAAGAAGGAGGAGGAGGAGGAGAAGGGGGAGGAGGAGAAGTGGGAGGAGGAGAAGGGGGAGGAGGAGAAGTGGGAGGAGGAGAAGGGGGAGGTGGAGAGGAGGAGAGGAGGCGGAGGAAAGGATGAGGAGAGGATAAATAGAGGAGGAGGAGAGGAGGACAGGAGGAGGAGGAGAGGAAGAGAAGAGGAGGAGAGGAGGAGGACGAGGAGAGGAAGAGAGGAGGAGGAGAGGAAGAGGACGAGGAGAGGAAGAGAGGAGGAGGAGAGGAGGAGGAGAGGAGGAGAGGAGGAGAGGAGGAGGAGGGGAGGAGCAGGAGAGAAGAGAGGAGGAGGAGAAGGGGAGGAGGAGGGGAGGAAGGGAGGAGGAGAGGGGGAGGAGGAGAGGAGGAGGGGGAGGAAGAAGAACTAAGAAAGAAGAGGAAGAGGAAGAAGAAGAGGAAGAAGAAGGAGAAGGAGAAGGAGAAAGAGAAGGAGAAGAAGAGGACAAGAAGGGGGAGGAGGAGGACGAGAACAATTTTAGAAGAAGGGGAAGAAATGACACATTCAGAATCTGAATCTTTGAGCTTGAGGTTCCTATAGGAGACATTCAGGACAACTAGATATTAGGGTCTGGAACTGTTGAGTTGTAGTAGTGGATAAAGCCTTGCAAAGGCAGAGCAGTGTTAGAAAGTGTGCAGAATGAGGAGAGTAGAAGGCAGTGTTCAACCCTGGAGAACATCAACATTTAATAGAAACAAAAAAGCCTACAACAAATGCAAAGGAGTGGCTAGAAAGGTAGGAAAACTAGGGGGAAAGAGGTTTAATAGTAGCCAAGTGGGGAGAGAATGTTGAAAGAAGAGAATGGTCAATTATACCCATTACTGCTAAAAGGTTCTCTAGGGCAAGGAAGATGCAACAAGAAGGTCTTTTAGGACATTGCTTGAAAGACCTTCAGCAGAATTATAAGGACAGCAAAGCCAGGTGGCCTGTGAAAGAGGTGTGGATGGGATGTAAGGCAGTAAAGTCAGAGGGTGGTCCAGTGTTGATGGTGCCCATTTGCTCATTACTGTAGACCCACTGTCTAAAGCACTTTATGACACATTGTAGGTACTGACACACAGTAGACATTTGTTGAATAACATATATTGAATGTAAGATAGGATGGTGGCTACGATGGTAAGGTCCAGGAAGTTTTATTTACTTGGTTTATTATTATTATTATTATTATTACATCTTAAATTCTGGGGTACATGTGCAGAACGTGCACTTTTGTTACATAGCTATACGTGTGCCATGGTGGTTTGCTGGAGACACAGGAACACATTAAATGCTGAGAGGAAGAGCCCATGCTAAAGGAATTCCAGTTATAGGAGAGGCAGTAATTCATGAAAGAAGATCCCTAAATGGAGCAGGGAAATCTTCTTTATATGCCCAACAACAAGTAGAAGGCTTTGAGGGTCTGTGACAGGCAAGTCTCCTCCTGGGTCACACAATTGGGAAAATTCTGGTCATTATCCAGTAGTCTTCCTTGTCTGTCCCACAGACTGAATTTGTGGATTACTCTTGTGAGTATGGGCTTTGAGCAAAGGGTGGTGCCAGGCCCATGATACCATACAGACTACCTGCCACAGGCAGGGGCACACCGCGAGTACTGCAGCAGTTTAGGGAAGCACAGTTCAAAAGAGACTTTGACAGTCTAGATGGTGCTCAACAAGAGGAGACAAGCAGGTGGGGACAGGTCTGAAACAAGAACAAAGGAGTAGATTTAGTCCCAAGTACCAAAGGACAAAGGGTGTTGACCTGTTCTCTGTCACCCCTGAGAGCTAAAAGGTGGGATTTTTCAGGGAGGAAGACTTTGTTCAGCTCAACAAATGGTTCTTAAAGTCTTGGTATTTTCCTCTCTTTTCTTCTCCCTATATAACCTCTCCCTAAGAGACCTCTCTGTCCCTGGCTTCATGGCTGATGACTTCAATTCTGGATTGGTGCATGAAAATAGGCTTAAACCCATACATTCCTACTAGACATCTCCACTTGAATGTTTCTCAGGCACCCCAAACTCAACTTGTCCAAAATAGAAGTCATCAGAAATGTGAGTCAACTTTGACTCTTCCTTGTCTGCCAATCCCAGGATCCAGTTCATGATCAAGTCAACTTTTCTTCATCCCACTGCCACCAGCTTGGTCCAGGCCACCACTGTGACCTGGCTGGACACTTGTCAATGGCCCCCTCATGGATCTGCCTAAATCTGCTCTTGCTCCCTTACAATCTATTCTCCTCACAGAAGCCAGACAGATCTTTAAACAATACAAATATGATGATACCCCTGATTAAAACCCTCCAATGGCTTCCTGGTTGCTTTTAAGAAAAGAACAAATAGAGTCTTTGTTTCAGAGGGTCTAAAATGTACCACTTGATTGGGCGCCTGGCTCCTTCTTCAGTTCCACCTCCCTGACTCTCTGCCCTCAAGCTACGTGGTCTTGTTGTACCTTGAATCTGTCACCTATACCTTCTTGCTTCAGGGGCCTTCACACCCTCTCTTCCTTCTTCCAGCCCCACCCTCCAGGCCCCTGTCCACCTTCCTTGAGGTGATTCCTCATTCTTCTGGACTCCTTCCTGCAGAACTCATCTTACCTGTTCCACCCTAGAAAGCCCTCCTCTCCCCCAAGCCAACACACATCTCTTAACCTGCCTGGTGGCAACCAGTCCTTCTTTCCTTCATCGTACATATCCAGGAGGTTATTAAATAACTCTATTCTAGGCTGTTTAATATCTGCCTTTCTCACTAGACTATGGGTTCGATGAGGGCAAAGCCTTGGTTTTCTTGGTCCCCATGGCATTTTCAGGGCCATAGGAGTAACTGGATAAATGTGGTTTAATAAAAGAGTAAATAATATTAAAGCTGCATAGCAAAGGAATGAGCACCCTGTCACTGGAGATATACAAGAAGTGGGGGTGGATCAGGGATGTTGCCAATGAATCCCTTCTGTGGACAACATCTAACACAGAAGTGCCAAACAAACCACCTTTCCAGGGAAGAAGTCATCCCTGATAGCAGCATTTTCTCCTCCTGCGTCCTACCCCACTGCAGGCACAGCAAGAACAGGTTACCTTCCCCAGTGAGCGTGGTTCTGGAGCCAGGCGCTGGGGCTGGCTTCTAGTCCATGCATCACCGTGTCTCCATAGTCCATAAAGGGCTTGTTAAGCCTGCAGAAGAGAGTGCATAGACAATTTCCAAGAGATAGTTTAGCCTAAAATCACATGGTCAAAAGTCAGGAGACACAGAACAAGGAAAGACACAGCTAAAGAGCAGAAAGAACACAGGCGCAGAGACCTCAGGCTTTGACACTCAGCAGTTATTCCTCGGTGGCTTGTTTTCCTTACCTGTTAAATGAGGCGGGGACTACACAGCAAGAATCTAATGCACACCTTGCATGGGGATGGTAGTTTTCATATCCATGATCCCATTGACTCCTCATGACCATTCTCTGCACAGTTTGTGCCCAGTTTCCAGAGGAGCCAACCAGATAAGCACAATGGCCTGACTGAGATCTCCTAAGGAGCCATGCAGAAGAGCCTCACCTGAGCTCCCTGCTCCTGAATGCTCTTCTCTCTTTCTTGGCCTTATTGGAGAAAACTAAGAAGTAAACTTCTATTATGCATAGGATGTTTCTGGGCTGTCCCTGAGAACCATGTACCAAAGGAATTGACACAAGGAGGCTGTTTTCCTCACCTCTTACAGAAGCGCTGGGCACACCTGACCAGGATGTGCATACAGTGGCAGGCGATTAAGCCCATCACCAGCAGACTGAGTGGGCCCATCTGGAGGAAGGGGAGGCAAGGGGTGAGGGAGGAGAGAAGAGAATGCATTTATGAAGAATACTGCAAGCTGGGATTGGTAGCGTAGATATCATGCAGGACTCAAAGAACTCTCTAGCAAACTGGGTTTAAAGCCCTTTTGTAGCAGCAACAGCTATTCTTTCAAATATGACCTCAAGTAATATTCCAATAAAGCACATAAAGCAATTACAATGGGGTATACTGATGGGAGTAGGGGGACACAGAATCCTGACCATGTGTGCACTTTGTGGCCCCTGAAACATCCCCGAGGAGACCTCGTCCTCTATAGAGCATACTTGGAAAACTGGGCATAGTCCAATCCTTGCATTCTGCAGGGGAGGAAACTAAGGCCCGCAGAGCAGGCAAATGACTTACCAAGGGTGCTAAAGTCTGTGGCAGAGCCAGAACTCAAACCCAGGCTAGATGTCTAGACCCTAACCCCGCACCAAGCTGCCTCCCAGAAAGACTGCTCACCACAGGTTGCTAAACCGCTAGAGCCTCTCCCGTTACTTCCCTTCCGCAACTGACCATAAAGCCCCCACATATGGCGCCTCTCTTACCAGGATGCCCGCATTCTTCACAGCGAGGGATAGTCCCAGGATCCCTGTGCCCATGTTGCCTTTCACCAGGTGAATCAAGGCCTGGATCACTCTAAAGGAGAAGAAGGAGATGTGAAGTATGGGTGTGTGGAGGTGAGAAGATCCAGCAGTCATTCCCTCGCAGCATGCCAGCACCTGATAGGCGGGCTCCTAGCCATCTCTCAGTCCGTGTGTCCTTGCCTGGCACATCTGGGTCTCCTGTAAGGTTACCAACCATCCCAGTTTGCCCAGAACTGTCCTGGTTTTAGCAGCTAACACTCAACATATGCTGCAACACTTGCTATATGAGACACTGTGCTAGGTGCTTTGAATGAGTATTATCTCATTTAATCTTCTTGCCCAGGCTCTGACAAAGATACGATTATCATCTTGCAGGTGAAGAAACGGAGGCACAGAGATTTGTTAATGACTTATCCACGATATATTGGGGAGCCAAGATTTAATGCAGGCCTGCTTCAGAGTCCCTGTTCTTCACCCCTACTTCTGCTGAGCTGCCTCCCAGAGATAAACTCAGACAGCGTAAGTAAAGAAACAACCCCATTTCATAACTGAGGAAATGGAGTCTCAGAGCGGAGCAGAAACTAGCTCAATGTCATAAAACTAGTAGTAGAGACAGGCTTGAACTCAGAGAAAAGGGGAAAGGGCAGGCAGAAGAAGAAATCATTACGACTTCTGAATAAACAGGTCAAATGACTGGGTCCCCAGGTGGGATCTGGCGGGACATAATCATTCAGGGATTGAGCTCCAGAGGGGTTTCTTTTCTCAGCCCAGGGTATCAGGGCTGGAGAATGCACGCCTCCCCTCCCCCAGACAAAAACTCAGACCCTTTAAGACAGATATGAAGGTTTGCCCAGAGGACAATGTCTAAACCATCAGGAGAAAAAAACGTTTCAGGGAGGTACCCTCTCTATTAGTGGAATTACAAAACAACCTATTTCTACACATTTTTGTACCTGGACCAGGTTAAGTCAAGGTGAGCATGGGACTTACATGTGCAACTTTAGAAACTTTGGAAATTCCCCATGAGAGCCTTCTGGTTAGGAGACTTATTCTTTGTAAAACCACAGAGGTACTTTGGAAGGAGCCCGATCTCTGGGATTTGACAAACCAGAGATTAAACCTCAAGGCCACGACTTAACTAGCTGTGTCATCTTGGGCAACGTGTTCAACTTTGTTGACCCTCTGTAAATGTCAGGAGTGATGCTATTTTTAAAAGATGCTATTTTAAAAGAATCTATGGGCAGAGGCTCAGGAAGCTTCATATTGAAGCTCTAAACCCTCTAGCTTCCTGAGTCTCTGTACATAGATTAATCAAGGGTTAAAGAGAACAATCGAGGGAGAAAGGGGGTGGAGAGTTCCTGCATGCCTTTCTCCCTGTGGGTGTCCACATCGCTGACTGAGCACTACACCCTACTCGCCAGGCCAGCAATGGGCTTGTTTTGCAACTAGGAAAGGGTCAGCGGGTTACTTGGGAAATTTCTAACTAAGGGACTTAGGGAAATCAGAATTTAACTATGGGCCACTCAATCAACTTGAAAATATAGCACGGTAAGTCATGCAAAGCACCAAACTGGGAGTTGGGAGACGTGGGTTCCAACTCTAACTCCTTTCTTCGGTCACCTTGGACTGTCCTTATTCACAGCAGCCAGCGCTTACAGACACTGAGTCTGGGGGATTTATGCTCAAATCTCCCAGGAGGAGAGAACTATCATTGACAGAGGAGAAACTGGGCACAGAGAAGTTCCAGCATTTGCTCTAGCTGGTAAGCAGCTAAGTGGGAATTCGAGCCCGGGTGAGCCAACCCCATCGTTGCCATGCTTACCCAGCCCGTATTTGGCTTCTCCCCAAGCCACAAGTCTCCCTTTAGTTCTCACTTGCTTTATTCCTTTGATCCTTAAGTTGCTGAAATTGCCACCAAACCTTGTATCAGTTCAGGACACAAGAGATAGGTGGTTCCCTCAAGGCCTCTGACTGAGAAATGCCTCTACTTAGCAGTGGCTGGCCCCAACTTATAGACAGCTCACTCTAAGGGTCACTAATACTTAGCAACTCGCAGGACTAGCCCTGGGGCAACAGCACCGGGAGCAGGGCCAGTCATTGTGTCCATCCCTAAATTGTCCTGCTGGATGGTTGTGGGGAGGGGCTTTGCTTGCCCCTTACAGTCCCTCCCTGCAGTGCACCCCCAAAAAACACATCCTTCGATTTTGTTTCCATGCACTCTCCTTTAGTTCACACTGCCACCTGTTTTGCATATCAAAAAACTGGGGCTTAGAGAAGGAGCAGTCACTACTTGAACTCAGGCCTTCTGATTCTCTGTCCAGTGCTCTTTCTACTATGCTAGTGGCGCGAAAACTTTCTTCTTAAAGCAGCAGAACCTCTTCACTACCACACCCCACACCTTTTTTTCCTAAGTAAACTAGCAAGTGTGCTTGGGTGGTGGGGTCAGGTGTGGGGAAGCGAGCTGCAGCCCTGTAACTCAGCTTCCCTCTTTTTTTGTGTTTTGAAAGTCTAGTGAAAAACCCCCACTCCCCTCCCCCGGAAAGTGGAAAAAACTAGAACCTTCCACAAAGTGTGTTTTTGAGTGTCATCTGTGCTTCTCAGTTGGAGTAGAGGCCAGCCTTACTGCAGGAAGGAGGCAGGGAGGAGGCAACACTTAGTGGTCAGTGAGGCCACTGTGATTTTAAGCTCAGGACTCACCTTCTCCTCCAAGAAGTTAGGGATTCTACCTCTATCCCCAACATTAACATCGCTGGCCAGGAACAAAAATATGGCTTTAGGGCCAGCACTGAATTCTAGCCTCTATCCTAACAATGACTCAGTGTATGGTCCAGGGTAACTGAGCCTCAGTTTTCCCACCTGTACCTGTTGGGGGCTGGATCACTATGTCCCTAAGGGCTTTTCTGACAGCCTTTACTTCTGCCCCTTTAATCTCTCAGCTTGACTCAGCCCATGACTGCACCTTTTGCAACCTTGGTCTTTCATCTGTACAGTGGGTTGAGGGTCAGACACACCCACCTCAGGGTTTTTGCCAGTGCAAGCTTCAGGCTAGAAAGCGGAAATAGGGATGGCAGAAAACAGCACTCACGTTATGCCCTTGGTCTTCTTCAAGCCTGGTGACTCTGAAGGACTTTCATCCAAGAATGTAGAGTCCTTGTTCTCCAACTTCTTGGCACTTTCAGGAGGCGACATAAGGTCCAGTTTGACAGCAATGGCTCCCTCGGTACTTTTTGTCACAGACATGACTGCTGAAGAAATGAGGAGCTCAGGGTGACTAAGAGGTCTGCTCTAGAAGGAGAGAAGCAGGAAGGTGTCTAGTATAGATGTACACCCTAGCACAGTGATGTGTGCCCGGCCTGGCTCTGGCCAAGCTGGAATGAGGCCCCGCCTACCTCCCTGGAGGGCACCTCTTCCTGCCTGGAGAAGCCAGTGGAAGAGGACTGCTGGGAGGAGGAGGAGAGGAAGGAGGGATTTGGAAAAGGCATCACCCATTCTTATTGGTATTACGTAATAATCATCATAATGATAACTATTGAACTGATAATTTTAATAACGAATATCTATTAAGACCTTTACTAAGGAATAAGCAATCCTCTAAGTGTTTTATCTACAATTTCTCATTTAACCCTATCAATTAAATAAGGAGAAAACTGAGGTTTCTTGAAGTAAAGGAAACTGCCCGAGGTCAGCCAGCCAGAAAGTGACAGAGTTGGAACCTAGCCCAATTTGTCAAGGTTTTCAACCAGTAACCTATTTCTGCCTGCAAGAAAATACCTACAAATCCCTCTCCTTGTATTCATCTCAGGGTAGAGGTTTCCCTATCTCACTGGCTCCACAATCTGCTGTAAGACATGCCTTCTGGGAGCACCCCATTCCTAAATTGGAACAAAAAAGGGACAGTCACTCACTTATCTCTAATTAATTCTTTTGTGAGGCTCCATGGAGTGAGTAAAGGGTGTTCTTTTGGAAACGAGGAACAGGCTGAGATTGTATGACTCCCGGCCACATTTTGCTGGGAAAGACACTGGCGCCAGGAGGTGGTGAGATTTGTCCAAGGTCACACATGACATCCAGGATAGAACTCTGCAGCTAAAGACGGTCTTGGGCGTTTCTCTAGTATCCCACTCTCTGTCATTATCTCTGCTTCAGTGCAGATGAATGGGCCAAAATTTCCTCCTCCCTCAAAATTACAACTTTTGACTCAAGCCATACCACTCTCTCCTCCATCATCTCATCCCCAAAACTAACATCTCTTAAGGGCTTATTACATGCCACGAGCTTTGCTTAGCTAATGTCACCGCTAACTGGTAGCATCCAAGACAGATTTGTCAGGCCCCTCCCTTACATGGGGCTCTTTCCAAGGTCCTGTATGCAATTTTGAATGGACAATTTTGTATTGCTTTTTTCTTAAAGAGGTCTTCCTTACCACTACTTTCCCCTTCTCCATGGGATAAGCTTCAAGCTCCACAAAGCCTGACTACTTCTCTGTGTAGCTTTGTTAGTTTGTTTTTACAGATGTGGAAATTGAGGCTCAGAGAGGTAAAGAATAACTTGCTGGAGGTCACAGCTGGAATTTGGTAAATCTGAACTCCCCGCTAGCCAGATTTTTTTTTCGTTGTTGTTGTTGTTGTTGTTTGTTTGTTTTGTTTTGTTTTTGTTTGTTTTTTGTCTGAAGCCTGCAGCTTTGACCACAGCACTGTCTCCTTTGTTTTAATGCTGGCCCCACCCTGCAAGTTTCTTGTCTTGAATCAACTGAAACACTTGCTGTGATTTGAGAAGCGCTATTCCCTTGTCTGGCACCGTTACATGGCAGTATGGCTGGTCTTTAAAGTAGCAGGCTGCATCCTGTGACCTGCTCATTTACAGCCTGAGATTCCACTATTTAAATTTGTAATCTCAGATTTAAGGTTGCAGGTGCAGCTCTGTGTTCCTGCTCGAGCAAGGTCAGTAAATAAGATTGTTGAGGAGCTTGCTATGTTTCGATCTAGCCTTCTTCTCCAGGTGGTGAGAAGAACTCTGAGTTATCTTCAGGCCTTTTGGAAAGGGGTGGCTCACCTTGATTATATTGCACCCAATCTTCCACTTTCGTTGTGTCTTTTTCATACTCCCCATTCACCAACAGCCGTTTTACACCAAGATAATAATATTCTGGAGTGGCTTTTTTTTGGCTAATAAAGCCATTAAGAAAATTCACCCATATATTGATAAATTGGCTGAATTAATTATTAAAGGACGACATCGAGCTCGTCAGTTGCTTGGTGCTGACCCAATACAAATTATTACCCGATTATCTAATCAATACATTGAATCTCTGTTGGAAATTCATAAGGGTTGACAAGTGGCTTGCGCTGAGTATACTGGTTCTTTTTCTCAGCATTATCCTAGTAATAAATTATTTGCTTTTCTGCAACAATATTCTTTACTGCCATATAATCCTATCTCTTACACTCCAGTTAAAAGTCCCACCTTTTTTACTGTTGCTTCAAGCAATGGAAAGGCTGGATACTGGACTTCAGACAATTCAAAAATTTCTCACTATCCATTTAAATCAGTACAACAAGGGGAACTTTTTGCCAATCTTTTTTTTTTTTTTTTTTTTTTTTTTTTTTTTTGGAGACGGAGTCTCGCTCTGTCGCCCAGGCTGGAGTGCAGTGGCGGACAAGTAGCTGGGACTAGGGAACTTTTTGCCAATCTTATGGTTCTACAAGACTGGCCTCAAACCCCTTGTAATATAGGTAGTGATTCTTTACTTATTGGCAGTGTCCAACGGGCTCAGGATGAGCACCAACTACATCATACTTATAGTTTAGGATTACAATGGCGATTTTCTATAACACGCCGTCAAGCCCGAGCTATTGTCAGAGCCTGCCCACCTTGTGCTCCTGTTATTGCACCTTTTTAAACTCCAGGTATTAATCCTCAAGGCATTCAACAAAATCACATTTGGCAAATGGATGTAACTATGTTCCTTCCTTTGGTCGTTTAAAATATGTTCATCATACTATTGATATGTGATCACATTTCCAGTGGGCTACACCATTACCCTCTGAAAAGGCTGACTCTGTTATTACTCATTTACTTACTTGCTTTGCAGTTATGGGAGTCCCCGCTGAATTAAAAACTGATAATGTCCCTGCTTATTGCTCTCGCAAATTGGCTGCCTTCCTCTCTTTATACCATATTCATCATTCCACTGGTATTCCATTTAACAGTCAAGGTCAAGCAATTATTGAAAGAGCCAATGCTACCCTAAAATTACAACTTTTAAAACTAAAAGGGGGAGATGGGCGAGATTCCCCAAAACATCAAATTCTGAAAGCCCTTTTTACTTTAAATTTTCTCAACCATTGGCGCCAATCACAGCAGTCTGCAGTGGTGAAACATTTTCAACAGCCTTTAGAAAAGCCACAAAACAGTAATCTGTGGGTGTATTATCCTTCATTACAAGGGAAATATTTAAAAGGAAAAGTTTTACAATGGGGCCGAGGCTATGCTCTTGTCCGTACAGGTGCCAGAGATGAGTGGTTTCCATCTCGACGGTTGAAACAGTGCCATGGCGAAGAGGAGCCGATCCAAAGAGTTCCTGAAGGAATTCCAGGAGCTAAATCTGAGTGCTCAGAGACCATTCACCTTCAGAACTCGATGTGCGGAGCCCCCGACATGGGGACAACTGAAACAGTTAAGAAGCTGAAGGGGTTGTTCAACAAGCTGGGCAGCCCAAAACCCCACTGACTTTATTCCTGGCTATGCTGGCCGTAGTAAATTGTCAGGTAACAGCTGGAGAATTTACATACTGGGCTTATATTCCTTTTCCACCCTTATATCAAGGTGTGGCCTGGGGAGACAGAGAAGTCCCAGTATTTACTAATGATACTGCTTGGATGCTATCGCCTTTTAAAAACCAGGATCCTGAATTAAACACTGGCACAGTAAATAGTTCATATCAATTTGGGGTTGAAGGGTTACCTATATGTCTTGGCGGTAGTCCACATTGTCTGCATCTTTCTCATGAGACTTGGGTTGTTTGCTATAACCATAGTCATATCTCTGCCTTTACTATGATTATTGTGGCTCAAAGTTTTAAGTATAATCATACTGCAGTACTTAATGAAACTCTGCCAAGTACATTATCTTTATGCCCTATCCCTGATGTGTCTGGAGGTGTTTCCCAACTAGAGTGGACTAGATGTAGAAGTAGTGGGCCACGATTGTTGTTAGAAGTAAAAGGGAAGAGTTGTAAATACCTTGTTACAGATTGGAGTGTACATGGAGATTTTCAGACTAAATTCAGCCATGTCAACCTGCATTGGCATAAAGGTAATCACAGCATTTCTGCAGATGACAATGAAACTATTATTTGGCATGATGGTGGTCTATCAACCCCTATGCCACATTTGGCTAATACCTCACAAATACAAGGTCATATTTGGAAGTTGCTAGCTGCTGGTAAACCAATGTTCACTTTCATGGGAAACATGTCCTTGAATCTTACTAATATTGCTAACCCTTTCCATATATCCTTGCATCGAAATAGTTCTAGATATGTTATTGCATGTGTAAGAAAGCCTTACTTGTTGTTGACAGGAATTTTTAAATGGGATAATAATACAGGGGTAGTTAACTGTACAAACAATTGTACGTTCTTAAGTTGTATAAATACTACTTGGTGGAATAATAATTGGAATGAGTCTCATTCCGATTTATATATACTAAGAGCCAGAAAAGAAACCTGGCTACCTGTAAACTTAACACGTACTTGGAGTGAATCTGCTGGGGTTACTCAAATTTACAAGGTTATGCAAGATCTTGTCCACCACAGTCAGAGGATGGTTGGAATCATCGTGACCGTGGTGATAGGACTTGTAGCAATTGCTTCCACCGCCGCTGTTGCTGGATTAGCTCTACACCAGAGTATACAAAATGCAGAATTTGTGCAACAATGGCATGAACAATCACATTTGTTGTGGCAGCAGCAATGAGACTTAGATCCTCATTTGACTGAACGAGTGGATAATCTGGAGCAAGTAGTTTCTTGGTTGGGAGATCAGCTAATAGTGTTGAATACCCAAGCTTTGTTGAAATGTGATTGGAACACTACCCAATTTTGTATTACTCCTGTTCCTTTTAACAGCACTGTACATAACTGGACTGAGATAAAGAGACTTTTAATTGGTCATAATAATCTTTCCCTAGAAATACAAGAATTAACACAGAACATTTCTGAAACATTTCGCAATCAGTTACCATTGCTGACTGGTGCAGATTTGATGACTGGTATTGCACAACGTTTGACGTCTTTGAACCCTATGAGTCCTGTAAAAACTTTGCTGACTTCTGTTTCTAGTAATGTATTGATTGTTGTTCTTGCCTTTGTCATTTTCACAGTCTGCTGGAGATGGTGCCAAAGGGCAAACACCGAATCCCAGCGAGCCCAACATGTAATGATGGTTTTAAAAGAAATTCAAACTTGTAAATAAGGAAAGGGGAAATGTAGAGGACTATGTGCTCACAAACAGGGTGTTCCTGATAAGTCCTGCTCTCGCAAACAACGCAGGGTGTTCCCCATAAGTCCTGCTCTTGCAAACGAAGCAGGGCGTTCCTTCCCTATTTACAGGGAGGACAAAGGAGCCAGGTGCTAACAGCAGACCCTGGGGGCTTGTTTATGTGTAAACATCTTGAAAATCCAGAAAGTCAGGGAAAGGTCAGAAAAACAACAATGTGTCTTGTGACTTGGCAGCATTCCACAAACAACTGTATAAAATAAAGCAGAGTGTGCCATTTGAGGCGGCCGCCATGTTTGTCTTGTCTTGTGTTGTCTTGTGTGTTCATTCCTTTGTTTAGGAAACACGTGGACCCCAACACTCAGCCTCCCAAGTAGCCGGGACTACAGGTGCATGACACCATGCCTAATTTTTGTGTTTTTGTAGTGATGGGGTTTTGCAGGCTGGTCTTGAATTCCTGAGTCTGCCTCGGCCTCCCAAAGTGCTGGGATTACAGGACAATGTTTTTAATGCTAACAGTGTTGCTCCCTTTCTGATGGCCACCACACTGTGCTTTGGTGTTTCTCAACTGTAAAATACTAATGAGGGTGTCTTTAGGTAGGTGTGACATGAGAAAATAAACAAGTACAGTGCCTGAGTCACAGTCAGTGCCCAGACAGGAGAGCCATTTTTATTATATCATTTTATTGCTGGAGGGAACTTGAAAGGTCATTTTGTTGACTCATACTGTCTCACCAATTGGGGAACTGAGCCCCAGATAGGAGAAGGAACACAGTGAGTGAATAGGGATTCAGTGGTGAGATAGGGACTTTAACCCAGCCCAGATCTTTTGATTTCCAAGCTCTGTTACAGTGAGCCGAGATCATGCCACTGCACTCCAGCCTGGGCAAAAAGAGTGAAACTCTGTCTTAAAAATAAAAAAGAAAAGCTATTCCTCAGAACCCCTCAGTGGTCTAATCACATATTCATGTGTGTAGGTATAGACTCTGACACATTTCTAAGTTTCTGAACTTGTTGCAGAGAGTGAATTGGGGATGAGGAGTGGTAAGTGGCATCAGCAAGTGGCTTCTTCTGGTGAACGGGAATGGGGTCTCTCACTTGTCGCAGGTGTTAACTCTGCTCTTATGACCCAACTGAGTTTCATTTATCTGCTTTTTTTTTTCAGCAAAAGCTAATAATGATAATGACAGTTATCATCATGATCATCATACCATAATGAGAGTTGACATTTATTAAGCATTTTATGTTAAACAATATTCACAGCAATCTTTCATCCTCACCACCTCCATTCTCATCCAATCCAGCATCATCCCTTGCTTGGAAAACTGGCTTCCTAACTAGTTTCCTGGCCTCTCCACTTCCCTGTTTAAAACCTATTTCCTCACAATAGCAAATGATGATGCAACTCCCCTTACTGAAACCTCCTCCCACTCCAAATTGACCTGAGAACATATCAGGATTCTTCACCACAACCCACACGGTTCTGCAGGATCCAGCTGCTATCCGTCTTTCAACTCACCTTGTTCATGTTTCTCCCTAAAACAGTATGCTCCAGTCACATGGACCTTTTTTCCTGCAATAGACTTTATCCTTTCCCTCCTTGGATACTGCATTTGCTGCTCTCTGTGCCTGCACTTTTTATCCTCTGCTTTTTGTTATGCTGGTCTTAGGTCAAGACTTTTCTGCTCCAATGACTTCCCTTGACAACCCTATCTAAAGGAGGCCCCTCTGCTTGACTAGTTACTCTCAGTCTTACCCCTGCTTTTTTTCATGTTGCTTCTCACAATTTGTAATTATCTTGATTATGTGTGTGTATCCCCATTGTTGTTTATCTCCTCCCACTAGAATTTAAGCTCCATGAAAGTGGGAAGTACTTGGTCACCTTCCCAGTTCTCAGGCTTGGCTCATGGTAGGCTCTCAAAAAATATTCAATGAATGAATGTGTTATTGCTTCCATTTGACAGATGTGGAGTAAGCCTCAGAGGTCCTTTCCTTTGCCTGTATTGGTTTCCTATGGCTGCTCTAACAAATTGCCACAAACTTAGTGCCATAAAACAACACACAAGTTTGTTCTCATAGTTCTGAAGACCAGAAGCCCTAAATCAGTTTCAATGAGCCAAAGTAAAGATGCCAGCAGGGTTATGCTTCCTCCAAAGGCTGTGAAGGAGAATCTGTTTTCTTTGTTGTTGTTGTTGTTCTTCCTAGGTTCTAGAGCATTCTGTACATCCCTTGGCTCGTGTCTCCTTCCCTGATATTCCCATAGTGTCTTCTCTCTCTGACTCTGCTTCTATCCCATGGTCTTCTTATCTCTTGTCTGTAGTTAAATCTTCCTTTGTTTTTCTCCTATAAGGCTACTTGAGATTAAACATAAGGATAATCCAGGATAAAGCTCCCGTCTCAGGATCCCTAACTCAATCACATCTGCAAAGTTCCATATAAGGTAATATTTGCAGTTTCTGGGGATTAAGATGTGGATGTCTTTGGGAATCATTATTCATCTTTCATAGTCTTCTCTCTGACCCCCAGTGATTCTCATCCATCCCACATGTGAAATATATTGACCTCATGCTATAATAACATCTCCAAAAGCCTCAATCCATTATATCATCAATTCAAGTCCCAAATCTTATCTAAATACTATCAGCTAAAAAGTCCCAGATCGCATCATCTAAATTACCTAAATCAGGTAGGGATGAAACCAGAAATACAATTCATTTGAGAAAAAATTCTACTTCATCTGTTGATCTGTAAACTTGAAAACAAGTCATCTGTTTCTAAAATACAATAGAGGCATAGGCATAGGATAATAGTTACAAATGTTCTCATTCCAAAAGGGAGAAAAATAGAAGAAAGGATTCATCAGCCTCAAGCAATTTAAAAACCCAACCAGGCAACCTCATTAAGTTTCCAGGCCTGGGAATAATCCTTTGTGTCTTGGGGCTTCCTCTGGGCTCAAGGTTCTACTTTTGTATTCATCTTCCTTTTTCCTTGAAGGATAGTACATATTTGGAGCTGAGTAGCTTTATCCACCTGTTTGTGTTTGTAGAATTTTGGGGAATCCAACAACCTTCATTCATTTTGTTCTCTCTCTGTCACTTTCAGTCCAAACCGAAAGTGTTTCTGCTGGTAAAACATTTCTCAAAACCCTGTGGGCCTCTCATGTATAGCACGTGGTTCACTTCATTAGATAAGAGGGTCCCACACAGATGCTTCCTGGAAAATTCCATCTCTGCTTCTGGATTCTGCTGAGATGGTTGAGGGGATCCATGAGTCACATACTGGATCTCTTCAAAGAGCCCTCTGCGTGAACAGTTTGGTCTTTTGCTTCTTCCAACACACTAGCAAAAGATAATTCAGCTACAACCTTGGCTTTCTCTCCAGAGCACACTTTCCTGACAATAAACCTCATGATTTTAGTGTCTTTGGCAATATGGATAGGCTGAGAATTTCCCATATCATCAAGCCCTGGTTTCTTTTTAAAAGGACTCTTAGTTTATCTCCTTCCTCTCACATTTTACTATAGGCAACAAGAAGAAACCAGGCTACAACTTTAACATTTTGCTTAGAAATCACTTCATTTAAATATCCAAGCTCATCACTTACAAGTTCTGCTTTCTACAGAACTACAGGACACAATTTAGCTAAGCTTTTTGTCACTATGTAAGAATTCCTGTCTTCGTCAGCCTGGACTGAAGAAAGTACCTAGACTGGGTGGCTTAAACAACATATATTTGCTAACTCACAGTTATAGAGGCTGGGAAATCCAAGATCTGAGTGTTGGCTGATTTGGTTCCTGGTCAGAGCTCTCTTCCTGGCTTGTAGACAGCTGCCTCCTTGCTGTGTCTTCACATGGTCTTTTCCCTGTTGTGTGCATGTGAAAACAGAAAGAGAGCTCTCTCTCTTCACCTTCTCTCTTAAGGTCACCAATCCTGCCAGATGAGGATCCTACCCTTATGACCTCCTTTAACCTTAATTACCTCCCCCAAACCCTATCTTCAAATGTAGTCTCATTGGGATTTAAAGTCAATATATGAATTTTGGGAATACACACTTCAGTTCACAGCGATCCCCTTTCCATCTGTTCCTAAAAACATATTCATTATTTGTTTCTTAGCTGTCAAAAGCAGCACCTTTAGTGTTCATATGTCTACCAACAATATGCTTATGACAATATAGGAATTCTCTAAGCTAATATACTCTTTCTCTACCATTCTCTTCACTTCTCCTGAGTCCTCACTGCCTGAGTTTTTAACACCCGTAAGTCTACCAACCGTCTATTCAAAAAACTCTAGGCTTTTTATATCATATGCCTCAAAGTTCTTGCAGCCTCTGCCTGTCACTCAATTCCAAAGCCACTTCCACATTTTTAGATATTTCTTACAGCAGAACTACACTTTCAGTGCAAAAATCTGTATTAGTTTCCCATGGCTGCTGTAACAAATTGCTACAAACTCAGTGCCTTAAAACAACACAAATTTTTTCTCTTATGGTTCTGGAGTCCAGAAATCTGAAATTAGTTTTAATGGGCTAAAGTCAAGGTTTTGGCAGAGCCATGCTCCTTCTAGAAACTCTAGGGGAGAATCTATTTTCTTCTCTTTTCCAGCTTCTCAAACTACATTCATTGCACTCCTTGACTCATGAACCCTTCCTTGACCTTCACGTAGTATCTTCTCTCTTTGACTCTGTTTCTATCACATGGTGTTCTTCTCTTTTGTTGGCAGTCAAATCTCCTTCTGCCTCTCTCTTATAAAGATACTTGGAATTACATTTAGGGTCCACTTGGATAATCCTCTCATTTCAAGATCCTTAATTTGCTCATATCTACAAAATCCCATATAAGGTAATATTTGTAATTTCTGAGCATTAAAACATGGATATCTTTGGGGGCTATCACTCAGCCTATCACAGTTATACAGCCAATATTCAAACCCAGACCCATTTGACTTCAGAAGCAAACCATTGACCATTAGGCTGTAGTATTTAAACGCATGCACTTTCCTGGTTGGGTTACAGCACCTTCCATAAGTCTGTGCACACAATTAGTGCTCACTTAGTACTCATCACATAAATGTAACATTCTTTTTTGGGGCATTGAGCTTTTCTCATTGAATCTGAACTGAAGACCAAGATGTGGCTCCTGGGCCAACCCATTTCCTTCTCCCAAAGAGCATACTGTTCTGTCCCAAAGAGGACACCATTGATGGCTTTGGCTCAGTCTGACTTCTTCTCTAATTCCCTTAGCTACCACTTAATGGTTTTGTGATTTTCTTTTCCTTCCTTCTCTCCCTTCCTTCCTTCCTTCCTTCCTTCCTTCCTTCCTTCCTTCCTTCCTTCCTTCCTTCCTTCCTTCCTTCCTTCCTGGAAAAAAACACAAATTCAAACTATGCTTTTTTCTCTTCTCTCACTCAACAACAACCAACACTTTGGTGACCAAATGTGTGGGTTTCTCCCCACACGTCAAGAAGCAATGAATTCTGCAGTGGACACCAGCTGGATGTCCTCCAATTCAACGTAATTCTGACTCTGTCTACCTGGAGACGGCCTCAGAAACCACAGGTTGAGGGTTCAGTCCCACAAGACCACCCCCTCTTTCCCACCAGTTGCAAGTTCAGGCCTCCATGAGCTTCAAGGTGGAGTTCCCACAACACCCTCTTCGGGTTTGATTAATTTGCTAGAGTGGCCCACAGAACTCAGGAAAACACTCATGCTTCCTGGTTTATTACAAAGACCATTTTAAAGGATACAAATAAACAGCCAGATGAAGGGATACATAGGGTGAGGTCTGGAAGGGTCCTGAGCACAAGAGATTCTGTTCCTGGGGAATTGGGATGTGCCATCCTCTTGGTACATAGATAAATTTTTGTTCATCTTTCTATCAACCCATTTGTGTTCGGTTATCCAGAAGCTCCTTCAACCTCATCCCTTTAGGTTTTTTATGGAGACTTCGTTGGACAGGCATGATTGAAGCATGGATAGCCATGCTGGAATGTGATTGGACAAAAACGGTATGATTTAAACCCAGCAAGTCCTGTCCAGATTCTTCTTGGCCTCTCTATGCAGCATTCCTTACTCGAGGGGATGGAGCTAGACCCCCTCTGGAATAAGGGTCTTATGACCTACAATCAAGTTAGAGTCCTGCTGTGGGCAGGTGAAAGGAGGGCAGGAGAAAGCTAGAGATAAACAGATTCTCTTTACTCTTACAAGGGCTATGGGAATTATGAGCCAGGAACCATGGATGAAAACGTATGTGTTGAAAACCATGAATGAAAACATATGTATGTACGTGTGTGTGCATATGTATATATATATAATAGATATAGATATCACAGACTCATAGTACTTAGAGGCATAACAGTCCCTTCATTCTATGCATTGTGAAACTGAGGCCCAGAGAGGAGAAGTGAGCACACACAAAGACATTATGTTTAGGACAGAACCAGGCATAGCATCTAAAATAATGTTCCTATTTTAGAGACTGTCTACCAAAACCTAATGTTGTTTTTAAAAATAAATGATAGACTATTCTTTTAGAGCAGTCTTAGGTTCACAGCAAAATTGAGCCGAAGGAGCAGAGAGTTTCCATATACCCCCAGCCCTATGCATTTACAGCATCCCCTACTATTGACATCCAGCAAAAGAGTGGGACATTTTTTATATCGGTGAACCTACACTGACACATCATTATCACTCAGAGCTTACTTTGGGGTTCATTCTTGATCATGTGCATTCTGTGGGTTTCATGCATGCACAATCATATGAGCTAAATTGGTTTTAGAGGTCACAGAGTCCAACCTCATTTTACAGATGCAGAAACTGAAGCACACAGAGATTTGACCCTGCCCTGTCCCTGGGGCCCTGTCCCTCACTGGGGTTAGGGATCATTTGGATTGGATTCTGCTTTGGTAGGGGGACAGAAAGGACAGACAGTTTCATGCCCACTCTCCCTTTTGCCTGGTAGCTCCAGGAATAGTCTTAGCACTAACTCCTGTTGTCTAGATTGGGACCCGTGCACATGCACATACCTGAACCAATCGTTGTGACCCTAGTGGTCAGGATTAGGTCACTGGTTCACCCCTCGATTGGAGACAGAGTCAGCCTCACCAGAACTATATATATGGGGAGTGGCAGAAGTGGTTTTCCAAACGAAAATCAGAGAGTAATCACCAGAAAAAAAGGAGGCTAGATGCTGGGTAGCAGAGCAGATGTTCACCATAAAGGGGAAGTACAACTTGAACATTAGCAGCTATAACGCAAGGAAGACCATGGTAAGTCCTCCCTGCTGACCAAGGAAAAACACAATAAAATGACAACAATGTACTGTAACCAGCAAAAGGTCTGGCTGCTCGCTGCTTGTAGAAAGAAACATGAGTGAGGTGTGATAAAAAGAAAGTGAGATTTTATTATCCATGAGAGCAAGGGGCAAGTGGGTGGAATTCTTTCCAAAATTGTTTATTCTTCAATTTGTGGAGGGACCACAGGAGTTTTTAAAGAGAGGGGTTGGAATGGCATAAGGCGTGGGGAGCATAGAATGGGAAAAGAAAAAGAATGGAGGAAAGAAAGCATTCTGAGGCTGCTTGAAGCTGCAGGCGAAAAGAGGAAAGGGGGAAGAAAAAATACCTTTAAATGGAGGGTTGACGCCAGGCTATTCGGTTACAATACCACAATACAACATACTACTGGAAATGAATTTAGTAATATCTATAAAAATTTGAAAAAGTACATTCCTTTTAGAATTCTGCAATTTCATTTCTAATAATCTCTCCTAGAAATGCTCACACACATATACCCCAGGGTGTTTACTGCAGCACTATCTGTAATAGCAAAAAATGGAGACAACCTGCATGTACCACAGGAGGATAATTGTTTATAAATTATTCTAATTCTATTGAGTGAAATATTGCCATGGCTGTTAAAAAGACTCAAGCACATCTGTATATACTGACGTGGAAGGAGATTTAGGATCTATTACTGTGAAATATGAAATGTTCATCACACTAAGTACAATATGAACCCATTTTTCAAAAAACAAATGGATTCAATTTATTTTTGAGAAAAGCATAAAACTGCATACATCTCCAACTGCAAGAACCCAAACATACAAAATACACATGTGTACACATCTTTTTTTTTTTTTTTTTTTCAAAATGGAGTCTCGCTCTGTCACCCAGGCTGGAGTGCAGTGGTGCCATCTCGGCTTACTGCAAGCTCCGCCTCCCGGGTTCATGCCATTCTCCTGCCTCAGCCTCCTGAATAGCTGGGACTACAGGCGCTCGCCACCACGCCCAACTAATTTGTATTTTTAGTAGAGACAGGGTTTCACCGTGTTAGCCAGGATGGTCTTGATCTCCTGACCTCGTGATCCGCCCGCCTTAGCTTCCCAAAGTGCTGGGATTACAGGTGTGAGCCACTGTGCCCGGCCCATACACATCTTTTATACACATGGTTGTATATGCTTGAGAAAGATCTGGAAGGATTCACAGTAATTCCTTCTGCAGTGTGAGAATATAAGTGGACACTTAGGGGTGAAGCAGACATGGGAATTTCATATTTTAATTCCAATGTTTTTTTTTTTATTTTAAAGGCATACTTAAAAATTAATATGAATGTGCTATTTTGTAACAAAATTAAAATTTTACAAAGGATATGTTAAGAATACTGGAGGATCCCAGAACTTTGGGAGGCTGGGGTGGGTGGATCACTTGAGGTCAGGTGTTCAAGACAAGTCTGGCCAACATGGAGAAACCCCATGTCCACTAAAAATACAAAAACTAGCTGGGCGTGGTAGCTTACACCTGTAATCCCAGCTACTTGGGAGGCTGAGGCAGGAGAATCGCTTGAACATGGGAGGTAGAGGTTGTAGTGAGGTGAGATCACGCCACTGCACTCCAGCCTGGGCAACAGAGCAAGGCTCTATCTCAAAAAAAAGAAAGAAGAACACATGAAGACCTGATAGAGTGCTAAAAGAGAAGAGATAGAAGAGAGAGATGAGGCGTATATCTGTTACTCACACATCCCCCGAGCTGGAGCCAATAAACTCTAGGAGGAGAGGGGCTGTCATCTTTGTGTTCCCTTTCATTCTTAGGAACTATGTGTGTTGGGCATATAGTAGGTGTCTTTGGTGTGCTGAATCTTCTCCCTGAAATTCCCCTCAGGCACTGGCTTTCCTCCTGAATTTTTGCAAGAAGAAATTCGACATTGAAGTCCAGTTTCAAGTAACCCCTTCTCATCCACTTACTCAAAGACAAAGAAAGAAGCAGTTCAAAAAAAAAATCCCTCCACATTAAAGTTTACCGCTGGGCATTCAGTTGTGGTCAGCCCCTCTTCTAGGCCATAGTTCTCTGTCATAAATTCAGTGAAGAACATGCTGCACAACTGGGGGCATTTTTCTCTCTCAAATTTAACTTCAGATCTAAGATTTTCCTTCAACCTGCTCATGATTCCCTGTTCAAAAGTATGGATCAATAAGGAAGAAAAAAGGAAATAGGAAGCTACGTGGGGGCGAGGGAATGAAGCCAGGCAGCTGATGATAATATTCATACAGGCAGGGTGCTCCCATGGGTAGTGGACTATGCAGGTCCCCAAGCACTTGACCCATCCAGAATCTCACTGATGTTAGCAAATCTAGGAGGAAGAAGGGTAGGAATTATAGTCTCCAAGTTACAGATGAGGACCTTGAGGAACTCGAAGTCCATAGGTTTAGTGATGCCCATGTGTAGTGGTAGACAACTGGAAAATCTTCATTTCCTAGATTTCTGACCCCCATTCACAAAGCCACAAAAGCCCTTTCCCTGGATCACAGCCTGAACCTCACTTAAGCCACAGGCCCACATAGCTAAGGACTTCAGCGGTGGTTGTGTGATAATAGGAGGTAGGTAGTGAGAGAAAGGTGGTTGGCTGCCAGTATCAGCACGACAAAACTCATCACTGTTCCTGGCACTAAATGGAGCACTAGCCAGCTTGGGTGGCTTTTCTGTCAAGGGAGAGATGGAGCTTCCATTGCTGGTTTTGGAGAGTGGGAGATTTTGTGGACTTTTACTTCCTTACAAGATGAATGATAGGCCTTTTGGGCCAAATATTAATACAAATCTTATCTGGTTTATCTCTTCTTTTGAAATAACCTAAAGCAGGGGTTAGTAAACTATGGCCTATTGGCTAAATCTATCCTGACACCTGTTTTTAGAAGAAAGGTTTTATTGGAACTCAGGATGTCCATTCATTTACGTATTAAGTCTGCCTTCATGCTACATTGGCGAAGTTGAGTAGTTGTGACAGAAACCATATAGACCACAAAGGTTAAAATATTTGCTATCTGGCTCTGTATAGAAAAAGCTTGCCAACCTCTGACTTAAGTTAACATATCTTTTCTGAGCATGAACTCTGTGCCTTCTTGCTCTTTTACTTCCAGAAATCCACTGGTATTCTACAAGATTAAAACCTAAATCTTGTGGTATCTGTTAAAAGAAAACCTACAGACAGATAAGATTTAAGAGTGTTTAATTGAGCAAAGAATGATTCATGAATTAGGCAGCCCCAAGACCAGAATAGGTTTAGAGAGCTCCAGGCTGCACTGTGGTCAGATAACTTTTATGGACACAAAACAGAAGTGAAGGACAGAGAGAACTTGATTTGTTAAGGCTCAACATTTGCCCTATCTGAGCATGGTCTGCTCACTTGGCTGCCTGCGATTGACTGACTAGGCAACTGTGATTGGCTGAGACTCAGCTATTTGTTACAAAAAAGTATACACTTAAATTAGGTTTTCAGTTAGTTTGCATACTAAGTTAGGTTGCAGTGTCTTATGCAAAGACCCAAGTAGGGAGAGAGCCTCAGGCCAGATTTAGTTTAACTTTTTTTTTCTTTTCTTTTCTTTTCTTTTTTTTTTTTTTTTGAGACAGGGTCCTATTCTGTCACCCAGGTTGTAGTGCAGTGGTGATCCTCACTCACTGTAGCCTTGAACTCCTGGGCTCAAGAAATCCCCCTCCTTCAGCATCCCAAGTATCTGAAACTACAGGTATGCACTACTGTGGTCAGCTAATTTTTGTAGAGATGGGATCTTGCTATGTTGCTCAGGCTGGTCTTGAACTCCTGGCCTCCTCCTACCTCAGCCTTCCAAATGCTAGAATTACAAGTTTAGTTTAATTTAACACTTCTCATCTGGTGCTTGTTGTACATGTTTCCTGATAAATTTTTCTACCAATTACTTGACATTACTGACTGGAGAAGTGGTTCTCAAACTTCAGTGGGCACGACAACCACCTGGGAAGTTGGTTAAAGTGTTGATTCTCAATCCCTACCCCAGAGTGTTGATTTAGGAACCTGCATTTTTATAAGTGCCTCAGTGATTCGAATGATGTCATGTAAGAGATCATGTATGGTGAATTACTGAGTCCTAAAGCTATAAAACAGACATGTTGGCCCAATGATCTTTCTACACAGAGAAATAGCAAACTGTTTCAACCATCATTTCCTTGGCTCCCAATACATCCATGTCTTCCAGAGTCAGCTAACCTTCACACAACATCCACAAGTGTTTTAGAAATCTCCTGGCTATCCCCAGTCAACTCCCATTCATCTCTGATGAATCTCTCCTGATAGAATATAGAATTGCAAGAAAAACATAAGCTTATAGTTAGAAACTTTTCAGAACAATTTCTGGAGGAGGCATATTTTTTCTTCTCTCTTTCTCTTCTAGTCTAATTCTCCTAAAAGGCTTTCAGCTAGCAAATAAGAGGCTAAGAGGGGATATTCCATTATTTAAGTAGCCTTATTATTATAATTTACATGCCATAAAATTCACCCATTGCAAGTGTGCAATTAAATGACTTGCGTAAATTCATAATTGCGCAATCACCACCACAAGCCAGTTTTGAAAATTTCAATCACACCTAATAGTCTCTTCCTGCCCATTTGCTATCCCCAGTCATGCCACCCTACCAGCCCTAGGGAGCAACTGATGTGCTCTTTGTATCTACAAATTTGCCTTTTTTAGACATGTCATCTAAATGGATTCACACAACATGTGGTTGTTTGCATTTGGCTTCTTTCACTTAGCATAACGTTGTTGAGGTTCATCCATGCTGTAGAATGTTTTGAGGTTCATCCATGCTGTAGAAACAAACCAATAGTTTGTTTCTTTTAATTGCTGATTGATATTCCGTTGTATGGGTATGCTACATTTTGTTTATCCATTTACCAGTTGATGGATCTCTGGACTGTTTTTAGTTTTGGCCTATTATGAGCCATGTTGTCATAAATATTTGCATACATATTTTTGTGGATGTATGTTTCATGCTCTCATTTGCCTTGTATAAATACCTATAAGTAGAATTGTTCAGTTGTATGTCAAATACTCGATTCTTCTTAAAATTTATTTTATTTTATTTTTTTTCATTTTTTTATTTTTCTTTTTTTAAAAAAATTTATTTATTATTATTATACTTTAAGTTGTAGGGTACATGTGCATAACGTGCAGGTTTGTTACATATGTATACTTGTGCCATGTTGGTGTGCTGCACCCATCAACTTGTCATTTACATCAGGTATAACTCCCAATGCAATCCCTCCCCCCTCCCCCTTCCCCATGACAGGCCCCTGTGTGTGATGTTCCCCTTCCTGAGTCCAAGTGATCTCATTGTTCAGTTCCCACCTATGAGTGAGAACATGTGGTGTTTGGTTTTCTGTTCTTGTGATAGATTGCTAAGAATGATGGTTTCCAGCTGCATCCATGACCCTACAAAGGACACAAACTCATCCTTTTTTATGGCTGCATAGTATTCCATGGTGTATATGTGCCACATTTTCTTAATCCAATCTGCCACTGATGGACATTTGGGTTGATTCCAAGTCTTTGCTATTGTGAATAGTGCTGCAATAAACATACGAGTGCATGTGTCTTTATAGCAGCATAATTTATAATCCTTTGGGTATATACCCAGTAATGGGATGGCTGGGTCATATGGTACATCTAGTTCTAGATCCTTGAGGAATCGCCATACTGTTTTCCATAATGGTTGAACTAGTTTACAATCCCACCAACAGTGTAAAAGTGTTCCTATTTCTCCACATCCTCTCCAGCACCTGTTGTTTCCTGACTTTTTAATGATCGCCATTCTAACTGGTGTGAGATGGTATCTCATTGTGCTTTTGATTTGCATTTCTCTGATGGCCAGTGATGATGAGCATTTTTTCATGTGTCTGTTGGCTGTATGAATGTCTTCTTTTGAGAAATGTCTGTTCATATCCTTTGCCCACTTTTTGATGGGGTTGTTTGTTTTTTTCTTGTAAATTTGTTTGAGTTCTTTGTAGGTTCTGGATATTAGCCCTTTGTCAGATGAGTAGATTGCAAAAATTTTCTCCCATTCTGTAGGTTGCCTGTTCACTCTGATGGTAGTTTCTTTTGCTGTGCAGAAGCTCTTTAGTTTAATGAGATCCCATTTGTCAATTTTGGCTTTTGCTGCCGTTGCTTTTGGTGTTTTAGACATGAAGTCTTTGCCCATGCCTATGTCCTGAATGGTACTACCTAGGTTTTCCTCTAGGATTTTTATGGTTTTAGGTCTAACATTTAAGTCTCTAATCCATCTTGAATTAATTTTCGTATAAGGAGTAAGGAAAGGATCCAGTTTCAGCTTTCTACTTATGGCTAGCCAATTTTCCCAACACCATTTATTAAATAGGGAATCCTTTCCCCATTTCTTGTTTCTCTCAGGTTTGTCAAAGATCAGATGGCTGTAGATGTGTGGTATTATTTCTGAGGACTCTGTTCTGTTCCATTGGTCTATATCTGTTTTGGTACCAGTACCATGCTGTTTTGGTTACTGTAGCCTTGTAGTATAGTTTGAAGTCAGGTAGCATGATGCCTCCAGCTTTGTTCTTTTGACTTAGGATTGTCTTGGAGATGCGGGCTCTTTTTTGGTTCCATATGAACTTTAAAGCTGTTTTTTCCAATTCTGTGAAGAAACTCATTGGTAGCTTGATGGGGATGGCATTGAATCTATAAATTACCTTGGGCAGTATGGCCATTTTCATGATATTGATTCTTCCTATCCATGAGCATGGTATGTTCTTCCATTTGTTTGTGTCCTCTTTAATTTCACTGAGCAGTGGTTTGTAGTTCTCCTTGAAGAGGTCCTTTACATCCCTTGTCAGTTGGATTCCTAGGTATTTTATTCTCTTTGAAGCAACTGTGAATGGAAGTTCATTCATGATTTGGCTCTCTGTTTGTCTGTTACTGGTGTATAAGAATGCTTGTGATTTTTGCACATTAATTTTGTATCCTGAGACTTTGCAGAAGTTGCTTATCAGCTTAAGGAGATTTTGGGCTGAGACAATGGGGTTTTCTAAATATACAATCATGTCATCTGCAAAGAGGGACAATTTGACTTCTTCTTTTCCTAACTGAATACCCTTGATTTCTTTCTCTTGCCTGATTGCCCTAGCCAGAACTTCCAATACTATGTTGAATAGGAGTGGTGAGAGAGGGCATCCCTGTCTTGTGCCAGTTTTCAAAGGAATTTTTCCAGTTTTTGCCCATTCAGTATGATATTGGCTGTGGGTTTGTCATAGATAGCTCTTATTATTTTGAGGTACGTTCCATCAATACTGAATTTATTGAGCGTTTTTAGCATGAAGGGCTGTTGAATTTTGTCAAAAGCCTTTTCTGCATCTATTGAGATAATCATGTGGTTCTTGTCTTTGGTTCTGTTTATATGCTGGATTATGTTTATTGATTTGTGAATGTTGAACCAGCCTTGCATCCCAGGGATGAAGCCCACTTGATCATGGTGGATAAGCTTTTTGATGTGTTGCTGAATCCGGTTTGCCAGTATTTTATTGAGGATTTTTGCATCGATGTTCATCAGGGATATTGGTCTAAAATTCTCTTTTTTTGTTGTGTCTCTGCCAGGCTTTGGTATCAGGATGATGTTGGCCTCATAAAATGAGTTAGGGAGGATTCCCTCTTTTTCTATTGATTGGAATAGTTTCAGAAGGAATGGTACCAACTCCTCCTTGTACCTCTGGTAGAATTCAGCTGTGAATCCATCTGGTCCTGGACTTTTTTTGGTTGGTAGGCTATTAATTATTGCCTCAATGTCAGAGCCTGCTATTGGTCTATTCAGGGATTCAACTTCTTCCTGGTTTAGTCTTGGAAAAGTGTAAGTGTCCAGGAAATTATCCATTTCTTCTAGATTTTCCAGTTTATTTGCGTAGAGGTGTTTATAGTATTCTCTGATGGTAGTTTGTATTTCTGTGGGGTCGGTGGTGATATCCCTTTTATCATTTTTTATTGCGTCGATTTGATTCTTCTCTCTTTTCTTCTTTATTAGTCTTGCTAGTGGTCTGTCAATTTTGTTGATCTTTTCAAAAAACCAACTCCTGGATTCATTGATTTTTTGGAGAGTTTTTTGTGTCTCTATCTCCTTCAGTTCTGCTCTGATCATAGTTATTTCTTGCCTTCTGCTAGCTTTTGAATGTGTTTGCTCTTGCTTCTCTAGTTCTTTTAATTGCGATGTTAGAGTGTCAATTTTAGATCTTTCCTGCTTTCTCTTGTGGGCATTTAGTGCTATAAATTTCCCTCTACACACTGCTTTAAATGTGTCCCAGAGATTCTGGTATGTTGTATCTTTGTTCTCATTGGTTTCAAAGAACATCTTTATTTCTGCCTTCATTTCGTTATGTACCCAGTAGTCATTCAGGAGCAGGTTGTTCAGTTTCCATGTAGTTGAGCGGTTTTGATTGAGTTTCTTAGTCCTGAGTTCTAGTTTGATTGCACTGTGGTCTGAGAGACAGTTTGTTATAATTTCTGTTCTTGTACATTTGCTGAGGAGTGCTTTACTTCCAATTACGTGGTCGATTTTGGAGTAAGTACGATGTGGTGCTGAGAAGAATGTATATTCTGTTGATTCGGGGTGGAGAGTTCTATAGATGTCTATTAGGTCTGCTTGCTGCAGAGATGAGTTCAATTCCTGGATATCCTTGTTAACTTTCTGTCTCATTGATCTGTCTAATGTTGACAGTGGAGTGTTGAAGTCTCCCATTATTATTGTATGGGAGTCTAAGTCTCTTTGTAAGTCTCTAAGGACTTGCTTTATGAATCTGGGTGCTCCTGTATTGGGTGCATATATATTTAGGATAGTTAGCTCTTCCTGTTGAATTGATCCCTTTACCATTATGTAATGGCCTTCTTTGTCTCTTTTGATCTTTGATGGTTTAAAGTCTGTTTTATCAGAGACTAGTATTGCCACCCCCGCTTTTTTTTGTTCTCCATTTGCTTGGTAAATCTTCCTCCATCCCTTTATTTTGAGCCTATGTATGTCTCTGCGTGTGAGATGGGTCTCCTGAATACAGCAGACTGATGGGTCTTGACTCTTTATCCAGTTTGCCAGTCTGTGTCTTTTAATTGGAGCATTTAGTCCATTTACATTTAAGGTTAAGATTGTTATGTGTGAACTTGATCCTGCCATTATGATATTAACTGGTTATTTTGCTCGTTAGTTGATGCAGTTTCTTCCTAGCCTCAATGGTCTTTACATTTTGGCATGTTTTTGCAATGGCTGGTACCGTTTGTTCCTTTCCATGTTTAGTGCTTCCTTCAGGGTCTCTTGTAAGGCAGGCCTAGTGGTGACAAAATCTCTAAGCATTTGCTTATCTGTAAAGGATTTTATTTCTCCTTCACTTATGAAACTTAGTTTGGCTGGATATGAAATTCTGGGTTTAAAATTCTTTTCTTTAAGAATGTTGAATATTGGCCCCCACTCTCTTCTGGCTTGGAGAGTTTCTGCCGAGAGATCTGCTGTTAGTCTGATGGGCTTCCCTTTGTGGGTAACCCGACCTTTCTCTCTGGCTGCCCTTAAGATTTTTTCCTTGATTTCAACTTTGGTGAATCTGGCAATTATGTGTCTTGGAGTTGCTCTTCTCGAGGAGTATCTTTGTGGCGTTCTCTGTATTTTCTGGATTTGAATGTTGGCCTGCCCTACTAGGTTGGGGAAGTTCTCCTGGATGATATCCTGAAGAGAGTGTTTTCCAACTTGGTTCCATTTTCCCCCTCACTTTCAGGCACCCCAATCAGACGTAGATTTGGTCTTTTTACATAATCCCATACTTCTTGCAGGCTTTGTTCATTTCTTTTTCTTCTTTTTTCTTTTGGTTTCTCTTCTCGCTTCATTTCATTCATTTGATCCTCAATCGCTGATACTCTTTCTTCCAGTTGATCGAGTCGGTTACTGAAGCTTGTGCATGTGTCACGTATTTCTCGTGTCATGGTTTTCATCTCTTTCATTTCGTTTATGACCTTCTCTGCATTAATTACTCTAGCCATCAATTCTTCCACTTTTTTTTCAAGATTTTTAGTTTCTTTGCACTGGGTATGTAATTCCTCCTTTAGCTCTGAGAAATTTGATGGACTGAAGCCTTCTTCTCTCATCTCGTCAAAGTCATTCTCCGTCCAGCTTTGATCCGTTGCTGGCGATGAGCTGCGCTCCTTTGCCGGGGGAGATGCGCTCTTATTTTTTGAATTTCCAGCTTTTCTGCCCTACTTTTTCCCCACCTTTGTGGTTTTATCTGCCTCTGGTCTTTGATGATGGTGATGTACTGATGGGGTTTTGGTGTAGGTGTCCTTCCTGTTTGATAGTTTTCCTTCTAACAGTCAGGACCCTCAGCTGTAGGTCTGTTGGAGCTTGCTTGAGGTCCACTCCAGACCCTGTTTGCCTGGGTATCAGCAGCAGAGGCTGCAGAAGATAGAATATTGCTGAACAGCGAGTGTACCTGTCTGATTCTTGCTTTGGAAGCTTCCTCTCAGGGGTGTACTCCACCCTGTGAGGTGTGGGGTGTCAGACTCCCCCTAGTGGGGGATGTCTCCCAGTTAGGCTACTCAGGGGTCAGGGACCCACTTGAGCAGGGAGTCTGTCCCTTCTCAGATCTCAACCTCCGTGTTGGGAGATCTACTGCTCTCTTCAAAGCTGTCAGACAGAGTCCTTTGCGTCTGCAGAGGTTTTGGCTGTGTTTGTTATTGCCCTGTCCCCAGAGGTGGAGTCTACAGAGACAGGCAGGTTTCCTTGAGCTGCTGTGAGCTCCACCCAGTTCCAGCTTCCCAGCAGCTTTGTTTACCTACTTAAGCCTCAGCAATGGCGGGCGCCCCTCCCCCAGCCTCGCTGCTGCCTTGCCGGTAGATCACAGACTGCTGTGCTAGCAATGAGGGAGGCTCCGTGGGTGTGGGACCCTCCCGGCCAGGTGTGGGATATGATCTCCTGGTGTGCCTGTTTGCTTAAAGCGCAGTATTGGGGTGGGAGTTACCCAATTTTCCAGGTGTTGTGTGTCTCAGTTCCCCTGGCTAGGAAAAGGGATTCCCTTCCCCCTTGCGCTTCCCAGGTGAGGCGATGCCTTGCCCTGCTTCAGCTCTCGCTGGTCGGGCTGCAGCAGCTGACCAGCACTGATCGTCCGGCACTCCCCAGTGAGATGAACCCAGTACCTCAGTTGAAAATGCAGAAATCACCGGTCTTCTGTGTCGCTCGCGCTGGGAGTTGGAGACTGGAGCTGTTCCTATTCGGCCATCTTGCTCCGCCCCCTATTTTATTTTTATTAAAGATTTTAAAAAATTTTTTGCTTAAAGTGGTGGATCCTCAACAGTTAATTCTTAGATAATGCAGGGATTAGGAGCACAGACTCCTTGGATAGTTGAAAATCCATGTATAGCTTTTCACTTCTCCAAAACTTAATTACTAATGGTTTACTATTAACTGGAAACCTTACCAATGACATACACAGTCGATTAACACATACTTTGTATGTTGTATGTATTACATATGCTGTATTCTTATAATAAAGTAAGCTAGAAAAAAGAAAATGACACAAAGAAAATCACAAGGAAGAGAAAATATATTTACTATTCAGTAAATGGAATTGGATCATCATTTAATCTTCATCTTCATTGTCTTCATATTGAGTAGGCTGAGGAGGATGAGGAAAAGGAGGGTTAATGGTGCTGTCTCGGGGTGACAAGGGCGGAAAAAGGTGGAAGGGGAGGCAGGACTGGCAGACACATTCAGTGTAACTTTACAGAAATACACTGTAACTTCTGTCTGACTTTTTCTGCTTTTTCATTTCTCTAAAATGTTTCTATATAGTATTGCTCCTTCTTCTGTCTTTTGCTTTAGTTTCAGTGCATGTATCATAGAAAGGTTCATTTCATTACAGAAGTCAAAAGCAGTCTTCAATCATCAAAACCCTTCTGTCAGATTGTTTAATGCCAATTAGTTTTCTGGCACTGCTTCTTCTTCTTCTTCTTCCTCCTCAGCTGACACTGGTTCAGAAGCACTCATCTCCATCCAGTCATCTTTTGTTAATTCCTCTGGCGTGGTGTCTATTTGCTCTTGAATTTCTCCAAGATCCATATCTTGAAACCCTTCACTCCCCATCTTTTTTGTCACATCCGCAATCTCTTTTTTATTTCCTTGATTGGCTCTGTTATATTAGGTTGGTGCAAAAGTAATCATGGTTTTGGCCATTAAAGTAATGTCATGTACAACATCTAGGCACAGTTTTCTTCTGCAGAAATTTATTGTTTCAGGCTCTTACGGGTTTTTCTATAACCACAATGGCATCTTTAATGGTGTAATCTTTTCACACTTTGATGATATTCTCTCAGGACTCTCTTCCATAGTGCTGACAATACTTTCCATAGAGTACTATGTGTAGTGAGCCTTAAAGTTCCTTGAGACCCCTGGCCTAGAGGCTGAATTCATTTTCACAATGATATAATTAGACAATATGATGAAAGTTACTAACTGTAATTAGTATTTAACTTATTAGCAACATTCTATTCTTTATTGAGCTGAACAAACAACTTGAAACATTTTATATTGTTTTAAAAATAATATATTTCTTATATTATGCCAATATTTACTAAAGAAGAACATTTTAGTGCACAGATATAAGATATTTTAGAGTCAAAAATAGTGAGAGAAATTGAAGTAATCATGTTCTGCAACTGCCCAAATAGTTAACATAAGTACTCGATAAACACAAAACCTTCTGCTTTCAGATGGTGTCTTTAAAATTTCATACTAGAGTTACGAGTGGATTGCATACCACAATTACAGTATTTAAATATTTTGGGTTTGTCTGGGTACTTACTTTTATCAGTAGGTTTTATAGCTTCAAACGTTTTCTTTTTGCATATTAGTGTTTTTTTCTTTCATGCTGAAGAACTCTCTTTAGTATTTCTTATAAGATGGGTCTGGTGGTAGTAAATTCTATCAACTTCTGCTTATCTGGGAAAGACTTCTCTCCTTCATACTTGAAAAATAGCATTGCTGGAAGTAGTATTCTTGGATGACAGTTTTTTTTCTTTCAGCACTTTGAAAATGTCATCCCATTCCCTCCTGGCCTGTATGGTTTCCACTGAGAAGTCTGTTGCCAGATGAACGGAAGCTCCTTTATACATTGTTTGCTTTTCTCTTGCTGCTTTTAGAATCCTCTCTGTCCTTGACTTTTGAGAGTTTGATTATTACAAGCCTGGGTAGCCTTATTTGGGTTGAATCTGTTTGTGTTCTCTGACCTTCTTATACGTGAATATTTGTCTTTTTCAACTTTGGGAAAGTTTTCTGTTATTTTTTAAAAATAAACTTTCTACCCCTTGCTCTTGCTCAACTACCTCTTGAACACCATTACTTCTTAGATTTGGTCTTTTGAGATAATTTTTTAATATCTTGTAGACATTCTGTTTTCTTTTTTTCCCCTCTGTGTGTTTTCAAATAGCCTGTCTTCAAGCTCACTGTTTCTGTATAGTATTGATACTTCTTCTATCATTTGCTTTAGTTTGTCTTCAAGCTTACTGATTCTTCCTTTGCTTGACTGACTTTTTTTTTTTTTTTTAAGATGGAGTCTCACTCTGTCTCCCAGGCTGGAAATCTCAGCTCACTGCAACCTCCACCTCCCAAGTTCAAGCAATTCTCCCGCCTCAGCCTCCCGAGTAGCTGGGACTATAGGTGCCTGTCACCAGGCCCAGCTAATTTTTGTATTTTTAGTAGAGATGAGGTGTCACCATGTTGGCCATGCTGGTCTCAAATTCCTGACCTCAGGTGATCTCCCTGCCTCAGCCTCCCAAAGTGCTGGGATTACAGGCGTGAGCCGCAGAGCCCAGCCCCTGCTTGATTGATTCTGCTGTTGAGACTCTGATGAGTTTTTCAGTTCTGCAAATGTATTTCTCAGTTAAAAGATTTGTTGTTTTCTTTTTTTCTAAATATCTCAATCTCTTTGCTAAATTTCTCTGATAAATTCCTGAATTGCTTTTCTGCATTATTTTGGAGATCACTGAGTTTCCTTAAAAGTCCTCTTTTGAATGTTTTATCAGAGAGTTCACATGTCACTCTCTTGCTAGGATCAGTCACTGGTTCCTTGCTTTGTCTGTTTGGGGAAATCATGGTTCCCTGTGTACTGTTTATTTCTTGTGGATGTACACCTATGTCTTTGTATGGAAGGATTATTTATTTCAGTATTCTCTGTCTTTGTTTTGGTTTTTATGGGTTATGTTTGCTTAGAGATTCTTTGTTATTTACCTTTGGATTTTTTTCCTACTAGGTCACTACCTGTGTTTTGGCAGTGGATGGCACATGAAGCCCAGGTTTGCCTTGGCTGCCTGTCCCAGATAGTAGAGGTCCCAAAGGGGGTAGCCAAGCAGTGTGGGAAGGTTGACTAGGAGTTCATGCCCAGGGGAATTGTGGAATGTATGTCCTACAGCGTGGTGCTGCTGAACAACCACTCTGATTTGATATCTTTGTCTGAGTTTTCAAATACTTGGTTCTGGGCAGATTGGAAGGAGGGTTGCCATGAATATGGAAGTCTGATTCTCTTACTCTCTGCTTGATGGTTTTTCACTTCTCTGTGGCCCTGGGAGTTGTTAAATCCTCATATTTGAGTTCTGGGATATTGCTGGTGATATTCTTGGTGCTCTACATTTGTTTTTGGTTTTCTGTAGGGGAAACTGAAGCCAGCTTGCTTCAACACCACCATTTTGGAATCAGATCATCCCCAGGGCTTATCATTTTCTTTTTTTACAATAGTCCTTACACTGGATTTATTTATCTTGAAATAACAGGCAAGCAGAGCTGAAGACCTTAATCTATAGTATATATTGAACAATACAACTTTTTCTTGGAATGGATTTTAGAGTTTCAACACTCTCATTTCAGATTAGGCAACTAATCCTAAAGGAGTAAAGGAACTTGCTCAAGGTCACTGAGAGATTTAGTCAGAGTTCTTTCAGTTGCAAATGTTGGAAACCCAGCTGAATATGGCTTCAGCAAAAAGAAACTGACCCATGTAACTGGAAAGCACAAGGTGAAACCTGCATCAGGCACCAGTGGAAGCAGGAGCTCCAAGGACACCAACAGGCTTTTCTTCCATCTCTTGGTATAATTTTCTCCTGCTTGATATATGCTTCTGCTGTGCAGTCTGGGAACAGGTTTACTTCAGTTCCAGGTTAGTTCATCTGCGTTTAACAAACTAGCATTAAGATTACCCTTTTCCTGTATGGGGCGCGCCCAAGATGGCCAAATAGGAAGAGCTCCAATCTCCAGCTCCCAGCATGAGCGACACAGAAGACAGGTGATTTCTGCATTTTCAGCTGAGGTACCAGATTCATCTCACTGGGGCGTGTTGGACAGTTGGTGCTTGTCTGTGGGTGCAGCCTGACCAGCGAGAGCTGAAGCAGGGTGAGGCATCACCTCACCTGGGAAGTGCAAGGGGGAAGGGAATTCGTTTTCCTAGCCAAAGGAAATTGAGACACACAGCACCTGGAAAATCGGGTAATTCCCACTCTAATACTGTGCTTTACTAAGGGTCTTAGCAAATGGCACACCAGAAGATTATATCCCACACCTGGCCCAGAGGGTCCCATGCCCTCATTGCTAGCACAGCAGTCTGAGATCTAACTGCAAGGTGGCAGTGAGGCTGGGGGATGGGCGCCTGCCATTGCTGAGGCTTAAGTAGGTAAACAAAGCCACCAGGAAGCTTGAATTGGGTGGAGCGCACCACAGCTCCAGGAGGCCTGCCTGCCTCTGTAGACTGCACCTCTGGGGACAGGGCATAGCTAAACAAAAAGCAACAGAAACCTCGGCAGAGGTAAATGTCCCTATCTGACAGCTTTGAAGAGAGCAGTGGATCTCCCAGCATGGAGGTTGAGATCTGAGAACAGACAGACTGCCTGCTCAAGTGGGTCCCTGACCCCTGAGTAGCCTAACTGGGAGACATCCACCACTAGGTGCAGACCGACACATCACACCTCACATGGCTGCATACACCCCTGACACGAAGCTTCCAGAGCAAGAATCAGACAGCAACACTCACTGTTCAGCAATATTCTATCTTCTGCAGCCTTCACTGCTGACACCCAGGCAAACAGGGTCTGGAGTGGACCTCAAGCAAACTCCAACAGACCTGCAGCTGAGGGTCCTGACTGTTAGAAGGAAAACTAACAAACAGAAAGGATACCCACACCAAAACCCCATCAGTATGTCACCATCATCAAAGACCAAAGGCAGATAAAACCACAAAGATGGGGAAAAGCAGTGCAGAAAAGCTGGAAATTCAAAAAATCAGAGTGCATCTTCCCCTCCAAGGGAATGCAGCTCATCACCAGCAATGGAACAAAGCTGGACAGAGAATGACTTTGATGAGTTGAGAGAAGAAGGCTTCAGTTGATCAAACTTCTCAGAGCTAAAGGAGGAACTACGTAACCAGCGCAAAGAAATTAAAAACCTTGAAAAAGGATTTGACGAATGGCTAACTAGAATAACCAATGTAGAGAAGTCCTTAAAAGAACTGATAGAGATGAAAACCATAACACAAGAACTACATGACAAATGCACAAGCTTCAGTAACCGACTCAATCAACTGAAAGAAAGAGTATCAGCGATTGAAGATCAAATGAATGAAATGAAGCAAGAAGAGAAGTGCAGAGAAAAAAGAGTAAAAAGAAATGAATAAAGCCTCCAAGAAACATGGGATTATGTGAAAAGACCAAATCTATGTCTGATTGGTGTGCCTGAAAGTGATGGGGAAAATGGAAACAAGTTGGAAAACACTCTGCAGGATATCATCCAGGAGAACTTCCCCAACCTAGTAAGGGAGGCCAACATTCAAATTCAGGGAATACAGAGAACACCACAAAGATACTCCTTGAGAAGAGCAACTCCAAGACACATAATTGTCAGATTCGCCAAAGTGGAAATGAAGGAAAAAATGTTAAGGGCAGCCATAGAGAAAGGTCGGGTTACCCACAAAGGGAAGCCCATCAGACTAACAGCAGATCTCTTGGCACAAACTCTACAAGCCAGAAGAGAGTAGGGGCCAATATTCAACATTCTTAAAGAAAAGAATTTGCAACCCAGAATTTCATATCCAGCCAAACTAAGTTTCATAAGTGAAGGAGAAATAAAATCCTTTACAGACAAGCAAATGCTTAGAGATTTTGTCACCACCAGGCCTGCCCTAAAAGAGCTCCTGAAGGAAGCACTAAACATGGAAAGGAACAACAGGTACCAGCCATTGCAAAAACATGTCAAAATGTAAAGTCCATCGATGCTAGGAAGAAACTGCATCAACTAACGAGCAAAATAACCAGCTAATATCATAATGACAGGATCAAGTTCACACATAATAATATTAATCTTAAATGTAAATGGATTAAATGGTCCAGTTAAAAGACACAGACTGGCAAATTGGATAAAGAGTCAAGACCCATCAGTTTGCTGTATTCAGGAGACCCATCTCACATGCAGAGACACACATAGGCTCAAAATAAAGGGATGGAGGAAGATCTACCAAGCAAATGGAAAACAAAACAAAACAAAAAAGCAGGAGTTGCAATCCTAGTCTCTGATAAAACAGGCTTTAAACCATCAAAGATCAAAAGACACAAAGATGGCCATTACATAATGGTAAAGGGATCAATTCATCAAGAAGAGCTAACTATCCTAAATATATATGCACCCTATACAGGAGCACCCAGATTCATAAAGCAAGTCCTTAGAGACTTACAAAGAGACTTAGACTCCCATACAATAATAATGGGAGACTTTAACACCCCACTGTCAACATTAGACAGATCAACAAGACAGAAAGTTAACAAGAATATCCAGGAATTGAACTCAACTCTGCACCAAGCAGACCTAATAGACATCTACAGAACTCTCCACCCCAAATCAACAGAATATACATTCTTCTCAGCACCACACATCACACTTATTCCAAATTGACCACATAATTGGAAGTAAAGCACTCCTCAGGAAATGTAAAAGAACAGAAATTACAACAAACTGTCTCTCAGACCACAGTGCAATCAAACCAGAACTCAGGACTAAGAAACTCACTCAAAACCACTCAACTACATGGAAACTGAACAACCTGCTCCTGAATGACTACTGGGTACATAACGAAATGAAGGCAGAAATAAAGATGTTCTTTGAAATCAATGAGAACAAAGATACAACATACCAGAATCTCTGGGACACATTTAAAGCAGTGTGTAGAGGGAAATTTATAGCACTAAATGCCCACAAGAGAAAGCAGGAAAGATCTAAAAATTGACACCCTAACATCACAATTAAAAGAACTAGAGAAGCAAGAGCAAACACATTCAAAAGCTAGCAGAAGGCAAGAAATAACTATGATCAGAGCAGAACTGAAGGAGATAGAGACACAAAAAGCCCTCCAAAAAAATTAATGAATCCAGGAGCTGGTTTTTTGAAAAGATCAACAAAATTGTTAGACCACTAGCAAGACTAATAAAGAAGAAAAGAGACAAGAATCAAATAGATGCAATAAAAAATGATAAAGGGGATATCACCACCGACCCCACAGAAATACAAACTACCATCAGAGAATACTATAAACACCTCTACGCAAATAAACTAGAAAACATAGAAGAATGGATAATTTCCTGGACACTTACACTCTCCCAAGACTAAACCAGGAAGAAGTTGAATCCTTGAATAGATCCATAGGAGGCTCTGAAATTGAGGCAATAATTAACAGCCTACCAACCAAAAAAGGTCTAGGACCAGACAGATTCACAGCCGAATTCTACCAGAGGTACAAGGAGGAGTTGGTACCATTCTTTCTGAAACTATTCCAATCAATAGAAAAAGAGGGAATCCTCTCTAACTCATTTTACGAGGCCAACATCATCCTGATACCAAAGCCTGACAGAGATACAACAAAAAAAGAGAATTTTAGACCAATATCCCTCATGAACATCGATGTAAAAATACTCAATAAAATACTGGCAAACTGAATCCAGCAGCATGTCAAAAAGCTTATCCACCATGATCAAGTGGGCTTCATCCCTGGGATGCAAGGCTGGTTCAACATATGCAAATCAATAAATACAATCCACCATACAAACAGAACCAAAGACAAAAACCACATGATTATCTCAATAGATGCAGAAAAGGCCTGTGACAAAATTCAACAGCCCTTCATGCTAAAAACTCTCAATAAATTTGGCATTGATGGAACATATCTCAAAATAATAAGAGCTATTCATGACAAACCCACAGCCAATATCATACTGAATGGGCAGAAACTGGAAGCATTCCCTTTGAAAACTGGCACAAGACAGGGATGCCCTCTCTCACCACTCCTATTCAACATAGTGTTGGAAGTTCTGGCTAGGGCAATCAGGCAAGAGAAAGAAATCAAGGGTACTCAGTTAGGAAAAGAAGAAGTCAAATTGTCCTTGTTTGCAGATGACATGATTTTATATTTAGAAAACCCTGTTGTCTCAGCCCAAAATCTCCTTAAGCTGATAAGCAACTTCAGCAAAGTCTTAGGATACAAAATCAATGTGGAAAAATCACAAGCATTCTTATACACCAATAACAGATAAACAGAGCCAAATCATGAATGAACTCCCATTCACAATAGCTTCAAAGAGAATAAAATACCTAGGAATCCAACTGACAAGGGATGTAAAGGACCTCTTCAAGGAGAACTACAAACCACTGCTCAGTGAAATCAAAGAGGACACAAACAAATGGAAGAACATACCATGCTCATGGATAGGAAGAATCAATATTGTGAAAATGGCCATATTGCCCAAGGTAATTTATAGATTCAGTGCCATCCCCATTAAGCTACCAATGACTTTCTTCACAGATTGGAAAAAACAGCTTTAAAGTTCATATGGAACCAAAAAAGATTCCGCATTGCCAAGACAATCCTAAGCCAAAAGAACAAAGCTGGAGGCATCACACTACCTGACTTCAAACTATACTACAAGGCTACAGTAACCAAAAGAGCATAGTACTGGTACCAAAATAGAGATATAGACCAGTGGAACAGAACAGAGCCCTGAGAAATAATACCACACATCTACAGTCATCTGATCTTTGACAAACCTGACAAAAACAAGAAATGGGGAAAGGATTCCCTATTTAATAAATGGTGCTGGGTAAATTGGCTAGCCATAAGTAGAAAGCTGAAACTGGATCCTTTCCTTACTCCTTATACAAAAATTAATTCAACATGGATTAGAGACTTAAATGTTAGACCTAAAACCATAAAAACCCTAGAAGAAAACCTAGGTAATACCATTCAGGATATAGGCATGGGCAAGGACTTCATGTCTAAAACACCAAAAGCAACGGCAACAAAAGCCAAAATTGACAAATGGGATCTAATTAAACTAAAGAGCTTCCGTACAGCAAAAGAACCTACCATCAGAGTGAACGGGCAACCTAAAAATGGGAGAAAAGTTTTGCAATCTACTCATCCGACAGAGGGCTAATATCCAGAACCTCTAAAGAACTCAACCAAATTTACAAGAAAAAAACAACCCCATCAAAAAGTGGGCAAAGGATATGAACAGACACTTCTCAAAAGAAGACATTCATACAGCCAACAGACACATGAAAAAATGCTCATCATCACTCGCCATCAGAGAAATGCAAATCAAAACCACAATTAGATATCTCACACCAGTTAGAATGGCAATCATTAAAAAATCAGGAAACAACAGGTGCTGGAGAGCATGTGGAGAAATAGGAATACTTTTACACTGTTGGTGGGACTGTAAACTAGTTCAACCATTGTGGAAAACAGTGTGGTGATTCCTCAAGGATCTAGAACTAGAAATACCATTTGACCCAGCCATCCCATTACTGGGTATATACCCAAAGGATTATAAATCATGCTGCTATAAAGACACATGCACACGTATGTTTATTGTGGCACTATTCACAATAGCAAAGACTTGGAATCAACCCAAATGTCCATCAGTGACAGACCGGATTAGGAAAATGTGGCACATATACACCATGGAATACTATGCAGCCATCAAAAAGGATGAGTTTGTGTCCTTTGTAGGGACATGGATGCAGCTGGAAACCATCATTCTCAGGAAACTATCGCAAGAACAGAAAACCAAATACCGCATGTTCTCACTCATAGGTGGGAATTGAACAATGAGATCACTTGGACACAGGAAGGGGAACATCACACACCGGGTCCTATTGTGGGGTGGGGAGGGATAGCATTAGGAAATATACCTAATGTAAATGATGAGTTAATGCATGCAGCACACCAACATGGCACAGGTATACATATGTAACAAACCTGCATGTTGTGCACATGTACCCTAGAACTTAAAGTATAAAAAAAAAAGATTACCCTCTTCCTGATATCATTGATAAAAGTCCAAGGGCTCATGAACACTTGATTATATGGCCATCTCAGAACAAAGTACCATGGACAGGAGGATTGAATGTTCTTATTTGCCAAACCCAGGTCGTGTGCTTGCTTCCTGGAGTTGGGGTAGAGTCTGCTCCTCTAAAATCACTTAGGGAGTGAGTGGTTCCCCAAGGCAAAAACAGGGCACTATTTCCAGAAGAAAGGGAAAGATGATGAGAAGGCAATGATGGGACATCACTGGAGGTCCACTCTCTCCAGCTTGCTAGGAGTAGTCCTGGAACTAAAATCTAGTTTTGTATAAACCTCTGCTCAGTGCTGTTCCTACTGAATCAAGATGTTGCCTGTGTCATATAGATGCAATGTTAATACTCGCACAGCATCTTCACCTGATTAAGGTGCCCAGTAATTGCAAACACATCAACATTCCTGTTCTATTTGACAGGATCAGGGAAAGTGGCCAGTTCAGGAGGCAACAGAAGGCTAGAGACAAAGTCACAACTGGCCCCACCAATCAGCAGGGAGACCAAACTCTTTCTAAGAAGCTTCTGAAGTGGGGAGAGCAAAGATGGTTTAGAAAGTGTCCTCAGAGGTCACTAGTCGACCCTTTCATTTTACAGCTAGGGAAATGGAGGCTCAGAGAGGAAAAGTCACTTGTCTATAATTGGGCAGCTGAGATAGGGACAGGGTTTAGTGGTTATGAACAAGAGTTTCAGTACTAAATAGGCCAGTGTTTAAATCTGGCTCCACCACTTACTAACTGTATGAGTTAGCACTAGTTCCCTAACTTCTTGGAACCTAGGTATCCTTTTCTGTGAAATGGAGAAAACACCATCTACCTTATAGGGTTCTGCAGATGATTTAGTGGCATAACGTATGGGATGCATTTTGTACATTGCCTGGCCCATGATGTGCTTCCATTGGTGGTACCTGTTCTTATTATTGTAACCAGGTCTCCTGGATCACACATCAATATTCTCTCAGCTCCCAAGACGTTGGGACAAGAGGTAGTTCAGCCTGGCTTGGAGAAAAGGGGGTCCTGTTCATGCCTCTTCCGGCCAGCATAGGATAAAATAGTAAAATAATGAAAATCACCGACATTTGAAGAGCACCTTATCTTTTAAACATGTGTTTGCTCACATACTCTTAACACATTCCTGACAACATTCTGAGATTTGTGAGGCAGAACTTAACTGGATTTGTGAAGTTGAGGCTCTCAAGGGGAAGTGGCCCACTCAGATCTGATGGGGATAAATGATAGAGCTCAGGAATAGAACTCAGATCCTCTGACCCCATTCCAGTGGTCTCCATCCAACACCATGGTGGCCTCATATAAATATACACATTAGCAATTAAAGAAGGATCTTTGTTCAAACAAGGCTAGAATGCCAGTTTAGGAAGTGAAGGGGGAAGTGTTGAGTTGAAAGCTGGTCACTGTTTCAAGGTGCCAGTGGAGCTGGGAAAGAGGAGAGGTCTTGAGGCTGAATCAGCTCATCGAGGGCCTGGTAGGTCCTCACCAAAAATCCCACAAAGCCCAGGATGCTGATCAGAGAATCCTTGGTGATGATGAGGGAGCTCATGCTCTCTGAGTAGTATGTGGTCATCTCCAGGAGGTGCAGGATGATGAGGGGCAGGGTGCTGCTGCTCACCAAGCTCATCTGGGTAAGGACCAGGTCCAGGTAGGGGATGAGGATGGCCAAGGAACGTGCAGGGGAAGAAGATAACCTGGTTTCCACTTGCCTCAGAGGGTAACACACTTAATTAAAATCCTAGCATGGCAGAACATTTGCAAATATTTCATAGAAGCACTGAAGTGATCTCCTTGTCTTGCTAATATATGGGGACAGAACATTTTGGCAGGATGTTAAAAGAAAAATCCAATATGAAGATGATTATATCAGGAAGGTGTCCTTTCTAAAAAGGAGCCAGTAGGGTAGGAGGAGTTGGACCCCAGTTATGTATACATCCAGATGGAATTCAACCTGTTCAACTAGGCCAAATTGTACAACCAGCTGCATTTGATTTGAACTATTTATATTGAGCCTGATCACCAACCTCCTGGAGAGTTCAGCTACACTGAACTGGATTGATCATTGACTAGAGACATCCTAAGCTGCTAACCTGCCATCATCAATCATAAACTATGCTAAAACCTTCCACTTACTGTGGCCCTTATAAGCCCCTGCTTGACCTTGCCTAGATGGAACATAATTTAGCTGCTTTGCTAGATCTGTGTCTCTTGAATTGCAATTCCTAAGACCCTAATTATAATGTGTTTTCTTTTGTTTACCATTCTGTGGTGTTGGTTTTATTTCTTACTAGTTGACATCACATGGTGTCAGAAGTGGGATGCAAAGTGACTCTCTCCTGATTTCCTGTGCCACCACAGACCCTAGCAAAAGTATCTGCAGGAACTCCTTGCATTTAATTGACTCCCAATGACCCCAAACTTCACTTGATGAGTTTTCTTGTGTCCCTCTTACCCTAGCTGAGGTTCAGGCTTTTTTTTGGTTGTCCTCTGTTGCCAGTTTTTGCAATGGATTTCTCCTTTGTTCCGGTGACCTTGGTTGCAAAGAATCTTTGTTTTGGTGAGCGAGCAATCATGGGGAGTTCCCATCCAAAGAGTGTGAATAACGAGTTGTCCCTGTCTGGCATTTCTACTGGTTACATACATAAAAATTATGATCCTTTGTCTTGTAAATTTTTGAATTGATGGACCAACTTTACTAAAAATGATCTTGAATTGCAATGCCCTCTTTAAGATTCCTTTGTTCTTCCTGAAATGGCTTTTCTCTGGGGACAATGGGAAGGATTGTGCTCAAAAACTTCTCAGCCTAAGTGGGACTCATTTTTTTAACCAGTACCTTGAGGCATCTAAAAAAATTCAGGAATCTAAAATTGCCTCTAAAAGAAGCTAGATCATAAACTTTCTAAATTAGAAAAATCTTCTGACACCTGTAAAATTGAAACCACCACTGAACTAACTGCTCCCTAGTATATCTGCCCTCTGCCTTGCCCTCCCCCAAGTTCAAGTCCCCTCATTCCTCTACCTCCTCCTTGCTCTTCACTTATTTACCCAAACTTATCTGAACTCCCCTTCTTTAATGAACCCCTTGGCCCTATTTCTGATTTCTCTGCCCCCCTCATCCATGCCCCATTTAAGGTTAAATGTAATGAAGGAGACTGAAGGACGTCTTCAGTAACTTAGTCCCCTTGAACAAAGGCAGAACTCAGGGCTAGAACAAAGGACTTTCCTGACTCCTTAGAAAATCTAACTGCCTTTGCTAAAGAATTCAACTTGGTTACTAAAATGTACCAGCCTGGCTATTCCAACCTTTACCAGCTGATACACATGCTTACTCGTGAAGGACGTGCTAACACGTGTACGGAAAAGGCTGACTAGTAAAACCCATTAGATGATTTCTCTAAGAGAAGAGTGACTGATCTTACCGATGTTCAAAAATTGGCAAAAGATCTCATAAACAAATCCCTGAAGTTTTCTAAAAAACTGTTGACTGGAAAAACAAAATCCAACAATGCACCTAAGAACCAGATGACCTAGTCTACAAATTCATTATAGACTACAGAAAGTTTTAAGGCAATACTCTGGCTTTGGCAAAATAAATTACACAACCTTCTTTTGTAATTCAACTGTTATCAGTGGAGTGGAAGAAGAACATGATAGTAAAGTGAAATCAACTCAATTGGGCTACTATGAAAACCTCTGACTTGCTTAATGTGTCCAAAAATCTCTCTAACACACCCCTGAAAGGGCAGCTGGGAAGAAAGCAACTCGTGCATTAGATCTTCAAATTCAAGCTGCTCAAGTAATGAATTGTCAAATGCAACAATTAAAAATTAAACCTGTTCCCACCCCAGACTGAACTCCCTCAGGCTGGAGCACAGTGGTACATTCACAGCTCACTGCAACTTCAAACTCTTGGGCTCAAGTGATCCTCCTGTTTCAGCCTCTTGAATAGCTGGACCTACAGGCAGGGACACACCACTATGCCTGGCTAATTTGTAAATATTTTTGTAGATATAGGGTCTCTCTATATTGCCCAGGTTGGTCTGGAACTCCTGGCCTCAAGCCATCCTCTCACCTCAGTCTACCAAAGTGTTGGGATTACAGACGTAAGGCACTGTGCCTGGCGTATTTCTCATTTTTATTTTTATTTTATTTTATTTTATTTTTTGAGACACAGTCTCCCTCTGTCACCCAGGCTGGAGTGCAGTGGTGCGATCTTAGCTCACTGCAACCTCCACCTCCCAGATTCAAGCCATTCTCATGCCTCAGCCTCTGGAGTAGTAGGGACTGCAGGCATGTACCACTGCGCCCAGCTACTTTTTGTATTTTTAGTAGAGATGGGGTTGGGGTTTTGCCATGTTGGCCAGGCTGGTCTCGAACTCCTGACCTCAAGTGATCTGACCACCTAGGCCTCCCAGTGTTGGGATTACAGGCATGAGCCACTGTGCCTGGCCTTATTTCTCATTTTAAAAAGGCCTTTGTTCCTAAATGTTCTCTGAACTCACTGGAAATTTAAAACTGAAGTTAACTAAAAATAAAAACCATTCTGTATTGGAAGCAGACTATATCTGAGGCAGACAGCTTTTCCCCAAGAGTCTGGGCCAAGCCAGTATGTGATCATCCCACCACAGATAACAATTCTGATGTATTTAGTGTATATTGTCTTGTATGTACTTGTGTAACACTGTATAGTATTGTGCTGTTGTTGTATGTGCCTAACGAATGTAAATGATACCACATTAGAATTTCACTTTGTTTCTTCCTTTTTTTTTTTTTCTGCTAGACTCCATTCATGTTGCTAGGTTTCTAGTCACTACTAAAACTAAGGATGGAAATGCCCTTTGGCCCAGATACTCCACTTCCTCATATCCACCTTGAAGAAACCTTCCCACATTTCCTAAGAATGTGTATATAATAATATTCTTTGCAGCATTGTTTGTAACAGCAGAATATTGGAAACAAATTCAGTATTTTACAAGGTTTGTTCATTAAATTGTAATATCAAATCTGTACTTTCTTACTCAATATCAACTTGCTTGTGACCAATATCTGATTTAAATTGCTTCTAGGCTGGGCGCTTTGGCTCACGACTGTAATCCCAGCACTTTGGGAAGCTGAGGCAGGTGGATCACTTCAGATCAGGAGTTTGAGACCAGCCTGGCCAACATGGTGAAACCGCATCTCTACTAAAAATACAAAAATTAGCTGGGCGTGATGGCAGGCACCTGTAATCCCAGCTGCTTGGGAGGCTGAGGCAGGAGAATCACTTGAACCTGGGAGATGGAGGTTGCAGTGAGCCAAGATCGCAGCACTACACTCCAGATTGGGCATCAGAGACTCTGTCTCAAAATAATAAAATAATAATAATAATAATAATAATAATAGCTTCTAAGTGGAGTTATCATTCTGTGCATTGTGGAACATTTAGCAGCATCCCTGGCCTCTACCTGCTAGATGTCAGTAGCACACCTCCCTTATGTAACAATCAAAAAGTGTCTCCAGACATTGAAAAATGTCCTCCAAGGGTGGATGCAGGACACTGAGAACCACCAGTATAAACACAAGGGGAAGATAAATAAATAAATTCACTTAGAGACCTTGCATGGACCAATGACAATCATTTCTTGTATTTGTATTGAACTTTGGAGTTCTTATATACTTTAATTTTCTATAAACTATATTCATTGTAAAAAATGAGAAAATGTACATAAGCAAATGAAAAACAAACATATATATAATTCCAACAGCCAGAGATCAACTATTATCCCCCTAGCCCTAGACACACACATATTCATTTTTACAAACAACCTTGCACTATAATATTGTCCTACTACCTACCTTTCTCACTTAAGGATATATCATTAGCTCTTTTTGATGTCACATTATAATATATTAAAGCTTAATAGGGAAACAGAACAGAAATTTATTCTACTTTAGAGATGAGATCATTGAGGCTTAGTGAAGTTAAAAGAATTTCTAATATTCTGTCCTGTTATCAACTCCCACTATCAATAGAGATTTGGAAAAGCAAATTTTAGAAAAAGGATGTGCAACAAGGCTAGTGAATAGGATTGTGTTTTTTTTTGTTTGTTTTTTATTTTTGAGACAGAGTCTCACTTTGTCACCCAGGCTGGAGTGCAGTGGCACGATCTTGGCTCACTGCAAGCTCTGCCTCCCAGGTTCACGCCATTCTCCTGCCTCAGCCTCCCGAGTAGCTGGGACTACAGGCGCGCACCACCACGCCCGGCTAATATTTTGTATTTTTAGTAGAGACGGGGTTTCACTGTATTGGCTAGGATGGTCTCGATCTCCTGACCTTGTGATCTGCCTGCCTTGGCCTCCCAAAGTGCTGGGATGTCTCTTCTTTTAGTTTTTAGTTTAAAAAAAAAAAATTTACCTTTTTAGTTTTGGAAGAAACTAAAACTTTCTACCTAATAGCATTACAAACATGTTAAAGAGGATAAATGTGTACTGATCTTCCTTGGTTTTTATTCTTCAGATTTGGGGCTATCTCACTCTGATGTATACGGGAGTGGGAGACAGGGAAAGGGGAGGGAGATCCTGCTTTTGTTCTGACTGTGACACTCTGGGTGGGAACTGGCCTCCTTTTAATAGTACAATAACAACATTATTCTACCCGAAGGAAGGCAGCTTCCCTTTGGCCTTAGCTGCCTTACGAGTTTGGTGAACTCCCATCTTTGGCAATGTTCAACCTCTAAAATTCAACTGTAAAATCTTAAGAAATATTTTTTGGAACCCTAGTTTCCATGATTCCAAAACTATAAGCTTCTAGAATTCTGAGATTCTGGGACTCTAGCACAGAGTCTCTCAGTTGTCCTGGTCTTTCTCTACAAAAGGCTATACTCACAGACAGAACCAACCCCAGGAATGCTTCCCACCTTCCCAGTAGGCTGGGAATTCAGGGACATGACTATTTTTGATACTTCATGGCAAGTCTGAAATTAATTTGGACAACATGTGTGAACAAATGGAAAATTCATCAGAGAGAAATTATACAAGAGTCAAATTGAAATGTGATTAATAAAAAAAATAGTAACAGAGAAAAATAATTTCTTTAAAAAAAAAAATATATATATATATTTTTAGAAACAGGGTCTCACTTTGTTCCCCAGGCTGGAGTACAGTGGCACAATTACAGTGCACTCACATCCTGGAACTCCTGGACTCAATTGATCCTACTGCCTTAGCCTCCTAAGTAGCCAGGACTACAGGTGCATGCCAACACACCCAGCTATTTTTATATTATTGTTTTTAGAGATGGGGTTTTGCTGTGTTGCCCAGGCTTATCTTGAACGCCTGGCTTAAGCAATCCTTCTACCTTGGTCTTCCAAAGTGCTGAGATTACAGGCATGAGCCACCACACCCAGCCTAAGAATTATTTTGACGAAATTATCAGTGGACTCAATAAAGACAAGGAAATAACCTGTGAACCTGGTGATAGGTCAATAAAAATTATCCTAACCGAAATATAAAGAGAAAAAAATAAGTGAAAAAAACGAGAACATCCAAGCGCTGTGAGACAATGTCAAACAGCTTAGCATATGACTAATTAGAATCCCAGATGAAGAAGACATAATGTGGCAAAAGAAATATTCGACTTTGAGAGGACAAGGTGAGAGGGTCACTTGAGCTCAGAAGTTCAAGACCAGCCTGGGCAACATAGTGAGACCCCCATCTCTATTAAAAAACATAAAATAAATATTTGAAGAAATAAATAAATAATGGCCAAAAATTTTCAAAAAATAGTAAAAGACATAAAACTATAGATCAAAAAGTTCAGGGCTGAGTGCAGCGGTGTGTGCCTATAGTCCCAGCTACTTTGGTGGCTAAAGCAAGAGGATGGTTTGAGTTCAGGAGTTTGAGGCCAGCACAGGCAACATCATGAGACCTCATCTAAAAAAAAAAAAAAGTGCAGAGAAAAATACCAAAATAAAGAGGATAAAGAGGATAAGGACCAACACAACACACACACACAGCCCCCCCCAGACACATCATATTCAAACTGATGTAAAGAAAAACTAGAGAAAACCTTGAAAGCAGCCAGGGAAAAAAGACATTTAGATACAGAGAAACAGATATAAGAATTAAAGTGCCCTTATTAGAAATTATGCAAATCAGAAGACATTGAAGTGATAGCTTGCCAGTGTTTACACAAAAACATTGTCAACCCAGAGAAAATATCTTGCAAAAATGAAGGAGAAATAAAGCCGTTTTTCTTTTAGACAAGTGAAAACTAAGGTAATTAATTACCGGCAGATCTGTTCTATAAAAGTTAAATTCTTCAGGAAGAAGAAATATTATTCCAGACAGAAACTTAGATCTATAAAAAGAAATGACAATCTTTGGAGATGGTTAAAGTATAAAAGATAGTTTTTTCTTATTTTTAATTTTTTAAAAAACTGTTTTACAGACAGGGTCTTGCTCTGTTGCTCAGGCTGGAGTGTAGTGGCACGGTCATAGCTCACTGCAACCTCAAACTCCTGGGTTCAAGCAATTCTCCTCCCTGGGCCTCTCAAAGCACGGGGATTACAGGTATGAGCCACTGTGCTCAGCCTGTTCTTCTTTATTTTAAATTGCTCTGAAAGAGATTTGATTAAAGCAGAGACAAGCAAACTATGGCCTATGGGCTGGTGTGTATGTATGTGTGAAAGATTCTCCCTGGGGCCTGAAAGCTTTAAGGGATGACTAACTCCTCAGTTCTCAGGCCCAGTCCAAGGCGCGAGGCTACTTTCGCTAGCAGCGTGCGCCAGCAAGAGAGCAGAAGCAGGAAGAGAGCCGGCTGGAAGACACCTACCCTGGCGGGAAGACGTGTACCCCCAGATCTAGAAAGAGGCTTCCAGGTACTATGTAGCAGTCATGTCAGACTGGGACACTTCCTGTTTACAGAGAGCTATGAACCCCTGTCCCGTCCTCACTTGGGGTTGACGCCATTTTAGGTCTCAGCCCGCCTGCACCCAGGAGCTCATTAAAATAGCATGTTCTCACGCCTGTAATCCCAGCACTTTGGGAGGCTGAGACGGGTGGATCACGAGGTCAGGAGATCCAAACCATCCTGGCTAACACGGTGAAACCCCGTCTCTACTAAAAATACAAAAATTAGCCGGGCGCGGTGGCAGGTGCCTGCAGTCCCAGCTACACGGGAGGCTGAAGCAGGAGAACGGCGTGAACCTGGGAGACGGAGCTTGCAGTGAGTGGAGATCACGCCACTGCACTCCAGCCTGGGCGACAGAGCGAGACTCCGTCTCAAAAAAAAAAACAACAACAAAAAAACAAAAACATGTTGCTCCATACCACCTGGTGCTGTCTGTTGGAGCGCTCTTGGAGTTCGAACCGATACAAGAAACTTTCTATGTGTATGTGTATATGTGTGTGTGTGTATAATATTGTTTATCCATTCATCCATTGACAGATACTTAGGTTGATTCCGAATACTTGCTATTGTGAATAGCACTGCAGTAAACATACTAGTGCAAGTATATTTTTCATAAAATAATTTCTTTTCTTCTGGGTAGATAGCCGGTGGTGGATAGATCAAATGATTATTCTATTTTTAGTTTTTTTGAGAAATCTCCATACTTTTTCATAGAGGCTATAGTAATTTACATTCTCTAACGCAAATACAACAACGTATTAGCATTCCTTTTGTTCTGCTCTTTGCCAACATCTGTTATATTTTGACTTCTTAATAATAGCCATTCTGACTGGTGTAACATGATATTTCATTGTGGTTTTAATTTGCATTTCTCTGATGATTAGTGATGTTGAACATTTTTTCATATTAAAAAATGTCTACATATGTCATTTGGCAACTTTCTAATGGAGTTATTAATACTGTTTTTTTTTTTCTTTTTGAGTTGTTTGAATTCCTTGTAAATTCTAGGTATCAGTCCCCTGTTGGATGCATAGTTTGCAAATATTTTCTCCTATTTTGCAGATTGTCTGTTCACTTTGTTAATTATTATTTTGCTGTGCAGCAGTTTTTTAGCTTACTTAAGTCCCATTTGCCTATTTTTGTTTTTGTTGCCTGTACTTTTGAGGTCTTAGTCATGAATTCTTCACCTAGTCTAATGTCCAGAAGTGTTTTCCCTGGGTTTTCTTCTAGCATTTTAATACTTTCAGGTCTTATGTTTAAGTCTCTAATCCAACTTGAGCTGATTTTTGTATATGGTGAGAGATAGGGGGTCCAGTTTTATTCTTCTGAATATGGCAATCCAATTTTATCAGCATCATGTATTGAAAAGGGTATCCTTTTTCCAGTGTATGTTTTTGTTAACTTTGTCAAAAATCATTTGGCTATAGGCATGTGGCTTTGTTTCTGGGTTCTTTATTCTGTTCCATTGATCTTTGTGTCTATTTCTATACCAATGTCATGCTGTTTTGGTTACTATAGCCTTGTGATATAATTTGAGGTCAGATAATGTGGTGCCTTCAGCTCTATTCTTTTTGCTTTGGATTGCTTTGGCTATTTGGGCTTTTGGGGGAGGGGTTCCATATAAATTTTAAGGTTTTTTTTCTGATTCTGTGAAGAATGAACATGGAATTTTAATAGGGATTGCATTGAATCTGTAGATCACTTTGGGCTGTATAGTCATTTTAACGATATTAATTCTTTCAATCCATGAGCGTGTAGTGTTTTTCCATTCATTTGTGTCATTCTTTTCATCAGTGTTTTCTAGTTTTCCTTGTAGAGATCTTTCACCTCCTTGGTTAAATATATTCCTAGATATTTTATTTTTTGTAGCTACTGTAAATGGGATTGCTTTCTTTTTTTTTTTTTTTTTTTTTTTTTGAGACGGAGTCTCGCTGTGTCGCCCAGGCTGGAGTGCGGTGGCCGGATCTCAGCTCACTGCAAGCTCCGCCTCCCGGGTTTATGCCATTCTCCTGCCTCAGCCTCCCGAGTAGCTGGGACTATAGGCGCCCGCCACCTCGCCCGGCTAGTTTTTTGTATTTTTTAGTAGAGACGGGGTTTCACCGTGTTAGCCAGGATGGTCTCGAACTCCTGACCTCGTGATCCGCCCGTCTGGGATTGCTTTCTTGTATATTGATTTTGTATCCTAAAACTTTGCTGAATTCATTCATCAAACCTGAGAGTTTTTTGTTTTTGGAGGAATTTTTAGGTTTTTCTAGACATAAGATCACATCATCATCAAACAGAGGTACTTTAACTTCCCTTTTCCAATTGTATGCCTTTATTTCTTTTTCTTGCCTGATTGCTCTGACAAGGACTTCCAGTACTATGTAGAATAGGAGTGGTGAGAGTGGGCATTCTTGTCTTATTCCAGGTCTTAGGGAGATTGCTTTAAACTTTTCCCTCTTCAGTATGATATTGGCCATGGGTTTGCTGTATATGGCCCTTGTTATTTTGAGGTATGTTCCTTCTTTGCCTATTCTGTTGAGGGTTTTTATCATGAGGGAATGCTGGATTTTATAAAATTATTTTTCTTCATCTATTAAGATAATCATATTGTTTTTGTCCTTAATTATGTGATAAATCACAGTTATTGATTAGATAAATCAATAAATAGTCTAGGGAGAAGTTTGTCAATTTTGCTTATCTTTTCAAAGTACCAACTTTTGTTGATCCTTTTTATAATTTTTTTTGTTTTCAATTTCATTTAGTTCTGCTCTGATCTTTATTATTTCTTTTCATTTGCTAGCTTTGGGTTGGGTTTGTTCTTGTTTTTCTAGTTCCTGGAGGTGTGATAGTAAGTTGTTAATTCGTGATCTTTCTATTTTGTTTTGATGTAGGCACTTAACTCTGTAAGCATCCCTCTTAGCACTAATTGTTTTTTATATATCCCAGAATTATGTTATATATCCATTTTCATTCATTTCAATTTTTTTTTTTTTTTTTTTTTGAGATGGAGTTTCAGTCTTGTTGCCCAGGCTGGAGTGCAATGGTGTGATCTTGGCTCACTGCAACCTCTGCTTCCCAGGTTCATGTGATTCTCCGGTCTCAGCCTCCTGAGTAGCTGGGATTGTAGGTGCATGCCACCATACCCGGCAAATTTTTGTATTTTAGTAAGGATGGGTTTTCATCATATTGGTCAGGCTGGTCTCGAACTCCTGACCTCAGATGATCCACCCACCTCGGCTTCCCAAAGTGTTGGGATTACAGGCATGAGCCACTGCACCCGGCCAAAAAAATTTTAAATTTCCATCTTAATTTCATCATGGACCCAAAGATCCTTAAGGGACATATTGTTTAATTTTCATGTATTTGTATAGTTTTGAAAGTTCCTCATGGTATTGATTTCCAGTTTTGTTTCCCTGTAGTCTGAGAAGACACTTGATATGGTTTCAGTTTTTAAAAATTTATTGAGACTGATTTGTGGACTAGCATACAATATGTCTTAGAGAATATTCTATGTGCTGATAAGTAGAATGTATACTCTGCGATTGTTGGTTAGAATGTTCTGTAAATATGATTTGGTCCATTTGGCCTAGAGTCCAATTTGAGTCTAGTGTTTCTTTGTTGATTTTCTGTTTCAGTGATCTGTCTAATGCTATGAGTGGGGTAGTGAAGTCCCCCATTATTATTATATTGCTGTCTCTTTCTTTAGGTCTAGTAATACTTGTTTTATAAATCTGGATGCTCCAGTATTTGATGCATATATATTTAGAATTGCTATATACTCTTCTTGAATTGATCTCTTTACCATTATATAATTATTTTCTTCTTTTTAAACTATTTTTGATTTAATATCTATTTTATCTGATACAAGCATAGCTACTCCTGCTCGCTTTTGGTTTCTGTTCGTGTAGAATATCTTTTTCCATCTTTTAATCTTCAGTCTCTAATTGTCTTTACCAGTAAAGTGAGTTTTTCTAAGTAGCATATAGTTGGTTCATTTTAAAGCTCAATCCTGTAATGTATGTCTTTTAATTGGGGTCTTTATTTAGTCCAACTTGGCTTAAGATAACTTGAAATGGGCTATGAAGCTGTTGAGCAAGGGTGATGTGATCTTCACTAAGAAGGTATATAGGTTGATGCTGGCTAATTTCCACACTGGTACAAACATTGATGTCTCCATGCAAGAAAAAGGTGAAAGAGCAGGACAGTCATTCACTTTTATTTACAGGTTTTTTATCTTTTTCGTGAGACTATACAAACCACTTGCCAATATATACAAAGTTCTGGTTCATTAAACACCATCCCAGCAGACTGTGAACTGCTTTGAAAAGCAGAGTATGGCATTCATAGTAAAGTCTTTTCTCCCACACTCCATTTTCAAGGTCAGCAAAATTGGGGTCTTTGCCCCACCAAAATATTGACAATTCTCTTCTTCTAGGTGTTTGATCTTGCTACCAAACACCAACTGTATCTGTCTTAAGGCAGCAATTAGAGCTGTTCAAATTAGGGTCACCTTGAGCCGCGGGAAACATATTAGGGGCAGAAGTTGGGCCTTGCCATACATATCTTTTCCATTTAATCCCTGTCAAGTCAGCCAGGCAGAAGAGGTCATGGTGACCATCTTGCAGGCTGGCCTGGTTTATCATAAAGGAGGAATTCATCATCTCTCGTAGCAGCTGCCACCAGCACCACAGCCACCATCTGCCATTACTGCCACCGCCAACCACAGATAGAAACACTGGACACCGGGGAGGGTGAGAGATGGGTGGTGGTTGGAGGAGTTGAGGAAAAGGAGGTTGCTGGGCCACCTGCCACTTCTACTCACCCCCTGCCACTGCCATGAGCATCCACTGCCACTTGGCTGGCACACAGCCACCTGGGCCTGAGGGCCAGAGGAGGGGGGCAATGCTGTACTCACCCAGCAGGCTGGACTGTGGAACCTATGGACGGACAGCTGTCTCTCTCAGAAGGACAGAGGAGATGTGTGGCCTTTTCACAGGAACAATAATAAATTACACAATAAATAATTAAAATAGGGTCAGAGCTGGCAAAGCCCAAGCCCTGGAGGGTTCTTCCAGGTGGGGAGGTGCTTGCACAGGGGCAGGAAAGCTGAGAATGGGGAGAGAAGCCCAGGCCCCCAGCCTGGCAGTGGTAATGTCCTTACGCCTAGAGTCCCCTCAGTGGTGGCAGAATTTTCAGACTCGGACCATTCTCTGGCTCCATCTTTGTATTGTCTCTTGATGAGCCAGACTAACATTGGCCCTCCTGCTGCCTCACTGCCTGGATGCCATAGTCTCCCCCATTTTATGAGCCCAGCAGGCAATGGTTTTCCCCCATTTTAATTGAATTTCTTAGGTTTTCTTATTTGGTTATTTATTTGAGACAGAGTTTCGCTCTTGTTGCCCAGGCTGGAGTACGATGGCACGATCTCGGCTCGCTGCAACCTCTACCTCCCGGGTACAAGCGATTCTCCTGCCTCAGCCTCCCAAGTAGGTGGGATTACAGACATGCGCCACCACACCCAGCTAATTTTGTATTTTTAGTAGAGATGGGGTTTTGCCATGTTCGTAAAGCTGGTCTTGAACTCCTGACCTCAGTGATCTGCCCACCTTGGCCTCCCAAAGTGCTAGGATTACAGGCGTGAGCCACCGTGCCCGGCTCTCTTCACTTTAATTGTGGCCACAGGGACCAGCTTGCCCTCTCTGGGGTAAAGTTAATTTTAACATTATATTTAACTTAACACAATATACCCCAAATATTAACTATTTCAATGTGTAACAATATAAAAACTATTAAAATATTTTAAATTTTTTGTATTACAGTTTTAAAATCTAATATTTATTTTATACTATGGTACGTCTCAATTCAGATTAGTCACATTTCACGTGCTCAATGTGGCTAGCAACTACTATATTAATGCAGGCATACAAGAAATATTATAGCATAAAATGCTTATATAAGAAAGAAAATAGGTCTCTAATCGATAATCTAAACTCTGATGTCAAGCAACTAGGAAAAAAATTAACTCAAAGCAAGGTGAAGGGGAGAAAAGGAAGAAAAATGCACAAAAGTGAAAACGGTGTAAAAACAATAGAGGAAAATTAATAAACCAGAAAGTTATTTGTTTGAAAAAATCAATAAAATCTACCAGACAGTTCAAGAAAAAAAAGACGGAAGACACAGAATACCAATATCAGAAATGAAAAATAGGACATCACTCTAGATTCTATTGACATTAAAAGGATAATAAGGAAATATTAAAAAGAACCCTAGGTGGGAGGCTGAGGCGGGTGGATCACCTGAGGTCCGGAGTTTGAGACCAGCCTGGCCAACATGGTGAAACCCCCTCTCTACCAAAAATATACAAATTAGCTGCCACAGTTGTGGGGCGAGGACCAGAATAAGCAGGACAAACAAGAGTGTCTGGAAACCCAAAGGCAGAAGCAGAAAGAACGGATACTGCAGCTCAAGACCCAGCTAGATGACCTGGAAACATTTGCCTATCCAAAAGCAGTTATGATGCCCTGCTGCAGTTCGTGGTGTTGGAAAGACAGTGGGTGATCCTAGACGAGTTAATAAAGAAACCGGACATGAATCTGAATGAGGACATCAGTTCCGTTCCCTGTCCACGGAAGAGCTTGGTCAGTGTGTAGATGCAGTAGTGGCTCACATCGTCAACCCAGCCCTACTCAAAGATTGGTTGGTTGAGCAACTGGAAACTCAGATCGGAGACTTCTACATGTTCATCAACCTCATCCAAGATGAAGTGGGAAGGCCCTTGAAGACAGGTGGTGGACACTGTGAGTGCAAGACCTTTGGGAAGACAGGAAATGGCTCCACCAGAAATGGCAGCAGCAGACCCACTGCCTCCAGGACACAGCGAAACAAAGGCAGGGGAGGTGAAGAAAGTCCAGGAGATAGGGCTGCACCTGGTACTGCAAGTGCTGGCAATGCTCCAGATTTTGCTGTTAGCTAATTTGGTTGTGCCACAGTGCAGATCCCTCCAACCCTGTAACAGAGGAGCCAGGCTGACAGATTAGGCTCCCTTGCTGAAGAGGCTGGAGGTGTCAGTGGACAGAGTAAGCAGCTAGCCTTAAGGCACCAGTCACACGACCATGTCACCACCTCTGCCATCCTCCAGGACCTCTCTCTGGCAGGCAAGGATGAACTGGCCACGTGGCTGTGTGGAAGGGGCTGATGGTGGCTGTGAGGGACCTGCTAGCCCGTGGACTATATGTCTCCTCCTCAGGAATGAGCCTCGTCATGGCTCCTACTGCTTGTTTGCTGCCAACCTTCTCCCCAGCCCCTGAGCCCTTGCACCCCTGGGAGCCCTTTGTAAAGTACTGAAACCACCTTTGCAAAATTATGACTGAGACAGTGAAAGAGATCTAACTTAACTCACTCCATCTTGCTTCTAACTTGAGAGCTGTCTTTGTTCATTCCTGGGCACAAGCTGAACTAACTACGGGAGAAACTTAGTTTGTAGTTTATAGTTTAAACAAAGATGGTAACAGCCCTTTCCCAAAGCAGACTTCCTTCTTACCTGGGGACTAGACTAACATTAGCCACAGGATTAGAAATTATGGTTTAGGAGTCATGCAGCTGGAGGCTGCAAGATTCTGACCCTCCTGAAACTGCTCCTAAGATCAGTGCTTGAGATATTTTGCAGACTCCACACTTGATGGATCAGCTGGCACCACCCAGATTGATAAACTGGCTCGTCTGATCTTGTGGCCCCCACCCAGGAACTGACTCAGCGCAAGAAGACAGCTTTGACTCCCTATGATTTCATCCCTGACCAATTGGCACTCCTGGCTCACTGGCTTACCCCCACCCACCATGTTATCCTTAAAAACTCTGCTCCCCTAATGCTTGGGGAGACTGATTTGAGTAATAGTAAAACTCCGGTCTCCTGCATAGCCGACTTTGTGTGAATTACTCATTCTCTATTGCAATTCTGTCTTGATGAATCTGCTCTGTGTAGGCAGCCAGCAAGGTGAATCCCTTGGGGAGTTACAGTACTACTATGCTAAAAATGGCGGTGCTTATGCCCAGACCAGGAGCTCTCCCAGTCTTTGCCCTTTCTGTTACAGGAGGCACTGTTGTGACCCCCAAAGAGAGCCTACTGACCGTCATCCATATGGTGCTGACAGAGCACGACCCTTGTAAGCACAGTGCAGACTGAGAATTGAAGGCCTTGGTGTGCATGGCACTGAATGAGTGGCCTCTGATGTCCTAGGTGAACCTCATCTGCAAATCCGGGTCACTCATTGAGCCTCACTACCAGCCTGGGAGCTATGGAGCACACACAGGCTTTGAGAGTGCCCTCAACCTGCACAGTTACCTCAGCAGCCTCAAGTTCAGCCTCCCTGTAGATCTGGCCACAAGCCAGCTCAAAAATACCAAAGATGCCTTTTGATGAGAATGCCCTGACCCCAGGCAAGCTCCTGGCTCAGTAGGGATAGATGTATTAGTCTTCTAGCATAGAAGCAAGGAATCAAAGGTGGGGTTAAAGGCATTTTTCCCAGACGCTGCTTAGGTCATCTGCCAAATGAGTGCAAAGTGTGTTTTCTCCACCAACTTAGCATCTTGGAAAGATGTGCTGGAGACCCCCTTGTTGAGAAGGTTCTGCCCTGGTGTGTAGCCACAGTGTACATATGGGCACATGTGCTTGAGCCTGCATTAAAGGAATCAATTGTGGCACATAGTACCCCAACTCATTGCACCAAATCTGATTCTTAGAAAACCTGGGTTGCTTTAACCATTCTTTTTATGGCCGTGAGTGACAACATGAGTGAGTCATTGGTCCCAGAATAATTTTGCTTGGAGGAACCTGTTGGTTGAGCCATCTTTGTTCACTTGAAGTGTGTTTGAGAGGCCAAGACCAGAATCTAAATTCCTTTTATGAATAGATTTCCCTTTCTTCCTGACCCCAAGGCCAGAGGAGACTATATATTCCATGGCTGCCTCTCAAACTAGGAATGGGAATATCTGAAAACAACATTTCTAAGGGAGGTAGCCACAGGTTGATTTTAATATGGGCCCTTTTTCTTGGAGAGGTAAGGAGTGACATCTTCCTGACAAGGTGGTTCTCTTCTCATGGCACAGACAATGGGCTTTCTGTTTATGAGGACAGAGAGCTGATATTTGGTATTCTGTTCTCTAGCAAGTAAAGATTGCTCTGCTCTCCTCCCAATAAGACAGACACGGTCTTTTAATTTTTTTAATTTTAATTTTAATTTTTTGAGATGAAGTCTGTCTCTGTCACCCAGGCTGGAGTGCAGTGGCGCAATCTCAGCTCACTGCAACCTCCACCTCTTGGGTTCAAGCAATTCTCTTGCCTCAGCCTCCTGAGTAGCTGGGACTACAGGCATATGCCACCACGCCTGGCTAATTTTTTGTATTTTTAGCAGAGACGGGGTTTCACCATGTTAGCCTGGATGGTCTTGATCTCCTGACCTCGTGATCTGCCCACCTCGGCCTCCCAACGTGCTGGGATTACAGGGGTGAGCCAGCGCACCCGACCTACAGTCTTTTTAGAAGTAAATATATTCAAGCTAAATGAGAAAATCCTTGCCACCCAAGTCAAGTATGTACAGGAATGCAAATCGATAACCTGCAGCTGTTCCTCCTTGGGTTGTGACTCACTGGGCACCACTTGTCCTGGAGGCTGGCTGGCTGGAGGACACCTGATCTGGTAATAAGCACTGCAGCAGGGATAGGTGCCACAGTAGGATAGCAACTGCAGCAGATCACTATTTCCAGGCCGGGGGTGGAGTATTTCATTGTGAAACTGACTTTAGAATGGTTCTATTTGGTCTTCAGTATTTTAGCCTCATTAGTTCACATTTGTCATACGGCTTGTGATGAGTACTACTCTAGGACTGGCCAAAGATGGGCAAATGTATCACTCCAAACACTACTGATTCAGCATTGTTATCATGTCTTTTTTTTTTTGAGACGGAGTCTTGCTCTGTCACCCAGGCTGGAGTGCAGTGGCCGGATCTCAGCTCACTGCAAGCTCCGCCTCCCGGGTTTACGCCGTTCTCCTGCCTCAGCCTCCCGAGTAGCTGGGACTACAGGCGCCCGCCACCTCGCCCGGCTAGTTTTTTTGTATTTTTTAGTAGAGACGGGGTTTCACCGTGTTAGCCGGGATCGTCTCTCGATCTCCTGGCCTCGTGATCCGCCCGTCTCGGCCTCCCAAAGTGCTGGGATTACAGGCTTGAGCCACCGCGCCCGGCCTATTATCATACATATATATGCTTTTTGAGATAGAGTCTCACTCTGTCACCAAGTCTGGAGTGCAGTGGCACAATCTTGGCTCACTGTGATCTCCGCCTCCCAGGTTCAAGTGATTCTTCTGCCTCAGCCTCCCGAGTAGCTAGGACTGCATGCGTGCACCACCATACCTTAGTAAAGATGGGGTTTCATCATATTGGCCAGGCTGGTCTCAAACTCCTGACCTTGTGATCCACCCGCCTCGGCCTCCCAAAGTGCTGGGATTACAGGCGTGAGCCACTGAGCCCAGACTCTTCTTCTTCTTCTTTTTTGAGACAAAGTCTCACTCTTGTCCCCCAGGCTGGAGTGCAATGGCATGATCTCAGCTCACTGCAACCTCTGCCTCCTGGGTTCAAGCGATTCTCCTGCCTCAGCCTCCTGAGTAGCTGGGATTACAGGCACCTGCCACTATGCCTGGCTAATTTTTGTATTTTTAGTAAAGACAGGGTTTCACCATGTTGGCCAGGCTGGTTTCAAACTCCTGATCTCAGGTGATCCGCCCACTTGGCCTCCCAAAGTGCTGGGATTACAGGCGTGAGCCACCATGCCCGGCCTCCTCTTATTATTATTAATGATGGGTATGAACTACCTAGAAAGCAAAATCCAAGTTATCTCATTATATTTTTCTAAGTCTTTATTCCTTATTAATTAGATCAAGAATGTAGATTTCTGTTCTTTGGGGCCATTGACTTACAGTAGCCAATAATTAGTTAGGGGTCACACACAAGAAAAAAGAAGTATGTTGGTTTAGATTTTTTATTTAAAGAAAGAGGAATGACATGAATGGGATTGCATTTCCAGGGGGAAGGTAGAAACTTAGTGACTCACTTCTATGTGGCAGGCACTGTGCTAAGCTCTTTACTTGGATTTATATTGTTTGACTACAACCCTATGAAACAGGCACTGTTATCCCATTTTACAGATAAGGAAGCTGAGGCTTTGACAGGTTAAGCAATATTCCCAAGTTCATGAAGCTAGCAAATGAGGAACATGAACTTGGACCCAAGTCTCACTGACTTCAGAAGTCACACTCTTAAGCATTCTGTAAGGGCTCAGCTAGGCCACCTCTCCTTTCATCTGAGTTCTCTGTGACCCACCATCCCTGGGATGTTAGTGATGCGAATTGTGTGCTTATGGACCATAAGCACTCTGGACAGAGCAGTGTGAGTCCACATGGAGTTCTCTGTGGGCCTGGTAAAATTAATAGCAATTACCACCCAATCTCATTTGTGGAGTTTATAAAGCACTTTCATTCCCGATACTGCACATGATCGTTATACCAGCTCCTGGCTCCACGTCAACAGCTCAGCTGAAGCTCACATTTAAAACTTCCCACCTGTGCCTTTAAGGTCCAAACACTGTCTGTTGTATTCACCCCACACATACCCACAGAGCCCATTCCCAGTGAGGATGTTAACATAAGAGCACAAAGTGGGGAGCGAAACGAAAAGGGTTTGTGTGCCTGAGAACCTGAGTGCTTCTGGAAAGTCAAGATGGTGAGCAAAAGGCAGAAGAAGCTGCTAGCCACTCTATAGTGATATCCCACTCACCGCCCTTTTCAATGATTCCCACATCTTGCCTGACTTACTGAGAAGTGGTAAGAATATCAAATGGGGCCGGGCGCGGTGGCTCAAGCCTGTAATCCCAGCACTTTGGGAGGCCGAGACGGGCGGATCACGAGGTCAGGAGATCGAGACCATCCTGGCTAACACGGTGAAACCCCGTCTCTACTAAAAAATACAAAAAAAAAAAACTAGCCGGGCGAGGTGGCGGGCGCCTGTAGTCCCAGCTACTCGGGAGGCTGAGGCAGGAGAATGGTCTAAACCCGGGAGGCGGAGCTTGCAGTGAGCTGAGATCCGGCCACTGCACCCCAGCCTGGGTGACAGAGCAAGACTCTGTCTCAAAAAAAAAAAAAAAAAAAAAAAAAAAAAAAGAATATCAAATGGGTAGGACGCAGTGGCTCATGCCTGTAATCCCAGCATTTTGGGAGGCCAAGGCGGGTGTTAGAAACCAGGGCCAACATGGTGAAACCTCGTCTCTACTAAAAATACCAAATTAGCCGAGCATGGTGGTGCATGCCTGTAGTCCCAGGTACTTGGGAGGCTGAGGCAGGAGAATCGCCTGAACCTGGGAGGCAGGGGTTGCAGTGAATTGAGATCACTCCAGCCTGGGCAACAAGAGCAAAACTCCAACTCAGAAAACAAAACAAAACAAAACAAGTCAAATGACTGTGGCCTCCAGATTTCACTAAAATTATTACATGTGGCTGGGCACAGTGGCTCATGTCTGTAATCGCTGTGCTTTGGAAGGCCGAGGTAGAAGGATTGCTTGAGTCCAGGAGTTTGAGAACAGCCTGGGCAATGTGGCAAAACCCCATCCCTACAAAATATTACAAGAATTAGCCAGGTGTGGTGGCATGTGCCTGTAGTCCCAGCTACTCAGGAGGCTGAGGTGGGAGGATAGCTTGAGCCCAGGAGGTTGAGGCTGTAGTAAGCCAAAGTCGCACCACTGCACTTCAGCCTGGGTGACAGAGTGAGACCCTGTCTCAAAAGAAAAAATTATATATGGGCAGTCATTGGATTAACTGACCCAGCAACCATTGCCCCTGAGTTAACAGGAATCACCCTATACCTCTGCCTCCGAGTAGCTTCATGTCCCACGGCTGAGGACTACCATCATTATTATAATTTTTGTCACAGAAAATGGCAATTAGAATGTACAAGCTGGTGTCTTTGCAGGAGTTCAGTTTGTACGCTCAGTCCACCAGGAGGAGCACCATCCCCATTTCGGGTGTAAGGTGACCCGCAGTAACGCAGGTGTGTGGGCTGAAATAAAATTTTGGATTCCTTTTGCTTGGGGTGTTAAGAAGAAAGTATCATATATATCAGAATATATAGCAGCTCCTGACCAAAGGATGGAAAAGGAGTAGATATTGTACTGCAACCGGGACTGAAGAAACCTGTTTCCTTATTTGTGGTTTGAGTTAGTTGTCTAGAAAAAGCTCCAATTGCTCATCCTTTATTCCAGCCCCAGCTGTTCATGATCTGTGATTCTGTAATATGCGAGCATCAGCTCCCAATAACTCAGTCTTGTCAAAGGAGAACTAAAAGGAAAACTGTTTAAAAAGAGCAACAGGGGAAGACCAGAGAAGAATTTGAGTGGGGAATGAATTGGTCTGGGAGCTGGTGGGTGAGGGTGCAAGCCCTGGCTTTGGAATTTAACTTATGCTCTCGGACAGCCATGTCACTTCTCGCCCTTGGTTTCATTATCTGTGCACGGATGTGGGCACCACTTCAAAATAAGGATAAAATTATGATCACCTGATTTTGGAATATTTCAGACTTACAGAAATGTTGGAAGAGTAGTATGAAGAATTCCCATATACTTTTTGCCAGTTCCCCAAAGATTAGCACATTTGCTTTATCATATTCTCCTTCTTGCTCTGCATATGTGTATTTTAATGTGTATATATATGTGTGTGTGTGTAAATATATATATATGTATTTTTTTTGTTTTTGTTTTTGTTTGCGACAGTCATACTCTATCACCCAGGCTGAAGTACAGTGGTACGATTTTGGCTCACTGCAACCTCTGTCTCCCAGGTTCAAACGATTCTCCTGCCTCAGCCTCCTAAGTAGATAGGATTACAGATGTGTACCACCACACCTGGCTAATTTTTGTATTTTTAGTAGAGACAGGGTTTCACCATGTTGTTCAGGCTGGTCTCGAACTCCTGACCTCAGGTGATCTGCTCACCTTGGCCTCTCAAAGTGCTGGGATTATAGCCGTGAGCCACCGTAATGTACATATATATTTATATCCCCATACATGTATGTTTGAGGGATGTGTGTATCTTTTCTGAGCTATGTGAGAATAACCCAGATTTATTTTAAATACTTTGTTCTTTTTGTGATTTCATTCGAAAGGTTCAGAGGATAAGAAATATTTGAAAACTACTGCTAGACTCCTTTTAGTGCTGACTTTTAGTAATTTTTCTCATGCTGGATTAAAATAGCTGTAGCACCCAAATATGCTGATGAGGCCATACCCAATTAAATAGTGATTTTTAACGTGAAAATAATAGTGTGTCAATAGGGTGACTTGTTGGTAGGGATTGTCATACAGAGATTTTCAGTTCTCTCATTTTACAGATGAATAAAATGAGACCCACTGAAAGGAGAAGATTTGCCCAACATTCCACAGCTTTCTATCAGATATTTTCTCTAGCATATTAGCATATTTTGCGTACACATAGTAACGGATCGTGAAGCAAAATAATAATAATCATTGTTTACTTTGTGCCTGGCAATGTGCTAATCATTTTGCCTTCCTTATTTCTTTGAGTTGTTACAACATCCATGCTTCCTAGGTATTATAATCCCCATTTTACAGATGAGAATGAGGCTCAAAGAGGTTCTTGTTTATTTATTTAATTTACAACTTTTAAATTTGGGGGTATATGTGCAAGTTTGTTACATGGGTATATTATATGATGCTGAGGTTTAGGGTATGAGCGATCCCACAACCCAGGTAATGATCACAGTACCCAATAGATGGTTTTTCAACCCTTGCTCCCCTTCCTCCCCTGTCTAGTAGTCCCCAGTGTCTACTGTTTCCATCTTTATGTCCGTGAGTACCCAGTGTTTAGCTCCCACTTATCAGTGAGAATATGCAGTATTTGGTTTTCAGTTTTTGCATTCATTTGCTTAGTATAATGGCCACAGCTGCATCCATGTTGCTGCCAAGGATATGATTTCATTCTGTTTATGACTGCATAACATTCCATGGAGTATATGTACCACTTTTTTAAAATCCAATTCACAATTGATGGACATCTAGGTTGATTTCATGTCTTTGCTATTGTGAACAGTGCTGTGATGACCATGTGCATGCATGTATCTTTTTGGTAGAATGATTTATTTTCCTCTGGTATATACCCAGTAGTGAGATTGCTGACTCGAATGGTTGTTCTATTTTTAATTTTTTGAGTAATCTACAAACCGCTTTCCACAGTGACTGAACTAATTTACATTTCTACCAACAGTATATAAGTATCCCCCTTTCTCCACAGCCTTGCCAATATCTGTTTTTGTTTTGTTTTGTTTTGTTTTGGTTTTTTACTTTTTTGTAATAGTCGTTCTGACTCATGTGAGATGGTAACTCTTTGTGGTTTTGATTCACATTTCTCTGATTAGTGATGTTGAGCATTTTTTCATGTTTGGTGGCCACTTGTATGTCTTCTTTTGAGAAGTGTCTGTTCGTGTCTTTTACCTACTTTTTAATGGGGTTATTTGGTTCTTTTGCTTGTTGAATTGTTCAAGTTCCTTACACATTATGGATATTAGATCTTTGTTGGATGCATTGTTTGTGAATATTTTCTCCCGTTCTGTAGGTTGTTTGTTTATCCTGTTGACAGTTAATTTGGCTGTGCAGAAGCTCTTTAGTTTAATTACGTATCACTTGTCAATTTTTGTTTTTGTCGTAATTGCTTTTGAGGGCTTAGTCATAAATTATTTGTCAAGGCCAATGCCTGGAATGGTATTTCCTAGGTTTTCTTCTATGATTTTTATAGTTTCAGGTCTTACATTTAAAGCTTTAATCCATCTAGAGTTAATTTTTGTATATAGTGGTAGGTATGGAGTCCAGATTTATTCTTCTGCATATGGCTAGCCAGTTATCCCAGCACCATTTATTTATTGAATAGGGAGCCCTTTCCCCATTCCTTAATTTTGTCAACTTTGTCAAAGATCTGTTGGTTGTAGATGTGGGGTTTTATTTCTGGGTTTTCTATTCTGTTTCATCGATCTATGTGTCTGTTTTTATACCAATACCATGCTGTTTTTGTTACTGTAACCTTGTAGTGTAGTTTGAAGTCAGGTAATGTGATACCTCCACCTTTTTTCTTTTTGCTCAGGATTGCTTTGGCTACTTGGGCTCTTTTTTGGTTCCAGAAGAATTTTAGAATAGATTTATCTAATTCTGTGAAAAATGACATTTGTAGTTTATAGGAATAGCATTGAATCTGTATATTGCTTTTGGCAGTATGGCCATTTTAATTATATTGATTCTGTAATCAACTTCCTTAAGAACTCCCTTAAGGAGTTGCTGCACCCCAGAGATGTTGGTATGTTGTGTCACTGTTTTCATTTATTTCAAAGAATCTTTTGATTTCTGCCTTAATTTTGTTGTTTACCTAATATGGTTTGGATTTGTGTCCCCACTTAAATCTCCTTTAAGAACTCCCTTAAGGATCTCTTCTGATCTAGTGGTAACAAATTCCTTTAGTGCTTGCTTTTCTGGAAAATATTTTATTTCTCCTTTGCTTATGAAACTTAGTTTGGCGGAATAAGAAATTCTTGGTTGGAATTTCTTTTCTTTAAAAATGCTGAAAAAAGGCTGCTAATCTTTTCTGGCTTGTAAGGTTTCTGCTGAGAAGACTACTGTTAGCCTGATGGGGTTTCCCCTTTGTAAATGATCTCATTCTTCTCTAGTTCTTTGTAGTTCTCCTTGTGGAAACCATTCACCTCCCTGGTTAGATCTATTCCTAGGTATTTGATTCTTTTTGTGGCTATTGTAAATGGAATTGTGTTCTTGATTTGGTTATCAGCTTAAACATTATCAGTGTATGGAAATGCAACTTATTTTTGTACATTGATTTTGTATTTTGAAATCTTCTAAGAGCCTTTTGGCAGTCTTTAGGATTTTCTATGTGTAGAATCATATTGTTGGCAAAGAGAAATAATTTGACTTCTTTTTCTATTTGGATGCCTTTTATTTCTTTCTCTTGTCTGATTGCTCTGGCTAGGACTTCAATACTATGTTAAATAGGAGTGGTGACAGTGGGCATACTAGTCTTGTTCCAGTTCTTAAGGAAAATGCTTTCAGCTTTTGCCCATTCAGGATGATGTCAGCTGTGGGTTTATCATAGATGGCTTTATTATTTTGAGACATATTCCTTCGATGCCTAGTTTACTGAAAGTTTTTAATTATGAAGCAATGTTGGATTTTATCAAAAGCTTTTCTGCATCAATCGAGATGATCATATGGTTTTTATGTTTAATTCTATTCTATTTATTTGGTGAATGACATTTATTGGTTGGTGTGAGTTGAACCAACCTTGCATCCCAGAAATAGAGTCTACTTGATCCTGGTGAATTAATCATTGATGTGTGCTGTATTTGGTTTGCTAGTATTTTATTGAGGATTTTTGTGTCTATGTTCATCAGGGATATTGGCCTGTAGTTTTCTTTTTTCATTGTGTCTTTGTCAGCTTTTAGCATCAGGATGATACTGGCTATATAGAATGAGTTAGGGAGGAGTCTCTCATCAATTTTTTGGAATAGTTTCAGTAGGATTGGTACCAGCTATTCTTTATACATCTAATAGAATTTGGCTGTAAATCTATCTGGTCCAGGGTAAAATAAAATCAACCACTTTGTTGGTTGGTAGGTTTTTCTAAACTGCTGATTCAATTTTGAAACTCATTATTGGTCTGTTCAGAGTCTCGATTTCCTTCTGAATAAATCTTGGATGGTGTTTTGTTTCTAGGAATTTATTAATTTCCTCTAGATTTTCTAGTTTGTGTACATAGAGGTGTTCATAATAGTCTCTGAGGATCATATGTATTTCTGTGGGATTGGTTGTAATGTCACCTTTATCATTTCTGATTGTGCTTATTTGGATCTTCTGTCTTTTTCGTTATTAATCTTGCTAGTGGTCTATCAATCTTGTTTATCCTTTCAAAAAATCAACTTTTGGTTTCATTGATCCATTGTATGGATTTTTGTGGTCTCAATATCATTTAGTTCTGCTCTGATTTTAGTTATTTCTTTTCTTCTGCTAGCCTTGGAGTTAGTTTCTGTTTCTCTAGTTCCTCTAGGTGCAATGTTAGAGTGTTAATTTGAGATCTTTCTATCTTCTTGGTGTAGGCATTTAGTGCTATAAGCTTTCCTCTTAACACTGCTTTTGCTGCACCCCAGAGATGTTGGTATGTTGTGTCACTGTTTTCATTTATTTCAAAGAATCTTTGGATTTCTGCCTTAATTTTGTTGTTTACCTGATATGGTTTGGATTTGTGTCCCCACTTAAATCTCATGTTCAATCGTCATCCCCCCCAGTGTTGAATGTGGGGCCTAGTGGGGGTGATTAAATCATGGGGGTAAATTTCTTATGAATGGTTTAGTACCATCCTCTTGGTACTATTCTTGCAATAGTGAGTTAGTTCTCGCAAGATCTGGTCATTTAAAAGTGTGTGGCACCTCCCCCTGCTCCCAGCACCAAGCTCATGCTCTTGCCATGTGACCTGCCTGCTCCAGCTTTGTCTTCTGCCATGAGTAAAAGTTCCCTGAGGCCTCCTGAGAAGCAATGTACAGCCTGAAGAACCATAAGCCAATAAAACCTTTTTTCTTATAAATTACCCAGTCTCAGGTATTTCTTTATAGAAATGCAAGAAAGGGCTAATATATTACCCAAAAGTCATTTAGGAGCAAGTTGCTTAGTTTCCATGTAATTGTGTGATTTTGAGATATCTTCTTGGTATTGATTTCTATTTTTATTCCACTGTGGCCCAAGAGTATGCTTGGTATAATTTCTGTTTTTTAAAGTGTATTGAGACTTGCTTTATGGCCAAGCATGTGGTTGATCTCAGAGTATGTGCCATGTGCAGATGAGAAGACTGTGTATTCTGTGGTTGTTTGGTGGATTATTCTGTAGATGTATATAAGGTCCAATTGGTCAGGGGTCAAATTTAAGTCCAGAATTTGTTAGTCTTCTCCCTTGATGATCTGTCTTACACTGAGTGGGGTATTAAAGTCTCCCACTATTACTGTGTGGCTAAGTGTTTTCATAGCTCTGGAAGTACTTGTTTTATGAATCCAGGTGTTCCAATATTGGGTGTGAATGTATTTAGGATAGTAAGTCTTCTTTTCGAATTGAACCCTTTATCATTATGCAATTCTCCTCTTTGCCCTTTTTTTACTGCTGTTGGTTTTAAGTCTGTTTTATCTGATATTAGAATAGTGATCCTTGCTCTTTTATGTTTTCTGTTTGTGAGATAGAGCTTTCTCCATCTCTTTATTTTGAACCTATGGGTGTCCTTACATGTGAAATGGGTCTCTTGAAAACAGTGATGTTTAAGTCTTAATTTTTTATCCAACTTCCCACTTTGTTCCTTTTCAGCGAGGTGTTTAGACTGTTCACATTCAAAGTTAATATGGATAGGTGAGATTTTGATCCTGTTGTGATGTTGTGAGCTGATTACTTTGTAGCCTTGATTCTGTAGTTGTTTTATAGTGTCTGTGGGAGATGTAGTGAAGTTGTTTTTGTGGTAGCTGGTATCATTCTCTCATTTCCATGTTTAGAACTCACTTAAGGATCTCTTATAAGGCTGGTCTAGTGGTAACAGATTCCCTTAGTGCTTGCTTTTCTGGATAATATTTTATTTCTCCATTGCTTATGAAACTTAGTTTCGAGGAATATGAAAATCTTGGTTGGAATTTCTTTTCTTTAAAAATGCTGAAAATAGGCCACTAATCTCTTCTGGCTTGTAAGGTTTGTGGTGAGAAGACTACTGTTTAGCCTGATGGGGTTTCCCCTTTGTAAGTGATCTCACTCTTCTCTAGCTGCCTTTAAGATTTTCTCTTTCTCATTGACCTTGGAAAGTTTGATGACTGTGTGTCTTGTACAGTATCTTGCAGGGGTTCTCTGAATTTCTTGCACTTGCACATAGACTTCTCCAGTGAGATTGAGGAAATTTTCATTGACTCTGTCCTCAAATGTGTTTTCCAAGTTACTTACTCTCTCTCCTTCTCTCTCAAGAATGCCAACGAGTTGTAGGTTTGGTCTCTTTACATAAGCCCATATTTCCCATATTTCCCAAAAGCTTTGTTCAGTTTTTAAATTCTTTTATTTTTGTTGGACTGGGTTGATTTGAAGGACTGGTCTTCAAGCTCTGAAATTATTTTTTTAGCTTGGTCTAGTTTGTTATTAAGGCTTTCAACTATATTTTGAAATTCCTGTAGTAAATTTTTCAATTCCAGAATAATTTAGTTCCTTCTTAAAATGGCTATGTTGTCTTTCAACTCTTGAATTGCTTTACTGACTTCCTTGGGTTGAATTGCTACTTTCTCTTAAGTCTCTCTCTCTTTCTCTCTCTCTTTTTGTTTTTTTTGAGACAGGGTGTTGCTTTGTCACCCAGGCTGGAACACAATGGCATGATCATGGCTCACTGTAGCCTCTCCCCGGCTGAACAATCTGCCTGCCTTGGCCTCCCAAAGTTCTAGGATTACGGGTATGAGCCACTGCACCCAACACCTCTTGAATCTCATTCAGCTTTCTTGTCATTCTATATCCATCATCTCAGACATTTTAATCTAGTTAGGATCCTTTGCTAGGGAGCTAGTGTGGAACCTTTAGAGATAAGAAAACACTCTGGCTTTTCTCATGCTAATTCCTTCTCATCTTAGGGGGCTGGTGTTTCTTTATCTTTTTGAATTTGCTGTTATTTGGATGGGGCTTTTTGTTTCTGTGTTCTTTTTCACTCTTGGGGTTTGACTGTAGTATATATTGTGTATAGTTGATTTGCTTCATTTCTGGCTGCTTTTAGAGGGCCAAGGCTCTGTTTGGTTTCCTTAGTTTTGGTTATTTACCTGCATTGGGTTTTACTGGTGTTGCTTGGTGAAGAAATTTATCTTTGTTTGGTAGTATAATTTAGGCTGCAATCCAGTAGATAGTGCTTAAGAGTGAGGGCTGACAGATAGGCTGTTACTCAAATGTGTGCCTCTTTTGTGTTTCAGTGCCTTTGCAGCAGCACTCTAGGAAAGGAGGATGAGAGGGTAAAAGATGATCCCTTCAGCAAGACTCTTCCTGGGCATTAGGAGTTCCCCCTCCAATCACTGGTGCTGCACATGCATTTCCTTAGCCCCAAGAAGGGCCCTGGCAGTTTGCACACCTTCCTCTCTAGAGGTGGCTTGAGCTGAAGGTTAGGTCACCAGGAAACCTGCAGGTCCCTAGAAACCTGTAGGTCCTCTGAGCTTGGCAGAGTCAGAGCAGGTTGTGAAGTATGTCTGTGGATTCAGAGAGATTTTAAAATAGCTGTCCAAGATCCAATAGCTTGAAAGGATGAAAAAAACGTATTCAAATCCATGCCATCAGGCTCCAGAGCCAGTACTCTTTATCTACCCCATGCACCTTCTTCACTCTGCATAGGGGATGGGGGCACTCACTCTATCTCAAACCTTACCACTTCAATACCTTCAAAGGCAAAGACAGTTGTCCCAAAGAACAGGGACTAGGTCTTCCAGTTTGCCACTAGGGGCAGACTGCTGGAGTCTGCGATTTCTTGAAAGAGAAATACAGGAAAAATGGTAATGGTTACCATAAAACTGGACTTGAGAAAACCCAGTGGAAATAAAGCAAACAGTGAAACAGCCAGCTAGCAGAGCTCCACAATGGGCTCAACTTTCTGCTGACCTTCATCCTTTGGTGGACGGACTTTGTTTCTTTAAGAAGACAGCAGCAGCAGGAAACCCTTAGACTCAGAGGGGAATCGAAAGTGAGAGGGGCTCAGTTCTAGGGCTGAAATAACCACACAAGCATCTGAACCTCAGTTTCTGCATGTATATAATTCAGTGGGGTGTTGGGTCTGGGGATGGAAGTTGGCCTTCTGCCCTCTGCCATTCTCTGGAGCCAATGTTTGGGGTCAGTAAGAGAACAAGAATACTGGATGACCAGAGATGCTTAGGAAAGGAGAAGGAAGGTCCTTAGAAATCCTGTGGTCTGATGCTTCATTTTACACATGGGAACTTGAAGCCCAGGAAGGCTAACAGTGATTATCATAATAAAGTTCCTTCTCTAATATGATAATATAAGCAGTGAATATTTCTTAGGTTCTTGTGATGGGCCAGGCACTGTGCTAGTGCTTTAAATGTACTGTTTAATTCTTGCCACAATGTTACAAAGCAGGGATTATTATCTTCATTTTAAAGATAAGGAAATCAAGGCTCACGGTCACTCTAGCTTTAGGTTCTCCTCCCATAAATTAAGAAAGTTGAACTAAAACAGCATATCTTCAGTCATTTATTGTATTTTTCTCATCAAGTCAGTGTTTTTTTTTTTTTTTTTTTTTTTTTTTTTTTTTTTTCGTAGTTGTTTTTTGAGACGGAGTCTCACTCTGTCACCGAGGCCGGAGTGCAGTAGTACGATCTTGGTTCACTGCAACTTCTGCCTCCTGGATTCAAGTGATTCTCCTGCCTTAGTCTCCCAAGTAGCTGGGACTACAGGCACACACCACCACACCTGGCTAATTTTTGTATTTTTAATAGAGACAGGGTTTCACCATATTAGCCAGGCTGGTCTTGAACTCCTGACCTTGTGATCTACCTGCCTCGGCCTACTAAAGTGCTGGATTACAGGCATGAGCCACCGTGCATGGCCAAGTCAGTGGTTTTAGCATTAGATTAATTTTACAAAGAAGCGTTATAATGCAATTCTCTCCATTTCCATTAATAGAAGAGAACATACATACATACATACTACAAGTACATAACTAAGAAAACAAACATTGTATGTCCCCTCCCCAAATGTATTACACACACCACCAAAGGCATGGAAATGCACCTTGAAGAACCACTGAATTAAATGACTTGTAAGTCTAGCCCTATATCTGCTTCTGTAAGAATGCAGAATTCTGGAGTCTGGTGAGGCCTGACAGCTGGAGAACAATGGTTTTAAAGAGATATTCAGTCATGAAAAGAAACACCAATAAAAATCCACTTGCAAACAGGATGACTTCCAGGATATTTATAGCAACTGATTTCCAGGAAGGATTTGTTTGTTTGCTTTTTCTGTCTGAGAACAGTTAGAAACCTTTCCAACCAGGAAAGTGGTAAGTGAATGACTTCTCCTTGGAGTGAAACATGGTGAGGGTGGATTTTCTTTTCTTTTTTTCTTTTCTTTTCTTTTTTTTTTTTGACTATGTCTTACCCTGTTGCCCAGGCTGGAGTGCAGTAGTGTGATCATGGTTCATTGCAGCATCAACCTCCCAGGTTCAGGGTGATCCTCCCACCTCAGCCTCTGGAGTAGCTGGGACTACAGGTGCATGCCACTACACCTAGCCAATTTTTTTTTTGTGTTTTTGGTGGAGACAGGGTTTCACCATGTTTTCCACTCTGGTCTTGAACTCTTGGGCTCAAATGATCCACCAGCCTCAGCCTCCCAAAGTGTTAGGATTACAGGCATGCGTGAGCCACTGCGTCTGGCTGGGGTCGGGGTCGGGGGTTAGATTTTCATTGTTGCTCAGGCAGGAGGGCCCTCAGGAGGCAAAGACTATCTGAGGAGTTTGCGTCAAGTCTCCTTTTACTTGCATTGCTTTTGACTATCAAAAAGAAGAAACAGTGGCAGCTATTTGATCTCAGTGCTCGATCTCCGAAACACTGATAACCAAGTGTTCAACAGGCGTTTTGGTCCCCCGCATTACTGAGGGCGTGGAAACCACAACATACATGTACAAAGTGCTTTGGAGCTTTTGACTCAAAATGTGGGCTATGAACCAGCAGCATCAGCATCAGCATCAGCTAGAGGCTTGTCAGGAATGCAGAATCTCAGGCCCCACCCTGGACCTCCTGACTCAGAATCTGCATTGTAACAAGGCCCCCAGGAAATCTGTGTGCACTTCGGACTTTCAGTAGTTCGATTCTGCTGGTCCAAAGACCACACTCTGCAAAGCAAGGATTCAGAGCAGCCATCTCAATACTTGACTGATCATCCAAACCAGCAGGGGAAATGTATTTCTACAGAAAGATTCCTCGGTTCTGAATTCCAAAGATTCACATCCAAGACAACCAAAGTAGAGCCTGGGAATCTGTTATCAAGCAAAATCTCAAGGTGATTCTGATGCTCATCCAGGTTTTGGGGAAATAACAACTTGCATTTATTTAGGGAGCACTCACTATATACTAGGGAAATCCTAAGCTCTTTACATGTGTAAATCCATTTGATCTTAACAATAGGTTTCGGAGATAGGTATTAGCATTGTCTCCTTTTCCACTTGGGAAAACTGAGGCACAGAGATAACTTGCCAAAGTTTGAAATGGTGGAACTGTAATCAGAATTCAGGTAACTTGACTCCAGAGTAGAGTTTCTCAACCTGGGCACTATTGACATTCAGGGCCAGATAATTCTTGGTTGGGAGGGGCTGTCCCGTGCATTGCAGGCTGTTTTACAGCATCTCTCGCTTCTATCCACCCTGCCCAGTTATGACAATCAAAAATGTCTCCAGCAATTGCCAAATGTCCACTGGAGAGCAAAGTCATTTCCAGTTAAGAACCACTGGTCTAAAGTCTATGCTTGTACCCACTCTGCTATCTCTAAGAACTACTGTGTTCTCACTTGCAGTTTTACACCAAAACAGCCCATCAAGAGAGAAGTTATTAGCCTTATTTTAAAAGTGTGACTTATCCAGGGTCACAGAGCTCATAAGTGGCAAAGCTAGGACTCATACCCACATTTCAAACCTGTCCTTTCATTCTCACCCATGGTGGGTGTCAGGAGGAAGATTTATGCCTCATAAATGAGCAAAGCTGAAGGAGAAATATTTACTCCTGATTTCTCTTATTTCTTCAAGGCGTTGTCATGGATACCTACAGGCTGATCTGCTCAGCAACCGTCCCCCACGTTCCTTAAGTGACCTGAACCCCCTCTGTATCAGGTATAGTTTCTATTGGTGTTGCCCCCAACTATAGGAGATTGATCCAGGGACAGCACCTGACCCGAGCTGAACCAATGAATTCCTTTCCTGAAATGTTGAGACCTGAGAGAACATCAGATTAGTCTCCTTCTGGTGGCTAAATTGTAAAACGTAAAACTCAGAAGCTGTGGACAGAGCCAGCTCACATCGAGAGAGAGCTATAAAGCCAATACACAGAGCCAAACTGAGCAGAGGTGTTGGGAGCCCTAATGTGGGTCCACCCCTGGGTTGGTGTGACCTGCAAAGCCTGACTGCCTCAGGATCCTTTCAGGACTTGGCTGTTCCTTGACACCTCCCAGAATCTTTCTAATAGTCTCTTTTTCCCCCAGTTACTTCAACTTGAGTTGAACAAGGGTCCTTAGTACAGTTTTTCCCACAGATAAGAAAATACCTGCTTGTTGAAACAAAACAAAACCTCCTTCATAACATTAATCTGCTCTAAAAATCAGATGATCTGGGCAAAAACACTGATAACCAAGTTCCCACTATTTTAAATAGGAGAAATTGTGAGATGAACATCCATCCCAAATACTCAACCAAAATTCTTAAGACATGACTAAAACAAGCAAAATGCCAGTATGTAAGCAACAAACTACAACGTTAGTCTATGAATGCTTAAAACTTGATACTAGGCTGGGCGCAGTGGCTCACGCCTGTAATCCCAGCCCTTTGGGAGGCCGAGACGGGCAGATCACGAGGTCAGGAGATCGAGACCATCCTGGCTAACAGGGTGAAACCCCGTCTCTACTAAAAATACAAAAAAATTAGCTGGGCGTGGTGGCGGGCAACTGTAGTCCCAGCTACGCGGGAGGCTGAGGCAGGAGAATAGCGTGAATCCGGGAGGCGGAGCTTGCAGTGAGCCGAGATCATGCCACTGCACTCCAGCCTTGGTGACTGAGAGAGACTTTGTCTCAAAACAACAACAACAAAAAACTTCATACTAAGCACAAATGAACATGGTTGTCACAAGAAATTGCTTTGTCTCTGGTCACATCCTCCACATCCTCTTTGTGGATGCTTGTTCTCTTTCCAAACTGTCTGTGTGGGTCCTAACATTTAACTAAATCTGGAAGGTAAGACAATGTAAAGAATGTCTCAAGACATTTCCCACAGGTTGTTTTGTTAAATATGTTATATTGTGTTTGGGGACAGAAATGTAAATATTTCCTACGTAAACATGGGGAAAAATTGTAGTGAGAGAGATGTATTCATTCCCTGGAGTTTGGGCATTACGCAGAAATTTTTTTGTGTGATAATTCCATATATATGTCAAACAATACAGACATGTAAGAAAATAACAACCTGAACTTTCCCTCTCTAGAGGAAATCATTGACAGTCCGGAAGAGTGTTTCCAGGCTTTGTTCTACACACACACACACACACACACACACACACACACACACACCTTCTCAAGGCGACTGCATGGGGTGGGGAATCTACCTGGAGGAGGTGTTGGAGGATGAGGACGAGGCTTCCCCCTGTGAAGACTTTGTTGAGCACCGAGAAAGTAGGCAGGACACAGAGGCTCTGGAGGAACACCAGCAGCACCAGCAAGGGAAATGTGAACACTGTAGATGTGGCATCCACGATGGGTGTGGGAATCGCCACCCTTCTGCCCTGGCAGTCAGCTATGATCTCATCAGTTGTCTTGATCACCTATGGATAAAAAGGATGATGTGAACCTTAGCTGCGACCTGCCTATTCCCACCCTTGTGTCCTCCAGCCATTCCTGTCAATCTTCAGCCCTTAAAAGCACCAGCCTCTGGAGATTTTCTCACTCCCGAAAACCTCTCCCAAAATTCCCTTCTTAGTGACTGCTCAGCCTTTGGAGACAATGTTCCCTCCAAACTCCATCAGGTCCCTACTCTTATAGCACCAGTCCATTGCCTCTATAGGGCTTATCATGCTTTGTAATTTTACACTAGCATGATTATTGCTAAATGTTTATCTTTCCCACTAGAATGTAAGTGTCTGAGGCAGGAACTTTATGTGGTTTGTTCACGGCTGTATTACCAGCACAGTGGCCAGCTCAAGGACAGATATACAACATGTACTGGTTGAATGAATTAATTCATTCATTGAAAGAAAGTAGTGAAATTCTGAACAGGTACAGAGAGATGACCTAGGCATCTTTTTTTTTTTTCCCCCAAATTATCTTTGGAGACTCTTTACAGAGTTTTTTGTATTGTTTATGACAGCAATAACATAAAGTAAAATAGAAATAACCAAAATATCTGTCTTTAAGGACTTGGTGAATAAATTATATACAGTGAGTCCATGACATATCATTAAGCATGGGAAAAAGCAAACAGCATATCAATATCATAGTCCGAAAAATTATTATGTATGCATGTTTGAATATTTATAAAAAATGAAAAACTGTTCACATAACTTTTGCTTTTTTATTTTTTGTTCCCTCATTTTACAGATGGTCACATAACTTTTAATGTGTGTTTTTGCAGAAGGAGAAATTTATGGGGACCTTTTATATTTTATAGTCTCATGCTATTGTTTGATTTTGTTTAAGAAAGAGGTGTTGCTTTTGTGTTCTGAGGGGAAAAAACCAACCATATGGATTTTATATCACTCAAGAGACATCATAAAAAATAAATAAGAGTTTAAAATGAAGATGAAAGATGGGCCTGTAGATTCGTTTCAGAAAGGTATATTATATATTGGCAGTAGATATTATATTTATTTATACACAGGATATATATGTATATACATACTTATGCAAACATAATATATTTATAAACGTAAGATCTAAGTGAACATGGTGCTTTGTGGCCTGCCTTAAGTGGCTATACCACTTGAATTTCTTCAAGCACTACAATATACAGACCTATTTGCTCAAAATACACATATAAAAATAACTTGCTGAGTATTTACTTTGTTTTAAGAGCTCCAAAGGAACTTGTCTACTCTCTATGAGCTCACAGCCTAGCTATAAAGAAGATATAACTGTATTCAAGGAAAACTATAAATATATTTAAACAGTAGGATTAAATTAAGAAGAGAAAAATAAGGTAGTGATTCCATTGTATGCCTCAGGGAATGATACCCAGAGGAGGTGAGCATTTAGGATGGGTGTGATTTGGATACGTGGAGATGAGAGAGGAGAAGGGAGCATGTTACCTATAGGAAAAACAGCATAAGTAAGGGCTCAGAGTTGGGAAAATGCACATCTATTTGAGAATGGTAGATAGAAAAAAATGCACCATCTATTTGAGAATGGTAGATAGCCCAGATGTGTTGAACATATAGAGAGAAGTAAAAGATCAGGCTGGAGGGCAGGAAGGGACCAGAGCACCTAGGGTCTTGTGAGCCAGATTAAGGTATTTGGAATATATCTTGTCCAATAAGGAGATATTGAAAATTTTCGAGTTGAAAAAGTATCCTGTTTCATCTGTTGTTGCTCAGAGACAAGGACCTGGAGTGTCCAAAGAAAAGACTGAATTTCACAGGCTTTCACGAACTTGGTTGATTTGGATGGAGCTGCTTAAAACTGAAGCTGGGCTATCTCGTGCCATCTTGTATTTCCGCTTGAGTTCTCTGCCCTACTTGTTTAAGGTTATCTGTCAGAAACATCAGGAACACACAGTAGAAGCCCAGCTGGTCCACAGTCAGGAAGAACACAATGTCCCTGGGCATTGGGAGAAGATTGTTATAAAAAGAGGGAAGGGAAAGTGAGTATGTGGCCATCTGATGTGCTAGTGTTTTCAGCTACTGCCTTACCTTTCTTATCTGACGCCCTCACTTCTCATAGCCACAGGTAGAAGCCTGGCTTGTAGCCTCAGATCTCCTCCAGCTCCAGAAGGGGCAGGAATACCCTGGCAGGCTCATTACATTTATGTCCAGGTATGTTTCCAGGCAGAGCCTTTGCGTCCAGGTATGGAGTCAAGAGGGCCTGCCTTGATCTCCCTTCCTATCATCCACCACCCAACCTCATCTTCTTGGAGAGGGAGGGGCTTTTTTCTAAATTCTGACTGATTTGACTTTGACACTGAATACTCCACTTGGTCTTGGCTGTCCCTTCCCCCATGGAAAAAATCAGCTTCCACTCTTGCCCCTCAATCTATGTCCCACACAGCAGCTAGACTGATCATTTGAAGACTATTGATTTTATTATGTCCTTCCTATGCTTGGGAGCCTTCTGGGGCTTCCCTCTACTCTGGGAACAGCATTCTGATGTATTAACTTGCCTATAAGCCACTGAGTGGTTCAGCTCCGGCTCACCTTTCCATTCTTCCCTTCTACTTCTCCTCCTTGCTCTGCCAGTTCCTGCAGTCCTCTGAGCTCTTTCCACCTCACAGTCTTTTGCCGATACCTGTCCCTAGGAAGTTCTTCCCACCCCTCTTCAAAGGGCTGGCTCTCACTTACCCTTCAACTCTTAGCTTAAACTTTACCTCCTCAGAGAAGTTTTCACCACCTCTTTGCAGCTCTTATCCTAGTTCATAATTATACGTTTGTATCTTTTCTTATTGATTTTCTGTCCCTACTGCAAAATTATAAAAATCCATTGAGGTAGAGATTGTGTCTATTTTGTTTGTCTCTATTTTCCTAGCACCCAGTGTGATGCTCAGCCCATAGTGGTTACTCAGTTGATGTTTGTCCAATCAGTAGATGAATAAATTAAGGAGTGAATGAGGCCCTGTTTCTCTATGAATAGGGTGATATTCTAGAAAGTACACAGAGTCTGGCTGGGCACAGTGGCTCATGCCTGTAATTCCAGCATTTTGGGAGGCTGAGGCGAGTGGATCACCTGAGGTCAGGGGTTCGAGACCAGCCTGGCCAATATGGTGAAACCCTGTCTCTACCAAAAATACAAAAAAAATTAGCCAGGTGTGGTGGTGGGTGCCTGTAATCCCAGCTAATGGGGAGGCTGAGGCAAGAGAATCACTTGAGCCCAGGAGGCAGAGGTTGCAATGAGCTGAGATCACACTATTGCACTCCAGCCTGTGTGACAGAGTGAAACTCGGTGTCAAACAACAACAAACAAGAAAGTACACAGAGTCTATCTGACTTTGAGTCCCCACATGCTGCCTGGCATTCCCTAATGCCCAGGTTCAGGAACAATCTCAGGCATCCCAGCAGCCTCCTTATCTTGTCCTCTTTGTGCTTACATGCACCTCTTAGCTTCTCTGCCCTGCTTACTGCAGCCACTAGAGCTGGATGATCTCCACCGCCCAAGTCCTGGGGCCTAGCTTTCCTTGGACCTGGACTCTTTCTGCTTTGATCACAAGTAACAAAGTCAATAGAAGTGAGGAAATATGTTCCCAGAGCACTCCGAAGGACAGTTACAACACAATGTGGTGTCAAAATGTATTTCTTGTACATGACTGCTGGTAAATGCTTTATCAAAACTGGACCTTTGCTAAATTGACAATGATTTATTTTGCACTATGAGAGCAGTATCAAAGAAATAACCTCATTGTTCAATCTGTTGCCTCCTAATAGCTAAAGACTAAAGTAAAAGAAGAGCTGGTGAAGAAAACAAAACAGCTCTGCTGTCAGGGTGTTAGAGTGTCCCCTGGCTGCTGAGATAGGTGATTACAAACTTCAGCTACCAGAATCTGTCCATCCACACTCAGGATAATCCAGGATGACCAGGTGATATGGTTAGATTTTGTGTCTCCACCCAAATCTCATCTTGAATTGTAAACCCCAAAACATCCATAATCCCCACATGTCAAGGGGGAGACCAGGTGGAAGTAATTGAATCATGGCGGACATTTCCCCTGTGCTGTTCTCATGACAGTGAGTGAGTTCTCATGAGATTTTATGGTTTTATAACAGGCTCTTCCCCTCTTCACTTAGCACTTCTCCTGCCTGCCGCCTTGTGGAGAAGGTGCCTTGCTTCCTCTTTGCCTTCTGCCATGATTGTATGCTTCCTGAGGCCTGCCCAACCATGCTGAACTGTGAGTCAATTAAACCTCTTTCCTTTATAAATTATCCAGTCGTGGGCAGTTCTTCATAGTAGCATGAAAACGAACTAATAGAGTAAATTGGTACTGAGGTAGTGGGGCACTGCTATAAAGATATCTGAAAATGTGGAAGTGACTTTGGAACTGGATAATGGCAGAAGTTGAAACAGTTTGGAGGGCGCAGAAGAAGGCAGGAAGATGTAGGAAAGTTTGGAACTTCCAAGAGGCTTGTTGAATCGCTTTGACCAAAATACTGACAGTGATGTGGACAATGAAGTCCAGGCTAAGGTGGTCTCAGATGGTGATGAGAAACTTGTTGGGAATTGGGACGCAGGGTACTAAGTTCTGCGACTGCACAAAGCACCAAGGCCTTGGGACCTACCCACGAAACCATTTTCTCCTCCTAGGCCTAGGTTACTCTTGCTATGTAAACAGACTGGCAGCATTTTGCCCCTGCCCTAGAGATCTGTGGAACTTTAAACTTGAGAAAGATGATTTAAGGTATCTGGTGGAAGAAATTTCTAACAGCAAAGCACTCAAGAGGTGACTAGAGTGCTCTTAAAAGCATTCAGTTTTATGCATTCATAAAGAAATGGTTTGGAATTGAAACTTATGTTTCAAAGGGAAGCAGAGCATAAAAGTTCAGAAAATTTGCAACATGACAATGCAATAGAAAAGAATAACCAATTTTGGTGGGGGGAATTAAAGCTGGCTGCAGAAATTTGTATAAGTAATAAGGAGCCAAATGTTAATCACCAAGTCAATGGGGAAAACATCTCCAGGGCATGTCAGACATGTTCACGGCAGCCCCTCTCATCACAGGCCTGGAGGCCTAGGAGGGAAAAATGGTTTTGTGGGCCAGGCCCAGGGCCTTACTGCTTTGTGAAGTCTCAGGACTTGGTGGCCTGCACCCCAGCAATGGCTAAAGAGCTCAGGTCATTGTTTAAGACAGTGCAAGCCCCAAGCATGGACAGCTTAAATATGGTGTTGGGCCCACAGTTGCACAGAAGTCAAGAATTGAGGTTTGGGAACCTCTGCTTAGATTTCAGAGGATGTATGGAAATGCCTGGATGTCCAGGCAGAAATTTGCTGCAGAGGAGGGACCCTCATGGAGAACCTCTACTAGGGCAGTGAGGAAGGGAAATGTGAGATTGGAGCTCCCACACAGAGTTCCCACTGGAGCACTGCCTAGTGGAGTTGTGAGAAGAGGGCCACCATTCTCCAGACCCCAGAATGGTAGATTAATTGACAGCTTGCACTGTGCACCTGGAATAGCCACAGACACTCAACACCAGCCCTATGAAAGCAGCCAGGAGGGGAGCTGTACCCTGTGAAGCCACAAGGGTGGAGCTGCCCAAGACCATAGGAACCTACCTCTTGCATCAGTGTGACCTGGATGTGAGAAATGGATTCAAAGGCGATCATTTCAGAGCTTTAAGGTTTGACTTCCTGGATGGATTTTGGACTTGCATGGGGCCTGTAGCCCCTTTGTTTGGCCAATTTCTCCTGTTTGGAATCAGTGTATTTACCCAATGTGTGTCCACCATTTTGTCTAGGAAGTAACTAACTTGTTTTGATTTTACAGGCTCTCATAGGTGGAGAGGACTTGCTTTGTCTTAGATGAGAATTTGGACTTAGGCTTTTGAGTTAATGACGGAATAAATTAAGACTTTGGGGGACTGTTTGGAGGGCATGATTGGTTTTGAAATGTGAAAGGGACATGAAATTTGGGAAGGGCCAGGGTGGAATGATATGGTTAGGCTTTGTGTCCCCACCTAAATCTCATCATGAATTGTAAACCCTATAATCCCCATAATCACCACATGTCAAGGGAGAGACCAGGTAGAGGTAATTGAATAATGGGGGCCATTTCCCCCATGCTGTTCTTGTGATAGTGAGTGGGTTCTCATGAGATCTCATGGTTTTATAAGGGGCTCTTTACCCCTTCACTTGGCACTTCTCCTGCCTGCCTCTATGTGAAGAAAGTGCCTTGTTCCTTCTTCGCCTTCTGCTATGATTGTATGTTTCCTGAGGTTTCCCAAACCATGTTGAACTGCAAGTCAATTAAATCTCTTTCCTTTATAAATTATCCAGTCTTGGGCAGTTCTTTATAGCAGTGTGAAAAAGGACTAATACACCAGGAGTTGACCACATTTCGATAACACCTTTGCTCAGATCATGATTTTCAGCCTATCATGATTTGCCGTTTACCCCTGGGAAGTTTGCTTTCTGTCTTTAGGGCCTGATTTCCCCATCTGTACTTTTATTAAGTTGGATTCCAGCAGCATCTGGCTGTGTCCCTGTGGGAATCCATCTGGACCCATGTACACATCTTGAGTCTTGGTTATTGTCCCATGGCTGTCTTGATTTTAGGACTAAAGAAAATTCTCAAGCTAAGCACAGGAAATAGCAATTTCTGATATATTAATTTGCCCCTAGAAGCTGCCTTTGTTGTCAACAGTGTAAAGTAATTTCTTTAGGGCAGTGGTTCTCAAACTTTTGTGTGAATTAGAATCATCTGGATGTCTTGTTAAAATACAGATTTCTGGGCCCCATCCGCGGTTTCTGATCAGTACATCTGGGTGGGGTTGAAGTATTTGCATTTCTAATAAGTTCCCAGGTGGTACTGATGCAGCTGGACTGGGGACTAACTTTGAGAACAACTCTTTAGGATATCTGAAAGTATTAATATTAATTAGAACTGTATTTCCAGAGGGACAGATACCAACATTGGACTACAGGATTTGTGGGACCTCGACGGGATCCATCATCCTTCCCCATCCCAAACAAGGAGAGGACAAGTTACCTCCCCCAGTGGGCGTGGTCATGGAGCCAGGCATGGGGGCTGGCCTCTAGCACTGCATTGCAGTGCCTCCATAGTTCATCAAGGGCTTGTTGAGTCTGTGGGAGAGAGCAGAAGACTTTATTAGGTTCAGAAGTATAACATGGGGAGAGAGAAAGGTAGATCTTTTCCTAGTACAAGGCTGAATGGAAAGATGTATAGTAGGAAATTTGGCAGAAGTGGTAGGTCCCATTACCCACTGGTGCCCACTGAGCCTCCCTCATTTCCCTGAAGGGCTCCAAAAATCATGTACCAACTCACTGAACAAGTATCGAATGGCTACTGAGTGCTGGAGTTATACAAGGCCCTATGATCCATGTCAGTGAATAAAATTGGCAGGGCTCCATCCTTCTGGAGCTGTCAGTCAAGTGAATTAATGAGTCCCATGCATTCACTGAATGCCTGGGGTCACTTTGGCCCATGGCGGGCAGGGCACCTGTCCAAAGCCACACAGTGAGCTGAGGACAGAGTCAGGACCTGACCCTAGGTCTCCTGACTCCCATAACAGTGATTTTCCTGTGACACTCTGCTGCTTCCCCGAGACCACACACACTGCTGGTCTTCCTGCTAATGATGGGGATGATTGTGCATGCTGCCCCTTGGAGTAACGATTTTTACTAGGAGTGCAGGAGCTCATAATCCTAAGAGTGCATCAGAATTTCAGGAAGTGAGAGGGAATGTGATTGTTTTCCCAACTTCATTAAAAAATATAGCAGTAACAATACCTACTATAAAAAGTCAAATGGTACAGAAGTCTATAAAGTAAGAAAGGAATGTCCCTATGCATATCCTCCCCTGTCTCATCCCAATGTAGTTCTCTTTACCACTTCTTTTAATAGTGTGGAGTGATTGAGTCCAGACCTTTTAAAATATATTTATAAATAATAAATGTAAATAGGTTATTTTTAAAGAAATCTTGTAGTTTTGCCTTCCTTCCTTCCTCCCTCCCTCCCTCCCTTCTTTCTCTCTCTCTCTCTCTCTCTTTCTTTCTTTCTTTCCTTCTTTCTTTCTTCTTCTTTTTTTTTTTTCAAGGTCTGGCTCTGTTGCTCAGGCTGGAGTGCAGTGGCATGATCTTGGCTCACTGCAACCTCCACCTCCTGAGCTCAAGTGATCCAGCTATTCCAGGAACTGGGGTAGCTGGAACTACAGGCGTGAGCCACCACACTCAGCTAGTTTTTGTATTTTTTGGTAGAGATGGGATTTCAGCATGTTGCCCAGGTTGGACTCCAGCTCCTGGGCTCAAGCGATCCACCCACCTCAGCCTCCCAAAGTACTGGGGATACAGACATGACCCACCACACCAGGCAAATCTTGTAGTTTCTTCTTTTCCTTTCTTTCTTTCTTTTTTTTTCTGTTGTTGTTTTAGATAGTCTCACTCTGTCGCCCAGGCTCTGGAATGCAGTGGCATGACCTTGACTCACTGCAACCTCTGCCTCCTGGATTCAAGGGATTCTCTTGTCTCAGCTTCCCGAGTAGCTGGGACTATAGGCATGTGCCACCATGCCCGGCTAATTTTTTGTATTTTTAGTAAAGATGGGGTTTCATTGTGTGTTAGCCAGGATGGTCTTGATCTCTTGACCTTGTGATCCACCCACCTCAGCCTCCCAAAGTGCTGGGATTACAGGCATGAGCCACCGTGCCCGGCCATCTTATAGAGTTTTTAAAGGCATGCTTAATGTTATTTTTTAAAATGTGTAGAAAGTGGAAAAAAGGACACCACTTTTGTGATGGAAACTGCAGAATAAAAAACTGAGCCAGCTCGTGGCTGGTGGGGTGTGATCAAGAGGCCATATTCTGGCAGATTCATGAACACAGATAGCAAGAGAGTGGGAAAAACATGCTGGGGGAGGTAAAGCAAAGAAAGTTGTGCTTGCAAAGAGACTTAGAGCCTCTCACCTGTGGTGAAAGTGGCAGGTACATTTCACCAGGACACCCACAGAGCGCACGGCCAGGAGGCCTGTCACCAACAGGCTGACAGCGACCAGCTGGAGAGGAAGAGAGTTGAAGAGGTATGTTAGAATGAAAAACACAGGACAAAAATTGATGTGTTAAGAGAATAAGAAGACAAGCCATAAGCTGGGAAAAAGTATTTGTAAAAGACATGTGGGATGAAGGGCTGTTATCCCTCTTCAAACTCAATGATAAGAAAAGAAACAATCAGATTAAAAAATGGACAAAAGGGCCTGGAGCAGTGGTTCATGCCTGTAATGCCAGCACTTTGGGGAGTGGAGGCAGGAACCTCTGAAACGGCAGAGTCTTTAGTCTTCCTTCAAGACCAGCCTGGGCAATTTAGCAAGACCCTGTCTCTTAAAAATATTTTTCAAATTAGCTGGGCATGGTGGTGCATACCCATAGTGCCAGCTACTTGGGAGCCTGAGGTGGGAGGATCACTTGAGTCCAGGAGTTTGAGGCTGCAATGAGTTATGCTTACGCCACTACACTTGAGTCTGGGTGACAGAATGAGACTCCGTCTAAAAAAAAAATAGTAATAGCCTGGCCCACATGGTGAAGCCCTGTCTCTACTAAAAATACAAAAATTAGCTGGGTAGTAGTGGCGCGTGTCTGTAATTCCAGCTACTTGGAAGGCTGAGGCAGGAGAATCGCTTGAACAAGGGAGGCGGAGGTTGCAGTGAGCCAAGATGGCGCCACTGCACTCCAGTCTGGGCAACAGAGTGAGACCCTGTCCCCCACCCCTCCTCCCCTCCACACACAAAAATAGACAAAAGACCTGAACAGACACCTCACCAAAGAAGATGGCAAATAAGCATATGAAAAGATGCTCCACATCACATGTCATCAGGGAATTGCCAATCCATGCTACAATGAGCCACCACTACAAACCTATTAGAACAATCAAAATCCAAAATACTGATAACAGCAAATGCTGGTGAGAATGTAAAGCAGCAGGAACTTTCATTCATTGCTGGCTCGGGAATGCAAAATGGTACAGCCACTTTAGAAGATAGTTTGGCAGTTTCTTACAAAATGAAATATACTCTTACCGCATGATCTAACAATTGCATTCCTTGGTATTTACCCAAATGAGTTGAAAACTTACATCCACAAAAAAACCTGCATGTGAATGTTAATAGCAGCTTTATTCATAATTGCCAAACTTGGAAGCAACCAAAATGTCCTTCAGTAGGTGAATGGATAAATAAACAATGACACACAGGAACATTGGAGTATTATTCAGCACTAAGAAGAAACGAGCTATCAAGTCATAAAAAGACATGGAGGAGCCTTAAATGCATATTGCTAAGTGAAAGAAACTGATCTGAAAAGGTTGCATATTGTATATTTCAACTATATGATGCTCTGGAAAAGTCAAAACTATGGAGACAGTAAACAAAATCAATGGTTGCCAGGATTGTGGGAGGGAGAGATGAATAGATGAAGCACAGAGGATTTTTAGGGCAGTGAAACTACTTTGTATGGTACTATAATGGTGGACACATGCCATTGTATATTTGTCCAAAAAACATAGAATGTACAACACCAAGCGTGAACCCTAATGTAAACTAAGGGCTTTGGGTGATAATGATGTGTCAAGGTAGCTTCCTTGATGTAACAAATGTACTACTCTGGTAGTGGATGTTGATAACGGGGGAGGCAGTGAGTGTGTGTGGGGAGAGGGTATATGGGAAATCTCTGTACCTTCCTCTTAATTTTGCTGTGAACCTAAAACTACTGAAAAAATACAATCTATTAAAAAGCAAACAAACAAAACAAAAACCTTGAATATTTCAGAAATGTAGACGGGAAGACTAAGAACTCTGCCATTTGATAACATTGGTACAAATGTACAAGTCGCCTCACATGAATGGGCCATAAGACATCATGAAGGGCAGGCAGGGCTGCCTATGCTACCCTCCCTCTCAACCACTCTGCAGAAAGAGCCTCTCATTGCCTGGGTGTGGAGAGTGGAGAGTCTGGCAATGGAAGTATATTATGTTGGACAGGATGTGGGTTTGAACATGGAGACTCTCCCAGTCACCTCTAATATCACAGAGAACAATGATGGAACCCAAAGTGTGCAGCAACTTCAGAGAAGGGGAAGGGGTGGGGGTTTCAGTGACACTGGAGGAAGAAAGGCAGAGGACAGGTTTTAGGGACAAAACTGATCTCCAGAGCTAAGAAGGCAGACAAGGGAAGCTGAGAAGCTAGGAAGGGAAGACAACATGGACTTTCAAGTCAAAAGGGAAGAAAAGGGTTATCAGTCCACAAGACTGTCCAGAGACATTTATAACCTTTTCTTCTTTTATTGTTTTGTCACAGACTCATTTTTCATGAAATAAATTTATCTCCCAGAAAAAGAGCAGGTATTAATCACTAGACTTTGCCTACAATTTCACGAGTCTTATGGAATTCGTAAGACCCAGGTATGATCCCCTGGCCTAGGGAATAAATGAGATGAGAATAATCATTAATAAATAATAATAATAATAATGATAGAAACCATTTGATTGTCGAGTATTCTAAAGTTTACAAAATAATCTTACAAAATTATTTAATCTTTCTAATAACTAAGCTGTCAATTCCCATTTTACAAGCCAGGAAACTGAGGCTCAAAAGAGCCAGGGAGAGAGTGACTGTAAATAAACAGAAGATTTTTGGGGGCAATGCAATTTGTTCTAAAATTAGATTGTGGTGATGGTTGCACAACTTTGTAAATTTACTGAAAATTTGTTGAGTTGTACACTAAAAATGAATAAATTCTACGGTGTGTAAAGGATACCTCAATAAAGCTGTTAAAAAATAAACAACAAAAAAAGGGCTAAGGCTCACATAAGCTCACCTGGCTTGCAAGCAGCAGAGCCTGGGTGAACTCAGACTTTCTGATCCCAAATTGTGCAGCAGAGTAAACCTGTTAACAGGGACTCCTGAGAGAGAAATGGTCACAAGGACACTTGATGTCAAACTGTGTCCCATGTCACTCAGATGAGGTTTGCTTTCAGATGAATGTACGAGCACCAGAGACATCCCAACCCCACATTGCCTCCCAGTCAGGACCACTCCCTGTCCCTCTTACCAAGATGCCCACATTCTTCATGAGTGGGGCAGCCTCAGGAGCCGCAAGTCAATGTTGCATTTTACTATGTGGATCAGGGTTTGCAACTACCTAGGGAGGAAGAGAAGGAAGGCATGAGAGAGGCTGGCCACTGCTGACCTTGGCCCCAGAGCCAATTGCTTGGGGAAGAGCTGGCAGACAGGCTTCTTGCAAATATCCAGTGTAGAGAGTCACTGTGTGAATGTAGGGGGACCAATGGATGGATGGATGGGTGGATGAATGTACGAGTAGATGGATGGACAGGTTGATGGATGAGTGGGGATGGATGGATGAATGGATGAATGGATGGATGGATGGATGGGTGAATAAATTAATTAGGTTAACGACCAAAACAAAAATAAAATCCAACATGTCCCAAGTCTGTATTTACAAAAAAATTTTATCTAGAAACGAAATTCACAGCCTGACTTTTCTCTTCAGAACACAGGCCGTATTTGGACTATAAGGCCTAGTTATTTTTAAGTAGATATATAGTTTACCAGAATAAGTGATATTATACATGGTGAAAATATAAATACTTTAAAAGTTTATAGAATGAAAAGTAAATCTTCCCACCTGTGACCCCTGAAATCCCAATTCCCCTTTCTGGAAGCAATCACTGTTAATAGTTTCTCACGTATCCTTCCAGAGATAGTCTCTCTCTCTCTCCCTCCTCTATCTATCTGTCTGTCTGTCTGTCTGTCTATCTATCTATCTATCTATCTATCTATCTATCTATCTATCTATCAGTCTATCTATCTCCATCTCTCTATCTATACCTATGTCCTTACACACATACTTTTCTTTGCGGTATTAAACTCACTTCTACCCTTATGTTTTTAAGGAGGGAGGTTGTGCATATCAGTGCATAATAGATGTGCTCAGTCTTCATTTTAACAACTGCATCCTATTCTGTTGGTTGTATCCGAAGGGGGCCAGCCCCTCTACACCTGTGGGTGTTTCTTCTCAGGTGTGACAAGAGACTGAGAAAAGAAATAAGACACAGAGACAAAGTATAGAGAAAGAAAAGTGGGCCAGGCGCGGTGGCTCAAGCCTGTAATCCCAGCACTTTGGGAGGCCGAGACGGGTGGATCACAAGGTCAGGAGATCGAGACCATCCTGGCTAACACGTGAAACCCCATCTCTACTAAAAGATACAAAAAACTAGCCGGGCGAGGTGGCGGGTGCCTGTAATCCCAGCTACACAGGAGGCTGAGGCAGGAGAATGGCATAAACCCTGGAGGCAGAGCTTGCAGTGAGCTGAGATCCGGCCACTGCACTCCAGCCTGGTGACAGAGCGAGACTCTGTCTCAAAAAAAAAAAAAAAGTGGGCCAGGGGACCGGTGCTCAGCATACAAAGGACCCATGCTGGCACTGGTCTCTGAGTTCCCTCAGTATTTATTGATCACTATCTTTACTATCTCGGTGAGGAGGATGTGGCAGGACTATAGGGTAATGGTGGGGAGAGGGTCAGCAGGAAAATATGTGAGCAAAGGTCTCTGTGTCATAAATAAGTTTAAGGAAAGGTGCTGTGCCTTGATGTGCACATAGGCCAGATTTATGTTTGACTTTACACAAACATCTCAGTGCAGTAAAGAGCAGTATTGCCACCAGCATGTCTCACCTCCAGCCATAAGGCAGTTTTCTCCTATCTCAGTAAATAGAATGTACAATCAGGTTTTACGCCGAGATATTCCATTCCCAGGGATGAGCAGGAGGCCTCAACTGCAAAGAGGCCTTCCTCTTTCACTAATCCTACTCAGCACAGACCCTTTACAGGTGTCAGGCGGGAGGACGGTCAGGTCTTTCCCCTCCCACAAGGCCATATCTCAGGCTGTCTCAGTGGGGAGTAAACCTCGGACACCACCCAGGCGTTCTTGGGCAGAGGTCCCTGCGGCCTTCCGCAGTGTATTGTGTCCCTGGGTTCTCGAGACTGGAGAATGGCAATGACTTTTACCAAGCGCCTGCAAACACATTTTTAACAAAGCACATCCTGCACAGCCCTAAATCCATTAAACCTTGAGTCAACACAGCACATGTTTCTGCGAGTACAGGGTTGGGGCTAGGGTTACAGATTAACAGCATCTCAAGGCAGAAGAATTTTTCTTAGTACATGAACAAAATGGAGTTTTTTATTTCTTCTTTTTTCTACATAGACACAGTAACAGTCTGATCTCTCTTTCTTTACCCCACAGTATCATGGCTTATTTAGCCAGCCCCCTATATGTAGTTGCTTCAGTCTTTTGCCACTCTCAGCCAAGCTGAAATGAATAATTGTGGACATGTAATTTCATACATACATGAGGGCTTGTCTGTTGGATACATTCTCAGAAGTGGAGGTAGTGAGTGGGTCAAGGGTAATTGCTTTTAGAGTTTTGAGAGACATTGGCAAATTACCCCCAGGGAGCTGTTTCGATTGCTTCTCCATCAGCAGAGGGTGACAGGGACTATTTGAACCTGTTCTGGCAACCACCGTGTGTCACACTTTCTGTCCTGAGTCGCAGCTTCCTGTGGGGTTCGTTTGCTTTTTGGGGCTTAGTTCCTTATTTTTCACTTTGTTAAGAGCTTTGTCAGACTGAAAACTTCAGAGGTGAGTTAAGTTGTCAGGGGCCAGGAAAGTAGGTCTTAGGAGTAGAGCCTGAAAGGACCTAGTGGAAACTAGGATGACCACACATACTCGCACCCTGCCCCTCTCAGAAGGGCTGTCACTGGGATGAGGGGGAGACAGTGCCATGCACTCAAGTGGGAACCCCTGTGCAGCAACTTTCACCCTAATCACAGCACTCAGATCTCTCCAACATAAGGCGAGCTCCCTGCCACTTGGGGTATTCACACAGAGATGGAGGGATGCAAGATGGGGTTGAAGGACATTTACATTATTTTGATGTGCGTTCCTCTACTGCAGAGGCTGGAGAGTGAACGGTTACATCTCCCAGACTCCTGGAAGGCACAGTTCTAGACAGAAAATACAAAAGTCAAAATGGGTGTCCCAAGCCCGCTGCAGCAGCAGCACCAGCGGATCCCCTGGACACAGCTACAGCCTTTTGCTCCTGACCCCGGTCCCCCAGGGACTCAAGCTTCAGCCTCCCAATTGTGGTGGAGGTGGTGGCCCTCCCTGGTGGCAACTCCAGGGATGTGTTTCTGGGAAGTCCAGGCTTGAATTCTCTCCTCCAATCTTTCTAATGGCTATGTAAGCCTTAATTACCATTCCTAAATATATTTCTGATATTTTTCTGCCCCAAGTAGTATGTTTTTTCCTCTAAATCCTGACTGATAGGAGGCAGGGGTGTACAGGATGAGATGACCTCCATGGTCTTGTCTCACTTGCAATTTCTGTGACTTCATGATATTGTCCCTCAGCAGAAAAAAGCAGTCTTCAAAAATCAGTTGTTTTTACTGAGGGAGACAATCCTGGAGGAGCAAGGGGTGGCCCAGCTCCCAACTCATCCCCCTGGCTGCATCTCCAGGCCCTAGCTGGCCATACAGAAGTGAGCTCCAGGTGTCACAGTGGCTCTCTCAGATGCATTGTTCTTCTTTGTTCTCTTGGCACCAGTGCCAACTATGGATCTCATCACACCCAGGGTTCCAGGACAGGCAACTTGGCCTTCACTTGGGGAGCATCCTGGGGACAAGTGATAAAGAGCATTTCCTTCCTCTGCTGCCTTTTTTTTTTTTTTTTTTTTTTAGGACCGAATCTCACTCTGTTGCCCAGACTGGAGTACATTGGCATGATCTCAGCTCACTGCAACCTCTGTCTCCCAGGTTCGAGCAATTCTTCTGTCTCAGCCTCCTGAGTAGCTGGGATGACAGGCATGTACCATCACACCCGGCTAAATTTTGTATTTTTAGTAGAGACGGGGTTTCACCATGTTGGCCAGGCTGGTCTCGAACTCCTGACCTCAGGTGATCCACCCACCTCAGCCTCCCAAAGTGCTGGGATTATAGGCGTGAGCCACTGCGCCTGGCCATCCCTCACCTGCATTTTGAGCTTTTGAGGGGAAAGCTCCTTGTGAAATGGGTAAAGCTGTCACATCTCTGGAATGGGCAGAAAATCCACAGGATGCCTGAACCAGTTTCAGACCCTAACCCACACAGGATCATAGGGAGAAATCCCAGGTATGAGTGCTATCTGCACGATGCTTATCCCCATGGCCTCATTTCACTCTCTCAACTCTAAGCAATGGATATTCTTCTCAGCATTTTACCTATGATTTAAAAAGGTTTGGGCTCAGGAATGGGGAGAGCCTGCTCAAAGTCACACAGCTAATATAGGAATAGCAAAGCTGGGACTGGAATCTGAGTGTTTCTTTGTGCCTTAGCCACATGTTATCCTGCATCTTTAGAAATCATTTAGCTCAATATTCTCTTCCTCTCATAAAATGCTTGACTTTTTCCTACTACAGCCAATGCTTGAACACATGTAGAAATAGACTTCAAGCAGGCTGGCCTCTTAGACCTTGAAGGACAGATGACCATTTTATCTTCTTAAAATACCTTTGGCAATAACATAGACTTCTTCAGAAACCCATTCCAAGATTCAACGATACTCATTCTCAAAAAAGATCTTCCCTCCTGTGTAATTTAAGAGGTTGATATAGAAGATCCCTTTTCTGTGCATGCATTCATTTTGCAAACCTTTACTGAGCTTGTGCTCAGGCTCTGTGTTAGGAGGATATAGAGGTAAATAAAGCCTGGTCATTGCCTTTGGGTTTCTCACCATCTGGGCAGCTAGCCTGAGTCAGGCTAGAATTAGCTAACCCTTTTTTTTTTCCGAGATGGAGTCTTGCTCTGTTACCCAGGCTGGAGTGCAGTGGCACGATGTTTGCTCACTGCAACCTCCATCTCCTGGATTCAAGCAATTCTCCTGCCTCAGCCTCCCAAGTAGCTGGGATTACAGGTGCATGCCACCACACCCGGCATTTTTTTTTTTTTTTGAGTCTCACTCAGTTACCCAGGCTGCAGTAGCACGATCTCAGCTGACTGCAGCCTCCACCTCCTGGGTTCAAGCAATTCTCTGCCTCAGCCTCCCAAGTAACTGGGATTACAGGTGCCTGCCACCATGCCTGGCTAAATTTTTTTCTATTTTTAGTAGAGACAAGATTTCACCATGTTGGTCAGGCTGATCTTGAACTCCTGATGTCATGATCCACCTGTCTTGGCCTCCCAAAGTGCTGGGATTACAGGCATGAGCCACTGTGCCCGTCCATAGAATTAGCTAACCCTTACTGAACAGTTACTGTATGCCTATGTCAGGTACTGTGTTAAGTTTGTTGCATGGATTATCTCAGTTGATGCTTATTGTCTGAAATCAATACCATTGTTATTATTCTGCTGGATAAAGCTTGATCTATCTTCTTCAGTGGAGGTAGATAATGCTTTTTGGGTATCCTCACTGGCAACATCCTTTCTCCAAGGACTAGATCAGTCTTGGCTCCTCTAACACAAAGCCTTTCCCATTTTCACCATCTGGAAATAACACCCTCCTTTTCTGAATCCTTGTAGAACACTGAGTTCATTCCCTGGAATTTCACTTCTATGTGTACATATCTTCCTCCCTAGGCTGTGAGATCCTTAGCTGCAGGGACCCAAATGGTATATTGTGTTCATTGCTTTTGTTCCACAGTTCCCAGGTGTTGAATGTTGAATGAATGGGCCTCTAAAGAGTTATGCTTAGGATTCGAAGCATCACTTCATGGAGCATTATTTTTGCTACTAACACAACTTCTCTACACCTCTTTGCTTGTCTGTCAAGAACTACAGGAGAGCACAGATTTAGATCTTTGGGTTACTAGAAAGAAGAAGAAAAAAAAATCCCACAAAAGTTTTCAGGTCCAAGGTCTCAGGCCCAGAAGCTTCTGTGGAGCAAAGGACACTTACGAGGTCCTGCTGGCCCTGTCCTGGCAGCAGGAGCCCCGGGGGGAAGAGTTGCTGTACCCTCCCTTGGGGCTGGCAGGGTATTCTTTGGGCTGCATCATCTAGGGACTGGCAGCCGGCAGAGGCACCCTCAGGCCCAGGCAAGAGGATACCTCGCTGTTTAGCTCCACATATTGGGCAGGTGAGGGGTTTGGAGCAGCCATGGTGATATGGTTTTGTTGTGTCCCCACCCAAATCTCATCTTGAATTATAACTCCCACAATTCCCACGTGTTGTGGGAGGGACCTGGTGAGAGGTAATTGAGTCATGGGGTGGATCTTTTCTGTGCTATTCTCGTGATAGTGAATAAGTCTCATGAGATTGGATGGCTTTAAAAAGGGGAATCTCCCTGCACAAGCCCTCTTCTCTGCCACCATGTGAAACTGCCTTTCACCTTCCGCCATGACTGTGGGGCCTTCTCAGCCACGTGGAACAGTAAATCCATTAAACCCTTTTTCCTGTATAAATTACCCAGTCTCGAGTATATCTTTATCAGCAGCGTGAAAATGAACTAATACACATGGCTTTGGCAGAGGCTATGAGCAAGAATAGCTTTGGCATGCAGGAGCTGCAAAATATGATCTCAGCTCTTGGGCCTTAATAAGTTCAAGGGCTTAAATACAGCTCCACCCTCCTTGCCCGGAGTGGCACAGACTCTGCAGCTTAGGAAGAATGAATGACCAAAAGCATGAATGGATGGATAAATGGGCTTCTCCACCACCCACACAGACGCCACTCACAGTTGCTCTGACAATCTGTTCTTTTCTTTCTTTTTTCCTGCCAAATGACTGAGTATCACAGGCCAGGCACTTTGATGGGTGCTGGGAACCAAACAGTTCCAGGTACTGCAGTCCCTGGAGGCGATGAACTTGGAAATTACGAATGTTAATCATAGTTTCTCATAAATACGTTTTAAAAAATTCAACAGTGATAAAGCACATTGAAGGAAAATGAAAAGAGGCATGAGTGTGTAACAAAAGCAGTTGCTCTTGCAAAGGCAGTCAGCAAAGCTTTCCCTGAGAACGAGGAAAATCACTTGCATTGCAATGTCTTCCCCACCTTCTTGCTCCCACTCAAAGGCGGCTCCCCTTGAGGCCACTGCTGTCTTTGCAGGCCTCTGAGAGAAGTGTCTTTTTTCCTCACCCCCTCATATTAATATCACAGGGCCAGGAGGGGGTAGGCATCCTTGCTCCCCCTTGCTTTCAGATCCCCGAAACTCTTATCCCCTGGTTATTCAATTAAATACTAATCTAGGTACTCCCATGAAGGGAATTTGCAGATGTCATTAAAGTCTCAAGTCAGTTGACCTTAAGATGTGGAAGCTAGGAAGCTATCCAGGTGGGCTTGACTCAATCAGATGAACTCTTTAAATGCAGAATTTTATCTGGCTGGGCAGAAAGGGAGGTCAGAGAGACCAGAAGCATGAGAAGGGTTTGATGTATCATCGTTGGCTTGAAGATGGAGGTGGCCACATTTCAAGGAATACGAGGAGTAGAAGCAAAAAGCAGTCAGACAGCAAGAAGCCCGAGCCCTTAGTTCTATTACTGCCAAGAACTTGAATGAGCTCGGAAGAAAATGCTTCCCCAGTCACTTCTACAGACAGAATACAGCCTGGAAACACTGTAATTGCAGCCTTATGAAATCCTAAGCAGAGGACCCAGTGAAAGCCATACCTAGACTTCTAACCTAAAAAAATGATGAGATAATAAATGTGTGTTTTGTTAAGCTACTGAGTTTGTGGCAGTTTGTTACATGGTGGTAGAAAATGAACACACTCAATAAAGCATTGTGATTCTGGGATTCCAGTTTATAATTTTCAAAATAAAATGCTCATTATAATTATTACCATGGTAATATGACAGGCTAGGTAACCAGGTTGGCCTTGCTGCTGAATATAACTAAAACTTCTGAATAACATATATATATATATATATATATTTTTTTTTTTTTTTGAGATGGAGTTTCACTCTTGTTGCCCAGGCTGGAATGCAATGGCAGGGCATTGGCTCACTGCAACCTCTGCCTCTCGGGTTCAAGAGATTCTCTTGCCTCAGCCTCCCAAGTAGCTAGGATTACAGGCACCCACCACCACATCCGGCTGTTTTCTTTTGTGTGTTTTTCGTGGAGACGAAAACACCATGTTGTCCAGGCTGGTCTCCAACTCCTGAACTCAGGTGATCTGCCTGCTTTGGCCTGCCAAAGTGCTGGGATTATAGGCCCGAGCCACCGCCCCAGGCCTGAATAACATATTTTTAAAAAATTCTTAATAATATTGAGGGGAGATCAAGAGAGCAAGGAATTTCTCAGTACTCACTCAGCCAGGTGAAGACGGGAACTCCGAGACCTTAGTGGAATGCAGCTACAGCTCCACTCCCATGGGTATTTGCTCAACCCAGTGAAGTTGAGCTTTAATATTATGGCCTTATGGGGCATGAGACAAATTCCAGGGCTGAGGACCTCTTCCTCAGAGTAAGAGGGAACTAGAAATAAACCAATATCCGACTCCCACGCTACTCCCTCCCTACCTCCCAATCAAGGGACTTGGAAAAATAGCGACTGTCCTGAACCTAGTGCCCAGAGGATGGAGTAAAATTGTGGCTAAAATGTGGAATGAGAATTCAAGCTTCACTCAGTTCCACAGTCCACTTCATCTACCGTGGTGGTCCAAAGTACCTCCAGCCCAGAATGTAGTTCACAAGAACCTAGACTGATAGTTGCCAGCTGCTGGCAGAAGCAAATACAAAGTCTTTCAGGAGAAACTCACCTTCGTTTCAGATCTCAAAGAATTTCTGTAAGTAAAATTCCAAGGAACAGCAAAACAAGAGAAAATTTAAATAGAGCACAAGAACTTTGCAAAAGAGAAATATATGATACAAACGAAAAGTGGCTTTTTTTTTTTAACATATTTAGAAACAGAAAAAAATGTACTGGAAAATATGTACAAGGAGAAAGATACTCTGAAGAGTAATCAGGTGAAATTGAAAGTTAATTAAATAAAACTTCTAGAAAATAGAATTATAGTAGTTGAAATTTAAAACTGAATATTAATTTGAGTTTTAAAAATTTATTTGAGTTAATTTTAGTTGAAATGGATAGACTTGATAGGCGATTATACACAGTGAAGAGAGAATTAGTGAATCAGAACTAGATCTGGGAAAGGTATTCATAAGATAATCCACAGAGAGCAAGGGATGAAAAAACTAAAAGAAAAGTGAGGGAAAATGGAGAACACAATGAAAGACCTAAATATATCCTACATCTGTTATGGACTGTGTATTGAAATCCTAGCCCTCAATGTGATGGTATTAAAAAGGGGGATCTCTGGGAGGTAATTAGGTCATGAGGTAGAGCCCTCATGACTAGGATTAGTGCTCTGTAATAAGAAACATGAGAGAGTTTGCATCCTCTCTGCTCTTTGCTATGTAGGATACGATGAGAAGACAGCCACATGGAAGCCAGGAAGTGAGCTCTCACCAGGCACAAGATCAGCTGGCAGCTTGATCTTGGACTTTTCAGTCTCCAGAATTGTGAGAAATAAACGTTTGTTGTTTAAGCCACCCAGGCTATGGTAATATGTTATAGCAGCCCAAACTGACTAAGGCAACATCAAATCAGACTCCTAGAAGGAAAGTTTAGAGGGAATGTGGTAGAATAAATACTTGAAAAGAAAATGGCTGAGAATTGTTCAGAAATGATGAAAGACACCAACCCACAGATTCAAGAGGCCCAGTTGAATTCCAAGCAGCATAAATAAAGGATACACGTATCTGGACACTTTATAGTGAAACTTCAGAACATTAGAGGCATCTAAAGTCAGCCAGATTGGTGAAAAGTATTACATTCAAAAGGATTGCAGTGTGAAAGAAATTTCAAAAGGAAAAGGAAAGATTTGCAGTCAGGCTGTCAGCTGTTTTCTTAACGACAGCAGTGGAAGCCACAAGATACTGGAATGATCACCTCTATATGCTGAGAGGGTATAAATTATCCGTTAAGTGCAAAATAAAGACATTTTCAAACAAAAGAAATTGGAGAGACCTTCACTAAAGGAAAATTTAAAGTCCATATTTAGAAGAAGATCTGAGATGCAAAAGGAAATAAAGAACCCAAGAGAGGTAAATGTATGGGTAAGTTTTGATTCTAATAATAAAGTATTATGGAGCATAAGAAAAATGAACTTAAAATACGTGACATTATTATTATAAAAAATGGAATGCAGTGAATAGAGATTTTTTAAGTCCCTATATTTTCTGCAGTGACTAAAGATATTGCTTAATTTTTTGTTAATACTTTATTAATTTATACATGTTAAAATTATTAGGATATGGCTAGAGAATAGAAATAAAGTCTTTAAGTTCCAAATTATTAAGAATAAAGCAAAATAAAATAAGGGAAAATTAATCCAAAAGAAGTTCAATAAAGGAGGAAAAAAATAATAGGTGGAAGCTACAGAATAAAATAACAAGGTAAATATGACTGTAAATATATCTGTATTAATACAATAAATAGAAATATAATAATTTTAAAAATATCAAAATAATATTTATAAAAGACATATCTAAAACATAAGAATGCAGAGAGTTTAAAAGTAAAAGGGATAGGAAAGATTTAGCAGGCAAATTTTGCCAAAAGAAAGCCAATATATTAATATTAATATCAATAATTATTACTACTGCCCCTGCTACTACTGTTTATTGAGCACCTACTATGTAATAGGCAATATATGAATTCATCTTAACAACATCCCTCTAAGGTAGTTACCTGAAATTTTTAAAGTATAGTTTATATACAATAAAATGCACAGATCTTAAGTGTATGGTTGAATGAGTTTTGACAAATGAATACACTGGTACAACTTACCCAGAAAGTTTCTTTTTGCTTGTTTGCAGTCAAACATCACCTCCCTCACATACCCAATAACCACTGTCTAGATTTTTATCACCAGAAATTAGTTTTGCCTGCTCTCGAACTTTATATCAATGAGATAATACAGTATGTATTCTACTCTTCCCAGTCTCTAAAGTACTGAAAGGCAGATTGAAGGGAGGTTGGAATGGACGTTGAGGGCCACCCCACCATATCCACCATTCTGCACCTTCCTATGCAAATCATGATCAAGGACTCCAAGGGTCTAAGTGAGGGGTCACAGATTCTCACACAACCTTATGGCAAATTGTGACCAAGGAATCCTAGGGTCTATGTGGGCGATCACGGGAGAACCCACAGATTCTCATGCTGGTTATAAAGTGTGACTTTGAACAAATGCCTCTGTCTTTCTGAGGCTCAGTTTCCCATGAGTAAAATGAACGAATTGCCATAGACCATCTCCAAGAAATTCTAAACCCTAAAGCCACAGTCTCATATATAATGATATATATGTCCTGGGACCTATCCGGTCACTTTTGGTAGGAGAAATGTAGCTGAAGCCGGGCAAAGGAGGACTCTCAGAGTTGCAAGATCTGAGAGCTGAACTTCTCCTATTCATTTCATTGGTGAGAAACAGAAGCCCAAACTGAAGGGGACCTGCTAGTAAGTGGCAGGGCTGGTCTCAGCATTTTTTTTTTTTTGGTTCCTACGTCATCACTTTTTCACTGGCAATGGGTGGTGTTCCTCTCATCCAAGCACTTCCAGGCCCTTTGTTCCCATTGTGAGGTAACCCTGAGGTCTGCCTACCCCATAGAGGGTGCTTTGGGAGTTTCCTCCAGAGTTCTTAATCTGCCTGGGCCCAACCCTGGAACTATTCCTCATTCAATGGTGTCTTTTCCTGCCTTATTTCAGAAGGATCTACCAGTTGGCCCTATCTTGTGCCAAGACTGACAGCAAGGAAGCTTCTGGCTGAGTAAGAGTTTAGGGGAGGCTCTGAGTTGGGTGGAAGCTGTGAACACATTTTAGGTAGAAAGGGGCTACAGCTTTGGAGAACCTGAGCCCAGTAAGCTCTTGAAGTTGTCCCCTAACACAATCTTACTTTAACAATTAATATTCACATTTTAAAAAAATGCTCATGGTTAAACTATGATTTATTTTAACTGAAGGATTTACAATGAAAAGCTATAGTCTCCTTATCTGACTTACTCTATCTAAAGCTGTTCTTTTTAGGACTATCTTTCTGTGTTTTAATCAGTGATTTGATCACTTCTTAGTCTTTTGGCTAAGATTAAGTGTAGTAAAATCAGTGGTTTGTTTTAGTTCTTTAGTCCTTCATTTCTCTATACAATATAATGATATTTCTCAATTGATCAACATTATATTAGATGAAAATTTATACCTCTTAAACTCCCCTACTTTTCGATATAATTATTTTACTGTTTTAGTTCTTTATTGCTTACCTTCATAATTTTAATAATGATATAAATATAAAACTAAATTTCTTTTAGATTATAAATAATATTCATTTCCTGTTGCTGCTATAGCAAATTACCACAAATTTAGTAGATTAGAACAATGCAAATGTATTCTTTCATAGCTCTAGAAGTCAGAGGTCCTAAAATCAAGGTGCGACAGGGCTGTGTTCCTCTGGAGGCTCTGGGGAAGAATCTGTTTCCTTGTTTTTTCCAGCTTCTAGAGGCCTCCTGCATTTCCTTGGCTCATAGGCATCTTCTTCCATCTTTAAAGCCAGTAGACTAGAAACTTCTCTCCTCTCTGATCCTCCTGCCTCCCTCCTATTAAAAAACCTTGTGATTATATTAGGACCATCCAGATAACCCAGGATAATCATCACACCTCGAGATCCTTAACTTCGTCACATCAGGAAAGTCCCCTTTGCCATCTAAGGTAACAAGTTCCCGAGATTAATTAATGTCTTTGAGAGCTGTGATTCTGCCTACCACGCCATACATTCCACTTTACCTGGGACAATTCCACTGTGTGCCTGTTGTTCTGGTGAAATGTTAACATAGCCCCTTTTATTCTCAAAAGTGTCTCCACTTGAACAGATAAATTATATGAACACCCTACTTATCCAGTGCTTCCCAATCTTTTTCACATCATAATATGAAGGAAATAACATTTTGGAGGTCCTTGAGATCAAAGAACAGGCTGTTCTTAACTAGAGATTTTTAAAAAAATCACCTCAGGTGCTCTAGCTACCTTAGGACCCACCTGGCACTCAGCACCCCCTATGACTCATTTGTGGTACCCCATTGGTCACTGCACATGATTGGGAAAGTCTTCCTCATGGTAAAGCAATATAATGTGTTTAAAGCCTGTTCTTTTGATGAGCTCCTGTGTGAGCAGCATTTTGTTCCAAGAAGAGGAGTATACCTGGGTCTCATACATGTGCTCTGACACTCCTGTCACTGTGATCCTGCCTGCAGATTGCCAGGCAGAGGTGCTCTCTGGCATCCTTTGACATATGCTCTGCAGGTCTCTGTCCCTGCAAAATTCATCATCTCTCATGCATTCTCCCAGGCACTAGAGTCCTGGCATTGGTGGCAGAGCAGTCCTGTTTAATCACAGGATGGGATCTTGAATTACTTGCAACATTTTTTTCTGAATCCTCAGAGTGCATGCATCTATTACCTCTGTCACGTTGTTTTTTCTTTAAACATATTTCATTTACCACAAAAATACAGTTGACATAATGTTTTATTGGGTATTAGTTCATTCTCACACTGTATTAGTTTGTTCTCACACTGCTATACTACCTGAGGCTGGGTAATTTATAAAGAAAGGAGGTTTAATTGATTCACAGTTCCACGTAACTGGGAAGCCTCAGGAAACTTAGTCATAGCAGAAGGTGAAGGGGAAGCAGGCATGTCTTACATGGCAGCAGGAGAGAGAGAGAGTGTGTAGGGGAAGCTGCCACTTTTAAACCATCAGATCTGAGAACTCCCTCAGTATCACTGGAACATCATGGGAGAAACCACTAATGACCCAATCAACTGCCACCCAGGCCCCTCCCTTGGGGCTTACAATTCGAGATGAGATTTGGGTGGGGACACAAAGCCAAACCATATTATATCATAATTACCTCCTTTCAAATCATCAAAAAATCACAATAAGAAATGTGTAGAACATGCCAGATGTGGTGGCTCATGCCTGTAATCCCAGCACTTTGGGAAGCCGAGGTGGGCAGATCATGAGGTCAGGAGATCAAGACCATCCTGGCCAACATGGTGCAATCCCATCTCTACTAAAAATACAAAAATTAGCCAGGCATGGTGGTGTGTGCCTGTAGTCCCAGCTACTCAGGCGGCTGAAGCAGGAGAATTGCTTGAACTTGGTAGGTGGAGGTGGCAGTGAGCTGAGATCATGTCACTGCATTCCAGCCTGGGCAACAGAGTGAGACTCCATCTCAGGAAAAAAAAAAAAAAAAAAAAAAAAAAAAAAAAAAAAAAAAAAGAAAGAAAGAAAAAGAAAAAAGAAAAATAAATGTTTAAAGTAATAGTATGGCCTGAGGTACATGCCAGTTGTGTTGATGTGGCCCCGGCACTTTTCCTATGTACTTGAGCTGATGTTTTCTTGCTTCAGTGGCTGTTTTTCATCGTTCCACTACAGTGCTAATTTACTTTATAAGATACACCCTCCTAAGTCACCAGCATGTCATATCCTGATGGTGTTTGGCCTTCTTTAGAGCAATTTTATTTTTTCTAATTTCCATTTCAAAGTTAAGGAATTTTCAAATTCATTTCTCAGCACTTGTGTCACTTAATGAATTCTTGAATTTTGTTGTGATTGGATTGCCAAATATTGAAATCATAATGCTGATGAATGCTTATAACACAGCAAAGAATTACCCAGACCACCCATAGGAGTTCCATGAGTGTGAATAACGGCACTGCTGTCTGTATAGTGACAAAAGTAGGTGGGCCTTTTGTATCCCAGCTGAAGTGTCCACTGTGTGGCAATAACAGTGTAGCAAGCTTTACGGTGTAGCAGGCAACACTCACCGCAGCTAGGGGATAGGGCTCCAGCTCTGGTAAAGGAGGTACAGGAAGGGTACCTACAGCATCTCCTATACGCCTCATAGGGCTGCCATGAGGATTGACTCAATCATCAAGAAACTAGCACAGTTCCTGGCACATTGTAAGCACATGATTCTTTCTTTCTTTATTTTTTTTTTAAGATACAAAACCTGAGAATTTTAGAGCTAGAAGCAACTGTAGGGGGCAGTGCTCTTAACAGAGTGAGGCTGGACAGTAGTGCGATCAGTCACAGAATGTTCAGGAGGATGGATCAGGGACCCAAGGGGTCTCAAAAAGAGAGAAGGAGAGGGAAAGAGGACACTGGGTAGAGTTCCTGTGACATCTCAGGGGCTGGTAACCTTGGAGGCTTGGGATGGGTAGAGTGATTAAAAAAAAAAAAAGGGGGAAGTTACATTCCTCAAGATTATTGAATGCAAAAGGATTAATTTCCCTAAAATCTCCCAGCAGCATAACCCCTCATGTTATATATAGAAACTTTGGTGCCTGATCTCATCTAATTTTCCAGTAACCCAGGGAGGGAGGCAGAACCAAGGAGGGTTTTCAATCTCACTTTCCTGATGATGAAACCAAATGGAGATCAAAAATCTTGCCCAGGTCACCCAGCTGGGAAGTAAGGGGGAAAAAACCTTCAAATTACTTTCTACCACTCAGCAGAAATAAGTCACTACCAGGGGCTGGCCACACAACATGTTAGCACATGACTGAAGCAAGTCCCTCCAGAAACTTGTCCTTTAGGGCAGTGGTTCTACAGCATGAGAGAGCATCAGACTCTCCTAGACGGCTTGTCAAAATGCAGATTGCTGTCCCCCCATAACCCAGGGTTTCTGATGCATTAGGCGTAGAGTAGGACCTAGAATTTGCATTTCTGCAAGTTCCCAAGTGATGCTGACACTGCTGGTCTAGGGACCACACTTTGAGAAGCGCTGGCACAATGGTTAAAACAGAATGCATGCTAGCGAGGTGCAGTGGCACGCACCTGTAGTCCCAACTACTCGGGAGGCTGAGGTGGGAGATCACTTCAGCCCAGAAGTTTGAGGCTGTAGTTTGCCATGATCACTCCAAGCTGGGCAACATAGCAAGACCTCATTTCTAAAAAAAACGAAACAAAAGACAAGAAAAATGGAGTGCATACTCTAAGGCAAAGTTTTTAATAGTATGTGCTATAAGCAAGAGGTTGTATTTAATGTGACTATGTTAATATACATCAGAGCTTCTAAGAAGACCTATGAAAAAACAGTTCTGCACATATTGAAAGTGGAGGAGACAGGTGGGGTTAGAAGGGGGAGAAATGAGAAAATTGTGAAGAGTAAAAGTCTTAAGCAAAACAATAAGTACCGGTATTTATGATTTTAAATTTAAACACCATAAATCTGTACCTTTCTATACATAGATACATATTTCTATAATTGTATAATATAGGGTTTGGAGAACAATACACACATGCTGGTACCTGTAAACCTTTGGAAAGGGGAGTGAATTTGGGGAAAGGAGATTTTCAATTTGTATATTTCTATATTGTCTAACTTCTAAGAATATATTAACCTATTACTTATATAATTTTTTATTGAATATCTTAATGGCTTTATTGAAGTATAAATTACATACAATAAACTGCACATATTTAAAGCAGTAACTTGATAAATTTCAACATACATATTCACCTGTGAAATTATCACCACAATCAAGCTGGTGAACAAATTTGTCCCCTCGAAAATTTCCTCATGCCCCTTTATAATCACCCTCTCTCCTGTCCCTCCTCTGCATTCCCAGGCAATGACTGATGTGTGTTTTCTGTTACTCTATATTATTTTGTATTTTCTAGAATATTATATAAATGAAATATTTTTCCTAATGTTTTTTGCTTAGCATATTTTATGATTCATCCATGTACAATTATTTTGATATTTATCCATTTTGTAGCTGCATTAATAGTTTATTATTTTTTTAGTTGAGTCATAATTTTTGTTTTAAAATTATTTTTCAAATAAATGTTTTTGTGTATATTTAGCATTTACAACATGATGCTATGGGATACATATAGATAGTAAAATCGTAACTATAGTGAAATGAATTGTTGTCTCCATCATTTCACATAGCTACCCACTATTTGGGGTTTCTTTTTTTGTGGCAAGAGCAGCTAAAATTTACTCATTTCACAGGAATTTGAAATACAGTGCAATTTTTTTATTTTTAAAAATTTATTTTTAATTGACATAACTATACATATTTATGAGGTACACAGTGATGTATACAATGCACAGTGATTACATCAGGGTAATTAACATATCCATCATCTCAAACACTTATTTCTTTGTGTTCAGAACATTCAAAACCCCTCTTCTAGCTATGTGAAAATACATCCTGTATTATTGTTACCTATGCTCATCCTACAGCGCTATAGAACTGATTCCTAGCTAGCTGTAATTTTGTATCCTTTAACAAATCTCTCCCTATCCTTTCCCTCCACCTGCTCAGCTACTAGCAACCTCTGTTGTACTCTTTGTACAGTACAATTGTATAACCTATAGTCCTCATGTTGTCCCTTTGATCTCTAGACTTGGGGATCTACATATCTGCTACTCTGTATCCTCTCAGCTGCACTTCTCCATTTCCTTCCTCCAACCCTCCTGGGCCCTGGTCACCACTGTTTGATTCCCTATCTCTGTGTATTTGACATATAAATGAGATTCCACATATAAATGAGATATAAAATGTATTCCACATATAAATGAGATCATGCAATATTTTTTCTTTCTCTGTCTGGTTTATTTCACTTAGCATAATGTCCTACAGTTTCATCCATGTTGTGGCAAATGTCAGGACTCCCTTCTTTTTTTAGAAAAATGTTTGTATATATACCACAGTTTCTTTATTCATTCTGCTGTCAACAGACACTTAGATTGTTTCTATATCTTGGCTATTGTGAATAAAGCTACAGTGAATATGGAGGTGCAGATATCTTTATGGGGTGATGATTTCATTTCCTTTGAGTATTTGCCCAGAAAGGGGATTGCTGGATCATGTGGTAGTTTTATTTTTAACTTCTTTAGAAACCTTTATAGTGTTTTCTATCCCACCAAGAGTGTACTAGAATTCCCTTTTCTCAACATCCTCACCAATATTTGTTGTCTTTTGACTTTTTGATAATAGCCAACTTAACATGTATGAGTTGGTATCTAATAATGGTTTTGATTTGCATCTCCTTGATGATTAATGACGTTGAACACTTTTTCATATACTCGCTGAGCATTTTATTTCTTCTTTGGAGAAATGTTTATTCAGGTCCTTTGCCCATTTTTAAATTGGGTTGTTTTTCTATTGCTGAGTTATATGAGTTTTTGATAAATTTTGGATATTAAGCCCTTATTAGACATAGGGTTTGCATATGTTTTTCAATTCATAAGCTGCCGTTACACTTTGTTGATTGCTTCCTTTGCTGTGCAGAAGCTTCTTAGTTTGATGTAGTCCTATTTATTTATTTTTGTTTTTGTAATCTGATCTTTTGGTCTGATATCCAAAAAAATCATTGCCAAGGCCAATGTCCAGGAGCTTTTCCCCTACGTTCTCTTCTAGGAGTTTTGTAGTTTCAGATCTTACATTTAGGTCTTTTATCCACTTTGAGTTGATTTTTGTGCACAGTGTTAAGATAAACATCCAATTTTATTCTTTCTCACATAAAAGTCAGTATTCTCAGCACCATTTATTGAAGACACTGTCTTTTCCCCACTGTGTTCTCTTGATGCCCTTCTTTAAAATTAGTTGACCATATATGTTCGAATTTATTTCTGGGCTCTTTATTGTGTTCCATTGGTCTATTGTATCTGTTTTTGTGCCAGTACTATACTGTTTGGATTACTATATCTTTGCAATATAATTTTGGATCGGGAAGTGTGATGTATCCAGTTTGTTTTTCTTTCTCAGAATTGTCTTGACTATTCAGGGTCTTTTGTGTTCTCATGCAAATTTTAGGTTTCTTATATCTCAGTAAAGAATGCGATTGGGATTTTGATAGGGATTGCATTGAATCTGTATATTGCTTTGGGTAATATGGACATTTTCACAATGTTAATTGTTCTGTTCCATGTGCATGGGGTATCTTTTTATTTATTTGTGTCTTCTTCAATTTATTTAATCATTGTTTTATAGTTTTCAGTGTACACACTATTCATGTCCTTGGTTAAATTATCAAGTATTTTTTAATGCTATCACAAATAAAATCTTTCTCTTAATTTCTTTTTTAGGTAGGTAATTATTTATGTATAAAAATATTATTGATTTTTATAATTTTTTTTTGAGATGGAGTCTCACTCTGTCACCCAGGCTGGAGTGGCACAATCTCAGGTCACTGCAACCTCCGCCTCCCAAGTTCAGATGATTCTCCTGCCTCACCCTTTTGAGTAGCTGGGACTACAGGCATGCACCACCATGCACCACCATGCCAAGCTAACTTTTGTATTTTTGGTAGAGACAGGGTTTCACCATGTTGGCCAGGCTGGTCTTGAACTCCTGACCTCAGGTGACCCGCTGCCCTGGCCTCCCAAAGTGCTGGGATTACGGATACGAGCCACTGTGCCCAGTCATGTATGTTGATTTTTATGTTCTGGAAATTTACTAAATTCATTAATTTAACAGTATTTTTTTTATTCTTTGAGGTTTTCTACATATAGGATCATGTCATCTGCAGATAAAGATAATTTTACTTTTTTCTTTCTGATTTGGATGTCTTTCTTTCTTTTGCTCTTTTGACTGATTGCTCTTGCTAGTACTTCTAGTACTATGTTGAATAGGAGTGGTGAGGGTAGGTATCCTTGCCTGGTACTGGATCTTGGTGAAAAAGCTTTCAGTTTTTCCCCATTAATTAAAATGTTAACTGTGCGTTTTTTATAAATGACCTTATTATGTTGAGGAATGTTCTTTCTATACCTAAACTATTGAGAGTTTTATTTTTTATTTTTTTTATCAAGAAGGTATGCTGGGGTGGGGGTTAGGGAAGGAAAGGACGTTGGACTTTGTCAAATGCTGTTACCAGGTCAATTGAGATAACCTTGTGGTTTTGATTTTTCATTCGGTTAATATGATGTATTATATTGCTTGATTAGTGTATGTTAAACTAGCCTTGCATGCCAGGGATAAATCCCACTTGGTTATGATATATAATTTTTTTGATTGCTGTTGAATTCTATTTGCAAATATTTTATCGAGGATTTTTGTATCAACGTGCTTTAGCGAAATCAACCTGTAATTTTCTTTTCTTGTGGTGTCTTTCTCTGGCTTAGGTATCAAGGTGATGCTGGCCTCATAAAATGTGTCTGGAAGTATTCCCTCTAGCTCCATTTTTTGGAAGAGTTTAGTAACAAACATTCTTCTTTGAATGTTTGGTAGAAGTCAGCTGTGAAGCCACCTGGTCTTGTTGGGAAGTTTAAACAGAAAACTAGAAAGTCAAATAGTCCCTGTCTCATCTTCAATATTTGTTATTATCTCTTTATTTGTTATTAGTCTGTTCAGGCTTTCCATTTCTTCTTGATTTCAATCTTGGTAGGTTGTATTTTTCTAGGGATTTCTCCATTTCCTCTGGGTCATCCAATTTGTTGGCAAATAATTGTCATAATAGCCCCATATGATTCTTTTTATTGCTGAAGCATCTGTTGTAGTGTCTCCACATTCATTTTTTAATTTTATTAGAGTCTTCTTTTTTTCTTAGACTAGCAAAGGGTATGTCAATTTTAGTTTTTCCAAAAAATCAACTCTAGTTTTATTGATTTTGTCTGTTTTTTTTTTTTCTGTTGTCTATTTATTTCTGTTCTGCTCTTTATTTCTTCTTTTAACTTTGGGTTTTGTGAGCTCTTCTTTTTCCAGTTTCCTGAGGTGTAATGTTAAACTATTTAATTGCTATCTTTCTTCTTTTTTAATGTAGGCATTTATTGCTATAAACTTCTCTCTTAGAACTACTTTTGCTGCATTGCATAAGCTTTGGTATGTTATGTTTCCATTGTCAATTGTCTGAAAATATTTTTAAAATTTCCCTTTTGATTTCATTTTTGACCCATTGGTTGTTTAGAAGCATGGGACCAGGTGCGGTGGCTCACACCTATAATCCCAGCACTTTGGGAGGCCGAGGTGGGCAGATCACCTGAGGTCAGGAGTTTGAGACCAGCCTGACCAACATGGTGAAACCTCGTCTCTACTAAAAATACAAAATTAGTAGGGCATGGTGGCACATGCCTGTAATCCCAGCTACTTGGGAGGCTGAGACAGGAGAATCGCTTGAATCCGGAAGGCAGAGGTTGCAGTGAGCCAAGATTGCACCATTGCACTCCAGACAGGGAAACAAGAGTGCAACTTCATCTCAAAGAAAAAAAAAAAAGAAGCAGCGTGTTGCTTAATTTCCACATATTTGTGAGTTTTCCAAGATTCCTCCTGTCATTGATTTCTAGCTTCATATTATTATGATCTGAAAGAATATTAATATGATTTCAATCTTCTTAAATTTAAGGCTTGTTTTTTGGCCTAGCATATGGTCTATTCTAGAGAAGTTCCAAGTGTGTCAGAGAAAAAATGTGCATTCTGTTTCTGTTGGGTGGAAAGTTCTGTATATATCTGTTAGGTTCATTTGGTTTAAAGTGCAATTCAAGTTCATTATTTTCTTATTTTCTCTCTAGTTGCTCTATCCATTGTTGAAAGTGGGATATTGACTTTCCTACTATTGTGTTGCTATCTATTTCTCCCTTCATGGCCATTAATATTAGTTGTATGTATTTAGGTGCTCCAATTTTGCATGCATATATATTTACAATTGTGTCTTCTTGATGAATTGACCCCTTTATCATTAAACAATGATCTTCTCTGTCTCTTGTGACAGTTTTTGACTTGAAGCCTATTTGTTACATAATTGTTAAAGGAAAAATCTGTAACAAGGAGGTAAAAGGAGAAGCCTAGATAATACGATACTAAAATGTTGCCATCCATTTAAAAATGTTACTTTAAAAATTTTAATGTATTAAAAGATAACGTTGCCCTACCCCACAGTTCCATTTCCAGTAGCAACCACAGATGAGAGTTTGTGTATGCTTCTGAAAAATTGACTGGAAGATTTTTTAAAAAAAAATATGCATATTTCTTATTATAAAAGCAATACAAACTCATCGAGATGTGTAAAAGAAAATACAGCCAGTGTAAAAATTAGCAATATTTCACAAACCCACAACTCAAGGGACAGTGCTCTTCGACTGGACTCTGTCCCATGCCCAAGATCAATGCCGCGTTCAGTTGCTACTTGCAGTCCCCAGCTCGCCGGAACATAGTCCTCCCAGCAGTTGCAGTAATAGGTCGCCAGGTGGTGCTGTGGAGCAGAGCCGGAGCTCAGTGAGAAAAAAAGGTGCGGCCGCGCAAGGGAGCACGTGACCTAGGCCTCTGGCGTGGGCGGGGGGATCACGTGACGAGGGCCGGAAGCGGCTGGCCGGGCAGCAAAGGAGGATGGCTAGGGGCTGACACTGAAGCCGGGAAGGGTGGGCTGTGCTGAAGCCAGAGCCGGAGCCTGAGCTGGGGCCGGAACCCGAGCAGTGAGTTCCTCCACTGACGAGCTCCGGCTGGCGGCGCTAGCCGCCTTGGGCAGGACCCACCTCGCCTTCCTCCCGGCGTGGCAGATGCTCCAGGTCAGGCACTGGACCCGCCCGGGCTGCGGGTCCGCGACTCCTCAGTGTCCCCGGGCCGCAGCTGCGGTACGACGCTGGCACCCCTCTGTGAATTGGGCGAATTGTGGAGATCCCTTGTCCCTCGCGCTATCTCCCTTGACCTCGTGGGGTTGGGATCTCACCGTCCTGTTTGACTGACAGGTGGGGGAAACTGGGGTAGATGGTGAAGACAACCCAAACGACCATCTGGGGCGTCTTTCACGCTTCGCAAAGGGCCCCAGCTGTTTCCAGTAAATGTCTTGCCCGCTGCGGGAGCCCTGCTCGGGACAGGCTAATAATGGGTCTTTGGGTCAGAACTGCAAGGACCCTGGGAAGTCGTCTGGTGCAGCTCCCTCCTAGGACAGTTGGAGAAACTGAGCCTTTACTCCAGGAAGGGGTAAGGGCTTGCCTAAGGTCATCCAGAGAGTTAATCGGAGACCCGCGATTAGAATGCAAATATTCCTAAGCTTCAGCAGCTGTTTGCTTTTCACCACGCTGCCTCCTGCGGGAAACTTGACATATGAAAAGGCACTCCTTTCTGTCCGTTTCTCTTGTTAGTCCTCTCCCTTTTTAGCTGTCTGCATTTTCCACCGCTGGGGTTGGATTGGCTCTGGGTGTGGTTCCCTGTTTGTTCATTATTTTTCTGCAAACTCATCCTTCTGTAGGTTTGGTTTCTAACCGTCCTGCATTCTGTGTAAGTCACACCAAAATATGAAATATTAATCGGAGTGTGCTCCTGGGAGGATAGGTGGCTGAGCCGAGGTTGTGGAGAGCCCTAACATTAACTTGAAGAATATAAAGACCTTTGCTTTATTTTTTCTGTAACTTGTCAGATTTGGGATTGCTTATTTGGATGGATGTTTTGCAGTTATTTGAATTTTGCTGAAGATAGCATCATGGTGCAATGGGCAGAACAGAGATTGGGGAATCAGGATATTTTGTCCTAGCTCTGCCGCTTACCTGGCAACCTTAGGTGACTCCTGTTGAGGTTTCTCAGTCTAGACAGTGATGGAATTGAATCCTTAAGGGCCCCTTCTGCTGTGATCTGGATGCTGTGCATCCTTCTAGGTTTGTGTTTTTGTTTGTTTTTCAGTAGAGATGAGGTCTCACTATGCTGCCCAGGCTGATCTCAAACTCCTGGGCTCAAGTGATCCTCCCACCTTGGCCTCCCAAAGTATTGGTATTACAGGCATGTGAGCCAGTGCCACTGACCAGGGTCTGTTTGGTTTTTTATTCAGAGAGATTTTACCCCCTGTATACACTGAGTATCAGCCTTGCAACAAGACTTAACTGTTATCTAGAAAGCAGTTTTCTCTGCTTATTCCTCTGTTGCCATAAAATCCTCCTTCTCTTTCTTCCTATCACTGTATTATGTCTAAGCTAAATACTAACAACTGAAAATGATTTTTAACTGTCTTTTATTATTTTAAACATGATGAGGGCCCTCTTCTGACTCTTGTCTAGAGCCTTGTTTACAGTAATTAACTTACTTGTACATTTAGAACATGTTTTCTTTAAAGATGTTCTTGAAGTCAAGTAGAAAGGGACACAAAAGGCTCTGTCCTTCACATTGTGTTTGTCTGGGGATGGAGGCTACGTGCAGCAGAGGCAGTGCTGATAACAGCGTTAAGCCTCTCCCTTTGTTTTCTGATTGTATCATTTATATTTGCCTGCTCTGGAGTCCTTGTTTTCCCTTTAAGGCCTGTAGCTGTTCATTCAGCCTCCTCTTGTGGCAGTTCGAAGTGCTCAGAGCTGTCTCTGTGCCAAAGGCAGTATAAGAAAAAGGGATTCCATTTATTTTGTAATATTCTGGAGACTACAACTGGGACCAATAGATGAAAGTGCCATAAGGGAAGGGTGTTTGGTAAATGTAAAAACTTTCAAAGAATTAGTGGTCTCCTGTATTAGAATACTGAGCGCAGAGCTCCCTGTCACTGCAGGTAATTGTCTCTGGGCGATTATTTCGGGGAAGTTGTAGATGAAGTTAGATTGTTGGGTAGAGGGTTGGACTAGACAAAATTTTAAGTTTTCTTTCAACTCAAGAGTCTGTGACGTTCTAGGACTGGACTTACTAGCATGTAGAGTGGATGGAGCAGACGTCCACTTACTAGCATGTGGGATGGACAGAGCAGATGTCCACTTACTGGCATGTAGAGTGGATAGAGAAGATGTACACTAACTAGCATGTGGGATGGAGGGAGCAGATGTCCACTTACTAGCATGTGGAGTGAATGGAGCAGATATCTACTTACTAGCATGTAGACGGGATGGAGCAGATGTCCACTTACTAGCATGTAGAGTGGATGGAGCAGATGTCCACTTACTAGCATGTGGAGTGAATGGAGCAGATGTCCACTTACTAGCATGTAGAGGGGATGGAGCAGATGTCCACTTACTAGCTTGTGGAGTGAATGGAGCAGATATCCACTTACTAGCATGTAGAGGGGATGGAGCAGATGTCCACTTACTAGCATGTGGAGTGGATGGAGCAGATGTCCACTTACTAGCATGTGGGATGGACGGAGCAGATGTCCACTTACTAGCATGTGGAGTGGATGGAGCAGATGTCCACTTACTAGCATGTGGAGTGGATGGAGCAGATGTCCACTTACTAGCATGTAGAGTGGATGGAGCAGATGTCCACTTACTAGCATGTGGAATGGATGGAGCAGATGTCCACTTACTAGCATCTGGGATGGACGGAGCATATGTCCACTGACCAGCATGTAGAGTGGATGGAGCAGATGTCCACTTACTAGCATGTAGAGTGGATGGAGCAGATGTCCACTTACTAGCATGTAGAGTGGATGGAGGAGATGTCCACTTACTAGCATGTGGAGTGGATGGAGCAGATGTCCACTTACTAGCATGTGGAGTCGACGGAGGAGATGTCCACTTACTAGCATGTGGAGTGGACGGAGCAGATGTCCACTTACTAGCATGTAGAGTGGATGGAGCAGATGTCCACTTACTAGCATGTAGAGTGGATGGAGGAGATGTCCACTTACTAGCATGTGGAGTGGATGGAGCAGATGTCCACTTACTAGCATGTGGAGTGGATGGAGCAGATGTCCACTTACTAGCATGTGGGATGGACGGAGCATATGTCTACTTACTAGCATGTGGAGTGAATGGAGCAGATGTCCACTTACTAGCATGTAGAGTGGATGGAGCAGATGTCCACTTACTAGCATGTGGAATGGATGGAGCAGATGTCCACTTACTAGCATCTGGGATGGACGGAGCATATGTCCACTGACCAGCATGTAGAGTGGATGGAGCAGATGTCCACTTACTAGCATGTAGAGTGGATGGAGCAGATGTCCACTTACTAGCATGTAGAGTGGATGGAGGAGATGTCCACTTACTAGCATGTAGAGTGGATAGAGCAGATGTCCACTTACTAGCATCTGGGATGGACGGAGCATATGTCCACTTACTAGCATGTAGAGTGAATGGAGCAGATGTCCACTTACTAGCATGTAGAGTGGATGGAGCAGATGTCCACTTACTAGCATGTAGAGTGGATGGAGCAGATGTCCACTTACTAGCATGTAGAGTGGATGGAGCAGATGTCCACTTACTAGCATCTGGGATGGATGGAGCAGATGTCCACTTACTAGCATGTGGAGTGGATGGAGCAGATGTCCACTTACTAGCATGTGGAGTGAATGGAGCAGATGTCCACTTACTAGCATGTGGAGTGGATGGAGCAGATGTCCACTTACTAGCATGTGGAGTGGATGGAGCAGATGTCCACTTACTAGCATGTGGAGTGGATGGAGCAGATGTCCACTTACTAGCATGTAGAGTGGATGGAGCAGATGTCCACTTACTAGCATGTGGAGTGGATGGAGCAGATGTCCACTTACTAGCATGTGGGATGGACGGAGCAGATGTCCACTTACTAGCATGTGGAGTGAATGGAGCAGATGTCCACTTACTGGCATGTAGAGTGGATGGAGCAGATGTCCACTTACTCGCATGTAGAGTGGAGGGAGCAGATGTCCACTTACTAACGTGGGATGGATGGAGCAGATGTCCACTTACTAACGTGGGATGGAGGGAGCAGATGTCCACTTACTAGCATGTGGAGTGAATGGAGCAGATGTCCACTTACTAGCATGTAGAATGGATGAAGCAGATGTCCACTTACTAGCATGTGGAGTGAATGGAGCAGATGTCCACTTACTGGCATGTAGAGTGGACGGAGCAGATGTCCACTTACTAGCATCTGGGATGGACAGAGCAGATGTCCACTTACTGGCATGTAGAGTGGACGGAGCGGATGTCCACTTACTGGCATGTAGAATGGTTGGAGCAAACGTCCAGTTTTGTGATTACTTTGTTTCTATTGATAACCTTGTCTCAGGTAATTATTCTCATGTTAAGTACTCCTGTTTTTTCTTTCTTTTTATCACCACCCTCTCTCCTCTAGTGAGTGTGTCAGTTCTTTAAATGCTTGATACCTCTTCAAAGGTCAGATGAGTGAATAGTCTTGTTTCTGCTTTTCCTGGCCTGGTGCTGATAACCCGTTCTGAAGTGCATGACTGATTAGCACTACTCATACCTGGGCCAGCTTTTCTTTTTCCCATGGAGGAAACTCACATGGAATCTGTTTATTTCCATCCAGGCCTTCTCTTGTTTCCCATAGAGGAAACTCTCACTGAGTCTGTTTACCTCCACCCAGGCCTTGAAAGAATCCTGTACCTCTCTCCTTTGGCCAGGCCTTACTGTGATGAGCACATAAAGGTAGCCTCTACTTAATGGGCATGGGGGCCGATACACGGGACATTGTAAATAGGCTGAAATAGGAACCACATGGTGCTGCATTTTGGGTTGTGTAAAAATCCCCCAAAACATTTCTCTTGGAAGCCTTGACACCCAGGACTAGTTGTTTTTTACTTCTTCTTATTATTTATTTTATTTTATTTTATTTTATTATTTTTTTGGAGATGAGGTCTCACTATTTTGTCCAGGCTGGTCTTGAACTCCTGAGCTCAAACAGTCCTCCCACCTTGGCCTCCCAAAGTGCTGGGATTACAAATGTGAGCCAACAGGCCTGGCCCCAGGGCTAGTTCTTAATGACTATCTCTAGTAGGAAAAGCCCCTCTGTGCCTTCCTTTTCAGTGAAGTTAGGAAAACTGTCTGTGGGTTACTGAGATGTTCATACCACTTAGATAGCCATCTGCAAGATAGGAACCTGGCTTCACAATCCAGTTTTAAATGGAGCCCATACTGCAGACTTTGTTTAGTGAACTTTTCTCACTTCCTGTCCTTGAACTTATCTGTAGTAATAATCACAATTGCTATCATTAATGAGGTTTTATTATGTTCCAGACAACATATCTAACATTTATTTATTTTTTCCTCCTATCTATATTCATAACAATATTGTGATGTAGCTGTTATTAATGACATCTTTCAGATGAGGAGACTGGGGCAAAGGGAGGTGAAGTAACTTGCTCAGAGTCACACTACCAGACTACAAACTCAGGTGCTTTTTATTATGAAGAATACCCACCCACTGCAGACCTAATCCTGCCCCAGGCTCTGAGGCCAGCTTTGTTCGCAGGGAGATTTTAAGGAGGGTATATAATTTAAGGTGTGGTAGAAAGAACACTGGACTGGGATGCTGGTTTGCTAGATTCTCATCTCAAATCTTTGACTACCTGGGCCGTGAATGAGTCAGCCTTTATGTGTGGACCCTGGTTTTCTGACCCCTAAGAAGGAAGCTGGAGGTCGATCTTCTCTAAAGTTATACCTGGCCCTAACATTTAGTGGTCTTCATGGTTGTGAGTAAAAGTGTGCACGTTTGCCTGTTCAGCGGCTGCTTTGTGCAGAACCTGCTGAGGTCAGCAGCTGCCCTGTGCATGTTCTAGCATCAGACTCCTACAGGAAAAAGTCTCAATTTATGGAATGTTCTGCTCTGGTAAGTTGGATGGAATTCTATCCAATGCTGTTTTAAAAACAAATTATGTAGAAGTCAAACCATTTTACTTCCCTCCCTGTAGACCACACATAGCAACACAGTCTGTGTCCTTGTTCATGTTTTTAGAATTCCATCGACAGAGAGGAGAAAATACATCTGGGGAATTTACTGCTGCTCTGAGTTCCAAAGTCCAAACCAATGTAATTGTTTGAGAATAATGGATGACACTTTTAGCTTGCAAACAAGTGGCACCATTGCATGAATTCTGGTAGGAGGTGAGGCCTAGGGTACCTACATAATAAGATCATATATTTTTTTGTAGTGCTTTATATAAATCTACCTATAATCAAGATGACCTAGGAAGCTAGTTAAAAATAAATCACCTCGTGCCTGTAATCCCATCACTTTGAGAGACTCAGATGGGTGGATCCCTTGAGGTCAAGAGTTTGAGACCAGCCTGGCCAACATGGAGAAACTCCATCTCTACTAAAAATACAAAAAATTATCTGTGTGTGATGGTGGGCGCCTGTAATCCCAGCTACTCGGGAGGCTGAGGCAGGAGAATCGCTTGAACCCAGGAGGCAGAGGTTGCAGCGAGCCGAGATCACGACACTGCACTCCAGCCTGGGCAACAGAGGGAGACACCATCTCAAAAAACAAAACAAAACAAAACAAAACAACAACAACAAAACATAGGTTGGGCGTGGTGGCTCACGCCTTAATCCCAGCACTTTGGGAGGCGAAGGTGGGTAGACCACCTGAGGTCAGAGGTTGACATCAGCCTGGCCAACATGATGAAACCCCATCTCTACTAAAAATACAAAAAAATTACCCAGGTGTGGTGGTGCACGCCCATAATCCCAGCTACACAGGAGGCTAAGGCAGGAGAATTGCTTGAACCTGGGAGGCGGAGGTTGCAGAGAGTCAAGATCGCACCACTGCACTCCCCTGGGCAGCAAGATTGAAACTCTGTCTCAAATAAATAAATAAAAATAAATAAAATAAAATGCTCAGGTGGAATCAAGTTGGACTCAGAAATCTACTTTTTTTTTTTTTATTGAAGTATGTTTCATTTTAACCCAATATATCCCAGATATTATTGCAATATATAATCAGTGTAAAGATTATTAATTCATGGGATATATCACAATTTTTTTGGTACCAGTTCATTGAAATCTAGTGTGTGCACATTGCAGTTTTACCCAACTGTATTTCAAGTGTAAGATAGCTATTTATGGCTAGTGGTTACTGTACTGGATGGTACAACTTTAGAATATGTTACCATCTATTAAGTCTTAATGCTCCTTTATTTTGAACAAACCCAGTCACTAAAAAATTGACATTGGAATCCTGAAACTTTAGAAGTGAAAGTGTACTTAGAAATCATCTAATGTAATCTTCTCAATTCTGTATCAAAATAAGAAAACAACTTTGGGATTAGAATGACAGCCAGGTTATGTTCTCCTGAGTCCTAAATCCCATGTTGTTAAAATGGGAACATCAGCATTTGAATTTATTAGAAAAATTTCTGGCCTTGCCTTGAAAAAATATCACTGTAGAATTCCCCTTAAAATTGCCCACTTCTGGAAAATTTAACGCCTGCAAATTTTTATTTTTAAAAATAGAGTAACATGTACTTTATTTTTAAAAATAAAAATTCAATTTGCACATACATTTTCCATACTGCATCCATTGCACAAAGTGATTCCACCTGCTCATTTTTAGTGCCAAGTTAAAAATGGCATATTTTGTAGATTGAAGAGCAACTCTTATCTATTTACACAGCTAAAAGGAAAAAGAAAGAAATGTTTTAAGGTTTATACACTTACATTTTTTATTTTTATTTTTTGGCCATCAAACTTGCAGACTTTTCTTACTTAGTTGCTCACTCTTCTGAGTCTAAATATCTACTGGAGATTTTGACTTTGTGTTCTGTTCACTGTCCTCGAGAATCTAAAGGACAAGCTTGCCTTCAACTCTCACATAGTACAACCCTCATTTGGACAGTTACTAGGTACTATTAAAATCTCCCATAGGGCAGGAACTGGCGATTGCAGCAGTAGACTTGATTATCAGATTTCATCAAAGGGAGCCCAAGGGCAGCGTGGCCATGGATGCCGGCACTCATGGGGATAGACAGAGAGCAGCAGGAGACCTTGGTTTCCAGAAAGAGCCATAGAAAGAACTCCAGGGAGTGGCCGTGCCCACCGTCTGATGCTTGAATCCTTACATAACCACTCTGAGAAAGGACTTTTGCTTGGATATTTTTCAGGGATAAGGGAACAGGCTTTCTCCCAGAGTGATCTGCTCTATTTGGAACAGATCTGTCTTTGATAGAAAGTTCTTCCTTATGCCTAGCAAAAAATCAGCCCTCTTGACTCTCCACGTACTGATCCTAGCTCTGCCTGACCTTTGAGGTTCCAAATAACAAGTCTAATCCATGTGACAGCTTTTAAAGACAGGTCATGTACCCCTCAAGTTGCTAGGTAGAAACTTCTCAGTGCTTTCAACCATTCCTCAGTTAGTTGGTTTCCTACCCCTCTTGACCCTAGTTCTGACCCCTGGATATACCACAGTTTGTCATTATCCCCTTTATAGCATGCTACCTGGAAGAGAACACATTGTCTGGCAATTCTGAGTTGTGTAATATCTACTCATGTGTAACATCTAGCATGCAGAGTGGATGGAGCAGATGTCCACTTACTGGCACGTAGAGTGGATGGAGCCGATGTCCATACTAGCATGTGGGATGGATGGAGCCAATGTCCACCCATGATTCTCTCATGTCCTAATGCAACCTAGAATTGTGTTGGTTTATTTGGTATCTCGGATTATATTATTGTCTTCTGTTGAGCTTATTGTCAACCAGAACTCCCAAGCAGATTTTTTTTTCTTTTTTCAATACGCATGCAGTTGCTAAGCCACATCTTCCATATCCTGCAGGCTTATTGGGCCTTCTGTAGATTTCAGCTTCTTCTTGAGCAGTTTTCTTAGCAATATTCTGCAGTGGGTAACTTCAGTTTTTATACACAGCATAAAGAAGGCTCTTTACAGTGTTTGAGATAAATTGAACATCTGTACCAAGTAGGCAACAGAGTGGTTTCTCGGTTGCTAGGGAAGGATTGGGCAACTTATGAGTCCCTGTATTCCATCCTTTCACCTTCAGTAATATATAGGTGTCAACCTAAAGGAAGAAACTGAGACACAAAATGCAATTTTTAACAATTTACTTGAACCAAAGTGAGGACAGCTGCCCGGGACACACTTTCAAGTTGCCTGGGGGAGTGCTTCCTTCGGCCTTTGTTACCACAGGTTCTTAAAGGCAAAAGCAAACAAGGAGAGGACTGATACAAAGTGATATGACAGGAATTCTCATCAGTTTACAAAAATAGCATGGATTAGTGATGGGCTGTACATTGTTGGACTATAGGGTATGAGTTATGATGTCCAGTGTTAGCATTGTATGACTTAGTGGTGTCAGTCTAGAACCCACATAGCAAGAGGCTTCAAGAGGTAATTATTTAACTCAAGGCGGGAGAGAGACGTGACTGCTGTCACATTTTAGTGCCTCTCTGGACCTGTAATTTAAAGGGATTCCTCAGATAAAAAGTTTCTTTTCTTTCTCACAAGATTCACTTGGAAGGTTCTATCTTCAGATGCTTTTGGTATGTTGGGACTAGAAATTAGCAGCTTTTTCTTTTTTTCACCAGAGGCAGGATCTCACTATGGTGCACAGGCTGGTCTTGAACTCCTGGGCCCAAGTGATCCTCCCACCTTGGCCTCCCCAAATGCTGGGATTACAGGTGTGAGATACTGCACTCAGCTGCTGTTTGCATAAATAATTATGTTCATGGACGCCTAGAATGTCAGTGCTAGAGGGGACTGAGAGGTATTTTAGTTTACACCCCGTGCTTTTTGCACATTTGAAAATGGTTCAGAGGTACTAAGCAAACTGTTGACAGAGGCAGGCTTGGCGCCTGGGCCTCCTAATGTACCTATAAACTGACTTACGAACTTATGCCTATATAGCAAGAGGTGTCAATGCTGGTGTTAAGATACTTCAGAGATATTTTTTTCTCCCCACCCTCTAATGAGTTTATATGCCCCAGAGCTGGATGGTGTCCTTGAATTCCTCTAGCTCATGAGTAAATGAAGCTGTCATAGATTTTTAGCCAAGTGGCTCTGCCAGTGAAGCTAGGCAGGATCCTCTCTGGGATTTCCAAGTCCTTTGCTGGCATTTTGCCAGATACTTCCCTTGTGAGATAGCTTGGGGGTCCTTCCTACATTGCAGCTGGTGAGAGAAAATGTGATCTCCCATGGATCTCTCTGGTGCCAGGCTGGGGTGTTTCCAAAGGAGTCCCCTGGGACCGGACCTCAGGGGAGGCTTCGGCGGAGCACCATCCTCTGGCAGGTGGTGCTGGGTGTCAGGGCAGGGTGGGGTGCTGTGACAGCAGTTGGAGATCCTGTCTCCTCTCAAGGTAGCTGAGATAGAGTGCCCAGGCTTGTGGTGGGCATCCAGCCCCATGCCGGAGGACAGTCTCATGGGCAAGCAGCTGTGCCAGTCTGCCAAGTGTTGGGAGGATTCTTGTCATTGTTAATATTAATGTACCCCTTTTTTGTCACTTGGTTTTCGAAGAGCAGGAAGTTGGCTCTTTCCCTGTGCCGTAAGACTCTCTCATAGCAGCTGGCACTCTATAGAGTAGACGTTTGCAGATTCAGACGGGGGTCAGGAGGTAACGTTTTCTGCTTGGCACTACCTAGCTGTCGCAAGGCAGGTTACTTCATCTTTTAGCACTGATTCTTCATCTTTAAAGTGGGGCTTAGAGGGACCTGTGAAGGCTCATTTAGCAATGGTCTCTAGGATCCTAGGGGCCTACATCACTCCCAAGATGTGTCCTTACTGTGTATCTTAAAGAAGCCCTTGCTCTTCTCTTTTGTATAGTATTAATAGTATTTCTGAGTAAATTCACCCAGGGGACACCACTCTCACCATCCTCCCAACACATTGAAAGGAGAATTATTTTCTCTCACCATTTTAAAAATGAGCACATCTCTAAAAATAAAAAGGAAGAAGGGTTGTGGACGGGAAATGTTGAGACAAGGGCCCGGGTGCGCACCCTTCAGGTTCCTGGTCTTCCTCTGACCTACTTTCAGCTACCATTTCTCGATACTCAGATTGGCAGCAAGAAAGGAGTCCCAGGGTCAGGGTATAAGAGTTAACTGGTGGCCTCCAAAGAGTATAGGATCAGCCTGTGGCCACAGCAGGGAGAAAGAGAACGGCATGTGTGGCTCTGGGATTTGGTGGGAGTTTGAGCAGAATTGGATGATCCAGAGGGGATTTCTGTTTTCTTTGGTTTTTTTTTTTGAAATGGAGTTTCACTCTTGTCTCCCAGGCTGGAGTACAGTGGTGCGATCTCGGCTCACTGCAATCTCCGCCTCCCGGTTTCAAGCGATTCTCCTGCCTCAGCCCCCTGAGTAGCTGGGATTACAGGCATGCACCACCACGCCTGGCTAATTTTGTATTTTTAGTAGAGACAGGGTTTCTCCATGTTAGTCAGGCTGGTCTCGAACTCCGGACCTCAGGTGATCCACCCATCTCGGCCTCCCAAAGTGCTGGGGTTACAGGCGTGAGCCACCGCACCTGGCCCAGAGGGGATTTCTTAAGTGAAATGTGTTCTGCATTGAAGGCAGAGGAAACATAGTATACAATGAGAAATACCCAGATTTCCATCCCTGCAAGAGCTTGTGCATGCATCTATCTATCTATCTATCTATCTATCTATCTATCTATCTATCTATCTATCTATAAAATCGAACTATTGCACAAGGTCCAAGAAATTAGCTCAGAGAAAGGAGTCAATAATCCTGACCTACGGAATGGGGAATGCTTCCAGGAAGCCCTTCTCTTTCATTTTCGCCCATTCCTCCCAAGCAGTGCCTCACTTCTGCCATGTCTAGCTGTACTCTGGAAAATTAAGAAATTGATGAGTGTAGCACCGAGTATACCAATGGGAAGGATGGGAGTCAGAAGTCAGGTAAACTCAGCCCGCCCCTGTGTACTTTGCACTTTTCCATTTCCCTTGGTACCAGGCACTTTCATACTTAATCCATAGCGCAGCTGTCACAGTGAGCAACTCCGACAATGACAGCTTCTACCCCAGAGGCCACCCCGAACATGGAGCTAAAGGCTCCAGCTGCGGGAGGTCTTAATGCTGGCCCTGTCTCCCCAGCTGCCATGTCCACGCAGAGACTTCGGAATGAAGACTACCACGACTACAGCTCCACGGACGTGAGCCCCGAGGAGAGCCCATCGGAAGGCCTCAACAACCTCTCCTCCCCGGGCTCCTACCAGCGCTTCGGTCAAAGCAACAGCACAACGTGAGTAGCTGCTACCTTCTCCTCTCCCAGGTGGGATTCGTGTTCCTAAGTCTCCCTAGGACTTATTTTTCCTCCCCAGTTTCATCAGTCCTCCACTTTACAGATGAAGGTCGGCAATGAAGAGATTGGGTAAGCAACTGCGCTGAGATTTGCCTTCCTGGGCTGCCACTCTCTAGGCAGTTTCTTATTCTTTGTTCCTTTCAGCTGTGTTGGCCCCACAAGGCTGGTGCCAAGTAAGAGCTTGGACTTAAGAAGAGCGTCTACAGAGGACATTCTTTTAATTTAGAACTGTGTCATCTGTGCTAGAACCCCAAATAATCTCCAAGCATCATCAGGAGCTTCCTTTGCAAAGTCTCCCCCGACTTCTGCCTCATCACCAAGTCACTATTTGTTTGAACTGAAGAAGTGGGAAGAGAGAATTAACTTCTGCACTTAAAAAATTCAGGGTTGATAGGAAAGGAAAGATAGACTTTGCATTCTCCAAAGAGGGCTTACATCTTGTCTCCAGAAACTGGAACCCCAGACTCATCTGGGCTGAGTTTGGCCCTCTTCAGGTCTCACTTTCCCCAAATGTAAGGAAAAATTGAGGACTCCACTGTGAAGCTATGCTGGCTATGTGGGGCTCACCACTTGAATTAGAAAATTCAGAGGAAGTTTTGCTATTCCATTGAGTTTCCCAGCTACTCCTGATCTCAGCAGACCTCTGACATTTCTCTGTGTCCCAGCATCTCAGCTTTTGTAGCCCTTCTGTTTATTCCTCAAGCTTAGCTATCAGCCTGCCTGTGTGTCCTTGTGGATTGAGTGTGACTTACTGAGAGATCCTTCATGTCCTAGACTTGGGCCATTCCTGATGACTGCCCAAGCGGACCATGGAAGCTCCTCCTGGAGCTCATCACTGGAGAAGCTCCCTCTGCGTGCACTGTCTGCTGGTACAGGGCATTTTCCTTGTGAACTGGGGTGGAACTAGAAGATGTGGTCTGTCCACATTCCCGGCCCATCACCACTACCAGTTGATTTCTATGCCCCAGGCTGGAAGTACTCAACCAGTCCTCTAAGATTTGGTTTCTGTGGCTTATTTCTCAGGGGTATGTTTTTTTTTTTTTTTTTTTTTTAAATTTATTTATTATTATTATACTTTAAGTTGTAGGGTACATGTGCATAACGTGCAGGTTTGTTACATATGTATACTTGTGCCATGTTGCTGTGCTGCACCCATCAACTCGTCATTTACATCAGGTATAACTCCCAATGCAATCCCTCCCCCCTCCCCCCTCCCCATGATAGGCCCCGGTGTGTGATGTTCCCCTTCCTGAGTCCGAGTGATCTCATTGTTCAGTTCCCACCTATGAGTGAGAACATGCGGTGTTTGGTTTTCTGTTCTTGTGATAGTTTGCTAAGAATGATGGATTCCAGCTGCATCCAAGTCCCTACAAAGGACTCAAACTCATCCTTTTTTATGGCTGCATAGTATTCCATGGTGTATATGTGCCACATTTTCTTAATCCAATCTGTCACTGATGGACATTTGGGTTGATTCCAAGTCTTTGCTATTGTGAATAGTGCTGCAATAAACATACGTGTGCATGTGTCTTTATAGCAGCATAATTTATAATCCTTTGGGTATATACCCAGTAATGGGATGGCTGGGTCATATGGTACATCTAGTTCTAGATCCTTGAGGAATCGCCATACTGTTTTCCATAATGGTTGAACTAGTTTACAATCCCACCAACAGTGTAAAAGTGTTCCTATTTCTCCACATCCTCTCCAGCACCTGTTGTTTCCTGACTTTTTAATGATTGCCATTCTAACTGGTGTGAGATGGTATCTCATGGTGGTTTTGATTTGCATTTCTCTGATGGCCAGTGATGATGAGCATTTTTTCATGTGTCTGTTGGCTGTATGAATGTCTTCTTTTGAGAAATGTCTGTTCATGTCCTTTGCCCACTTTTTGATGGGGTTGTTTGTTTTTTTCTTGTAAATTTGTTTGAGTTCTTTGTAGGTTCTGGATATTAGCCCTTTGTCAGATGAGTAGATTGCAAAAATTTTCTCCCATTCTGTAGGTTGCCTGTTCACTCTGATGGTAGTGTCTTTTGCTGTGCAGAAGCTCTTTAGTTTAATGAGATCCCATTTGTCAATTTTGGCTTTTGCTGCCGTTGCTTTTGGTGTTTTAGACATGAAATCTTTGCCCATGCCTATGTCCTGAATGGTACTACCTAGGTTTTCCTCTAGGATTTTTATGGTATTAGGTCTAACATTTAAGTCTCTAATCCATCTTGAATTAATTTTCGTATAAGGAGTAAGGAAAGGATCCAGTTTCAGCTTTCTACTTATGGCTAGCCAATTTTCCCAGCACCATTTATTAAATAGGGAACCCTTTCCCCATTTCTTGTTTCTCTCAGGTTTGTCAAAGATCAAATGGCTGTAGATGTGTGGTATTATTTCTGAGGACTCTGTTCTGTTCCATTGGTCTATATCTCTGTTTTGGTACCAGTACCATGCTGTTTTGGTTACTGTAGCCTTGTAGTATAGTTTGAAGTCAGGTAGCGTGATGCCTCCAGCTTTGTTCTTTTGACTTAGGATTGTCTTGGAGATGCGGGCTCTTTTTTGGTTCCATATGAACTTTAAAGCAGTTTTTTCCAATTCTGTGAAGAAACTCATTGGTAGCTTGATGGGGATGGCATTGAATCTATAAATTACCTTGGGCAGTATGGCCATTTTCACAATATTGATTCTTCCTATCCATGAGCATGGTATGTTCTTCCATTTGTTTGTATCCTCTTTGATTTCACTGAGCAGTGGTTTGTAGTTCTCCTTGAAGAGGTCCTTTACATCCCTTGTAAGTTGGATTCCTAGGTATTTGATTCTCTTTGAAGCAATTGTGAATGGAAGTTCATTCCTGATTTGGCTCTCTGTTTGTCTGTTACTGGTGTATAAGAATGCTTGTGATTTTTGCACATTAATTTTGTATCCTGAGACTTTGCTGAAGTTGCTTATCAGCTTAAGGAGATTTTGGGCTGAGACAATGGGGTTTTCTAAATATACAATCATGTCATCTGCAAAGAGGGACAATTTGACTTCTTCTTTTCCTAACTGAATACCCTTGATTTCTTTCTCTTGCCTGATTGCCCTAGCCAGAACTTCCAACACTATGTTGAATAGGAGTGTGGTGAGAGAGGGCATCCCTGTCTTGTGCCAGTTTTCAAAGGGAATTTTTCCAGTTTTTGCCCATTCAGTATGATATTGGCTGTGGGTTTGTCATAAATAGCTCTTATTATTTTGAGGTACGTTCCATCAATACCGAATTTATTGAGCGTTTTTAGCATGAAGGGCTGTTGAATTTTGTCAAAAGCCTTTTCTGCATCAATTGAGATAATCATGTGGTTCTTGTCTTTGGTTCTGTTTATATGCTGGATTATGTTTATTGATTTGCGAATGTTGAACCAGCCTTGCATCCCAGGGATGAAGCCCACTTGATCATGGTGGATAAGCTTTTTGATGTGTTGCTGAATCCGGTTTGCCAGTATTTTATTGAGGATTTTTGCATCGATGTTCATCAGGGATATTGGTCTAAAATTTTCTTTTTTTGTTGTGTCTCTGCCAGGCTTTGGTATCAGGATGATGTTGGCCTCATAAAATGAGTTAGGGAGGATTCCCTCTTTTTCTATTGATTGGAATAGTTTCAGAAGGAATGGTACCAACTCCTCTTTGTACCTCTGGTAGAATTCAGCTGTGAATCCATCTGGTCCTGGACTTTTTTTGGTTGGTAGGCTATTAATTGTTGCCTCAATTTCAGAGCCTGCTATTGGTCTATTCAGGGATTCAACTTCTTCCTGGTTTAGTCTTGGAAGAGTGTAAGTGTCCAGGAAATTATCCATTTCTTCTAGATTTTCCAGTTTATTTGCGTAGAGGTGTTTATAGTATTCTCTGATGGTAGTTTTTATTTCTGTGGGGTCGGTGGTGATATCCCCTTGATCATTTTTAATTGCGTCGATTTGATTCTTCTCTCTTTTCTTCTTTATTAGTCTGGCTAGTGGTCTGTCAATTTTGTTGATCTTTTCAAAAAACCAACTCCTGGATTCATTGATTTTTTGGAGGGTTTTTTGTGTTTCTATCTCCTTCAGTTCTGCTCTGATCTTAGTTATTTCTTGCCTTCTGCTAGCTTTCGAATGTGTTTGCTCTTGCTTCTCTAGTTCTTTTAATTGCGATGTTAGAGTGTCAATTTTACATCTTTCCTGCTTTCTCATGTGGGCATTTAGTGCTATAAATTTCCCTCTACACACTGCTTTAAATGTGTCCCAGAGATTCTGGTATGTTGTATCTTTGTTCTCATTGGTTTCAAAGAACATCTTTATTTCTGCCTTCATTTCGTTATGTACCCAGTAGTCATTCAGGAGCAGGTTGTTCAGTTTCCATGTAGTTGAGCGGTTTTGAGTGAGTTTCTTAGTCCTGAGTTCTAGTTTGATTGCACTGTGGTCTGAGAGACAGTTTGTTATAATTTCTGTTCTTGTACATTTGCTGAGGAGTGCTTTACTTCCAATTACGTGGTCAATTTTGGAGTAAGTATGATGTGGTGCTGAGAAGAATGTATATTCTGTTGATTTGGGGTGGAGAGTTCTATAGATGTCTATTAGGTCTGCTTGCTGCAGAGATGAGTTCAATTCCTGGATATCCTTGTTAACTTTCTGTCTCGTTGATCTGTCTAATGTTGACAGTGGAGTGTTGAAGTCTCCCATTATTATTGTATGGGAGTCTAAGTCTCTTTGTAAGTCTCTAAGGACTTGCTTGATGAATCTGGGTGCTCCTGTATTGGGTGCATATATATTTAGGATAGTTAGCTCTTCCTGTTGAATTGATCCCTTTACCATTATGTAATGGCCTTCTTTGTCTCTTTTGATCTTTGATGGTTTAAAGTCTGTTTTATCAGAGACTAGTATTGCAACCCCTGCTTTTTTTTGTTCTCCATTTGCTTGGTAAATCTTCCTCCATCCCTTTATTTTGAGCCTATGTATGTCTCTGCGTGTGAGATGGGTCTCCTGAATACAGCAGACTGATGGGTCTTGACTCTTTATCCAGTTTGCCAGTCTGTGTCTTTTAATTGGAGCATTTAGTCCATTTACATTTAAGGTTAATATTGTTACGTGTGAACTTGATCCTGCCATTATGATATTAACTGGTTATTTTGCTCGTTAGTTGATGCAGTTTCTTCCTAGCCTCAATGGTCTTTACATTTTGTCATGTTTTTGCAGTGGCTGGTACCGGTTGTTCCTTTCCATGTTTAGTGCTTCCTTCAGGATCTCTTGTAAGGCAGGCCTAGTGGTGACAAAATCTCTAAGCATTTGCTTATCTGTAAAGGATTTTATTTCTCCTTCACTTATGAAACTTAGTTTGGCTGGATATGAAATTCTGGGTTTAAAATTCTTTTCTTTAAGAATGTTGAATATTGGCCCCCACTCTCTTCTGGCTTGTAGAGTTTCTGCTGAGAGATCTGCTGTTAGTCTGATGGGCTTCCCTTTGTGGGTAACCCGACCTTTCTCTCTGGCTGCCCTTAAGATTTTTTCCTTCATTTCAACTTTGGTGAATCTGGCAATTATGTGTCTTGGAGTTGCTCTTCTCGAGGAGTATCTTTGTGGCGTTCTCTGTATTTCCTGGATTTGAATGTTGGCCTGCCCTACTAGGTTGGGGAAGTTCTCCTGGATGATATCCTGAAGAGTGTTTTCCAACTTGGTTCCATTTTCCCCCTCACTTTCAGGCACCCCAATCAGACGTAGATTTGGTCTTTTTACATAATCCCATACTTCTTGCAGGCTTTGTTCGTTTCTTTTTTTCTTTTTTTTCTTTTGGTTTCTCTTCTCGCTTCATTTCATTCATTTGATCCTCAATCGCTGATACTCTTTCTTCCAGTTGATCGAGTCGGTTACTGAAGCTTGTGCATTTGTCACGTATTTCTCGTGTCATGGTTTTCATCTCTTTCATTTCGTTTAGGACCTTCTCTGCATTAATTACTCTAGCCATCAATTCTTCCACTTTTTTTTCAAGATTTTTAGTTTCTTTGCGCTGGGTACGTAATTCCTCCTTTAGCTCTGAGAAATTTGATGGACTGAAGCCTTCTTCTCTCATCTCGTCAAAGTCATTCTCCGTCCAGCTTTGATCCGTTGCTGGCGATGAGCTGCGCTCCTTTGCCGGGGGAGATGCGCTCTTATTTTTTGAATTTCCAGCTTTTCTGCCCTGCTTTTTCCCCATCTTTGTGGTTTTATCTGCCTCTGGTCTTTGATGATGGTGATGTACTGATGGGGTTTTGGTGTAGGTGTCCTTCCTGTTTGATAGTTTTCCTTCTAACAGTCAGGACCCTCAGCTGTAGGTCTGTTGGAGATTGCTTGAGGTCCACTCCAGACCCTGTTTGCCTGGGTATCAGCAGCAGAGGCTGCAGAAGATAGAATATTTCTGAACAGCGAGTGTACCTGTCTGATTCTTGCTTTGGAAGCTTCCTCTCAGGGGTGTACTCCTCCCTGTGAGGTGTGGGGTGTCAGACTGCCCCTAGTGGGGGATGTCTCCCAGTTAGGCTACTCAGGGGTCAGGGACCCGCTTGAGCAGGGAGTCTGTCCCTTCTCAGATCTCAACCTCCGTGTTGGGAGATCCACTGCTCTCTTCAAAGCTGTCAGACAGAGTCGTTTGCGTCTGTGCAGAGGTGTCTGTGTGTCTTAGTTTACTGTGCCCTGTCCCCAGAGGTGGAGTCTACAGAGACAGGCAGGTTTCCTTGAGCTGCTGTGAGCTCCACCCAGTTCGAGCTTCCCAGCAGCTTTGTTTACCTACTTAAGCCTCAGCAATGGCGGGCGCCCCTCCCCCAGCCTCGCTGCTGCCTTGCCGGTAGATCACAGACTGCTGCGCTAGCAACGAGGGAGGCTCCGTGGGTGTGGGACCCTCCCGGCCAGGTGTGGGATATGATCTCCTGGTGTGCCTGTTTCCTAAAGCGCAGTATTGGGGTGGGAGTTACCCGATTTTCCAGGTGTTGTGTGTCTCAGTTCCCCTGGCTAGGAAAAGGGACTCCCTTCCCCCTTGCGCTTCCCAGGTGAGGCAATGCCTCGCCCTGCTTCAGCTCTCGCTGGTCGGGCTGCAGCAGCTGACCAGCTCCGATCGTCCGGCACTCCCCAGTGAGATGAACCCAGTACCTCAGTTGAAAATGCAGAAATCACCGGTCTTCTGTGTCGCTGGCGCTGGGAGTTGGAGACTGGAGCTGCTCCTATTCGGCCATCTTGCTCCGCCCTCCTAGGGGTATGTTTTTGTAGATTCCCCATTAGCCTGCAGTGGGAGTTAGCTGGTGGTAGATTGCCTAGGGCACAGCTGGCAGCAGTGTGGATCACCCTGCCCCTCTTTCCTCCAACCTTATCAGCGTTGGCAGCCCCCATGCAGAAGCAGCTCCACACACAGCCAATGGCATGTGATGGCTTCCCTTCAGAGGTCATGCTCGTTATCATAAGATACTTTTAAGCTCCCCTCTCTGTAGTTTCCTTTGCAATTTTTGCTCCTTTTTGATCTCAGATATCAACTGGTCTAAGCAATACTTACCAGATGGGATCTGGATTTTTATTTTTAGAGAGACCGCTCTGAAGCTCAAAACCTACCAACTCGCAACTTTAGGATAGTAGCTCATAGGTTGTGGACATGTGAAAGCTGATGCATGCCTGTTAGCTATTCTGAATATATCTTTTATCTCTACATCATGTTATAATTAACGGCCAATTCAAAATATGTCCTTGTTACTTGGAAATCGAACAAATCAGAAGATAACTTCCTCGGGCTTGTATTGTGACATTTTCCAGGATACACTTTGTTCCAAGTTTCCCTTCCTGCCCTGATGTTGTGATACAATGTAGGTGACCAGGAAAGCCCATCTGTAGTTGATGGCAGGTATTACAGTCCCATTACAGGTGGTACAAGATAAAATAATTTGCTAGGGCTTAGAGGACTGGTTGAGTACTTCCAGCCTGGGGCATAGGATCCACGCAAGCATTTATGTAGAAAACATGCCAGGTATGATTAAGGTAGAGGTTGATTTGGAGGACCTTCTTTACCTAAATTAATCTTTTAATATGTAGGAAGTATTAGGGACAAGTTTTTGAGCTGGGTTCCTTTTATATTTCTGCTTTGCCCCACCCTTTTATCTAGTTTGCCAAGGAACAAAATACATGGAAGTACTTCTACACCTACTGCACATATGCATGCACACACCTGGCTCTTCTAGAAGTCAAGGGCTCAGTAAAAAGCCCTAGTTAGGGGGTGCAAATAGGAACCCCAAACACTTCCATGAGTTTCATGAGTTATTTCCTTTTATTTTTTTGAGACAGGGTCTTGCTGTGTTGTCCAGGCTGGAGTGCAGTGGCACAGTCATGGCTTACTGCAACCTCCATCTCCTGAGCTCAAGTGATCCTTCCACCTTAGCTTCCTAAGTAGCTGGGACTACAGGCATGCACCTGGCTACCTGTTTTTTTGTTTTTTTTTGTTTTTTTTTTGTAGAGATAGGGTTTTGCTATGTTGCCCATTTGGTCTTGAATGCTTGGACTCAAGTGATCCACCTGCCTCAGCCTCCCAAAGTGCTAGGATTATAGGCATGAGTGCCATGCCCAACCTGTGAGTTATTTCTTAGTGTGTTCAGTGAGGTTATTTACTAACACTTGATATTGTCAAGCTATTGACTGCTTTGAAGACAGCCTCATTTTATGCTGTTGGGAAAATTTTTCTTCTAGTTGCGCCTCTGAGTTCCATTATATATATCAATCCTCCGTGCTTCTTCCTCGTGCAAACTGAAACCAGCAGACTGAAACTGGCTATCTAAAGGTGAGCTGGAGTAGTCATTTGCACAATGTGGTCTGCACACTTTTTGGACTTCCCAAGACCATTTCAAGAAGTCTATGAGGCTAAAACTATCTTCATAATAATACTAAGATGTTATCTGCCTTTTCACTTGTGGATATTTGCACTTATAATGTAGAAGCAATGGTGGGTAAAATTGCACTGTAGAATGAATCAAAGCATGGCACCAAATTATGCTAGTTGTCATTGTATTTTTTGCTGCCACACATGCGCAAAAAAAAAAAAAAAGCCCTTTTCACTTAAGAATGTCTTTGATGAAATGGCAGGATTACTAACCTTTAAAAACTTGAGAACCTTTGGTATAGGTCTTTAATATTCTGTGTGGCAAAATGGGAAGTATGCATGAAGTACTTCTGTGAGTACCAAAATATGTTACTTGTCTCAAGGCAAAGACTTTAAGTGATTGTTTGAGTTGTCAACCAAACTTGCTTTTTTTTTTTTTTTTACCCCATAGAACTAGAAAGAACAACTAATAAACTGTAAGTCATTCAGACCTGAGTACTTGTAAGACATTTTCTTGAAAATGAAAGAAATCAACTCATTACCTCAAGGAAAACAATAGACAATACATATTTCTCGATCAGAATAAAATTCAAACTTTCAAGCAAAATTAGGAAAAAAAAAAACTTGTATCCAGTGCCATGAGCCTGATAGCCCCTCTACTTGAAGACTTTTCTGATGAGATAAGTGGTGATATTAACAAATGTGACTTTTTGGTATTATTGATCTATAATGAAGATATTAGAGTTGGAAGATCTGTATAAACTCAACCAAAGTATGATGTTAGGAATTCTGCGTGGGTAAAAGATCCATTGAAAGAGCAAGATCACCAATGGATTTTTCTTTTTTTTTTTTTTTGAGACAGAATCTTGCTCTGTTGCCCAGGCTGGAGTGCAGTGACACAGTCTTGGCTCACTGCAACCCCTGCCTCCCAGGTTCAAGCAATTCTCCTGCCTCAGCCTCCCAAGTAGCTGGGATTATAGATGGGGGCCACCACGCCCAGCTAATTTTTGTAGTTTTAATAGAGACGACGTTTCAGTATGTTGGCCAGGCCAGTCTCAAACTCCTGACCTCAGGTGATCCACCCTTCTTGGCCCCCTAAAGTGCTGGGATTACAAATGTGAGCCACTGTGCCCAGACCACATTGCAGGTAACTTCTAAAAAATTAACATGTGTTGCATTTTGGAGTAGTGTCAAAAGAAAATTGCCATAATTGTCTGTGGAGGCCATTAAAATACTCCTTCTTTTCCAACTACATGTCTGTGAGAAAATAAATTTTTTTCGTAAATTTCAACAACAACATATAACAGTAGATTCAACGTAGAAGTAGGTAGTCCAGCTGTCTTCTGTTAAGTGAGATACTAAAGAGATTTTGGGGAAAAAAAAAAAGACAGTGCCATTCTTACCACATTTTCTTTTTTGGAAAATAGGGTTCTTTTTCATTAAAAAAAAACTATTTGTATTAACATGCAATGAACTTACTGTTATTTTTTAATTAAATATTTTTAAATTTTTCTCAGTTTTAATTTTTATTATAGTATAGATCAGCAGATGTAATACACATCAGCTAAAGCTATTTGGCATCTTCAGTGATTTATCAGAGAATAAAGGGGTCCTGAGACCAAAAAGTCTAAGAATGAGTGATGGAGCATGAATGGAAGTACAGAGATTTGCTAGGCTTCTCCCTTCCCTTTTCAGAAAGATAGTCCTCCCTTGTAGTTAAGACTTCACTGTTCATGAAGTTGATTTTGTGCTTTTCACAGAGTACTGGGTAATCCCAGCTTGGGGCCATCTATTAAAAATAATAATTTTCGTCAATTGCTTGGAGTCCTGGTGTTTCAGAGCTGAAGGGATCGTGGAGATCATTTTGTCCTAGTCTGGTTCCCTCACCATACAGATGAGACAGCAGGCCCAGGAAGGGAGGGGAGGAATTGTCATATGAAGGTGATGGCAGAGCTAGGGTGAGGGACCTAGTGTCTCATGCTAGCCAGCTCAGAGGCATTTTGGGGAGGTCTCTGGTGGGTAGGTGGGTTTGGTACAGTGCTTACCTTTGCCCTTAAGTGGATTAAACATTTGTCAAGATAGAAATTTACTGGACCCATTATCTTGCAGCCACAGGATACTGATAATGCATTTACTGTAGACACATGTAATGCTTAAGCTGTTTCCTCAGGACATCTTAACCTCTTCTCATGTGGAAGCAAAGTAGTTTCCTTGTTCTTTCTCGAAAAAGATGGGGACAGTAGGAAGATCAGGAGGTTTTTTCCCTCAAGGTAAAAGGAGAAAGGTTAAAATGAAGTTCCTTTCCAGGGGGTGTAGATGGGTCTTATTAATGGCTTATATGAGTAACAAGCGTTACTTGCTTTGAGTTTCTAGTGAATTGCAGATCTGAAGAAATGCATGTAAACATCAGTTTTGAGGGGTTTAGGTTACATGTTCTGTAGAACCACAGACAGTGCCGGGGCCAAATCCTAAGTGATTTGGGGCAGAATGATACTATATTTGACCTGTTTCCTATCCTTCTGGAGGTAACAATGGATAGAAACTGAAGACACGACCACCCCTCTTGTCTTCAGCATAGCAGGAAGACAAGGAACCCCTTGGATGAGTTCCTATTCCCTGCAGACAAAAGAGAAACTTCCTGCCTCTGTCCTCACCCTCACCCTAACTCGAATGGCAACTAAACCCAACTACTCCTTCTGATTCCCGTCCCAGCTCGCTCTCTAGGGTGCTATTCCGAAGCCCTTCTCTTTGCCAGTGGTGTCTTTTTCCCCAGAAGCACATTTACAGTTCCTGCCTGTGCTGCCGGGCTCAGCTCGGGTCTCTCTTCTGTGCAAAGCCTCACCTGCCTCCCTTCTCCCTGGTGTCTGTTCTTGGGTTTTTCTTTTCCTTTTTTTGAGATGGAATCTTACTCTGTTACTCGGGCTGGAGTGCAGTGGTGCGATCTTGGCTCACTGCAACCTCCGCCTCCTGGGTTCAAGCAATTCTCCTGCCTCAGCCTCCCAAGTGGCTGTGATTATAGGTGCCTGCCACTACACCCAGCTAATTTTTTGCATTTTTAGTAGAGATGGGGTTTCACCATGTTGGCCAGGCTGGTCTTGAATGCCTCACCTCGTGATCCACCTACCTTGGCCTCCCAAAGTGCTGGGATTACAGCCGGGAGCCACTGCGCCCAGCTGCTGGGTTTTTCTTAAAGACAACAATCTATTTTTGGTGGTGATTAATGTGTTCCCTTATTTTCCCCGAGACATTATTTCTGGAGGCTGAGATCCATACCAGATTCATACTTATTTTCACCACTGCAGTTAACACAATGCTTTATATGTGATAGATGACATTTGTTGACTGAAAAAATGAATGAGGAAGTGTGAGAAGCTTTACCATTACAGCTTGAAGGGGACAGTTTGTACAAATCCGCCCTCACAGCAGAAGAGTAAACTAGGTGACTATCTGAAAGGGCTTCTCTGGTCCTAGGACTCTATGGCATTTGACTTTTTTTTTTTTTTGAGGTGGAGTCTCGCTCCGTTGCCCAGGCTGGAGTGCAAGGGTGCAATCTCGGCTCACTGCAACCTCCGTCTCTCGGATTCAAGCAATTCTCTTACCTCAGCTTCCTGAGTAGCTGGGACTACAGGTGCCCGCCCCCACGCCCAGCTAATTTTTGTATTTTTAGTAGAGACAGGGTTTCACCATGTTGGCCAGGATGGTCTCAATCTCTTGACCTTGTGATCTGCCCGCGTCGGTCTCCACAGTGCTGGGATTACAGGCATGAGCCACCGCACCTGGCCTGATTTTTTTTTTTTTTTTTTAATACAAAGTGTATCAGGGACTTCTGGCCTCTTATGGTATGGTGTGACTTTTATGGTATTCACTTTGTATCTTTCTGTTACAGGGTTTGGGCTTCTATTTTTTTTTTTTTTTAAATTTCCTCTGTTCTCTCACCAGTGTTTGTCCGTCATAGTTTGGTTTGTCATCCTCTGTTGCAGTTTTGGGGTCTGAGTCTTTTGGGGTTTTTTTGAGATGGAGTCTCCCTCTATTGCCTAGGCTGGAATACAGTGGCGCGATCTTGACTCACTGAAACCTCTGCCTCCTGGGTTCAAGCTCAACCTCCTGAGAAGCTGGGATTACAGGTGCATGCCTCCATGCCCGGCTAATTTTTGTATTTTTAGTAGAGACAGGGTTTCGCCTTGTTGGCCAGGCTGGTCTCGAACTCCTGACCTCAGGTGATCCACTGCTTCGGCCTCCCAAAGTGGCGGGATTGTAGGTGTAAGCCAATGCACCCAGCCAGGTCTGAGCGTTTACAATGGTCAGTTCAGTGGTTAGAACCAGACCCAAATATACTTGGAAAAGGTAGAGTGTCTGGAGAGAGTTGGGGCAGGCAGTCAGTTGGAGTACCCCTCTGGTCTAATCTCTGAGAGAAGGGATTCTCAGAAATGTCACAAAGAGTGGGGACTTACAGCACAGTGGATAAGAGGGGGAGCTCTGGAGTCAGACTGCCCAGATTTGAATCCTGCCCCAGCCCTTTACTAGCTGTGTGACCTTGAGCAAACTGCTTGATCATCTATAAAATAAAATCTTACAGGATTGTTGTGGAAATAAAATAAGATAATGCATATAAAGCACTGAGATCCTAATAAAAGTTAACTGTCATGGTTATCATTTCTTTGGCTGTCTTCTACTTCAGATGGTTCCAGACCTTGATCCACCTGTTAAAAGGCAACATTGGCACAGGACTCCTGGGGCTCCCTCTGGCAGTGAAAAATGCAGGCATCGTGGTAAGGGTCTGCATCAGTAGAGGGGAGTGGTGACAAATTTTAGGAGATAGCTTTTTGTTGTTGTTAAAATGTACTTGCTTTAAAACATTTTAGATAGAGAAGCATTTTTTAAAAATTCAGTTGACAGAAAGCAGAATTCAGACATTCATTCACCTAAAGATATTTATTGAGAGTGTTCTGTGTGTTAGGCACCATTCTAAGCTCTTAGAATACATCAGTGAATTAAAGATTCCTGCCCTCATGGAGCTTACTTCATGGTGGAGAGGATGTACTGAGATGGCTCGAGCAGTTTCTGTCAATAATATGAACTGATGAGTTAGTTACAGATGTCTGCCCATTTTCTACACGGTCCCCCATGCCTTGTTCCTAAATGGCCAACTGCAAGAATCTTATGTCTTCTTTCTGTGATTTACCTCCAGTTGACTGCCTGCCCAAAGCCATTCTGGTTTCTTTTGGAGTTGAAGAGAGGCTCGGAGATGTGGGTTGCCCTTAGCTAAATGCAGTGTTTCTTGATCTGGCATTGCTGTAAAGATAACTTACTCGTCTCGCCTCACATCCCTTAGCCCAGCTCTTCCCACAGTCACAGGAGCCTTCTATTCTGCTGACGTGCACCGGTCTCAGAACAGACTTATCTTATGTCCTTCTTCTCCACATGACTAAATCTCTCGAAAATGTGCTAGAGTTCAGATAGAGCCCATCTCACAGAGCTAATCTCCACGATCACATTTCTCTCTCTAATGCTGGGCCCAAAGTTTTGTCAATGAAAAGTGCCTTAGTAGCTTTTTAATCATTTGCGAACCGAGTATCCATTGGGTTCACTCCTAATTCTACCTACTTCTCTCTCTCTCTCTTTTGTTCGCAACACCTGTCCCCAGATGGGTCCCATCAGCCTTCTGGTCATAGGCATCGTGGCCGTGCACTGCATGGGGATCCTGGTGAAATGTGCTCACCACTTCTGCCGCAGGTGAGAGCCCTCTGCGCCACCTCTCAAGGGACAAATTGTCCTTTTGGGTTCTGTTATCAACCCTGAAAATGAGCACTGATGCAGACCACTCTCAATTCTTTACACTGGCTGGAGGTAGCGGCTTATGATTGCAGCGTTTTCCTTTCCCTGGTTATTTTTGTGTTCTTTTCTGGCTCATTATCATCTGTTAAATTGACTTATGCCCAGTGGGTAGACACTACATTCTAATTTCATGTGCGTTGTCATGTTTACCCCATTGAAGTGATTCTACCACATGGTTGTTAATTATAATAAAAGTAACCATCCTATCGACTTAATACTTCTGATCTTTGAAAGCATGAGGTACAGGACTCAGAGTGGTACCTCCAGGGTGACAGGGGGGAACTGACCCAGGTCTCGGTGGCTCTATTGGTTCTGTCTAATCCACATGCTCTGCCTTTCCTCTTGCCTTCTCCTCTTCTAGGCTGAATAAATCCTTTGTGGATTATGGTGACACTGTGATGTATGGACTAGAATCCAGCCCCTGCTCTTGGCTCCGGAACCATGCACACTGGGGAAGGTAACTGATTTCCTCCTTCCTTTCAACTGTGGCCTCCCAGTGTGAGGCCTTCAGACGGGGAGGTGCAACATGGGAGACAGTGTAAAGCGTAGAAAGAGTTGCTGTTTGGGTCAGTTGCCTTGGGCTGTGGCTTAGCTCCACTGGTAGTAAGCTGTGACCTGGGGCTGGGTAACTTCTTTTTTCCTTGGGTTTCAGTTTCCTTGTCAGGAAAGCATGGGGCCTGGCCTGAATGGTCTCTAGAGCCATTCCAGCTTTGGCAGTCTATGACCAGTGATTGTTTTTGATTCACTCATTTGTTCAACAAATGTATTTAAGCACTATCTTATAAATGGAACAAAACAGTTCTAGGTAAGAAGGGGAGATTTCCTGAAGTAAATTATGTGGTTCCTACCCTCCAGAGGCTTGTAGTCTGTGTAAGGAAAGAGATATCTGGGAAGAGAAGCCAGGGAATAAGATAAGAGACCAGTAGTAGGAGACACTTATAAGAAGAAAGTGTCATGAGCTAGGAATACATCCTCAGCGCTCAAAGAAGGAGGGACTTTAAAGATTCTCTTGTCGACTGTGGCAGGTGAGAAACGCACATGAGAGCTGGGAGCAGAAAAGGCTTCAGGAGAAGGTGAACTAGAGCAGGGTGTGGAGATGAATTTGGAGGTGGGAAGTATTTGCAAATTTCTCCTTGTGGTAACTCTTTGATGTTTGGAGGGAAATATTATTTTTGTTTTCTACATTTAAATGTAGGAAATTGATACTATCAAGGGCTAAAAATTCTTAAAAAAAAAAAAAAAAACCACATTAAAACTATGTTCTCTAGAAAAGTTCCTTTTTGTGGCCATAGAGGAAACTTACCTTCATTCATAGTCACCTTTATCCTGTGATGCAGATTATATAGTTCTTTTGGTCAAATTATTTTCTGTAACTGGGAGAAGCTAGATTGCCAAGTGACCACCATGAGTTGGGTGGTGGTTAATTCTTCCTTCCTTCCTTTCTTACTACTTCCTTTCTTCTTCCCTCCTTCCCTCCTTTCCTTCCTTCTTTATTAAAATGTGTGTTATTTTAACATGTGCTCAGAGTAAAAACTTTGTTTTGATCAAGATAGGATATAAAGTAAAAAGTGAAAGAAAATTTTGGTCACAGTTGCATGGGTAGCCTTTTGGAATTTGCTGCATAAGTAGAAACATACACATATTCTTAAGTTTTTTGCACAGATTGACCATACTATGTATACTATTTGGAAACTTGCTCTTTCCCCTTAAATGTCTGAGACGTTTTTCTCTATCAGCACATAGAGATTTAACACAGTCTTTTTAACTGCTGTGTAATGTTCCATTTAAGAACAGTCTATAATTTAATCACTCTCCTTTTGATGATCCTTTAGGTTGTTACCAGCTGCTATTGTTCAACCAGCAATCTGTTTTTGGTACATCAGTTTCTGTGTCCTTAATGTGGGACTTGGTTGGTTCTTGTATCCAAGTTAGAGAGACAGTGAAGGAAACTACTTCTGGTGTTTTATGTCAAAGGCTCCCTGTAAACAAAAAAGTGTGAGATGGGATAGTTGGGCAGATGTGTAGAGAGGAGGCTAAGGGGCTGGGCAGTGGTCATGGTGTCTGTGCATGTGTCTGACCTCATGCAGCTTTCCAGACAAGAAGCCAGGAAGGGGATGTTGGAAACCACACAGACAGCACCTCCCTCACCTTCTTCCCAACGCCCCCGACCGGTAGCACCTAGCATGGTTTCTTCTCCTGCCAGGGCATGCTCAGCCCTGTCACTGCCAGGAAGGGTCTGTGATGGCTTGGGGAAAAGCACTGTTAAAAAAAACACTGGGTACAAGGTACACTATTTGGGTGATGGGTACACTAAACGCCCAGACGCTACCACTATGCAGTATATCCGTTTAACAAAACAGCACTTGTACTCCCTAAATCTGTTAAAAAACAAAAAGGAAAAACACCTCCCCTTCTGGGAGTGTTGCATTTGTATTGTAACAGTCTTTGTATTGCTTCCTTCCCCATGTCCAGACATGTTGTGGACTTCTTCCTGATTGTCACTCAGCTGGGATTCTGCTGTGTCTATTTCGTGTTTCTGGCTGACAACTTTAAACAGGTAGGCACCTGGTTAAAAAAAAGCAAAAACAAAAACAGGAGAGAGGATGGCAAAAGATGATTGAAATTTTTGTTTAGGATTTTTTCCAAGCCAGCTTTTGTCAGCAAAAGAGTTAAAGTTTTAACATTTTACATGGAACCACGTCTTCTGTTTGATTCCCAGGGAAAGAGCTCGGGCATAGAGAAACCGCCACATGTCTTGTCCATCCTCCTGTCCTAGGTACATAAGATCAAACCTGGCTCAGACAATTGGGTTGCTGATGATAGTCGTGAAGATCTCTAAAGATGGCTCACTGGCCACAGATTCTAAAAGGCCTTGTTCACACACGTGAGCCTTTCCTCAGGAACCTGTTCCAGCAGAGGATCCACCGGCCTCTGTTGTTTGAGAGGTGTTTCCGTTTTCTTCCTTCCCCTCATTCTAGGTGATAGAAGCGGCCAATGGGACCACCAATAACTGCCACAACAACGAGACGGTGATTCTGACGCCCACCATGGACTCGCGACTCTACATGCTGTCCTTCCTGCCCTTCCTGGTGCTGCTGGTTTTCATCAGGAACCTCCGAGCCCTGTCAGTCTTCTCCCTGTTGGCCAACATCACCATGCTGGTCAGCTTGATCATGATCTACCAGTTCATTGTTCAGGTATGTGCCTAGGCCCTCCCCTATCGTCTTAATTCAATATTTTAAAAAGGCCAGGTGCGGTAGCTCACGCCTATAATCCCAGTACTTTGGGAGGTCGGGGCGGGTGGATCACCTGAGGTCAGGACTTTGAGACCAGCCTGGCTATCATTGTAAAACCTGTCTCTACTGCTAAAAATACAAAAATTAGGCGTGGTGGCATGATCCTGTAATCTCAGCTGCTTGGGAGGCTGAGGCAGGAGAATTGCTTGAACCTGAGAGGCGGAGGTTGCAGTGAGCCCAGATCACGCCGCTACTCTACTCCAGCCTGGGCAACAGAGCAAGACTCTGTCTCAACAACAACAACAACAACAACAAAATATATATATATATATGTAAGTAGACTGTAAATAGTTATATGTTACTACTGGTATATCTAGATTAGAGGTTCTTATCTTGTGCCCTGCTGACATTTTGGAATGGATAATTCTTTGCTATGGGGCTGTCCTGTGCACTGTAGGATGTTTAGCAGCATCTCTGGTCTCTACTCAGTAGGTACCAGTAGCAACCCCTCCACAAGTTATGACAACCAAAAATGTCTCCAGATATTACCAAACCTCCCTGGGGGGCAAAATCGCCCCCCACTCCCCAGGAATCACTGGTTTAGACTTTTTTCAATTAGATGGTTAATTCATGATCATTCTATACAACTGGAAAACAGAGGAAACTATTAAGATTAAAATAAAAATTAATTTTTCTAACATGTATTTAGATAAGTAATTCCTTATCAACTCCAGTTAATTTTTATTTGTCAAAATTATAAATTCACTTGTTCCCTGCCCTCACTTAGCCCATGCAGGCAAGTCTGTGGGGTGGCATGAGAGAGAATATCTGTATACAGATGGGTAGAAGATCAGGAGATCAGGCTAAGAAAAATGTGCCCTTAAACACTATGACTGTTCGTGAAAATGACAATGCATTTTCTAAGGCTTGAGAAAAGGAAAAAAAGTAAAAGCAGGTAAATAAAAGAATAACTTAAAAACGATACTTAAATTCAGTTCCCCAACTAATTCATCAGTACATATTCATTAAAATGCACACAACACAAATACCTCTTGAATACCACGTCCCCACCCTGAGTCTCCTCTCAGGGACTCGCTCTGTGTGATTGGTCTGTCTCATTCTAGATCCTGTTAATGGATTTACAGCCCATGTAATGTATCGAGAAATACATTAAAATATATTTTGTTTTCGTTTTTGAAACATAATTTTGTAAAGTTACATGTTCATCTACCTTGCTTTTTTCCACTTTAAAAATGCCTTAGCGAGCCTTCCAGGTTAGTATTCCTGGCTCTACTTTGTTATTGTTAGCTGTCACATTGTATCACAGAGTAGAGATTTGCTGCCGTTTATTTAACCAGTCCCCATTCAGTGGCTATCAGGTGATTGATAATTTTTAGTATTATTTCAGTATTAAGACAGTGAAATGTTCTTACACATTCCTTTTTGTGGGCTTGTATAAATACTTCTTTAAGATATTTGTCTAGATGTGTAATTACTGAAGAGTGTGCACTTTCGATTTTTTTTTATGTTACCAAGTTGTTTTTTCCAAAGGCTATTTCCTAATTTCATAGAGACTCTCTTCTACAGTATTTACATGCCCATTTTTCCACCCTTAACTAATACTGGATGTATTAGTATTATTTATATTATATTAGTATTATTTATATATAGTATATATTATATATTAGTATTATTTATATATAGTATAATTATATTAGTATTATTTTGGTCAGTCTGACAGGTGAATATTACCTCATTTTCATACAGTCTGCTTAACAGTGACCCAGTCATCCACTGATAGTTTCCAGGAAAACAGTGGCTCATAAAAAGCAGAACTTATTGTGCTAAGCAAATGACATTATCAGTTTAGATTAACATTGTGCTCTGTGAATATTGACTGTTTTTTCATCATGGTAAGTCAGATGAGTGGCAGATATTGACTGTTCTTCTGCAGAACTATTTTTTTTAAACATAAAATAAATAGTTCTCTGCGTCCCTTTTTTATGAGACTGGAAGGAGGGCCTGTGAATGCACGATAGACCATTTCCATTACCAAACAAGGAAGGGTAAATATTTACCCATGATTTCACATTGTAATTAGAGCTCTCAAGAGCACCTTGGATACACTCCAGTGGATGTTAAAGATGAATTGAGTGACACCACTCCCCATAGACAGGTACACCTGCTGCATTTAGTTTTAAATCATTGCAGGTAGTCGGGCTGTGGTGGTTGCCGTGATCAGAGGGCTGGGATGAGAATTTGGGTTCTTGTAGCGTCTCAGTCCCAACCAACTGGTAGTATCCATCCAGAGTGATGTCTATTTATAGTACAACCAGGACACAGAGCAATGTCTGCATAAGGGCAGCCCTGCTGATTTCTTGAGAGCAATTCCAAGTCTTCCTCTGGGCTTAGCCAGAAGTTGTGCTGTGATCAAATAGTGCCGTCTACCCGGAGTGCAGCATGGGGGAGGAGATTTGGCTGTGTTTTGATGTAGTCACTGCCCATAGTGTTGTAATTGCTTCATTTTGATGTGTCGTACAGCTAAATATGCTCCCTCTAGGTCATTTTTGTTGCTGCTGCCTCTGCTGCTTGTTACTACTGTTCTGTTTTGGCATTTTGCCTCACTTACCATGAGGATTCCCCTACTGTTCAGTGTTTCTGATTTTTGTCCCTAATCCTAAGCACGTACATGACTGTTCCTTTTGCCCCTCATGCACGTGCCATTGTAGGTAGCAGACCAAGGTCTTCCACCTGAGCAGGTTCCCTTCTGTCTTCGGCATGTGGAGTCTCAAATGGAAGAGTTCCAGGCAGAGTGCTTTGCACAGAGGGAGCTCCCAATTAATGTTTTATCACTGCATATCGTTGCTTCTGAGATGTATTTTTTCATAGTTATAACAGTTTCAGAATTACAAGAGTACATCTCACAATCCATGTGTACATTTAACAGCATTTTCTCAAAATACTGTTATTATTATAATTGATAATATGGTAAGACCTCACATAACATCATTGATACGTTCTTGGAAACTGCAATCCATGAAATGTATGTATAGCGAAATCAGTTTTTTTCCTCATCAATGTTATAACAAAACAGCATTGAAGGAAGTGACTACATCGCTTCACTTAAAGTCTCAGTTTCCAAGAACCTATTGATGACGAGTGAGGAGTTACTGTGTTGTAGAATTAAGGAGCTATGTTGATAACAAGCTGATTTTAACGTGTATATTTCTTTATAAATTAAACTTTTCTCATTTAGTTGGCTGGGTAAGTAGCAGTCAGTAAGTGTGTAGAATAATACACTCCTTCTGCTGGCATCATTCCTACAATATCCCCAGCCATGGATTGTGAAATTCCCGGTCTGATACTTGAATCTGATCTGATGTATGAACAAGAGCAGGAGTCATTCACTAACCAACAGATAGTACCTATTTCCAATAACTTATGTCACATTTATGACTCAGGAATAACTACAGGGCACTCTTGCTCTCAAGTCCCATTGTAGATGAAAAATACCAATTAGCCTGTCTTCATTCCACGTATTGAAATGCTTCTTATGAAGAGACCTAACAGATTTCTTAGCTGGGGCCCAAGGAAATGTATTTATTTAACTTTTTTTAATTTTTTCAAAGGCAGTATCGCTGCTTTGAAATCTTTCAAAGAGAAGGCTGTTACAGAGATTAATAATGGATCTCCTTTTACTCACCTGAAATTATTCTGAAGCCTGTTAAGAGCATGCCCCGTATTATCCAAATATCCATATAGTTAAATCAATTTTAAAATATTGTAAAAGGCTGTTTTAACATCAATTTTCATTTTAATTGAAGCAATGTATGCATGAGGTTTAGAAAGCCAAATTTTAAAAATAGAGCAGTTTGAATCCCCCCTCCCTACCCTGCCCCTTCCACACAGTCTGTTACTGGAGACTTGTTCGGTAGAGGATTTTGCAGCTATACCTCTGCATTAGTCAGGGTTCTCTAGAGGGACAGAACTAATAGGACAGATGTACATATACAGGGGAGTTTATTAAGGAATATTAACTCACACGATCACAAGGTTCCACAACAGGCCGTCTGCAGGCTGAGGAGCAAGGAAGCCAGTCCGAGTCCCAAAGCTGAAGAACTCGGAGTCTGATGTTCAAGGACAGGAAGTATCCAGCACAGGAGAAAGATGTAGGCTGGGAGGCTAAGCCAGTCTAGCCTTTTCATGTTCTTCTGTCTGCTTTTTAATCTGGCCACTGATTGAGCTGGCAGCTGATTAGATGGTGCCCACCCAGATTGAGGGTAGGTCTGCCTTTCCCAGTCCACGGTTAATGTTAGTCCCAGTCCCAGTCAAATGTTAGTCTCCTTTGGCAACACCCTCACAAACACACCAAGGAACAATACTTTGCCTCCTTCAATCCAATCAAATTGACACTCAGTATTAACCACCACAACCTCCTTCCTTATACAATCTTAACATTGTACCTGCAGTTAACAGTTGCCCCTTTTTTTTGGCCTATTTTTGAAAACATTCTTTTTGCTCTTTCTCCTCACATGTTCCAACACTCCTATTGTGTGCTTCTTGGTAATACTTTCAAAGTGCTCAAGCTCATTGATAAGAATTTTAAAAAGAAGAAGAAAAGAAGAGGAAAAAGGAAGAGAACCAATCTGAAAATTTACCACTTTCTCTTCCCTTCCAGCTTTATCTTTGGTGTTTATGTAGTTGTATCAGAGTGAATATATAAATTAAAATTAAATTTTTTTCTCCCTAATATTTCATAAGTAGATTTTCATGTTCTACTTAGTTGTCTCAATTTTTACTTTTTAGTAATGCATACTGGCCAGGCGCAGTGGCCAATGCCTGTAATCCCAGCACCTTGGGAGGTCGAGGCAGGCAGATCACTTGAGATCAAGAGTTCACAAACAGCCTGGCCAGCATGGTGAAACCCTGTCTTTACCAAAAATATACAAAAATTAGCCAAGTGTAGTGGTGCACACTTGTAGTCCTAGCCACTTGGGAGGCTGAGGCACGAAGAATTGCTTGAACCCAGGAGGCAGAGGAGGTTGCAGTGAGCTGAGATCTCGCCACTGCACTCCTGCCTGGACAACAGAAGGAAACTCTGTCTCCAAATAAATAAACAGTGTATATATTCTGTGGTTTAGCTGGTATGTTGTTAATTACTTAACTGATCCCTTGTTTGGGATCTCTACTAAATATACAATATATGCTTGTTTGGGAGCATTTATGTTGTTTTCAGTTACTTTATTAAACAGCTTTGCTCAGTGTTTTTCATCTTTTGATTTTTTTTCTACTTGAATTCACTTTCTTGGGATGGGATTACCTCGTGAAAGAATGTGACTCTTTTTATGCAAGCCCCAACATTTGAGTTTTTAATAATATGTTGGGCTTGTCTTTCCCCCAAACAAGTGGGTTTTTCTTAGCCTGAAGAGAAAAACATACAAAGGTTAAATGTCCCTAAACATGTCAGGTATTAGACTTTCTTCCTTTAGAGAATCTCAAATTTGTTGAAAGGTATGACCTCTCTGATTCAGAGTTCAAATCCTGAATTTCTGTATAGCCTTTTGCTTTGTTTTGCTTTCTGTCTTTCAGAGGATCCCAGACCCCAGCCACCTCCCCTTGGTGGCTCCCTGGAAGACCTACCCTCTCTTCTTTGGCACAGCGATTTTTGCATTCGAAGGCATTGGAATGGTAAGAGCTGCACTGTGATTTGGGCTAGTGTTCTCTAGTGCCCTTGGTGTCCTGCAGGTCTGTTTCAAGGAATGCTGAGGAAACATTGTTAGAAATTATCTTCTGAGGCCAGGCGCAGTGGCTCACACCTGTAATCTCAGCACTTTGGGAGGCCGAAGCCTGTGGATGACTTGAGGTCGGGAGTTCGAAACCAGCCTGGCCAACATGGTGAAACCCCGTCTCTACTAAACATACAAAAATCAGCTGGGCATGGTGGTACACGCCTATAATCACAGCCACTCGAGGCTGAGGCAGGAGAATCGCTTGAACCAGGGAGGTGGAGGTTGCAGTGAGCCAAGATCGTGCCACTGCACTCCAGCCTGGGTGACAGAGCGAGACTCTGTCTCAAAAAAAAGAAATTATCTTCTGTGACTCACTGGTCAGTTAGTGAATAGTGTTTTGGGGATTCCATTGAGATTTCCCAGCTTCAACTTTTCAAGACAAATTATATGTAATTTTAAAATGTTTACATTCAAGGCCCCGTCATTGCACACTCATCTCCTATGTGTGCAGTAAGCAATAGTATATGGCAATCAGGAAGGCAAGGTCTAGAGTCAGACTGACTTGGGGGTAAGCCCTGGCTCTGCCATAGAGTAGCTGTGTGACCTTGAGCAAGGGCTTCACCTCTTTGAGCCTTCATTGTTTATTCCTGAAAAGTGAACTTAATGATTCGTAGTTATTAGGATTAAATGAGATATGTGCAAAGTGCTTTGCACAGACCCTGACACATGGTAAATGTTTAATAGATTTTAATTTTATTAATATTATTTTATTATTGAATCAATAAATGTGTGAATAATTTCTCTGCCCTACAACATTGGTTTGGTGTATTTTCTGCCTGCAAAAAAGCAGCCTTCACTCCTGGCTCAGCATGCTGTGATTTCACCGAATGCTTTTCCTAAAGAGGAATCTACCCCTCAATTTTACCTAATTTGAATTTTATTTGTATTTTTCATTATAATGGTACAAAACTCTTCTCTGAAGAAAGTTATTCCTGGCCAAGGGCTCCACAAATGGGAAGAGCCTCTTCCTGGCACGGCACTTCTTTCTCTTTTTTGATTTCCCAGACACCTTATTTGCTTTTAAGAAAACCTAGAAGCTGTACACATTTTTTGTCAGAATCGTGAGAAATCACCCAAGTGGTGTTGATGGAACACGTTGAGGCTCTGACCTCATGGGGGAGGCTTTGGGAGTGATTACATGTAAATCACTGATCTCCTTGAGGTTTTATACCTTGCCCTGTGCTTTCTCTTGGGGCTTTTCATTGCCCATGAAGAGGATCTCACTTTAATTCAGAAACACAAATGGTTTCTTGCTGCCGGGGCAGAAGCCTGAGCAGGCCCATATTTCAGCAGTGAGAAAGAGATCCCAAGAACTCAGGACTGGAAAAAGGAGGCTGAGAAAGTGTGGAAAGATGCCCAGAGACCTTGGGTTCCTGGGCATCCTAAGGGACTTCGTGCTAAATTTTTAGTAGCTTTCCCTAACAGCACAGTGCAGAAATTGTTTGCTTGGTTTCATCACCACTTGTACACAAAGTTATTCTGCAAACATTATTTGTCTTCAAGATTTCTTTGTATTTCTACTTTTTTACAATAGAGAGAGAACACTGCTAGATTGACTCTTGGTTTTGGATCTAGAGCTTGTTCATTGCCTCAGGGTAAAGTGCCAGGCTGCACACTGTGTATTCATCGTGTGCTCTGTGTTCATGCAGCTGTCACAGGCCAGATAGGACATGGAGGAGATGGGCTCCCTGCCCTCTGGCTCTTTGTATTCTTGGTATAAAGAAAACTGACAGATACATTTAGAAGCTGTTTCTAATGGATGTGGATTAGCTGAAGCTGGAGCACATGGTAGGGGACACTGGGGGCCCCTGGGAACACCAGGCCTGCAGCAGAATCGTGTTGGTGTGTGCAGCACAAACCCATTGTGCCTCATGGCCACAGGCGCTACAGGAAAATAAGTGTAATAACAAGATCAAAGTTTTTGGCACAGCTAGACCTTGCCCAGTGTTGCTCTTCCGTATTAGCCATGCCAGATCCAGTTGATGGCAGACCGTGAAGATCCTCACAGTCACACCATTTTCCCAATTCCTAAATAAACTCATTTTCATAGGGGCCTTTCCTTTGCCTTTACCAAAGTTAAAGAATGTCCTCTGTTATGACGAAGGAGGCAGCAAAGGTCAGTGGTTTGTAATAGGAGTCTGGAAACTGGGCATTGTTAAGTACCCGTGTCTCGAGATCCTCTATGAAGTCATGCTGTCTTTCGCACCGCAGCTTCTCTCACTTGGAGGTTTAACTTGTCGCTGCTCGTGCTTGCCCCTGTTGAGCTAGAGTGGCAGTTTTCCCTGACCTATATTTTGCATTCTTTAGACAGGTAGCAGGAAGCTGTGATCTCAGGTTAGATGCCAGGTGGGCATGATGTGGGAAGGCCTTCTGATCGCCATGTGGCCTCACTCACAGGGCAAGGGACATTCCCAGCCTGCAGGGATCCTGCAGCAGGAGAACAGAGCACTGTCCTGAGCTAGGAGTCCTGGGCTCGTGTCCTGCCCACCCTTATTTTTAGGACTTCCTGGCTAGGCAGTGGGCTGCGGAGTCCCTTCTAGTCCCAAGAGCATAACGTCTGATGAAATAACTTTAAAGAGGAGATGTGCTTCTGGAGAATTCTGGAGATAAAAGAGTTACTTTTTTCTGAGGATTTTTTTTTTCTTGGCCATTAACTTTGCTTTTTTCTGCACTTTCTCTCCTCTCTCACTCCTCTCTCATAGGTTCTACCCCTGGAAAACAAAATGAAGGATCCTCGGAAGTTCCCACTCATCCTATACCTGGGCATGGTCATTGTCACCATCCTCTACATCAGTCTGGGATGTCTAGGGTACCTGCAATTTGGAGCTAATATCCAAGGCAGCATAACCCTCAACCTGCCCAACTGCTGGTACGTCAGGGGAGGATGGAAACCTAGGAGCACTGGATATTTTTAAAAACTAATGGATCAGAGTGTGGATTTTTCCTCTTATCTCTTAAACCAGCCCACTTCACCCTAACCCACCATCTCCTGCCACTGCCAGCCCTCACTGGCTGCCCTGGACTGCATTCTGTTTGCGTTATTCATGTAGAGCCTTCTGCTGAAGCCAGTGGTGCTGATCAGCCGGTGGATAAGCCATTTCTCCTTGGAATTCCTAAGCTCAAAAGGACCGAGTATCTAGTCCATTCACTGTAAACCATTCCAAATGGACAGGGAGATGGGAGGGCAAACCTGCATTTGGTTCCCAGCATCAGTTGTGCCTCTCCCTTGGTAGTCACAGGCTTGATATGCAGGTGGGAGCATCTCGCTGTGGGCCGGGGATTGTTGGGAGTCCTTTCGTACCTCTCTTGCATTGGTGAGTGTATTATAGGGAAATAGTGAGCCATATTGAAATGCTTCCTGAAAAGGTAGATGATGTCCCAGGGCATGTGCTGAGCAACCATCCTGTTTTGAAGATTAATCATCTCATGGTGGAGAGCAGCTGTTAGCAGACACTGAGAAGCTTGTTGAGTGCCCTGCGGATCAGAATCACCTTTCAGTCTAGGCTGGCTGATCTGCCTGGGTGTGCTTTTTATTTTGTTTTGTTTTGTTTTATTGTATTGTATTTTTTAAGTCAGCAGCACTCAGTATTTCCAGGGGCTTTCCCATTCAAGTACGAACCAGGCTTGACCCTGCTTAGCTTCCAAGATCAGATGAGATTGAGCACATTCAGAATGGTATGGCTATAGACCTGGATTCGCTGTTTATTTTTTAAAATTCTTTTTCAGTTGATTTTAACTCGTGAGGCATACTAATTATATATCTGTATGCAGTATGTGTGACATTTGGATACATATATACAATGTGTAATTATCAGATCAGGGTAATTGGCATATCCATCTGGTGCCTACTTTCAAATTTCCAAACGTTTCTGCCCTTCCAAGAAGGAAGAGGCAGGTAGTAGCTTGGTGTAACTGTGTCCCCTTTCCCTGGAAGATAAATGGATCGGGAGCAACAGAAGCAGCCCACGTGATCTGAAGCCGTAGAGGAGCATCTGTCTTCTTTCCTAACACCCCAAACCCAGCTGCTGTCACTTTTCTGCCTCTATTTGGGTGTAATTTATTTGGCTATCCCTGCAGGTGTCACTCTCCTGAGTCCAGACTTCATAGCTCTCCAGAGGCTTTCGGGCTGCTTTGAGTTTAATGATAGAGCCACCAGATTGTTCCAAAGAGTTTTCAATATCTATTCATGGAGCAAATATGACCTTTTACCAAACTCAGTCTTTACAAGGTTGTTCTCCTGCTTATAGCCTAAGAACATCTTCTAGATTTTAAGTTCAGCCACAGAGAAACTCAATGCACATATACACAGTCTGTATTAGCACATTTAAAGAGATTTCCCACAAGGGAGGACAAATGTTTCTTGCTGCCTAACACATGAGGGTCTGGTTTAAAGTGGAGCTTTGCTTAGGGATGGAGACCTTTCCTTTTAATGACCAAGTCAGATCTGTAAGCTGATCACAGACTTTTTTCCTACTCTGCAGTCAAGGCACTGGAGTGATAAAATAGGGATATCCCGTGGTGAGTCACGTCTTTTTTGGAAGCTACACCTGAATCAGTAGTAGGAAGAGAGCCATAGTGGTATGGAAAGACGGAATTCTGCTCCGGCCTCTTGGTCCTGCAGTGTATTCATCTAATTCTAGGGACACTTGACTCGGATGGGACAGATATAAATAGGCTTGTGACATTTTAATTGCATTTTTGTTTTTATTTTTGAAGGCACATACACCCATATACCCATGGCAAAGATTCAGATTTTCAAAAGGTACACAGAGAGCATTTAGTTTCCACCCCCTCGCCCTCCACTCTAATTCCCAGTTTTACAATTTCCCATTTCAGAGGCAACCATATTCCCAGTTTCTTTCTTTTTTTTTTGAGATGCTTAATGTATGTAAGATTGTCATGTGGGGCGAGGGTATTTTTTTTCTCCTCTTTTTTCTTTTTTAAGACAAATTGTAGCACTCTATAGATACTGTATTGCTTCATGCTTTCTTCACTTAAAAAAAGTGATATAAAAGAGTCCCCATGATAGTGATATACTGTATCACATGATAGAGTGATATATCATGGGCATAGTTTCATATCACACCTGGAATTCTGCCTCATACTTTGTTAAAAGCTATATGGGGGCACCACGATTTGTCTAACCAGTTCCCACTGGTTAACATTTAAATTGTTTTCAGTCTTTCCTTCTTCAATGGTGCTGCAGTGAGATATTGTGAACATAAGCTTTTGTGTACATGTGCGAGGATATCTGTGAGCTAAATTTTTAGACATGAAATTGCTGGGTCCGAAGGTCGTGTGGGTTTGTAGCCTTGATAAGTGTCAATAAATCGCAATGGGACCATTTTGCACTCTTGCTGATGATGTGTAAGTGTGCTGAGCAGGCTTGGCACGTCTCCTGTCTGTCTTGGCAGGTTGTACCAGTCAGTTAAGCTGCTGTACTCCATCGGGATCTTTTTCACCTACGCGCTCCAGTTCTACGTCCCGGCTGAGATCATCATCCCCTTCTTTGTGTCCCGAGCACCCGAGCACTGTGAGTTAGTGGTGGACCTGTTTGTGCGCACAGTGCTGGTCTGCCTGACATGTGAGTAGAAGATGCTAATTGCCTTGCTTGTTTTTCCCTAAAGGGCACCCAGTCTCCAGGGCTTGCGTGAGAAAAGACAGTATGTGTCTTTTGACATATACTGCCTGTGTTTGTGAGCAGAGAACCTGGCCCATGGCCTCGCTTTCAGAGTTGAGGCACCTCCAGATGGGGAAGTGAATTAATTACTTATGTACTCTAAAGAACATGGGAATGAGGACAGTGGTTTATTTATAGGTAGGGTATGAAATGCTGTGGAGTTGGTTTTTATTTATAGATAGGGTATGAAATGCTGTGGAGATGGTTATCATTCAGAGTAAAGACATACAACTACTATCCCATATTAAATAAGGTAAGGGTCTGAAAGCCATTTAACCCGTATCTGTAATGAGTATAAGTTACTTTGATGAAGGGTACTTATTTGTTTTTTCGAATTGTTGTTTTTCCAGTGTGACAAGTTACTCCTTAGATTTCCTTTAGAGCCTGTAGGATAGTATTCTACACATTTTTAAATGTCGGTCTTACTAAATATGTTTCAGAAAATTTCTAGTGATTAACCTAGGTATTTGATTGATCACTTGTGTTTTCTTCTTCTTCTCTCAGCCCTGTTCCAAGGAGTATAAGTTAAAAGACAGGCTAGCCTTCTGTTTGCTGTGGTTGAAAACTGGTGACATTTAGAAAATAAAAGTAAAAAAAATTTTTTTTTGTAGCTTTTGTGAGTTGGTAGACTAGAGAACCCCGGAGCAAATTGGTCTATAATAGTGAATTTAAGTTTCTAAGAGATTTGCAATTGTTTTCCAAATTGAAATGCTTAAAGCACAGATTCCTCTTTTTGGCTCTATTTGTTTTTTGTTTTGTTTTGTTTTGTTTTTTGTTTTTTTTTTTTTTTTTTAACAAGAACCTCTTTGCTTATTATATTGAGACTTCCCCGAGAATTTTCTTAAATTATTCAGTCTGAGTCTCTGTCTTTGGAATAAAAATAGATCCATATGATTTTTTAAATTCTAATTAGGGTTGACTGTTTTAAGGATGAAAGATGGGAATGTTGTCTAGCATTTGCTCTTAGTCATTCTTTCAGGCCCTCTCCTAGACCAGCCTATAGAAACAGCCCACACAGCTGCTAATCCAGGGCCCAGGGCTGTTGAAAGCCGGCCGCTCTTCCCACAGTGACTGAAAAAGAAGGAACATGATGTATCCTGCTTTTCTAGTAGATTGCCTTAATGTGTACTGCTAAGATGGGATGTTTGGATTCCAGATTTTAATCCTGTCTTGTGCCAGTAACTCTCCATGCTTTGATTCTAAGGTGTATATTTCCGCCGTGGATGGAGTAGCTCTAAGTGCTGAGGAGACACCTTTCACATGTACCGTATTTATCATGTAAACTCTCAGGGCCCAATTCTTAAATCTAAAGGGCACTGGAAGAAAGCATGTGGTTAGTTCAAATAATTTGCTTTTCTCCAAAGTGTTCCCTCCAGAAAAAGTAGGTCTCTCTAGGTAAAACGTGCCTTCCTGACTAAACAGCTTCTCCTCCCTGCCTATTGAGCTGGGGCAGTGACAGGAGCCTGGCTCCTCTCTCTGCCCAGTTTTCCCCTGCAGCCTGACTCAGCCTCCCTGTAGCATATGCCACACTTCCTGCCAGGTTTATTTCTGCAGCACCCCACAGGAGACAGTAGTCTCTGATTCACAGACCTCATGTTATCCTTAGATGCCTCTTGGATTTTGCTTCACTTTTCCTGGCCCTGTCTGTGAGTCTCGTCTCCCTTCAACAGCACAATGCTCAGAAGACACGGCTGCTTTTGGTCTTCTAGTGTGTGCCGTTGTTTTTCCCTTCTATGATCTGCTGTGACTTAGCATTGCATGTCATCCTGTTCAAAAAGGCAGCCCCCTTTATCTCTGAGAGCACTCGCCTCTCTCACCTTCCTTGGAGACTTTGAAGTAATTGTGGGACTCAGTAGAGGCCTTTCGTGGTAGCAGCAACTTAAATGTATTCATGCAAGTTCATTTTGTTCTTGCTTTTCTGTTCTTTCAGATCTTTCAGCACCATTGATTAGTATGTGATTTTAGATCTTTAATTGATGTTTTTCATTTATACTCATACATTTTAACAGCAGCTTCTTTTTTTTTTTTTTTTTTTTTTTTTTTTTTTTTTTTTGCTATTTCTGGTGTTTTCCTATCTTTTCCACAACTTTTCCTTCTCCTCTTCACCCTCCAAGGGGAACAGGAGGAATTTGGTGTAGTTTCATTTTTTTTTGCCTTCTTGGAATTCAACTTTCTCCCCACTCTCTCCCATCCTCCAAAGATTACTATGGCTGATACAGACTTTGTGATGCTTAATTTCAAACTGTTGGAGAAGAGGGGGAGGGAAAACAAGTATTTCATAGAATAATGCTCATTTCGTTATGATTTCATATTGGACAGTATCTACTTCCAGCCCATATTTTTGGAAATGCAGACTTAGCAGGTCACCTTATGTCCAGACCTTGTGTGGAAGAGGCTGGCCCCACCTGGTTGAGTCTGGAGTTGTAGGATCAATGGTGTTTTAGATTTCTTTGGAGCAATAACCCATCCATCCTTCAGTGATTCATACTGATTCTCTGTGGCATTTGCCATGTGACACATTTTGCTTCAGTTTGCTATGAAAATTTCAGAAACCTATTTCTGAAGATGTAATTACATAAAATCGCATCATTCAAGAAGCCTGTTCAGACTGGAATGCAGAGCTGCAAAACATTCCAGGCAGTCAGATTTTTAGAGGATGAAGCTTCAGGGTCCAAACAGAGTAGCTTCTTAGTACCTTTGGGCCTTTCACACTTTTTAGTCTTGCAGCTACAGTGAAGAAGAGCAGTATCATTCATTAGCTGTGTAACCCTGGCCCCCTCCAGGAACCCTCACAAGGCCTCAGGGTCCTCAGCTGTAAGACAGGACAGGTGTCTGATCTTGAAGGTTTCTCTGAACTCCAAAATTCTGTGATTCTGTATAGATGCTTGGCGCTTGATTTTAAGTTTCTACACAAATATTACTCTAAAAAAAGAAAGTCAATGTAAAAACATTTGGGAATAAAAGAAGAAATTCCAATATTCCACCAATTTAACAAAGTAATGTATTTTTTGCATTGTATCTTCTGTGTCTTAATCCTCATGCGTTCATTGTAAAAATAGTTGCCATTGTAGTTTACACATAACTTTGTTTTCCACATTTTGTTTAATTTTATATCACGAATATTCATATCTTTCAGTAATATTTTCATGACCTCATGGTATTTCACTGTATTGGTGGATCATATTAACTAAGGTACTCCTTTAATGTTAGACATGGAGGTTGTTTCCCTTGCTTTCATATTTTTTAAATTTATACCCCCACTAAGTCAAATTTTGTATTCTGTCCAAGATTATTGTGAATTTTAAAGGCATATTTATAGACATTTAAAAGTAACATGGTAGGTTTTAAGAACTTTGATCGTAATAAAATAGCAGCAAGAGCTCCCAGCACAAGAGCTGTAAATGGCCAGCGTATTTCCTAAGTGTGTGTTTGTTCTTTTCAGTGCTTTGCTCTTGTCTTGTGCATAAGTCAGCTCTTTCTGATGCTGGTTCAAAACCACAGGCTCCAGAATCCAGTTCCTTCTGTGAACATGACTGTTGGCCTTATGTTGCTTCAGCAGTTTAAAAGATCATATTCTTCGTGTCTCTTCACCCGAAGGGAAGACGTTTTGTAATACTGTTGGAGCCCTCTTGACTAATCGTGTGGCTGAGCTGAGGTTGGCCTCTGTCCCCGCTTTGGTACATGCCACAGCTGAGCTGCTGCCGAGAAGTGTATAACTGAGTTTGTTATACAGATGTCTTCCTCTTTGTCTGGGCTGGGGTCTTTTCGTGTGGGGAGGTGCAGGGATTAGGGGAGAGTTGGGAGAGGGGTATTCCTGGCTGGCTGCTTCCTGAGATCTCTACCTTGTTGAGTTTCTCTTCGTAGGCACTTTAACTCACAGAACACATTTAGTGCCAGAAGGGGTTTTATTTGCCCCACATGTCTGAGTAGTCAATTGCTGCTTCTGGAGTTAAAGTCATTTTCCATGGTGGCAAAACAGATACCCGTGCTGTTGAACCCTGGGAGCTGCTGATACTGATTTGGTTTGGACATCCTTCTCTTCTTCCCACATCATGTTAGTGGGAGGCTCGCTCTTGTCCTCTGCGGTGTCACGCTTTGTGTAGGGTTCAGTGGTGGTATGTGGTTCAGCTAGGACAGGAAGAGGGACTTCCCTTTGCAGCCCTGTGATCCTGGCTTTAAGAGGAGAGAAATGTTCTTAAAATCTCTACTAAGGATATTTTTATTAGGCATATTTATCTTATATAGTGGTGAAAACAAGAACAAGTTTTTAGATTACTTATAAAATATCATGACGAAGCAGAAGATCTTTGTCCAATCAGAGGAAAAATTCTGATCCCAAGCTTCTGTATCTGTTTCCACTTAACTCTTGCCACAGAGTGGAGCATCTCTCTGACTCCACTTAACTGTCATGAAGTGCCCATATGTCCTGCTAGGTCAGTATGGGAGAGGGTGGGGAGATGACAGACTCTCAGGGCTGGGAGAGGCTCTGATTTGTCTCCTGCCAGGGACTCATTTTCTCTGATAATAAAGGCCTCCTGTCTCTTGAGCAGACTTCAGCATTTGTGGAGATGCTCGTGTGGCTGGGACTGAAGAAAAACTCACACTTCCTTTATTCATACGAAACCAAGTGGCTTAGAAGCTCCCTTTTGGGCAAGCCATGTGTTCCGGGAAAGGAGCCCCATCACTTCGCTGCGCCACCTTCAGGCAGGATGTGGTGCTTCCCAGGTGTCAGTGAGGTGAGGAACATATCCCAGAACACAGTCCTAAGTGACTAACACTGGAATGTGTAGTCCTTAGAATTTCAGAGTTGGGCGAGACTTCAGACATCACCCAGTTACCACATTTCACAGGTAAATGAATGAACTGAGGCTCAGAATAGTAAGCTGATTTGCCCTGTGCCACTCAGCTTGTTATGGAGCAGGGACTAGTGATAATATTGAAGTATTTATTACTGGTTTTTAGAGCTCTGATTTCTTTACATGAGTGATATCATTTGACCATCCTGTTTAGTAGTTGGGGAAATGAGTCTCAAAGAGTTTAGGTAACTAGCCACTGAGTGGTAGAGCTGAGGTTGGAGCCTGGGCATTCCAAATCCAGAGCCTACACCCATTCCTATACCACCCTCTCCCTGGGGCTCAGTTCTCCCAACTGTTTCCTCCATGCAGTTTCCACCCCACAGTAACACCTGGCGCCATCACTGCGAGGGTGACATTAGGCAGGGAGACCCAGACCCCACAGAGAGCAAGTGTCTTGGTGTCGGTACCACAGTAGACCAGCTCTTTTGTTGAGCGTTAGATGACCTGTGATGAGAATGCTGTTTTGTCACCAGCCTACAATTTTACCTCTAATTTTCTCCATATTCAACCCTCAAGGTTTGGGAGATGTCACCAACTCTATTTCGAAGCAGCGAAGGGCTGAAAACATACTATTTTTGAGTTGCAGGGAAATTAAAAGCCTAAACTTTTTGCACACTTCTCAAAGCCTTGAGATCAGTGAAGATGTTAATGAGAATTGCCGTTATGGTTGATTAATAGAAGAAGGAAAGATGAAGACCTGCTCCAGAGTATATAACACTGTGGCAGAGGTGGATCTGAGACTCAATATCCTTGTGCCCCTTTGCTGTCAGGCTTTGAATCCCTTGTCCAATTCCACTTGACAAAGCAGAAAGAGGTCAGGGCTGATCGTGTGCTGGATTCTCCACCACGCCCTGTGGTGCGTCCCTGGGAAAGCTAGCCTGGGTATCTGCCTCCCATTTCCTCACAGACAGGATCCTGCCACTGATCCGCCAGACTCCCTGTCTCCCCTCCCTCTGCATTTCCTTGCCCATCAGGTCTGTGAGGTTATGGCCCCGGGGCTTGAGGTCCTGGATCCTGGTCCCAGCTCTGTTGCTTCCTGTCGTTTACACCCTCTGGGCCTCTCTTTCCATAGGACTGTAGTAATTTTGTGGAGTTACATACCTGTGAAACAGAGGCAGATTCACCTTCACTAGTGAGTGCTTAGCAGTGCTGTCTGCTGGGTACCACTAGACATTCTGCAGTGATGGAAATGTCCTGTGTGTGTGCTGTCCATTGCAGCAGCCACTAGGCACCAGTGGTAGTTGAGACTTTGAAATGTGGCTAGTGTGAATGAAGAACAGGATTCATTTCATTTTAATTCATTTCAATGTAAATAGCCATCCGTGGCTAGTGGCTACTGTGTTGGACAGCACAGCTCCAGGGTAGGTGTGAGGCAGGAGGCATGAATCCACTCTTTCCCTGGTGTGTGAGTCCATTTGCATTGTTATAAAGAAGCACCTGAGACTGGGTAATTTATACAGAAAAGAGGTTTATTTTGGCTCATGGCTCTGCAGGCTGTACAGGAAGTGCGATGCCAGCATCTGCTTCTGGTGAGGGCCTCAGGAAGCTTCTAATCATGGCAGAAGGCAAAGCGGGAGCAGGTCTCACATGGCAAGATAGGGAGCAAGGATAAGGGAGATACTAGGCTGTTTTAAACAACAGCTGTCTTGGGGAGGGCACCAAGTCATTCAGGAGGGATTTGCCCCCACGACTCTTCCCACCAGGCCCCACCTCTGACATTGGGGATCATATTTCAACATGAAATTTGGAGGGGACAAATATCCAAACCATATTACCTGGTAAGTCCTGGTTCCCACATGCCTCTCATCTTACTGCAGGGAGTGCTATTGTATTTTGTTTGTTTTTGTGGCTCCTCAAAAATCAACTTCAGACATTTCAGTTTAAAGTGTTTCTTACAAAATCTGGTCTTGAAATGCAATCCAATCCTTTCTTCTGGTGCTCATCCAAGGAAGCAGTGATCGATGTAGACATTGGCTGCCTTGGACTCAAACGTCCTGGCAATCTCATCAGGGTGATGCCTTCTTAGAGTGACTTGACTACATTTTTGCCTTACAAAATGAACTTAGAAGCAAACCTCTCATACAAAAGGTAACCTCTCGTAGGAATCAGTGAGGTAGTAGATAAGCTCTGGATGTCTGTATCAAGGCTGGGAGCATCCAGCTGTAGCCCAGCAGTGGGAGAGACAATCTGTGAAACTCCGTTTGATTACTGACAGGTTAGTAACTAACAGGAAGTCATGCTGTAGCAGGATGCACTTTTCATGGCCAAAAAGATGAATACTAATGACGATAACATTAACATGTAAGACCTCCCTACTGTACACCAGGCCTTTTGTGAGGCACCTGCATAACCTCATTTGACCATCATGACATCTCTATGATATAGGAGCAGTTAATAGCCCCATTTTGCCAACAAGAAAACTGGGGAATAGAAAGGTACCATACCTTCCCCAGTGTCATTCAGCTAATTAGCAGCAGAGCCAAGATCTGAACACAAGAACCTAGTTCCAGAGCCCACAACCCTCAATAAACCTGTGAAACCACTGGCCTTTGCCTGCCTGGTGGAAAGATCGGTGAGATGGGAAGCATGGGGTCAGTGGGCACTAGGATACTTGTATTCGGTGAAGCCTCCTGCTTACAGCACTGTCTGGCAGTGTTGGCAATGGCTGGTATGGCACGGAAGCTGATGGCACCTCCTGCGGCAGTGCACCATTGGTCTCCGTCAGTTCCTCCTTCCTCGCTCACCCGTGACTGAGTTTCAGATGTGAGAGGCAGTGGGTGTCCTGAGACAGAGATACGGTCATTGTGTGGGGCTTTGCCAGGGGTCAGCCTGCACATAGAACTGCTTTTTTTCACCTGTATGAAAATGCTCTGTGAAATGCGGTTTTATCACGGTGTCTTTCCAGAAAGAGGGGTTTCTTTTCCTATTTGGTTTCTTGTCAGTCAAGTAGAAATGTTTGTGTTGGAGTCTCCCTGAGTGGTAAGAAAATGAGCAGCTGCTCAGAAATGTCCACCTCCTTTTCTGCCCCCTACCCTCCCTCCTTTGGTAGAAACCAGATTGCCCTGAAACGTAATTTGGTTCCTTTTGTGCAGAAAGATGGAAGTCATGCGCTGTAGCAGGAAAAGCTGAAAGCCCAGGAACTGGAGCCAGAAGATCCAGGTTCCAGTCCCAGTTCTGCTGACCTTGCAGGGGGACGCCAGTTATTCCACGTTTCTGGGCATCTGTTTCACAGAGATTGAACTGGATAATGTCTGCGTTTTCTTAGCGCTCTCAATCCTAGAAGACGGACAGATGCTGAATTTGCTCAACAGCAGGGAGACAGACCTCTCCCAGCTCTGGGCATCTTAAACAGGCATGTCCTCTCTTTCTGCAGGCATCTTGGCCATCCTCATCCCCCGCCTGGACCTGGTCATCTCCCTGGTGGGCTCCGTGAGCAGCAGCGCCCTGGCCCTCATCATCCCACCGCTCCTGGAGGTCACCACCTTCTACTCAGAGGGCATGAGCCCCCTCACCATCTTCAAGGACGCCCTGATCAGCGTCCTGGGCTTCGTGGGCTTTGTGGTGGGGACCTATGAGGCCCTCTATGAGCTGATCCAGCCAAGCAATGCTCCCATCTTCATCAATTCCACCCGTGCCTTCATATAGGGATCTGGGTTCGTCTCTGCAGCTGCCTACCCCTGCCTCGTGTGTCCCCCGTTACCTGTCCCCAGAGCCTCAGGTATGGTCCAGGCTCTGAGGAAAATCAGGGTTGCTGTGGGAACCCCTCTGCCTGGCTCCTGGATACCCCGGGCCAGGTAACCTGAGGGCAGGGGAAAAGTGGGGTGGCAGACATGCAGAAGTGCCACTAGTGACAGGGCCGCCATCGCTCACTTGTACCTATTTACACCCAGACCTTTCCAGCTCCCCCTCATCATGCCTCCTCCTTCCTCCCTTCCTCCCCCGCTGCTGGTGCGCCTCGCCCAATTCATTCTTACTGCACAGTTCACTTTATTTAACAATTTTAGTGTCCCCCACCTCATGTTTTCACCTTTTCTGGTCTAGGCGTAGATTAAATAACTGGGAACTCCCCCTCTTTGTAAAGCTGGGCCTCTTTCTCATCTCTCTGCCAAATGTTGTATCTCAGTATTCTTCCTACTCAAGTCTCCAGGGGCTGGCTGGACCTACCTGGTCATTTGAAACAGGCCCCCCAAACTGGAGTTTTTAATCTTGACTCTCTGGCTTGCTGTGCCCCTTAAGGCAATGCGTCTCTTCCGCGGATTCCTTAAGATGGGTCACAGTACTGTATTCTTAGTTGCTTTAGCTCTTAAAACATAGGAAGTGTTGTCTAAACGGAAAATATTTATCTTTTATTTAAAATCAGATTTTTGTTTTTAGACTGTCTCTAGATCTGGGGCTATTACGAATTACTTCTTCTTCAGTAAACTTTGACTCAACTTCTCCTGCTGAAAAGAAGCTCGCTCCAGGAGATGTCTGCTGGGGTCCTCGGCACTCTTGGCTGAGGACGCAAAGGTTTTAATCAGGATCATCTAAAAATGTACCTCGGTGAGGAGGCGCAGATTTTGCCTCCTGTTGACCAGCCTGGTTTCATACTGAAAAGACATTGAAGGACTGCAGAAATGTGTGGGTGCACTGGGCTGAGGGAAGGGTGGCTGAGCGAGAGGCGTATAAAATGGGGCTGTGTGCATGCAGGCCCATGTTTCAGCCTCAGCCCCTGCCAGGTGAAAGGATCAGCAATGCTTAGTTGCCATCGTGCTGGGACGACACCCGCTCTATTGCCACGGATGAGTAGCTGAGGTCAGTGTGCACAGAGAGTTTGACATTAAGTTCATAGACTTTACAGCAGCTGGTCTGACACTACGCGCGGTGCTTGGTTGTTTACAATCAGTGGGGAATAGGGCAGAACCAGTGCCCGGCCCCACACTGCCTCTGTGGCCTAGACTTTGAAAGGAACCACTGAACACTAATTATGAGCCCTGTCTTTCCCCCAGAATGCCTCCCTGGGTTTCGCAAACAGCCTTGAGGTTGGCCCTCCTCAAGATCAGCCTTCAGATTTGGGAGCAAACTTCAGAGAAGGCAGAGAAAGATACATTGCCTTGCTGTGGACTGCCTCTTCTTTCCTCTTGGTGTACAAAGTATTTCAGAAGGCCATTGATGAATTTCCCCTCTTTAGCTGTGTGTGTGTGTGCACAGTGTGTGTGTGTGTGTGTGTGTTCCTGTGTAAGTAACAGACCAGACCCCTTGTCTCCTCTGTTCCGTCACCAGGCTCTTGCTTCACTGCAGATACAGTTCACTCTGAAAGTTGGTTGAAGGAGAGCAGCAAAAATGTATCAGGGGTTTTGCTTCTGTGTTTCACCCAAAGCTCATAAGGGCTGTGACCCAGCCACATGGCCCCAGTTTTTTCTGTCTCTTCTGTTCCAAAGCCAGGAGAGCTGACTTCCAGGTGAAGGGATGGGAAAAGTGGACTCTCATTGTAGTGACTCCCCACCTACCTAATAATTTGTTAACTTAGGAACATGCCGTCATTGTTGACTTGTTCTTCCTTAGGAGAAGGATGCTTTTCACCACCCTTTCTGTTCTGTGGTGGACTCTTAACAGGTGCTATGTGACCACGAATCTAGCTGGGAGTAGCAGAGGCCCTGTCTTCTGAAGTCTCAGGTTTAGAAGTTACCAAAGTGGGCTCGGAAACTGTCATCTCCTGGTTCCAAGTTCGGGCTCTGGCAGCCCAACCACTATCTTAGCTGTCTTCCCCAGCGGTGCTAAGAGTGGTCTCAGTGAGAAGGTAGAGGCCACCTGGAGGGCCAGACCTGTGTCCTGCCCATGTCCTCCTTGGTGGACGTTTCTGTTTACTCAGAGCTGCTAGAGGCCATCCTGCCCAGCCGGGTTCTGAGATTGGGACTGTGATGTTGGCACCTGAGGACTGGATGGGAGAATCCTGGGGGTCCCCCAGCTCTTAGCAAGATGCAGGCTATTGCTGCCTGGCTGTGAGAACACGGTATGTAGGAGAGTTGGCTGTAGCTTTAGGATTTCTGGAAGCCAATTTGGCATTGCCTGTTTGATCTCTGGCTTGTGTTCCTGCTACACTGACAGACTGATTGCGTGGCTCTTCCAGAAGACCCAGGAAGGGCGCTCCAGCTGGAGGGCCTTCCTGGCTGTGCAGGTGCACAGCTGTTAGGCATCAAGCAAAGGATCAGCCAGTCAGTAGTAGTGGGAGGAAGCCCTTCCTCCTCTTATGCAAGCAGCCCTCAGCCAGCCCAGAATCTCTTATGCAGCCCAAAGGGCTTCTTGAAACAGAGAACCCTCCCTGGTGTCCTCCCATGATAAGTAGAAATACGATCACAGAGCAACAGAGCAAAGGCTTTCAGGAGTGTGAGGCTGCATCTGCTGGAGCAAAGGGGAGCCGTGGGCTTTCCCAGCCAGATACTCTTGAGCTTTGTGACCCTGCTCCTGTCACCCCAATTGCCCCAAGCCAGAGGTAGCTTTCTCAGAGCCCCTTGGTGGTTCTCTCCTCCAAATGCTGCTGTTGGGAGCAGGCTTCCAGCTCTCAGTGGGCAGTGCACCTCCTGCTAAATGCAGACACTTGCTGGGAAGAGTGTGAGCTGGCATCTTCTGTTCACTCTGCCTAGCAGTTGTCACCATTCACAAGTGGCATTATTTATGTTGTGCTGCTGTCCAGCTGCTAAGATCCCTTCATCTGCACAAGCCCTGGCGAGATACGTGTGAATGTGTGTCATTTCACTTCAGCCGCCCTCTTCCATCTCTCCTCTGCAGCTGGATTCATTGGCTGATGCTCACTGCTCACTGTCTATCCCCAGGAAATTTATAGTTTTATCAGTAGTCTTAAAGTGTTGATCCTAAACAAATGCATTCGAAAAATCATGTTTCTTCTCTCTCATCTCTCATCTTACTTTTCTCTTCTCAGATTTCTCCCTTCCTAGAACATTATCTCTGTTTAGCACGAATGTTCACCTCATATTTTTCAGAAGTGCAAAAATCTCAATTTATGTCTGTTTACAGCTCTCTGTCCTCACTGCTCACAGCAAGGGTTTCTGTATCAGTGGATTTTATTTTGTAGCTGCTGAGATGTTAAGGCAAGCTTCAGCATCTGCCCCCATTGGGTCCACAATGCTGCTTCCTCAAAGAGAAGACACAGAGTCCAAGTGGCAGGACTTGAGGCTGGCTTCCAGTCTGCCTTAGAAGTTAATTTTCCAAAGTACATTACAGATCTCTGAGGCCATTAGGGGAAAAGGAAGGGGTGTGGTTTGTCTTTGAAATTACGGTTAATACTTTTAGACAGTAAATCCGACTGGTTGCAAGGCTATTTGCCCCAACAATATCAGCCTGTAACATTTCTTCTCTTTCCTTTGTGCCACTGAGTCATTCCCTGGCCAGAGGACATAAATGGTGCTGATAGGAGGTTATCAGAGTAAGGAAGGTAGGATATATAGGTACAGGGTGCTTGTCATTCACTGTGTTATTTGGTTTAAATCAAAGTGATTCTCGGGAAGCTATGTTCTTTCAGTGGGTAATAAAATTGGTAACTCTATTGTAAAACAATGGTGTGTGAAGAAAATCAACCAATCCGTAGGTGTTGCTAACTAGACAGTACTGTGTATGTTATGTGCCTGCGTGGATGTGGATCATGCCAGAGTTCATAGATCCTGTTTGGGGGTTTGCACATGGATCATATGTTAAGCTTTTTCTTTTCAATAAATGAATTTTATTTTTTATTTTTGAGAGGTTGCTGTCTGTGTCTTTTTTTTTCCTTTTTATATCACTCAGATCCCTTGACTAGATACTGGGTTAGATGTTTCTGGTTTATGCCACAGAGTTCATATGAGAGTGGCACAAGCAGTAGACCCTTCCATGGAATTAAGAGTTGCCCAAGAAGAAAGGGACCGGGAATTTTTTTTGTTTTTTTCTGTTAGACAATCCTCCCCTCCCTAAACCTCCTTCCGCTTCTCTTGAAGACTTGAGTAAGAATTTTCAGCCCTCTCCTTGCATAGCAGATGAGCCCATGTGACAGGTGTGATGGCCAGTTTTATATGTGTCAACTTATAATTCAGTCAAACACTAATCCAGGTGTTGCTGCAAAGGTGTTTTGTAAATGTGGTTAACGTCTATAATCAGTTGCCTTTAAGTAAAAGAGGTTTTCTCAGTATTGTGGGTGGGCCACATTCAATCAGTGTAAAGGCCTTTAGAGCAAAGCTGAGGTTTCCTTGGAGAAGAAATTCTGCCTCCAGACTGCAGCATCAGCTCCTACGGGCCTGCCCTGTGACTCGCAGACTTGCCGGCTCACACAGTCATGGGAGCCAGTTCCTTGATCTCTCTCTCTCAGTCTTTCTATGTGTATTTATATTCATATATGTGTATGTATATATGTGTGTGTGTATATATATCTCCTACTGGCTTTGTTTCTCTGAAGAAATCTGACACAATAGGTAACACTTAATTTTCTTGAAATGTGGAGATTAATTTCAGGACAGGACAATGGAAAAGATGACACTCCTTCCCTTCCCTTTTTGTCACTGAGTGGGAAGACACACTTAAGGCTTAAAATGTTTATTCTCAATACATTGGTTCCCCCCAAAAAAAATTACTTGGAATTTGTTCCCACCAGCAAGCACGCAATCAGTTCTGCAGCAAACACTAGCCAGGTGTGCTCCAATTCAATTCTGACACCACCTGCCTGGAGATGGCATCAGATCCCACAGGATGAGGGCTCAGTCCCCAAGAGTGACACCCCTCACCACCACCACCACTTCCAGTGCCAATTGCAAGTACCAGGTTGTTTACCTGTGCTTCTGACTGGCTAAAAATTATAAATCAGGGTTCCCATGACTCTGTTTTGGGGTTTGATTAATTTGCTAGAGTAGCTCATAGAACTCAGGGAAATACACTTACTTGTATAAGTTTAAAAACAGAGCCTTCAAGGAACACTCTTAAAAGTATAATATTTTACCAAGAGAGGAAGGCAGGCATATAGTCTATTTTCATTGTCATTATCATTTCTGGAACAGGAAGGTCAAAGAGATTTAGCAGCTATGCCAAGCTGCCCACCGGTAGGTAGCAGCATTGGGATACACGTGCAAGTCTTCTGGTTCCAGAACCTGAGTGCTTCCCAAGGCGCTGGCTGCGTGTCTTTGTTGCAACCTCAAGAGGGAGGTTTGCCTTGAGGAATTGTCATGAGGATTAGAGAGAATGTTGTAAAGTGCCATATGTCATAATCACAAAGGACTTATTAAACATTTTCTGAAATATTCGCTGACTTGTAGAAAACCAGGACTCCAAAGTACTTCTGCTTGTTGTTCTGGCTGTCCGTCCATGCACTGATGTCTTGTTGACTTCCTCTGTGGAGAGCACTCGATCCTCTTTTAGGTTGTCCACCTCTTGAAGTTTTTATTTCTGCTCACATTTATACCTAATGGCTGTAACCTCTTCTTCCAGAGAGCCAGGGCCCTCCGGTAAGCCCATTGCACTACTACTGGAGGCATAAACCTGAGTGACAGTGGACCCTAAGCCTGGGGCTCTTTGCTATGTAGGTTGCCTTCCTCATACTTAGCCTATTGTGGTTGTGCTGAGGAACTATGTGTGTCTTTAATGGGTATGCTTTACTAGACCCTTGGCCATTGGTCTCCTTTAAAAAAAAATGGAGTAAAATTTACATGTAATTAAATTTAGATCTACCTTTTCAAATGTACAGTTTAGTGTGTTTTGCATACAGTCATGTGACCACCATCTCAGTCAAGATACAGACCATCTCCTTTGCCCCCAGAGGGTCCCTTGTGCCCCTTTGCAATCAATCCCATCCTCACACCACTCAGTCGCTGGCAGCTACTAATCTGTTTTTTCTGTCTCCAGTTTTGTCTTTTCTAGAATGTCATATAAAACCATTACGTATGCAGCCCTTTGTGTCTGGTTTCTTTCACTTAACATAATCATGCTTTTTATATTCCTCCACGTTGTTACATGTATCCATAATTGATTCTTTTTATTGCTGAGTAGTATCCATTGCATGAGTGAACCATAATTTGTTTATCCATTCATTAGTTGATAGTCTTTGAGGCTGCTTCAAATTTTTAGCTGTTATGGCTTAGTTATTTTAATGTAAATTCCTGGTAAACAATTTAGAAACTGCCTCTTCTTTCTTCCTTAAAACTCACTTGTAACTGCTGCTAATCAGAGTATGTTATGAGGGCAACTTGAATCTGTGCACCCCAGTGGCCATTCTCAAGTTTTGGGCTCAAATATACTCTATACTTAATTATGAAAAAATTACTATTATGAATAAAGCTGCTATAAATACTCATGTACAGGTCTTTGTGTAGACCTATGTTTTTATTTCTCTTGGGTAAATACCTAGAGGTGAAATGATGGGGTTGTATGGGAAATGTGTGTTAACTTTCGGCAAATTGTTTTCCAAAGTGGCCGTTCCCTTTTGGATTCCTAATGTATAACAGTTACAGTTGCTCCATATCCTCACCAATACTTAATATTGTGGTCTTTTAAATTTTAGCCCTCTAATAGGTGTGAAGTGGCATCTCATTGCAGTTGTAATTTGCATTTCCCCAATGACTAGTGATGTTTTGCACCCCCTTACATGCTTATTGGCCTATCTTTTTAATGAAGTATTTGTTCAAATATTTTGCCTCTTAAAATTCAGTCATCTACTTCTTTTGATATGTTTTTTATTGGAAAATAATTGTAGATTTACAGGAAGAGTCAAAGGCACAGGAGGGAGGTCCAGGTCCAGAGCACCCTTCAGCTGGGCTTCCCAGTGTTAATATCTTGCATAACTGTAGTACATTATCGAAACCAGGAAATTGACATTGGCACAATCCATAGAGCTGATGCAGATTTCGTTAGTTATACAGATACTCATTTGTTTGTGTGTGTGTTTGTGTATAGCTGTATGCAGTTTTATCATGAGTAGCTTTGTATACACCACTACCATAAACTAGATACCTAACTGTATCATCACCTCAAGACTCCTTTATGCTACCCCTTTATAAATACCCACTCCCTTCAGTCCCCCACATCCCTAACCTTCCCCAGAAGCCACGAATCTGTTCTTCATCTCTATAATTTTGTTATTCATGGAATAAATAATAATAATTCAATAAATTGAATTATGCCATATGTATCTTTTTGGGGTTGGCTTCTTTCACTCAGTATAATTTCCTTGATGTTCATCTAAGTTGTTGCATTTATCAATAGTTTGTTTCTTTTTATTGTTGAGTAGGATCCCATGGTACTGATATTTAACCATTCACTCACTGAAAGAAATGTGCATAGTTTCCAGATTTGGTTATTACAAATAAAGTGCTATAAATATTTGTGCAAGTGTTCCTGCATGAAAATAAGTTTTAATTCCTCTGGGATATATGCCCAGGAGCACAACTGTTGAATTGTATGGTGATATGGTTTGGCTGTGTCCCCACTCAAATCTCATCTTGAGTTTCCACATGTTGTGGGAGGGACCCTGTGGGAGGTGATTGAATTGTGGGGGCATGTGTTTCCTGCATTGTTCTCGTGATAGTGAGTAAGCCTCACGAGGTCTGATGGTTTTAAAAAGGGGAGTCTCCCTGTACACGCTCATTCTCTTTGCCTGCCACCATCCACTTAAGATGTGACCTGCTCCTCCTCGCCCTCCACCATGATTGTGAGGCCTCCTCAGCTACGTGGAACTGTAAATCCAATTAAACCTCTTTCTTTTGTAAATTGCCCAGTCTCTGGTATATCTTTATCAGCAGCGTGAAAATGGACTAATACATATGGTGAGCCCCATTATTAGTTTTAAAAGGAACTTCTAAACCATTTTCCAGAATGACTGTACCATTTTACTACTCGAGCAACAATGTATGAGTGGTCTGTTTCCTCTGCAACTTTGCCAGCCTTTGCTGTTATCACTACTTGTGGGTTTTTGTTTGTTTGTTTGTTTTTTGAGATAGAGTCTCTGTCACCCAGGCTGGTGTGCAGTGGCACCATCTTGGCTCACTGCAACCTCCGCCTCCTGGGTTCAAGTGATTCTCCTGTCTTAGCCTCTTCAGTAGCTGGGACTACAGGTGTGTGCCACCATGCCCAGCTGATTTTTGTACTTTTAGTAGAGAGGGGGCTTTGCCATGTTGGCCAGGCTGGTCTTGAACTCCTGATCTCAGGTGATCCACTCGCCTTGGCTTCCCAACACTATTTGTTATTGTAACCATTTGTCAGATCCTGTGTTTTGTTAGATTTATACTTAAGTATTTAATTTTTTTTTGGAGCAATTATAAATGGTATTTTTTTATTCCAGTGTCTGTGTGTCCATTGGTAGTATATAGAAATACAACTGATTTATGTATTTTAATCTTGTATCCTGTGACCTTTCTGTACTCAAGAATTCTGTGAGTTTTTGGTTAGATTTCGTGCTTTTTTTTTTTTTTTTTTTTTTTTTTTTTGAGACGGAGTCTCGCTCTGTGGCCCAGGCTGGAGTGCAGTGGCATGATCTCGGCTCACTGCAAGCTCCACCTCCTGGGTTCATGCAGTTCTCCTGCCTCAGCCTCTAATTAGCCCGGCTAATTTTTTGTATTTTTAGTAGAGAGAGGGTTTCACCATGTTAGCCAGGATGGTCTCGATCTCCTGACCTCATGATCCACCCACCTCAGCCACCCAAAGTGTTGGGATTACAGGTGTGAGCCACCGTGCCTGGCCGGGATTTTCTTTTTAGACAACCACGTTATCTGCAAATAGAGATAGGTGTATTTCTTTTTTTCCAATGTGTATCTCTTTTCTTTTTTCTTTTTTTTTTTTTTTTGGCCATATTGCAATGGTTCAAATTTCTAGTTTAAAACAAGTGGTGGGAGTGAACATCCTAGTCCTGTCTCTGATCTTGTAGGGAAAGCATTCAGTCTTTCACTTGAAGTATGATGTAAGTAGTATACTTTTTATAGAAGTTCCCCTCTATTACTGTGCTGAGATACTTTAAAAATCATGAATGAGTACTGAATTTTGTCAAATGATTTTTCTGTATCTGACATGATCGTACAGTTCTTCTTTTTTCACCTTTTGATATGGTGGATTCCGTTAACTGATTTTTGAATATTGAACTGGCCTTGCTTACTTACTTGGAATAAATCCTGCTTTATCATGGTATACTATTCTTTACATTGTTAGATTGCCTTTCATTTTTCACCCACCCTGATATTTACTCTCACAGATGTAGAATCCAGAATGGTGCCTTTTTAGAAATGAGCAGAACCATATGCATAACTTCTATTTTTGGCATAAGTGTACTTTTGCCCCAGGCTGGATTTCCAGCGGCTCCGTGCTACATAAAGGCTGCATGGGTTTCTTTAGCACAGAGTTTCTTAACTGCACTATTATTGCCATTTGGGGCTGCCTAATTCTTTGTTGAGGGGCTTTTCTGTGCGTTGTAGGATGTTTAGCAGCATCCTGGGCCTCTGCCCACTAGATGTCAGTTGCACCCTGCAAGTTGTGACAACTAAAAATGTCTCCAGAATTGCCAAATATCCCCTTGGCTGGGGTGGGGGATGGGGTGGAAATCACCCACCTCAGCTGCCAGGAACCAATGCCTGAGAACAATTTAGCTCCCACCCACCTACCTTTAGCTGGGGGCATGTCCTTTTTTTTTTTTTTTTTTTTTTTTTTTTTTTTTTTTTTGAGAAGAAGTCTCGCTCTAGTCCCCCAGGCTGGAGTGCTAGTGGCATGATCTCGGCTCACTGCAACCTCCACCTCCCGGGTTCAAGTGATTCTCTGCCTCAGCCTCCCGAGTAGCTGGGATTACAGGCGCCTGCCACCACGCCCAGCTAATGTTTGTATTTTTAGTAGAGACGGGGTTTCACTACGTTGGCCAGGCTGGTCTCGAACTCCTGACCTCAGGTCATCTGCCCGCCTCGGCCTCCCAAAGTGCTGGGATTACAGGCATGAGCCACTGCGCCTGGCGGGGTGGGTGGGAATGTCCTTTTATTGTGGCCATGGAGCAAAGGAAAGTGTGTCAATATGGATAGTACACAAAGAGCTGCTTTTCCAGTAGTAATGGTAAAATATCTCTAACATCTCCTGAACGTTCACTATACCAGCTACGCTAAGCACTTTATGTATGTTGTCTCCTTTAATACTCAAATCCAGTGAAGGAAAGTGCTGGTAATATCCCCACTTTGCAAACTGGGCATAAAAGTTTACATGACTTGCCCAAAATCACATTTCTAAAGTAGCGAAGCCAGGTCTGTCTGATGTCAAACCTCATGTCCTCGCCGCTGGAATTTTCTCCCCTGCCAGCTGATTCCTTCATTCTTTACCTCACCTCCTTCAGTGAGCACGGCACATTTCCAAGCCTGTCTTTTGACTCCAGCCTGCTTTGCACCCTGCCCTCCATAAGTCACTCCCAGCCATCAGAACTACCCACCATTGCCCAAATACTTAAAACCTCTAGGCCTTCCCTTTGGGATTTTCCCTTAGCCTAGCTGACCCTCCTTTCTGTGCTAAATCGGAAGCTCTGCTTTAAGACCAGCTCAGATGGCTGGGCCCCTGTAGACCTTCCCTGGCCAGTTCAGTCAGAACTTACAACTCGTCCTCAGCAATGCTGTCACCGCCCTCCTCTGGTTATCCTCATACCTGCCTGCGCTGGAGACATGTGACTACTCGGCCGCTTTCCCCAGATTGTGAGCTGCCTGAGGGCACTGATCAAGTCAGATGACATCTACCCCCACTCTTCCCCTGGGGGCTAATTATATATCTGAAATCTTTGGTTACTAAATTCAGTGTAGTCTCCTTCCATAGTGAATAGTGCCCTGGCCTGCTAAGGAGGTGACATCACTATATTGTCATTGTATCAATCTAACCAAGCACCTTTCTTGGTTGGACGCTTTGGATTCATTGAGGAATTTTGAGACAAGTTTTGAAATTGTCTTTTTGCAGCTGGATGCCTGAGAAAGTTCCTGCTTTTCATTCAGTGAAACAGCTGGTGCCCCTGTTTTAGAAGAAGTCAGAGGCTGCCCGAGGGTTTCCAAAGCCTGTCCTTAGACACCGCACCACAGGTGATGGATCAGCACCTGGGTCTGGCGCCCTAGCAGGCTGGCAGTGCACCAATGTTTCAAGTCGTGCAAAGAGGTTGGGTTGACTCTTCTATACTAGACCAGCTGCGGGCCCTGGGCACAGCATTCCGTGCCTTAAAACTTTACCTGGTGGGTCTTTTTTGCCCTCTAGCTCTTTTAGAATCTTCATACATAATCTTCAGTCCAACAGAGGTCGTTTTCCCCCCAAGGCCTTTGGCTCTGTCCTTCCTCATCCCCAGACGCTCACGTTTTGAGAGTTCTAGCCCAGGCCTCGTGCCTGCCTCAGAGATCCATCCCATGTGCCTCCCTCCAGAGCACTGCCCTGATGCCTGATAAAACATATGTGCCCTTCCTGTAAAGGCTTGAAAACCACAGTGACAACAACTGTGTAAGCCCTCCCTCACCCGCCAGCCCCCGAAGGAAGCCGTTTCCCAATTCTCCTGTTTCCCAATTCTTACACGGTTTGTCCTGGCAAATCCCAGCTGCGTTTCCTTCTCCAAGAGCAAGGCCTCGTCTGGCTCCTGAAACCACTCCTCACGGCATGGCAGCAGGTCCCCACCCTGCCTCTCCCTCCCAGCCTGCTCCTCTAGCAATGCTCAAGGTCGCTGTGCCACTCTTAAGGCCCAGCCCCAAAAGTGGATGTAGGGCTTCAGGAGAGGCCTGGGGTTGAGCCCTAAGGGGAGCAGACCCCCACCTCCCCAAATCTGGATATCCTGGCTCTGTGCCACCTGGAAGTGAGCATGGCCTTCTCTTGGCTTGTTCTGAACTCAGCCTGCTCCGTTGCACTTGCCGCTGCTCATCAGTCCTCTGTATTTGTCATTTATTTCACGAACCCAAATGTAAGGCGCACCTCCTGAGTCAGGCCGACCTGGATTGGAATCCTGGCCCTGTCACTCGTGAACTCTGTGACTTACCTTATTTAAGTTACTAACACAAATTACGGGCCCCTCAGTTTATCTGTGCCTCGGTTTCTCCATTCGTAAATGATGATAGTACCTACCTCGTTAGGGTTTTTGTTGTTGTTGTTGTTTTGAGATGGAGTCTCGCTCTGTCACCCAGGCTGAAGTGCAGTGGCATGATCTTGGCTCACTGCAAACTCCATCTCCCAGGTTCAAGTGATTCTCTTGCCTCAGCCTCCCTAGTAGCTGGGATTACAGGCACATGCCACCATGCCCAGCTAGTTTTGTATTTTTAGTAGAGACGGGGTTTCACCATGTTGGCCAGGCTGGTCTCGAACTCCTGACCTCAGATGATCCCACCACCTCGGCCTCCCAAAGTGCTGGGATTACAGGTGGGAGCCACTGCGCCTGGTGCCTCATTAGGTTTTTGTGAGAATTAAATGAGATAAGACACTAAGTGCTTGCACAGTACCTGGCATAGCAAATGCTCAGTAAGAGGAGGCAGTAGAGGTGGTGGCTGATGGTAGTGAGGGTAATGACGGTGAACTGAAAATCTACCTGAGTGCCAGTGGTTTAGGATGCGGGGATTTACCTGAAAACCTTTAGCCCTCCCCGCAGGCTCATAAACTAGTCCTTGATCCCAGAGAGCCCTCTGGTGGCTAATCTGTGAAGACTCAGGCTGTGGACGAAAAGGAGAAGGCGGGGCCTGGTGAGGAGAGGATGGAGGTGGGCTGGATAAGAAGGCGTTCCCCATCCGGGAGAATGGGAGGCAGGGAGGTGCTGTGTGGACATTCCCAGGCTGGGTGTCGGACCTGAGTTGGGGTCTTGCCCCTGGAATTCTGACTGAGAGACCTCAGACAAATCCCTTCTCTATGGGCCTTAGTGTGCGGAACATTAGGAATGAGGAGGACCAGGTCATTGTTTCCCAAAGACAAACAGGGGGCCCCGACAGTCATTTTTTAATCTGAATGGTTACTTATTTTCATGGTATCAGGAAGAAATACTCTCAAATCCTTTAGTGTAGAGATATTATTGTTTAAAGATGAATAGAGAGTATTTAGTAAACATCGAAATATATTTTTTAAGTATTATAGTACGAGTTGTATTCTATCAGGGCAAAAATTATGAAAGTGATAAGCAAAACAACAGAAATTTGGACAACACTGGACAATTTGTGATCTCCTGCACAGTCCTGATAAATCAGTCCTATCTGTATGCTACCTGTCCTTTTTTGTTTTTTGTTTTTTGAGACAGAGTCTTGCTCTGTTGCCCAGGCTGGAGTGCAGTGGCACAATCCTGGCTCACTGCAGCCTCCACCTGCCGGGTTCAAGCGATTCTCCTGCTTCAGCCTCCTGAGTAGCTGGGACTACAGCCGCCCACCACCACACTCGGCTGGTTTGTGTATTTTTAGTAGAGACGGGGATTCACCATGTTAGCCAGGCTGGTTTTGAACTCCTGACCTCAGGTGATCCGCCCACGTTAGCCTCTCAAAGTGCTGGGATTACAGGTGTGAGCCACACACCTGGCCTGGTATTATTTTCTATTATTCTGGCCACCATTTATTGTTTATGCTTTAAGAAGCTTTCCATTTACATGTATTTCTCACGACAATATGAGATAGCTATTATTCCTATATTATTTACTATCTTCATTTTACTGAGAAATGAGAGGCCCAACTGAATTTTGATAAAGGAGCAAAGGCACCACAATGGAGCAGACAGCCTTTTCAGCAAATGGTGCTGGACAGCTGGACAGCCACATGCAAACAAAATGAACCTAGACACAGATCTTACATCCTTCACAAAAAATAACTTAAAGTGGACCATAGAGCTAAATGTAAAATGCAAAACTATAAAAGTCGTAGATGATAGCATAAGAGAAAACCTAGAGACCTTGGCTTTAACAATGACTTTTAAATAAAACACTGAAGGCGTTATGTATAAAAGAAATAATTGACAAACCAGACTTCCTTAAAATTAAAAACCAGTAGGGCAGGTGCAGTGGCTCATGCCTGTAATCCCAGCACTTTGGGAGGCCAAGGCGAGGGGGATCACCTGAGGTCAGGAGTTCAAGACCAGCCTGACCAACATGGCAAAACCTGTCTCTACTAAAAATATAAAAATTAGCTGGGTGTGGTGGTGCGCACCTGTAATCCCAGCTACTTGGGAGGCTGAGGTGGGAGAATTGCTTGAACCCAGGAGGCAGAGGTTGCAGTGAGCTGAGATTGCATCACTGCACTTCAGCCTGGGCAACAGAGTGAGACTCTGTCTCAAACAAAACAAAACAAAAATTAAAAACCTGTGCTTTGTAAAAGAGTGTCAAGAAGACAAGGCACAGACTGAGAAAATATTTTCAAAGGCATATCTGATAAAATACTGTTTTCTAAAATATACAAAGTACTCTTAATACTGAACATTGAGAAAACAACCCAGTTTAAAAATGAGTCAAACATCTTAACAGCCCCCTCACTAAAGCAGATCTATAGATGTCAAAAAAATATATATATGAAAAGATGCTCCACATCCTATGTCATCGGGGAAATGCAAAATTAAGACAACAGTGAGATAGCACACCACACACCCATTAGAAAGGTCGAAATCCAGAACACGGACACCACCAAATGCTGGCGAGAATGTGGAGCAAAAGGAGCTCTCAGTCACTGCTGGTGGGAATGTGGAATGGTTCCGCCACTTTGGAAGACTGTTTGGCAGTATTTACCCAAAGGTGTCGAAAACCTATATCCACATAAAACCTGCACACAGATGTTTACAGCAGTTGTATTCATAGTTGCCAAAACTTGGAAGCAACCAAGATGTCCTTGAGAAGGTGAATGAGTAAATAAACTATAGTACATCCAGACAGTGGAGTATTATTCGACACCAAAAAGAAATGAATGATCAAGCCCTGAAAAGATATGGAGGAATCGTAAATGCGTATTACTAAGTAAAAGAAGCAGGTCTGAGAAAGCTACATATCATATGATTTCAACTATATGACATGCTGGAAAACCGGGACAGCAGTAAGTTTTGTGGTTGCCAGGGGTTGGGATAGGAGGGATGAGTAGGCAGAGAGGTTAGGGGGCAGGAGGGATGAGTAGGCAGAACACAGAGGATTTTTAGGGCAGTGAAACTATCTGCAAGAGCCCGTAATGCTGCATCCATATTATACATTTATCCAAACCCACAGAATGTGCAACAGCAAGAGTGAACCCTAATGTAAACTATGGACTGTAGGTGATAATGGCCCATCAATGGAGAGTTGTCAGTTGCAACAACTATACCATTCTGGTGGGGAATGTTAATAATGAGGGAGGCTATGCATGGGAGGGAGGGCATATCCCTGTACCTTCCATTCAATTTTGCTGTGAGCCGTAAAACTGCTCTAAAAAAATTCTCATTGAAAAATGAGAGGCCAGCCGGGTGCGGTGGCTCATGCCTATAATCCCAGCACTTTGGGAGGCTGAGGCGGGTGGATCACGAGGTCAGGAGTTCAAGATCAGCCTGGCCAACATGGTGAAACCCCGTCTCTACTAAAAACTACAAAAATTAGCCGGGCGTGGTGGCAGGCGCCTGTGGTTCCGGCTACTCGGGAGGCTGAGGCAAAAGAATCGCTTGAACCCAGGAGGTGGAGGCTACAGTGAGCTGAGACCGTGTCACTGCACTCCAGCCTGGGTGACAGGGCGAGACTCCATCTCAAAAAAAGAAAAAAGAAAAAAAGAAAAATGAGAGGCCAAGTCATATCTGCTCAAGTCCACATAATTAGTGTGTGACAGAGCTGGGCTTGGAATCAAGCCTGTCCAACCTCAGAGCCACCGCCTGTGTGGTATCTCCCACGGGTGTGCCTTCTTTGCCCAGCTGGATTGGGAACTTGAAGGCAGGGACTAGGCTTTCCTGTCTCGGTGTCGTCATGGTTGCCTGGTGAAGTCACATTTAGCTGGTGACTAAGGATGTGCTGTGGAGTAGCAGCCACAGCCTGACCCTGGGTCCCAGGAGGACGGGCTTCCCAAGACTTGTGATAGTTAAGTCCCTTCTCCGTAACTAATGCCATGCAGTGCAAAGGGTGCTGGCAAGGGCAGGAAGCCCCAGGTCTTGTCCTGGGCTTTAGCTAGCCTGCTGGTTAGTGGACTCATCACTCAGAGCTTCAGAGCCCCATCTAAATGCAGGGGTTTGAACCGCTGCAGACAGTTGTACCAGAGGCAGAGGGTTTTTTCCAAATAGCTTCCTGGACCCCACCCCCAGAGGTTCTGGTTTTGTGTCTGGAGTAGGTAATGTTGCCACGTCGGGAATCTCTGTGCTTGACAATCTCTAGGATCCCTTCCAACTCCCAAAATCCATGAATCTTGGAAGGGCCTGTGGACCGTTGCATCATTCCCCGGACCCCAAACAGGCTAAATGACACAGAAAATAACAGTAAAAAAGATACTTTATTGTTAAAAAAAAAATGACCAATGAAACCATGTATCTGTCACTCACACTCACAGTCACACACGCAGCCACAAACCACTCACACAAATTGGCTCTCGCCCACACAGCTCCCTCTCGTGTGAAGCAGCAGCCCTATGGGCAAGTCTCCATTGCTCTTCCTTTTGACTTCTGTCTCCAGAAACAACACACATGAAAAGGAGTGGACCAGAGGGAGGGACTGGATGGGAAGGAGTGGTGAGGTCACCAAAGGCCACAGAGGCTTCTGGTCCCCACCACTCCTGGCTACATACATTCTACGCATGTGTACACACATATTATCCATGGGCACCCACATGTGTAGACATGTGCCCACATTGACCCTCCATGCATAGGGTTGAGTCGCTGCAGGTAACACTTGATGGGCAGGCGTTTGCAATGGAGAGGAGGCAACGGCAGGTGTCCAGCCTGGACACTGCGGTCCAGCTCCCTGCTTCCAACCTGCCCTAAATAGGAGTTCAGAGTTCCTTGTGTCTAGGGAAGAAAAATCCCATTGAGGAAACTCATCCAGACAGCAAGGTCAAAAAGTGCCTAAGAATTTTTTAAATGAAGAATTAGTTCCTTCTTTCCTTTGGCCAAAAGTGCCTGGGAAACTTGGGATGAAGAACCCAGAGTTCCATGAGGTCTGAATTCTTTAACAAAGAAGGTTCAGAGCTGCGTAGACTCCTGGCAGGCCCTGACTGGCAGACAGTGGTGTGACTCTGAGGCAGGCCATTCCTCTGCGTGTAGGCTGAGGAGCGGGACCGCTGGAGCCCGAGGCCCGGTGATGCTCCTTGGAGTCCTTGTTGCCCTCCATCACTGTGTTCTCTCCGGTGCAAAGCACAGTGCCTGATACGGAGCAGACACTTGACAAAGACACAGTGAGTGCTCGACTGAGGCAGGGGCACAGGGGACTATGCCTGGTCCCCTGCTGCTCACCTCTCAGTCCCTAGGAGGATGCCACACAGCCCTCTAGAACTCCTCGGTATGGCCCGCGTAGTGGGTGCCTGTCAGGCACCAACCTGCCTGCCTCCAAAATGGAGCTGTGGGCAGGTATGAGAATGCATCTTGGCGAAGCTGAGCCAGCATAGTCAATCAGGCTCTGCCCGGGGGACTGAGAGATGGCAGATCGGGGAGACCGCCTGTCTCTTGCCCACCCCGGGAGTCAATTGTTCCTGGTCTTCCAGGGTCACTGCTCTAGGCATGTCCCTCTCCTGGGACCCTAGTGCTGTTTCTGGAGCTCTATCCTCAGCTTCCCTCCACCCTCAGGGACTAGCTGGGGGATTGGAAGACCACATTTCAAGGGACAGCAGCCTGGGCTGGGGGTGGGGCTTCCCTCCCACTCTCCCAGCCACACTCAACTCACCTGCTGAGACAGGAAGAAATAAGCCAAGTCCAATCCTTGGCCTCCCACCTGCCTTGCTCTGGGAATGGGAAGCTAGAACATGACCTCCTCACAGCTGCCGTAATCACTCTCCACCATGTCAGAGCCCTCATAGTTGGGGGGTGCCCGGTGCTGGCCCTGGCCTGCAAGAGGTGCCCCCTCTGCCTCACAGACAGCATAAGAGGGCCCAGCTCGGCTGAGGCGCATACTCATCCCCTTGTAGCCCCCCTCTGCCAGGCAGGGCCCTCCCCCTCCCTGCCGGAACTGTGAGTGGTAGTAGCTGATGGCCGTGTACTCATTGAGACAGGGGGCAACCAGGCGCTCCCGGGGACTAGGGGGCCGAGAGGGCATCAGATCTTCCAGGTTCTGGTTGCTGTAACGGGGTGGGAGAGGTGCCCGCTTATTTTCCATCTCCAGGGGGAAGGGGAAGCCCCCATAGAGGCCAGTGGGCTCCGGCATCACGACGGGGGTTGAGTGGCGGTGAGCCGAGGGCGGCAGAGGGCCCTGAGTCACTTCGGAGTGGGGGTATTCCCAGCGTTCATTCCTGGAGTAAGTAGGTGGCCAGATCATAGCTCCGCCAGGGTACACTGAAAGGGAAAAGCAAGATAGGGTGAGCTCATTTTCCCCGGGGAAGGTTTCAGCTGGCTCTATAGCAACTATATATAACCTAGCGTGTTGTGGAGACAGGAGCGGGTGCATTTGGGCCCATCTGTGCAGGTTGTCTCTGGTGGCTCAAGTTGATATATAGAATCCAGTGGGGCAAGCTCAAGGCTAGGGGTTTCACCCAAGGCCAGCCGGTCTTGCAAATCTCTGCCACTAATCTGAGGGTCAGTGAACAAGGGAAGGATCTGGATGGCTCCATGCACCCCACCCCCACAGCTGGGTACAGTAACTCCATCCCAAGTCCTACTGGTGAGTTTCATCCCCTTAACCGAAGGAAACACACACAGTTTGGTCTCACAGGTGTGATGGAGTCTATCATGGAGAGTGATGAAATGAGATGTGGCTCAGAAATCAGGAAACCAGGAGCCCTTGGTCCTAGCCCTGCCTCTGCTACTGAATAGTTGGGTGAGTTAGAACAAGTCACTACATCTTGACGGGCCTCAGTTTCCCTATTTGACACAGTGAAAATACCTGTCATAACTGCTGATGATTATGCCAAAACATGAAGTGCTTTACTAATGTATCTCCTTTTGAACCAAAGATGAGAGGAAGGTGATATCCCCCTCTAGATGAGCCAGGTCTGGCCCAAGGCTGCTGCACTTCCAGAATGGGCAACCAGAAGCTTAGACCACTGCTTCTCCTTTCCCTTCCCAGAAAAGCACAAATGTGCAGAAGCCCCCTTCTATCCAGGGTCTACAAATTTCTGTCATGAACATCAATCCCATGGAGTGACTTGGAATTTAGGGGAGTGCAATAGAATGAGACCCAGAAACCTGACATCTGCTCCAGCATCAGTGCCCTGTAACCTTGAACACATGTCATCATGTCCCATCCCAAAGGGTTGGATGCGTGGTGGCTAAAAATGCCTGTGCCTCAGATAACGGACCACCACCCACTGCCATCAATCCCAGAGGCTAAGCGTCTCTGGCTATACTGACCCATCTCCTCGCCGGACCAGGTTCTCTTAATGACAGGCTCATTGTCAGAGTGGGAAGGGACTGCAGCTGGCGGGAGCCTGGGGGGCACACTGCAGACCACTGGCCGTTGCTTAGAATTGGGTCCAAATGTGACGAGTTCATTTGGAAGTGAGGTCTTGCTGGGTTCCGGTTGGTTCAGGTTGTTGCAGGAGCTGGCAGTCAATGGGTTGAGCTCGATGGCAGGTATGGCTTGGGTGTCAACACCAACACTCCTGGCCAGGAGGTCTGGGTCCTCCATGGCCACAGGCTTGTGAGACTTGCAACGGCGGCAGTAGAGGAGAAGCCCGACAGTGCTTATGATAATTAACACTACGGCCACTATGATGATCAGTAACTCCTGCTGCCCCCAGTCCCCTCTTGTGATCTCAGGAGTAACTAGGCAGTGTCCTTCTGAGCAACCCCTCGCCTCCATTTCACACCTGCAGAGACAGAGAAGTAGTCAGGGGGCCGAGTCATGAAATTGCCCTTTCCATGTCCTGTCTTACAGAGATCTATGGGATAGAGACCGCTCCCCCAAAAACCTACCGTCTCCCATTTTTCACCCCCCAAAAAAGCAATTATCAAGCATATCAACATCAGAACTTTCCACCTTCCACCAGTAAAGTACGGGTCTCAGCTACATCCTCACTTGTGACCATTAGGATCTGGGAATGTCTATTATTTTTCCAGCAATGAGATCTAGGCACTTGATACACTCTCTATCATGAAGTCAGATTTCCTCCCATGTCACTGCAGTAGAGACATTGACATACCAGCTGCCCTCTAGCAATGATGTCAGGGTTCCAGATACAAGTCAGCATTGCCCAGTAATAGCAGCCAGGCACCCATGTTCCCTGCTATGCTTCACCAGGAGGTCACAGGAGCCAACGTGGTCCTACACAGATCAGCCACCTTACAATGGGCAACTTGCTCAGAGAAAGCATGTGACCTCTCAGGGTACCTCTTGCTTGGCATTCCATGGTGTGAAGCTCCAGGGAAACTTCTGTGGCCAGCTTTATCCACTTTTGAGGGATATTGGGAAAGTTTGCCCCATCCCATTTAAGTCCAAAACATTTCTCAGTGCCTGAAATTTCACTACCAGTTGTTTGTTATTTTGGGTTACATGTTGTCTTCCCCAAGGTCCTCTTTTAAAATGCAGACGCCACTTTCAGCTGTGAAATGTCCTCCCAACACATCTCGTGAATGAATAGCATTCCCTACTGCAAAACAGGACAGGAAGGAGAGCAGGACACACCAGTTGCTGAGAAAAAGGACTGAGGTTGACCAGGCGCAGTGGCTCACGCCTGTGATCCCAACACTTTGGGAGGCTGAGTCAGCTGGATCGCTTGAGGTCAGGAATTCAAGACCAGCCTGACCAGTATGGTGAAACCCTGTATCTACTAAAAATACAAAAATTAGCCAGGTGTGGTGGCGCATGCCTGTAATCTCAGCTACTTGGCAGGCTGAGGCAGGGGAATGGCTTGAACCTGGGAGGCAGAGGTTGCAGTGAACTGAGATCACGCCATTGCACTCCAGCCTGGGCGACAGAGTGAAACTCCTTCTCAAAAAAAAAAAAAAAAAAAAAAAAAAGAAGAGTGGGGTCATCAACATACCCAGAGTAATCATGGGAAAGCCCTTTCCCTGCCTAGGCCTCAGTTTCTCCAGCTGTAAAATGATTGGGTGAACTACATCACTGGCTGTTATACACAGGCTAATAGCAAAGGGATCCATTGGGAGCTTGTTAAAAATAGAAGCTAGGCCCATTCTTGGAGATTCTGATTCATTTTGTCTAGGCTGGGTCTGGGAATCTATATTTTTCATGTCTCTTTCGTGATTCTTTAAAGTCTCCTAAGTCTGGGAGCCATAAAACCAGATAATTGTCAAAGTCTCTTTCCCTCTAGGAGTCTAGGAATGACAGTGTCCCTTGCAACTGCCGCAGCCCCACACAGTGTGAGGCACAGACAGCTGGCAGTGGGGTTCCAGGCACAGCAGCACCAGCCCAAGTGGAACCATTTTCCCCAGGCCACTGGGGAGTTCGGGTCCAGAGTGAGAGAATAAGCACTTCAGCCATTTTCAGACTGCAAGGACCAGAACTACCTGAGGAGCTGGTTAAATGTATAGATTCCTAAGCCCCAGCTTGTGAATCTGAGGCAGCACGTTCAGAATGGGGCTGGGGAAATCTCTAACAAGCAGCTTCCTCCTCCAGAAGTGTTGTAATGCAGGGGTTGGAGAGACATGCCCTAACACAAGGGTCCTCAACCCCTAGGTCATGGACCCATACTGGTCCGTGGCTTGTTAGGAACTGAGCTGCACAGCAGGAAATGAGCAATGGGTGAGCAAGCATTACCACCTGAGCTCTGCCTTCTGTCAGAGCAGTGGGGGCATTAGATTCCCACTGGAGCACGAACCCTGTTGTGAACTGTGCATGTGAGGGATCGAGTTTGCGTGCTCCTTATGAGAATCTAATGCCTGATGATCTGTCGCTGTCTCCCATCATCTCCAGATGGGACCGTCTAGTTGCAGGAAAACAAGTTCAGGCTTCCACTGATTCTACATTATGGTGAGTTGTATAATTACCTCATTATATATTACAATGTAATAATAATAGAAATAAAGTGTACAATAAATTTCATGTGCTTGAATCATCCTGAAACCATCCCCCCTTTCTCCTGCCTCGTCTGTGGAAAAAGTCTCTTCCATGAAACCTGGTGCCAAAAAGGTTGGGGACCACTGCCCTAACACATGGGAAAGGCCTAGAAGCCAGGTCCCTGCAGCACTCTCCCCTGGCCTCCCATTGGACTTTCTAGGGGTCAGAGTGCAGAGCGCATTCCCTAATGGAGCCAAATCCAAGGTGAGGAGCCCATGGCAGGTGGCCTCTCTTGGGATTACCTGTCTCCTGTGAAAGGATGAGGGCAGTTACAGGAAGCTCCTTTGGGGGAGAGGATGCAAGTTTCACCTTCCAGGCAGGGTGCAAAAGTACAGTTCTCCCTTCCTTGTTCACAGTGCTTCCCAGAGAACTGTGGGGGACATTTGCAGACATAACCTGGGAGAAAAAGAAGGGAGGTGAGACAGCACTCTGGCCTAGCAGTTAAGGGAGACCTGGCATTGGCAGACTCATATGTTCGTGCAGCCATTCAGTTACCATTTATTTATTTGGTTTTTCCTCTCTGTGCGCAGCACTGTGCTGGGTGTTGGTGCCCTGCTGAACAAGAGCACTTTGGTCCCTGCCCTCAGACAACTGACAGCCCACCAGAGAAAACAGTCATCTAAAGAACAGTAATAAACAGGATAATAATCATAGACACTAACTTAGTCACTATTCCAAGGATCTTCCTGTGTTGGCTCATTTGATCCTCACGATGACCCTGAAATTGGTGACTGTCACCATCTTCATCAGGGGACATGTACAAAGGGATGGCAGAAGAGGAAAGGAGGCACAGAGAATGGACAGAATTTGCTCGAGGTCACATAGCCAGTAAACGGTAAAGCTAGGGTTCAAACCTAGACAGCTAGCTACAATATCAGTATCTCACTAATTATAATAAAATTAGTTTTATTAAAGGGAAAAGCTGGGAGGGGTGGGGGATGAGGCTAGCTTACTCTAGGGACCTGGAAGCTATTTCATTTGAGATCCGAAGGATGAGTGGAAATTAGCTAGCAAGAATTTAGAGGGCAAAGAGAAAGGTGTTTCAGATGGAAGAGAAGAGTGTGTGCAAAGGCTAGGGAAGGGTGTGGCGTGGTCAAGGAACTCAAACCACACCAGGGTGGGCCCGCCCGGTGAAGGACAGGGAGAGTTTGAACTATGGCCTGGGAGGTGCAGGAGCCACATGCGGGGATTGGACACTATCCTAATAGCACGGCGGCCACTGAGCAGTTCTCAGCAGGAGAGTGCCATGCATAGGTCTGCGCTGGGTAAAGATCACCCCGGCTCCTGCTGGAAGGTGGGAGGCAGAGGGAAAAGCTGGAGAACAGGGAGGAGGCTGGTGCCGGGGTGAGAGGTGATGGGGGCTTGGGTGAGAGGGACGGCAGTGGGGAGAGAGAGAAGTGGTGGACTCCTTGGATATTTTACAGGTAGCAATGACATGATTAACCAGACAAAAATCAGAAAATGAGGTAATGCGAAGTGTTGACAGGCATGTGGGTACATAGGAACCTCTCACGTTGCATGTGATGTATAGATGGCTGCAGCCATGCTGAGAGCACTGTAGCCCTATTTAGTCAAAATAATTACTTACATGCTATGAGCATGAGACTTCCACCCCTGGCTGTTGGGGGTGTGTGTGAAGGAAATTCTCACACAGGTTCACAAGGAGACATATAGGAGAATGCTCACTGCAGCATTGATGATGGAGATGGATGTCTGGAGTGCGAGGGTGGAGAGGGAAAATGTGAGTGTGTGTACATCATGGAGTACTGAGCCACAGGGTGGAGAGGGAAAATGTGAGTGCGTGTACATCATGGAGTACTGAGCCACAGTTAGAAGCAATTAATGAAAATTGCTCATGGCAGCATTGACGGATCTTAAAAATATGGTGCTGAGCAAAAGTGTAAATAACATATACCACTTATATAAATTGGAAATTTAAGCATATGAAAAACAACATGTATTTTGCAAGAACTCATTCAAAAACTTAAAATGTTTGCCTCCAGTGTTAGGGAAGGGGAAGGGAGTGGAATATAATTTAAAGGGGAATGAGAAGGAGACTGTGCATAGACCAATGATGACACTAAGGTATGTGATTAATTCAACCCTCTGTCCCTGAGGTCCCCATTCATATCCTCCCTTGTCTCCCCAAAAGTAGAAAGACAGTTTTTGTTGATGGGGAAGGAAGACTCCTGACTTCCCCTGGTCTAGATTTTGCAGATTCCAACCTGTTACTCACAAGATAGGGGAAGAGAGAGAAATTTGGAACCAGGAAACTCTGAGATCTCCACCCTGACATGCCTTTCCCACCTGAAGAGCCTTCTGGGATAAACCCTGGGTTCAGCCTGGCACCCCAGCCCTCACCTGCTCCATGGGTCCATGAGCACTTCCCACCATTGAGGCATGGATTCTGGCTGCAGTAGTCACTGTGGAGGCAGCACTGGGTGAGAGCTTGTGTCTCCAGCAAGCCTGCCACCGTCTTGCCAGGGACTAGCAGATCTAGAGCCTCTTCATTGACCATGACAGCATCCAGGCAGCCTTCAAAGCCCTGGGAGACATTCGAGGAAGAATGCGACAAGACGAGGCCGCCCAGCAAAAGGTGTCTTTTGGGCCTCAGACCACGGCAGTTCTCTGGGACCACAAGGGAGGTGTTGCCCATGCTGTCAATCATCAGGCGAATGGAAGCGTCCATCTCCTCCACCAGGATGGAATGCCACTCATGGTCATTGACATGGCGCTGGGAGGAAAGGTTTCCATAGAAACCACCCCGACAGTGATATTCCAGCTGGGGCACTCCACTGACCAGCTGCAAAGGAAACCCAAACAGCCATCAGCAAAGCCAAGGAGTCCTTGTAAACCTGCTAACAGGCTGCCAGTTCAAAGAATGTTGTTGGTATTTTTATGGGTTGGGGGGGTGTTTGGTGATTTTCAAGGCTGGTTTAGACATGGCATTTGCAAAGCATAAAAGCCCTCAAAGTGTTTTTGTGTTGATGGTCTCCTTTGCTCTCACCACACCCCATAGGATGGTCTGGGTAGGGGGTGACATCTCCATTCACAGATGAGGAAACTGAAGCCCAGAGATGCTTTGCTTATCAAGACCCTGTATTTTGGATGCTTCTTCACAGGCCTGTCCAGAGTTCCACACTTGTGAATACTGGCCTTCAGGGATTTGAAAAACCTCTCTCCCACTCCCACTTCCTTAGTCAATAGCTTAGCAGTTCTCAAAGTAGGTCCCCAAGACCTTTTCAGGGGAGCCACAAGGGTAAAGTATTTTTATAGTAATCCTAGGAGTTGATTTGCTTTTGTTTTCTCACAAGTATACAACAGAGTTTTGCAGACACATGTTGTCACAACTGATGAATGCAGAAGTAAATATGAGAAGCCAGCTATCTTCTATTAAGCCAGACAAAAGAGAGACTTGCAAAAATGTAAAACAATGCCACTCTTCCTTTTTCTTTTGGAGAGTAATTATTTTTCATAAAAGTATATAATTAAAGACATACACTCATATGTTGACTGCAGCACTTTTCACAATAGCAAAGACATGGAATCAACCTAGATGCTCAACAACAGTGGGCTGGATAAATAAAATACACCATGGACTACTATACAGCCATAAAAAGAATGAAATTATGTCCTTTGCAGCAACATGGATGGAGCTGACGGCCATTATCCTAAGCAAACTAACACAGGAACAGAAAATCAAATACCACATGTTCTCTCTTATAAGTAGGAGCTAAACGCTGAGTACACATGGACAGAAAGAAGGGAACAATAGACACCAGGGCCTACTTGAGGACAGAGGGTGGGAGAAGGGTAAGGACCAAAGAACTACCTATCAGGTACTCTGCTTATTCCCTGGGTGATGAAGTAATATGTACACCAATCCCCTATGACACATCAGTTACCCATATAACAAACCTGCATATGTACCCCTGAACCTAAACAAAAATTGGAAGAAAAAATTAATTAATTAACTAATTATGGTATTTATGTTAACATGTGAGTTTCTTATTATTTATAAATAAATTAATACACATTTTTAAATGTCTCAGTTTTAATTTCTAATACTGAAAATGTTGATAGTTGTAACCCACATAAACAAAACTTCCCTGGCATCCTCAATAATTTTTAAGAGTGTAAAAAGTCCTGAAGTCAAAATATGTGAGAACCACTGGGTTAAAACATTTTCTTTCACTTCATTCCCAAGAGGTAGGACTGCCTGTGGCCAAATACTTTTCTGGTCACTTTGGGCTAGGTACAGTTTTCTCTGTTGAAATTTGAAGATCTGACCCAGTGTTTCTTATACCTTGGCCATCTGTATACCACCTCTCAGATTTTTGCCCTGGTTGAATACTACCTATACCTTTATTTACTTAAAAAGGAGACACTATTATTAGGGTAAGTAGAAAACCAACACACTTGCCATTAAGAAATGGGAATAACAAAAATGAATGCAACTCAAGTAAAATATTGCAATGAAATCATTTCTTTTTATCTGTCTGGGACCACAAATCTGTTGATCCCACTGTCTTTTCACTGTCTCCCACCTCTGTAATGTCTTCGTTCCTCTCCTTATCCAGCTTAAGTTCCATAGTCAATCATCCTAACTACTCCCTTCACATACTCTTGACCTGTCTCTTTCTTACTTCATAGAACTCACTTGGTAAACCCACAACTGTGGAAAAAGCTGACTCTCCACCTGCTCTATACAGACATGGAGCAGAACATGGCTGGAGAAAAACATGCAGCTTTGCTCACCAGCCTCTCTTTAATTTCATGACCATGGCTCTCAAATGAGCCTTAAATGATGCCCGGCAATCACACTCCCTTCCTGAGTCCATTCATTCTTCCAGATGACGGTTTTCACTACATCTCTCTCCTGAGATCCCTGATGCCTCTCTCCTCATCCCCACTCTCAGCTGATCATCTCACATCCTACTGAAGTCATCAGATGGCGGAACCTGCAGACACTTTCACCATCACATCTATCCACCTTAGCTAAAGCCAGTCTCTCCATTTATGCACTAGATTCCACCTCCTCACCTCCTCAAGGCTCTACTGATTCTCCTTCCTCTTTCCTACATCTTTATTCATTCACCACTGAATCATTCCACAGCATACAAACATGCTGTTATTGCTGTAATCTTTACTGTCAAAAATACACCTTCTTTACAGATGATAATCTTTATTTTTTTAAAAAAGATTGTCTTCACCTCAGTTTTCCAGCCAGATATTTTCCTTCTTTGCTCTCCCTTTTCAGCAAAATTTCACCCCAACCCACCATACACGGAAACCATTGGTGTCAGGGGATTCAATGATCTCTGTGTTGCCAAATCACTTCCCATCTTACTGGCCTCTCAGCAGCAGATCACCCAGCAGATCACTCCTTCCTTCTTGATACATATTCTTCACTTGGCATCCTGCGTACAATATTCCCTGGGTTTTCCTCCAGCATCACCAGTTACTCATGTTCAGTCTCCTTTGTTGAATCTCCTCTTCCCCCAGAGGTGCTAATGTTGGAGGGTCTCAAGGAGTAATCCTTGGCCTACTCTCTCTTCAATCTACACTGCGTGGTGATCTCCTCCCATCTCATGGCTTTCAGTACCATGTATGTGCTGGAGACTCCCAGATCTCCATCTCCAGCATAGACCCTTCACAACATCAGGCTTGTCTTTCTAGATCCACATGGAGGTCTAATGGGCGTCTGAAACTTACACATCCAAAATTGCACCCTGATCTCCCCTCCTGAAACCTTGTATCCACCCATGCCCTTTGCCAGACCTGCTGGCACAAACTCCATTCTTCCAGTTGCCCAGGCCAAAATCTCACCACTTGCCTTCTCTCCCACCCTTCATTCAATTCACTGGGAAATCCTATTAACTTTGCCTTCAAAATCTTTGCAGAATCTATCTTCTTTCTAGTTCCTTTGTCATCGCCCTGGTCTAAACCACCATCCTGTCTTACCCAAATTATTTCAATGGCCTCCCAACTGGGTCTCTCTGCTCCTATCTTTGTTTCTCTAAAGCTGATTCTCAACAAAGAAGCCTTGATGACGCTTTTAAAATAGATCATTGCAATTATCTACTCAAAACCTTCTAATGCCTCCATTGTGCTCAGAATAAAAGCCAAAGTACTTACAATGTCCTACAAGACCTTTATAGATGTGCCCCATCCCATTATGTCTCTGACCAACTCCTCTTCCTACTGTTCCCTTTACTCACTTCACTGGAGCCAGGTAGAACTCCAAGCCATTGCTTAAACATGCTAAGCATTCTCTTGCCAAAAGGCTTTTGCATTGCTATTCCCTCTACCTAGAATGTTGTCCCTTCCAGATGTCCATAGAGCTAACTTTCCCATCCTCTCCAAATTATTGCTCAATTATTATCTCAATGAAAGCTTCCCTGGCCACCTTATTTAAAATTGTAAAATTATAACTCTGGCTGGCGTGGTGTTTCATTCCTGTAATCCCAGCACTTTGGGAGGCCAAGGTGGGTGGATCCCTTGAGGCCAGGAGTTCGAGACTAGCCTGGCCAATGTAGTGAAACCTCGTCTCTGCTAAAGATACAAAAGAAAAAAACTAGTGAACGTTGTTGCGCACACCTACTAGTAGTAATCCCAGCTACTCCGGAGACTGAGACACCAGAAGCACCTGAACCCAGGAGGCAGAGGTTGCAGTGAGCCGAGATCATGCCACTGCCCTCCAGCCTGGGCGACAGCGTGAAACTCTGTCTCAATAAATAAATAAATACATAAATAAATAAATAAATAAATAAATAAATAAATAAAAATTGCAACTCTCCTCACCCCTGATGCCCCTCCAGTTTTTCCTTTTTGCTCATAATACTTATCAAATTTGAATGAATTCTATAATTTTCTGAGCTATTATTATGTTTATGTTTATTGTCAGTCTCTCCCCCATAGAATGAAAGCTTTAAAAGGGATTTCTGTCTTTTTCACTGATGAGACCCAAGCACCTAGAACAGTTCCTGTCACATAGTAGACGCTCAATAAATCTGTATTGAATGAATTAAAATCTAGTGGCCAAAGTTGGCTTTCTCTTTGTTGAAATGGTAGGCTGGGGCCGAGCACAGTGGTTCATTGGCTCATGCCTGTAATCCTAGCACTTTGGGATGCCGAGGAGGTGGATTACCTGAGGTCAGGAGTTCGAGATCAGCCTGGCCAACATGGCAAAACCCCATCTCTACTAAAAAAATACAAAAAACAGCCAGGCATGGTGGCATGTGCCTGTAATCCTCTACTTGGGAAGCTGAGGCAGGAGAATCGCTTGAACCTTGGAGGTGGAAGTTGCAGTGATCCGAAATCACACCACTGCACTCCAGTCTGGGCGACAGAGAGAGACTCTGTCTCAAAAAAAAAAAAAAAGAAAAAGAAATGGTAGATTGGCACATGTGATAGAGGTGTTAAAATCAGACAGGCAGACTGTGACCTTCTACGTGACATAATCCAAATAACTGAATGATTATGACAAAGGAAATTTATTTTTCTTCCATGTGATTCCATGTGACTTCATGCTGGGTTTATCATCTTGAACACCCCAGTGGTAGGCAATTCCCCCCTCCGTGGGAAACACTGGCCTATTAGCAAAAATGGTAACGTCACCAGGGCTAGGTGACCTCGTCCATCTCCATTTCTATCTTACCTCCCAGAGTAAGCAGCCCCATCGTGGTTGTCCTTGGACGTATATCTCCCGGTTGGGTGGCTGTGACCATCCAGGACAGGACAGTCATGTGGCCCAACAGTCACACCCAGAATCCCTGAAAACTGTGCAGGGATTTCTTTGGCAGAAATGGGCTTCCTGACATTCCTCATGTTGCACCTCCACCTCCTCAGCCTGGCACACCCACGTGAAATCTCTCAGGCTGGCAGTGCCTTACCTTCAGGGAGATGGATGCTGTTTCATTGGTGAATAGGAGAATGGCCTGTGGCTGCAGTGTTTTCAGATAGAAACGGATGTGCCAGTTCCGAGCCGCTGGGGCCCTGTACCGCACGTAGCTCTGACCACTGAACCTTGCAGCAGTACCTGAGAAAGCAACCAAAGCTGTCACCTCTACTTGAAGTGGTCCCCACTGTGCCCTTGGACTGACTTTGTCTTATTTAATCGTTGGGTGGCAGACAGAATCATTGCTCATATTTTATACGAAGAAACTAGGCTGGGTGTGGGGCGTGCCGTACCTTTCCAGTCTCACACACAGAGCCAGACAGGAGCCTTCACCCTACCTTTTGTTGGCTGCAGGGACCCCTGCCTTAGGTCCTAGCCTGGGTCAAGAAGTATGAACTTAAACCATTGAGAAAGCAAAAGTCATCCAGGTGTGGTGGCTCATGCCTATAATCCCAGCACTTTGGGAGGCTGCGGCGGAAGGATCACCAGAACCCAGAAGTTCGAGACCAGCCTGGGCAACGGAGCAAGACCTCATCTCTAAAAAATAAAATAAAAATAAAAATAGCCAGGCATGGTACCACGTGCCTGTAACTCCAATTACTTGGAATTACATCCTCTCAGCTGAGGCAGGAGTATCACTTGAGCCCAGGAAGTCAAGGCTGTAGTGAGCCATGATCTCGCCCCTGTATTCCAGCCTGGGTGACAGAGAGAGACCGTGTCTCTAATAATAATAATAATAATAGTAATTTTAAAAAGAAAGTAAAAATCAGGCCAGAAATGTAATGAATCAAGTGTGTGAAAATCAAAATTTTTATTCTACGTAGTTTCCATGTTATTTCTGGCATTGGGAATCTACATTGGGAATGTAGATTTTGCATGTGGGTGTGATTTTGGACCCACAAAGGTTTTTGCCTAAGGATATTTCCTTGTATCAGCAGGAGTTAATCATTTAGGAGGTCAAGAGCCACTCTTTGATAAAGAGAGGGGGGCAGTGATAGACTGTATGGCCAAAAGTTTTGTAAAGTCTGGCATCCTCCATCCTGCCTTAGCAATGGCTAACACACAGTTGCATAGTATGGAGTAAACTTGAGTTTCTTAAGCTTCTTTGACTGTGGGACACTCTTATGTGGACCACTCTTGGGAATAGCATTCTGTTGAACTCCCTTTGGGAAGCACTGCCTTCCTCAGATTTTTTAAAAATCCACCCTCCCCAGAAGTGAGTCCAGCTATTAAATTCCCAAAACCTCAGTGTAAATAAGCTTGTCAGTTGTCAGGGGAGAGGATGAGCGGTCCAGCCTCTAGATACCTAGCAAAGAGGAATTGTTGAAGAGAGAGAACAAAAGCCAAAAAAAGGAGAAGGAAGAACCAGAAAAGATGAGGCACAAGGGATTATAACATCCACAGATTCCGGCTGGACGCAGTGGCTCACACCTGTAATCCCAGAACTTTGGAAGGCCAAGATGGGGGATCACCTGAGGTCAGGAGTTCAAGACCAGCCTGGTCAACATGGTGAAACCCCGTCTCTACTAAAAATACAAAAATTACCCAGGCATGGTGGCACTCGCCTGTAATCCCAGCTACTCAGGAGGCTGAGGCAGGAGACTTGCTTGAACCCAGGAGGCGGAAGTTGCAGTGAGCCGAGATCACATCACTGCACTCCAGCCTGAATGACAGAGCGAGACTTCATCTCAAAAACAAAAACAAAAATCCAAAGAAGTCCGAAATTCCCTGACACTTGCAATTCCATTGTAGTAGGTACTTACTGGATGGGATATTGAAGACGATCTAGATCAGAAATTCCCACCCCTAGCTGGATATCAGGATCAGCTGGAGAATCTTTATGACACAGAATCCTAAGTTCTCCTCTCAGAGAGTCTGATTCAGTAGTTCTGGGTGGCATGTGGAAATATGTATTTTAAAAATCTTACCATCATGGGTGTAACTGGAAGGGGGCCCAAGGGAGGCTTCTGAGATGGTGGTCATATTCTTTCCTTGATCTGGGTGCTGGCTACACAGATATATTTGCTTTATAAAAATTATTTGAGGTGTGTACTTAGGATACATGAATTGGTTTCCTGTATGTTTTGTATTTCACTAAAATGTTAAAAAATAAAAAAAAACCTCTTTTCAACTGATTCTGGTGATCCTTGAGTTTATCTAGTATTTCTTCAACTTAAGCCCTTGCACCTGCTGCTTCAGAATTAAATGCCAATTCTAGGACTCACTCAGAACCTTCTAAATAAAAACCTCTGGAGGTGACACCCAGGAGCATGTCTCTTTAAAATCACGCTCTCCAGAAGACTTTGCAAAATCTTGAATTTTAGAACCCCTGCTGTCTGATGCCAGGTGGCTGAGACAGACCCTTCAGCCTTCTTGGCTTTCCCTGCAGCAGGCCCTGGGACAAGAAGAAGGAAATCCTTTCACTGACAGAGAGAAGCCAACCCAGCCTAAATTGAGTGGTCCCTGGACAAAGTCCACAAATCTTCTGAGAAATTATATCCCTAATGCCAGGCGGCTGGACCCATAAGGGGCAGGCCAGGCCAGGCCAGGCAGGAGCGCTGGTGAGCTGAAAGTCATGTCACTTTCCTTTAGCCAAGACTCCTGAGCTGCTCCCTTGGTCTTAATGCCAGGGGTGCTGGGTGAGTCTTGGAGTGCCTGAAGAGCTTAGTGAAGAGTTTAGGCTTTAGAGTGGGACACACAGATATTTGAATAACCAGGCCTTCACTGGAAGCTGTACAGTTTCAGGCAAACGAAATCTCATATCTCAGTTTCAACTGCAGATGGGGCTAACGTCCCTGCCTGGTAGGGCTGTGGTGCCAATTAGTTTAGGTGACATCTACACAGAGCGTGACGTACAGCAGGCTCCTTAGAGCAACAACTGCTACCACAGGAATGACAGTCACCATTGATCTGGGGCTTATTATGGGCCAGCCACGGGTTAAGTGCTTTTATAACTATTAGGTAACTTCAGCCCCCTACCCCAACCCAACTCCAGGAGGCAGATGTATTTATTTTCACTACTTTATAGATGGGAAACTAAAAAGCTCAGAGGGTTTTAACAACACACCCAAGGTTACACAGCTAGTGACTGATGGAGCTAGGGTTTGAACCTGAGCTGTCTGAGCTGCCTTGAGCTTACAACCACCAGACTATGGTAATAATAGTAGTAGTATTAGTAACTCACATGTATTGAGCACTTTCTATATGTCAGGCACTGTTCTAAGTAAGCACTTGATACATAGAACTGATATAATTCCTATAGCAGCCCAGCTCAAAGTCACAGAGAGGTTAATTTTCCTAAAGTCCCCTGGTTAGTAAGTGGTAGAGCTGGGATTTTAACCCATGAGGACTGAAGCCACAGCCTATGCTCTTAGCCATGATGTTAAACTGCATATTGTAGTCTTACTGTTATTTTCTAAATCTTGAAAGGGAGCTGAGAATTGGGTATTATTCCATAACTAGATTTTGTGAGGCCACTAACTGTCTTATGGTGATCAGTGGCCTTTGGGCTTATTAAAACTTCCCTGAACTCTCCCACAGAGCCTCAGTGGAATCTCCATGCTTGGAGTCAGGCGGGCTGAGCCCAGCAGTGCTGCTTATCCCTAGGGAAGACGCGGTACTTACCATTGCAGGAGCAGCTCCTGTGCAGGTGGTGCCGTGGGGTCAGGATGCTAAGCCTGGCGGTGCTATATGTTGGCCCAACCTTGGGGTCCAGATGCACTGTGTTATGGCAGATTTGACTCTGGCAGGTTGGCCCCTGGCAGGGCACCACGGGCATAGCTGACCGCATCTGAACCCCCACTGAATGCTCCATCTCCTTGGCTGAGTGAGTGATGATGGATGCCAGCTCCTGGAACTCGTAGAAGGTTCCAGAATGCCCCTCAAAGACCAGGAGCACGTCCACCCCATCCACGGCCTCTGCAGGCTGAAGGCTGGCCAAGTGAATGTTAGCCCGTTTGATGTCCAGCTTATGGCTGAGGAACCTCTGCAGGTTCCGCCAGTGGTCACTCACCAGCTCCTCGGGGGTGAGCTGGTAGAAGCCCATCCACATGGCCTGCTGCAGAGCCTCCCGCCCCGCATGCCACACGTACACGTGGACCCCAGCAGTCGTGGTGAAGGTCCCATCGCTGACTGTGACATTGAACGAGTAGCGGCCACGAGGCAGGCCCTGGGCGGCGATAATCTTGCCATCGGGCGCACCCACTGAGAAGTGCCTGCCCAGGGTCTCCTCTTCTGCCAGGCTATAGGTCAGCATGTCTTGGGGGTCTCGGTCTGTGGCATGGATCTTACCCACCATGCCACCCTGGAACTCCTCCTCCCCGACAGTGATGAAGATCTCCAGTGGGAGAGCAGAGGGTGCGTAGTGGCTCTGCTCTGTGACATGGACACGGACAGACGTCGAAGACGAGAGGGGAGGGATGCCACTGTCTGACGCCTGTGGGCAAAACAAACACTACTGTCACCCAACAGAACGGCAGTGCTTTCGGGCCTGACTGAGGCTGGGCCTCCCTGTGGAGCTACGTTTCTCTGCCCCACACCCAACTTGAGGGCTGGCTCAGTGCGTTGTCACATTTAGGAAAAAAAAAAAAAAAAATCTAACTCCAAAAACACTGACATGTAATAAAGATTTTCTGAAGGTTTTGTAGAGATTGAAGGAGGGAGTTACATCCTATACCATGCAGTAAAACAATGCAGTTTCCTCGTCTGACATCTCTCTGAGCCTCTTCCTAAATCTCTCCAGCCATAGACTTGGGCTAACTTCCTCATGAACTTTCTCATTCTGTCCCTGTCCTCAATTGCGCTGTCAGATGTCTCAGCGATTCTGATGCACCATGCACCCTTCTCAGCCTAAGAAAATTCTCCTTGGGATACCCTTTTGCTATGCGATTGGAGTGCGAGTCGGGATTTGTTCTTCTAGTCAGTCAACAAAGTCTCCTGCTGTGGCCAGGAGAAAAGAGATAATAAATAAGTTACCAAATAACTTGGATAAAGTACTGTGAAGGAAATAAACAGAGACCTAACTTGGATCAGGTAGAAGGGAAGGAGTCTCTGTGGAGTGACATTTGAGTCCTGAGGAATGAGAAGAAGAGGTGACACACAGAGGGAACAGCAAGTGTAAGGTCCTGGGGTAGGAATGCAGGCAGTATGTTCAACAGCACAGTCGGGGCCACTGGTGCTGGAGCAAGTGGTCAGGGAAGCAGGCCTGGCCTCACTGCTGGGCTGGCGCATGCAGGGTTGCAGTTTATGTCAGAACTGTGAAAAGCCGTGAGGGTGACAGGACCACACCTAAGTAGGGAAAAGAATGTAAATCATAAATGCATTTTCCTTTCATGTTTCACCACACATCCCTGCAACTTCCTGCCTGACTTAGAAAGGACAAGCTTGCCTTCCTCTCCTCAATAATGTTATCACTTCCTCAGCTGTCAACAAGGGTCTCCACAATTTTCCCTGTAGTGATATCTTGTTCACCTGCACTCCAACACTTTCAATGTACAAGAGAGTTGTAAGATTACACCTACTGCTGGAAGTCATGCAAACACTGAAGAGATATCAATAGCAACAACAACAATTAACTACTACTAATTATAATGTATAGCTAACATTAGTTACAACAATACTACTACTACTGATTATGTATAATACATAGCTAACATTAACTGAGTACAAACCATGTGCTAGTCATTATCATAGTTTATCTTTCTTATGAGATAGGTACTATCAAGTTACCCATCCTACAAAAAATATAACCGAGGCTCAAAGAGGTGAAGTAACTTGCCCAAGGTCACACAGCAGGTAAGGCCTGAGCAGAATCTAAATGCCTATCTGTGTCCATAGCCTGTGTTTTTCTTGGCTGGCCTCTGGTGCCTCCCAGTGCATGGAAGTGGAAATATGGGACAAATGCAATTGATGGTGATGATGCCAGTCGTTATCAAGCTCCTGTCTAGGCAGGGCATGTGCCTGGGTCTGAGAAAACAGAGGTCAGGAAGCCGTTCTCTGTCGTCTCTCCCTAGGCAATCACATCCATGCTCTTGACTTTAAGGGCCATCTACCTATCCTCTGAGCTGCCAACTCCAATTCCTAGCTACTCATTGGACACCTCCACTTGGACGTCTCACAAACAACTGGGAAATAATGTGCAAAACGGAGCTTCGGTTTAGCCCATAAACCTGTCCTGCCTTCCCGTCTGGGCCTTTCCAGTCTCATAAATGCACTACCACCCAAGTCTTCACAGGAGCCAGCAATTTAGAAATCATCCCTGAATCTTCTCTTTTCTTTCTATCCCCACATCCACTCCACCAACTCCTATCAATTTACATACAAAATCTGTCCCAGATCTGTCCACTTCCTGCATCTTCTCCATCACCCCTTGGTCTCAGTCCCACTATCTCCAGCTTGGATGACTTCTCATTTGTCTCCCTCACGCACTCTATAGAGCTTGAAAAATGAGCTTCCTGAGATACAAAAAGGATCCCTTTTCCATCTGAAACCCTTCAACCACCTCTCGTTGTACTTAGATTAGAATCTAAAAGTGTTACCAAGGCTTATACTTAGAAGATTGGCTGCCCTGGTTTGTCAAGGATGGTCTTGATTTTTACCTGTTGTAAATCAGCTATTACCAAGTATTATTTTTAGTGCCTGTTTTGGACTGTATGTTTGTGTCCCCTCAAAATTCATATGTTAAAATCTAATTCCCAGCGTAACCATATTTGGAGGTGGAGCCCTTGTATATGGGATTAGGGCCCTTATGAGGTGGGCCATGTGAGCATACAATGAGAAGCCAGCAGTCTGCCATCCAGAAGAGGGCGCTCACCAGAACCTGGCCATGCTGGCACCCCGATCTTGGACTTCCAGCCTCCAGAACCGTGGGAAATACATTTCTTTTAAGCCACCCAACCTGTGGTATTCTGTTGTAGCAGCCCAAATGGACTAAGTCAGTGCTTCTCTCACTCTCAAAAGCTCACAGTTTGGACCTCAGATAATACAGTCATCCAAGCTACAAGGCCCACACGATCTACCCAGCCTATCTCCTCAGCCTCATTCCCACCCCTGCTCATGATGTTCTGAGCACCTCAGGCCACTTCAGGCTCTTTCCCAACTCATGTTGCTCTTCCTGCCTGGAAGACTCTCCTGCCCACTTTTCACATGGTTGGCAGCTCCGCTCTCTGCTCAAATGTCACCTCCTGGGGGCAGCCTCCCTCTGAATGTGTGTCCCCCTGTCTTATGAGTCTCTCATCACTTTACTTCCTTATCATCATTTGTAAGGATGTTACTTCTTTCTTTATCTGTCTATTGTTTATCTCCATGATTACAATTGAAAGCCCCTGGAGATAGGAACCATTCCCTCCTTTCCCTCTGCTATGTTCCTAGCAGCTTGTAAAGGGCCTCGCATGTCATAGATGCTCAGTAAATACTTGTTGAGAGATGGACTGACTGACTGAAAGAATGAATACATCATTCCCAGCCCATAAGTTCACAGAATAGTAGGGTCCACTGGACTTGAGATTTAGGGAAGGGATTTGGGGAAAAAAAGTGAGGGAGAGATATCGGACCACCATCTTGGCCACTGTTCTTTAGCAGTTCCTATGCAACCCATAACAGCGCCACGAGAATCCCCTGCACATGTGCATACAATATCTGACTTGAACCCCAAGCCGGTTCTCTGAGGTAGGTTGTTTTAGCTCCTGAGGTTCAGAGAGCTGTTCTGGCTCAGCTCTAGGAGCTACAGTCAGAGGGTGTTTTGCCCAGGCACAGAGCAAGGATTAAGAATTTGGACTCTGGGGTCAGAGTGCTTGGGTTTGAAGCAACCCACCTTTGCCACTTATTACCAGTACTACTTTAAGCCAGTCACTTAAATCCTCTGTGTTCCTCAGTTTCCTCATCTGTAAAGTAGGGTGGTAACCATACCTGCCCTGAGTGTTGTGAGGCTTTAGTCCTGAGAAGCACCTAGCCCAGTGCCTGATGCATCCTAAGTGCTTTGTACATTTTTCCCCTAATGATAGAAGCACTGGTGGGGCTTTTGCCAGCATCTTTACTGTCCCCATGGTCACCATGAGAAGCCTAGCACAGCTCTCACCTGGATCTGAAGCTGATACCATTCCTGGGCCCTCCTGCTTAGGCCCTCAGCAGTCACCAGCCATCCATCCGGGGTCACTCGGAAGGCAGAGCCATCGTTCCCCTTGGTGATTTGAAATGAGTAGGGGGGGCCATTCTCTGGAGAGTCTGGGTCACTCAGGATCAGCTGCAGGACTTTGCTGCCAGTGGGGGAGTTCTCCTGAGACCAAGAGTGACAGGAAAGCAAAGAGCAGAATGAGTCCCAGTCCTTCGTTTTGCACCTGTCTGGGTCCATCATCTGGAATGAGTCCTCAGTACTCTGACTGCTTGTAGATGATGCCTGGACATCAAGCTGCTGCTCATTCATTCTGCCTGCCTTTGAGGTAGTTGTTGACTGTCCTGTCTCAACCAGGAGCTCCCCAAGGGCAGTGTTGGGTCTTAGAAACACAGCCCATTGGGGCAGGAAGGATCCTTAGACACCAAAGGTTAAACGCTTTATTCTGTAGAGAGATGACTTGCCCAACATCACACACTGCTGAATCATGTATTTAAATTAGTTATTACCTGGGTTACATAAGGGAATGTTGTGATTTGCAAAGCCAATTGAACACTTATAAATGATTTCTTCCTTAGAGGACCTGCATGCAATATGCATCTGATAAGCACGCTTAAAGATGACTAGGAATTTAATTAAGAAAAACCAGATTCCCTGAGTATCATTTTAGACTTTGTTGGATAGCATGGGAATTTAGTATACTGTAACACAATGGTTGCTAACTTTTTAGCTTCACAATATTATCTACAAACAGCATCTAATGGGCAGAAACTGATTATTGCCTATCCAACAGACATTCTCTGTTCCTTTCTTACAAAATCCTGCTTTTGTTCAGATGTGGACTGGCGATATTCTCAGAAAAGATATTTTTAGTCAGGTAACTTGTTATTTGCAGCCAAAGCATCCTAACCCATACCCATAATACATAAAACAGGTAAAAGTGGAACAGCCCTAGCTAATGCACAGTGGGACCTAGAACTCTGCCTTTTTATTCACTCCCTCACCTCCCTCACCACTTATGACCCTGAAAATTACTCATAGAATCCCAAGGCCCTCTCCAAATCCTATTTGCAAACCATTAGTAGGGAATAGCTTGGGTTCTGGAAACAAACAACAACAACAAAAACGGGGTTAAATCCCAAGTTTGCCACATTCTAGGCATGGCATGTTTTTATACCTCAATCTTCTAAATGCGTAAAATGGGTACTACCTACTTCAGGCTGTTAAGAGTCTCAAACGAGGTAATGGATATGAAAGTGCCTAACACAGTGCCTGATTCCTTTTATTTCCATAATGCCCTCCAGCAGTCTGTGTTGCCTTTGGGGACATCAGTGGCAAAGTCACAGCCATTGTTCATGTGGACTAATACCACTGAGGAGCATCTTCTGCTAGGATGGAAATGAAGGGAGGAAGGGCTCAGGGTGCCTTGGAAGCTCAAGCTTACCTGGACAGTGGTGCTGTAGTTGAGCTGGAAGAATCTCGGTGGGTTATCATTGACATCAGCCACTTGGATAGCGATGTCTGTGTCCTCATGCAGTGGAGGCTGCCCACTGTCTGTGGCTCGGAGCTTCAGGGAATAACTAGAGGCCTGTTGCAAAATGCCCAGTGCAGGTTAGCAATGAGGTAGTTGTCCCTCACTTCTGCCCCCTGAGTCATCACTAATATTTTCAGAAAAATAAGATGGAGACACTTTCCTATGTCCACCCCCACTGCCCACCCATAGCATTTTAGGGCTTAGGTTCTGGAGTCAGACAGAAATAGGTGTGATTCCCTACTCAATCATTTGCTACCAATGAGACCTTGGGAAAGTGAATGAATTTATGTGAGGATAATGTCAGGATGCACTTCCTTAAATTATTTTGAGGATCAAATGGCATAAATCCTTATAAAACATTTGGGAAAGTGTCTGGCATACAGTAGATGCTCATATAATGTGGCTATTTTATAATGATCTAACGATCCCTGCTCAATTGTGAGAAGCCACCTGAGCTCCTCTAGGGAAGGTTATGGGGTCACTCAGGCCCTCTCCTGCCCCTGGCCTCACAGTCCACAGAGGCCCCACAGAGAAAACAAGTGAGAGACATTCTGGGCAGGTCTGAGGAAGTTTCAGGATGGGGTCTTGACTGCGATTCATCTTCTGGACCGGCAGTGGGACTGTCTCTGCTCTGATGAGCTCAGGGTACGCCCCTCCCACACGACTCACCTGTTCCCAGTCCAGGGCCTTGGCCACCTGTAGCTCCCCCTTCTTGGGGTGAATGGTGAAGTGCCCAAGCTGGTTCCCTCCTACCAGGCTATAGGTAATGTCACTATTTAGGGGTCCATCTTCATCAGTCGCTGATACCTGCAGTGGGGGACGGGGATTGTGAAGGGAGGGACAGGAATCTTGACTCCTGGGAGTGTAGGGGGAAACGGATATGTCCCTGCCCCAATGACTGCCTTTGGGCTAGCAGTGCCGGGATCACAGTCATCCCTGCCGAAGTAATCTCTTCACTTACATCCTCGTGTGGACTTCAGCATGCCATGGTTTATTCATTCACTCACCATTCACTTTTGCTAATAGCATGCTAGGCCCTGTCCTAGAATGTGAGGAATGCGCTAAAATGAATATGCCTGCAGGAAGTTTAATGCCTAATTTTATGGGTAATTCTAATTTGGGGTAAAGTATGATTAGCCTTATGAGAGCACAGAGCACACAGTGATACATTACACTGGGGATATTAGGAAAGGATTCATGAAGCCCTGAAGGATCAGGAGGGCTTTTGGGGCTGGAGCAGGCATTCCAGGCAGAGGAAATACTGCGAGCCCAGAGTGTGGAAGTGCAGATGATGTTTGGGGGAAAGGTAGATATCCCTGTGTGGTTGGAGCATAGGATGTACCATAGTAGGGAGTGGAGGGAGAGACTGGAAGGTGGGATGAAGAGTGTGGGAGTGTGGGTGGACAGAATTGGGTTTCACTCCATTGAATGAGGGAGCTATTGCATATTTAAATGCAAAGAGGTATTATTTGATGTCCCCTCAGTCCCTGCTGTCATTGACAGCTGTCATTCCATGTCATCCGCTATGGCCAGGCCCTTCCCAGGCTTGGGAGCCTCTGGCAGTCCTCTGGGGTCTGTCTCTTTTCTCTCTTCTCCTAACAAACCTCACCTATCCCATGCCCCATTGCATCATCTCTGATCTTATCACATGGCTCTGAGACATTCTCTCAGGAGAGATAGTTTGGCCAAGTATGGTTTGGCCATACTCAAATCTCACATAAACTTCTGACAAGTCAGAGTCAAATCTACAGTGTGTTAACTTAATAAACTGATCCATGCTCATAGATGGCTGTGTGTAGGGGTGAGATAAGAACCCACCCCAGAGTTCGTCCCCACAAAGAGCAAGGTGGCAGATCCTTACCGTAAGGATGACGTCACCCACAAGGGCATTCTCTAAGACCCTTGTGCTATATGGATCTTGGGGGAATTGGGGCCGGTGTTCATTGACATCAGTGATGTTGACCACGACTGTGGTCACGTCACTGAGGGAAGAAGAGCTCTTCCGGCTGCACTCAATGGACAGGAAGTACTTGGGGCTTGTCTCAAAGTCCAGGCTCGCGTTGACATACAGGATCCCTGAAGAAGCAAGAGGTGACAGGAGGAATGAGGCAGTTGGGCCCTCAAAGGCACAGGACTGAGGGTCTGAGCCCAGCCCTAGGAGAGGCAGCTCAACAGGGTTAGGCAAGGCGAGTGTCCTCTGTCATCTCCCCATCCATCTCCCTTTGCTATCCCCTTGATTCTCTTCCCCATCATCTCTCTCATTTTCCTTATTATTATTCCAACAGCTGTATTTCTCTCACTTACTTCTGTAATATTTGATTTAAATCTCATTTAAATGTGTGATGCTAAATTTATCTCATTGAGACCTATAAGAACCCTGTGGGGGCAGGAACAATTATGATTCCCATTTTCTAGGTCAGTCCATTGACCTAGATGCTCTAATAGGCAAGTGACTTGTCCAACCTCACCCAACTAGTAAATGACAGACCTTAGGTCATAAAATGAGATTCATAATACTCAAAGTTGCCACCAAATTGTTAGGGCATAGGTTATTATTCTGAAAACTAGAAAAAAGAAATAAAAGAACAAGGATTTATCCTGCCTTTCCTGGCTAACCAAATAGTTAATGGTGGACATTCTGCTTTTTGTTTTATTTTATTTTTCTTTCAACAGCATCACTTGCCAATGAACATCTTTTTATAATTCAGTCAGAAAATAATGAGGAGTAATAGGATTAGAAAATCACCATTTTACAGCCCTTAATTAAAAGGTATATCTATCTAGGAAATGATCAGCAAAGGCTGCTAAAACCATTAGAAGAAAGGCTGATGAAGAAGTCTATAATGGACTTATATACCCAAATTATAACTATATATTTATATATAATGGATCAGGTTGACAACACCTGAACTTACCATCTATCTTAACACCAGGAAAAAAAAAAGCCAGTTAGCCCTTATGTCCCTCCAGACATGATACAAACAGCATAGCATTATCTGTGAATCACTGTCTTGACCAAACACTGTCAACTAAACCTGATCAAGGCCTTTCATCCAAATGTCATTCCTGGGAAATACAAGGACCCGAGGGATATGCTATATGACACTATAAGGAGCCAACCAATCCGAACGATGGAAAATTCTATCAGACACATGATTCAAATGTTTCATTAAATAAAGGGCAGGGGGAAATAAAGAGGAAGAAGAAAATGTTAGAGATTTAAGGACACTTAAAATCTTGCATATCAACCAAATACAATATGTAGACGTTTTGGGGATACTAACAAACCAACTTCAAAAAGACATTGATGAGAATCTGAAAAATGGCCTGGTGATATTAAGAAATTGTTATCTTTTAGGTGTGATAAGGTATTGTGGTTTCATTTAGAAAAAGACTTATTATTATACAGAGATACACACTGAAGTCCTTACAAATGAAATGACACTGTGTCTGGGATTGGATGGATGTGGGGGCCGAAGGGTAAAGAGGAAACCAGGCTGGCCTCTGCTGATGGTTACTGAAGCTGGGTGGTAGGAACATGGGGCTCATTGTACTATTCTATTTTTTTAATATGTTCAAAATCTCCATAGTAAATTTTTAAAAATATTGCTCAATGATAAGGCAGCTGTTTGGGGAGGCAGAGAGCACCATTCCAGGGGAGCCATGGGGAGGAATCTGCGTGAGACACAGGCTGACCTGGGTAGTCTCTGAGGCCCTTCGCTGAGTTTCTGTGAGCCTTAGATTCTTCTGTGGCTAGTAGGAAAGAGGAGAGAAAGTTTCCTAGTTCTTTCTGTCTTCATGAGAATAAGAGAAAATTAAGGGGTGCCAGGATGCTTGGAGCGGATGTGGGGATCCAGGAGGGAAGCAGGCAGCCTTGTCCAGGGTTGCTTAAGCCCCAGATTCCAGCAAGGGCTTCCTGCCTCTGCAGCCAAGGCTTTTCTGCCTCCTGCGCTGGGCCTGAGCTGAGACCATGAAGCCGCTAACTGTGGAAGGAGAGTTCATTGAGGGTCCTGGACACAGAGACCTGGCTGGGGACGTGGGAGGGTCCCCTTTAAGAGAGGCTCCCACAAAAGCTGGCCCCCCCAGGCGGAAGGAGGGACCTGGCACTCGGGGAGAAGCAGAAGAGAGTGGAGAAACGACCAGAGGAGGCCTGCTCTGGGAGGTGCAGCACAGGGCAGATACGCACACAGGGGAGGAACACAGCGCTCCCAGAAACCCTGTAGGCGATGCTTCCGGGCTCGATGGATCAGGCTCTCACCTGTGCGAGCATCCAGACGGAACCGGCCTTGCTCGTTCCCGCTGACCATACGGTAGCCGGTCTTCTCTGCGCCCGGGCGAGTGAGGGTGGCCAGCTGCAGCACCTCCGTGCCAGGTGGGGCGTCCTCGGGCACCTGCACGCTGTGCTCGGTGTTCAGAAACACGGGCAGGTAGTCTTCTAGGCCCACCACTGAGACCGTGACGGTGCCCAGTGTGGACAGCGATATTGGGGTGCCCAGGTCGGAGGCACGGACCGTGAGCTCCAGTGGTGCCTGGGGCCTGACCTGCAGCGGCTTTTCCAGGCGGATCACCCCTGTGGTGGCGTCGATGGAGAAGTGGCCTTCGGCTGAATCCGGCAGAGAGTAAACCACCTGGGCATTGGCACCTGGCAGGGAGACCAAGGGTGTGAGTCACACTGAGGGCGCCCCCTCTGGCTCTGCCCGCAGCAAACCCTGCAGCCACAGGAGGGGCTGAGGAGGGGGCTCCCATGCAGGCTGACAAGCTGGCTCGGGTATGTGAGGAGTTAGGATCTCTCCAGCAGGGGTCTTGACTGGGGCAGGGAGACCCAAGGCCTCACTAAAGGGTTTTTGGGGGAACCTAATCTGCAAATCTATCAAACTATCGGAAAATATTATGTGGGGATTAGGGTCTAATATCAGTTTATTAATGAAAAAGTGCAGATAAAACCACCCATAGAGAGTTCCTTGACTGAGATGGAACAGCTCTGTAGCTTGATTGTGGTGTTGGTTACAAGAATCTAAATGGAATAATATTGCATAGAACTAAGTGTGTGTGTACACACACACACACACACAAATGAGTTCATATAGAAACTGGTGAAATCTCAGTAACAAGGCTGTAGTCTAGTTACCAACAATGGACCAATGTCAATTTTCCAGTTTTGATATTATCCTGCTGCTATGTAAGATGCTCCCATTAGGGAAGCTGCATGTAGCGTGCACACAGTCCCCACCAGTCCTATTTTTGCAACTTCCTATGGAGTCTATAATTACATCAACATAAAAAGTTAAGAAAACACCCATGGAAGTTCTTAGTAAATCAAAACACACAGTGTTTCTCCAGCTTTGTCTCCAATTCTGTTATTTTCTTTGGTTAAGTACCAGATGAAGCAGTTGGCCATAGTGTATGAAAAACACCAACATTTAAGGCTCAGCTGTGAGGTCCTGCCCCAGTGAGATGAACACAGGCCCTCAGCCTAAGGGTCTCACATCTCCCACACACGTGGAACACACACTTCTCTGGTGGAATGGTGACAGGAGTTGCCTCTGAGAAGAGTTGAATTTATATCCATTAAATGCACATGCCATGCAACTTCCCCATATAGGCACTTATATGAAGAAACCATAATTTTTCTAGAGACAGAGAGATGCTGGTCAAGCCACACCTGGATTATTTAGTTGAAATATTTGGGTTGGAATAACCATTTTGGAAAGATTAATGGTAAATTGATATAAGGCCACTCTAGGAGCCATCTAGGAGATCTGTGTGATTGTAGAGGGCAGGACCAGGACTGACAGATGTCCCACTTGATAATGGCCTGAAGAACCATAGAAGGAAAGGGCTGCTTAGGACATAGGGAGCATCCTGTCCCTGGAGGTGTGTAAGCAGTGGCTAAGGGAGCACTCACAGAGCCCTGCAGCCATTAGATGGAGAGGTAGATAAGATGGCTTATAGGTCACTCCAGCTCTGATGTATTCCTGATCTCTCCTATCAAACCCATTCTGCATCTCAAGCAAGTCTATTCCACTTCCACTTGTTACCTCCAACACACATGCACACACACACACACAACACATACACACACATTTCCCAGGTCCAGCTACCCTGCCTTTCTGTTGACTGTTTGCCCTCTCTAGAACCCCTTCATCCCTCGAATATTTCACCTCCTTCAATGCCAAGCTAAAACTCACTTTCTCTAGGAAATCTTAATTTTACCCTGCTGGTGTCAAACAGAGCAGGGTGTTTTGATCCCACTTTTATCATCATCATTTTCCTGTGTTGACCTGGCTACTCTGATGCTGACAGCATTTTTTTTAACCCTACCTGCATTATAAAATTTGACTCAGGAAAATTGGACAGCTTTTATATATACATATATATATATCTCATATTAATGAGTTATATATATGTATGTATACACACACGTACGTATATACAATCAGAATAGAACACGCTGTGGTAGCAGAAGCTATAATTGGTACAATATGGAACAAATATGTTTGAATGAATGCAATTTACCTTGTAAATTTTAAAATAAAAAGAATTAACTCCAATGAAAATAGTGGCATCAGAGTTAAAATGTAAAATATTGAAAATGATTCAACTTCACTGTTTAGAAAATTATCAAGGAATGTAATGGGTTTACTGGGGTTGGTGCCCAAATTCCTTTCCAAATTAATCAGAATTGAAGAAGTCTGATTGGTATATTTCTGATTAAATGTTTGTACTTAAAAATGCCTTTGTGGTTAAATGACAGTATTGAAAAGTCCCCAGGTCTAAGTGGAAGGGGAGAAACAATAAGGCTGAAATACCTTTTTCCTGCTTCAAAACATTGCTAAAATCATTTGTCATATAGCACTTAGGTGTGCAGTTTGAGGATAAATACTTTTTACTTTTAAGTGTCCACAGACTCAACAAGGAGGCACAGCCCTTACCAGTCCTAGAGAGACACAAAGGGGACCCAGGAGATCATTGGAAATGGCCTCAATCCTTCTCAGACTCACCTTGGTCGGGATCCCGGGCAAATACTACAGCCACAGGGGTCTTCACTGTGGTGTTGTCAAAGACAGCCACAGTACAGTGGCTGGGGAAGAACCGTGGGGCATTGTCATTCACATCCTCCACATGGAGGGTGACGTCTGCCTGGCACGATCGGCCACCTCCATCCGTCGCCTTGGCAACAAGGTTGAACACATCCTTCCTTTCTCGGTCCAGGGCTGTGAGTGTGGTCAGCTCCCCTGGCCAGAGAAATGACAAAAGTTGAGCTTTCTCTGGGGAAATATTACCCAAGCATGTGCCCTCTAGATATCTACAGGAGACAAACGTGGCCACACAGAGTTTTGTTCGCAGCAAGCGGGGGTCAATACAGTCAGGAAAGCAGCTAAGCCTATATTCCCCCACACCCATTCACCTCCCTGATTCTCCCAAACGCACTTCATCACATTGCCAGTTTAAGATCATCACCAACAAGCTAAAAATAGGTATATTCTTAAAGGCCAATTAGGCAATTTCTAACAATATATAAAATGCATTTTTCCTTTGGTTCATAATTCCACTTCTAGGAATATATACATTCTAGAGAATAATCAACCCAACGATAAAAATCTATGTATAAGGATATTCTCTGCAGCACTGTTTATAATAGCAACATACTGAAATCATCCTATATGTCTTTCAAAAAGGGACTGGTTAAGTATATTATGATTTAGCCACACAGTAAAATACCATGTATGATGTTATATGTATCTTGGTTTTCATGCGTGGCTTCTGCCTATAACTCCCACAGCCCTTGTGACACAGTCTTTTGTTATAATGTTGGGTGTGTTAGGCCTCAGGAAGCACGATGTCTCCGACCTTCTCCTGCTCTCCTTTCATCTGCCCCAAGGCAAGACTCCCATCTTTCCCCCCTTTTCTGATTGTGGGTTTTAAGACTCTCCCCAGAGAGGGTCCTGCCTTATACCCTGGGGCAAATAATGCTGACATCATGAGGCTCCCATAACAACCCAAGAGGACTGGGTTCCGAGAGCTTCCACATAGCTGAACACATGGCAGTTCCTGGAGGGTGGTGCGCCCAGGGAGGACACGGGAGCCCCTTTCCTCATGTCTCACCCTACACCTCTCTTCACCTGTATCCTTTGCAATATCCTTTATAATAAACCGGTAAACACAAGTGTTTTTCTGAGTTCTGTGAGCTGTCCCAACAAATTAATCAAACCCAAAGAAGGAGTCTTGGGAGCCCCACCTTGAAGCCAGTTGGTCAGACATTCTGGAGGCCTGGACTTGCAACTGGTATCTGGGTAAGGGGGTACAGTCTTGTGGACAGAGCCCTCAACCCGTGGGATCTGACACTATCTCCAGGTAGATAGTGTCAGAATTGACTTAGAGGATGCGTGAGTGGTCTCTGCTGCTTGTTGTATGGGGAAAACCCACACACATTTGGCCACAGAATTCTTCTATGTTGATGATTGCTTTGGTGTGAGAGCAGAGGGAAAACCTGGTTTGAGAGAGGTTTTTCCAAAACACCATAAAACCAAAAATGGCCAGGTGCAGTGGCTCACGCCTGTAATCCCAGCACTTTGGGAGGCCGAGGTGGGCGGATCACGAGGTCAGGAGATCAAGACCATCCTGGCTAACAAGGTGAAACCGCATCTCTACTAAAAACACAAAAATTAGCCGGGCGTGGTGGTGGGTCCCTGTAGTCCCAGCTACTCAGGAGGCTGAGGCAGGAGAATGGCATGAACCCAGGAGGTGGAGCTTGCAGTGAGCCTAGAGTGCTCCACTGCACTCCAGCCTGGGCGACAGAGCGAGACTCCATCTCAAAAAAACAAAACAAAAAACAACCAAAAATGAATTATGATAGAGCTTTGAGATACAGCTGAGTGAAGAAAAGCAACTTACAAACAGTATTCTACTTTCATGAAGTAATTATATAGAGATTTTGGAGATGCATGGAAAACCAGTTGGATAGAATATATACCAAGAGTCCTTATCTGTGGAGGAAGGGGTTATCATGCAGACGTTCCAATTTCTGCATAATGCATACCTACATTACTTGAATTTTATACCATGAACATGTATTATTTCCATATTCAGAAAAAATGCCAGTTTTTTTTTTTTTTTAAGTCCTTACTGATCATCCTGCAAAGAGCAGCAGAGAGAGGTTAGGTAACCTGCCTGGGTCACTCTGCATGCCCCTGCTGGGTTTAGGAAGGACAACATTGTCCCCTATCTACCCAGACAGCTTCCTGTGACACCCCTCTCCCCTGCCACCTCCTGCTCAGGTATCTCCAAGTCATCCTTTGAGCTATTGGACCCAAGCCAAGTGTCAGCAGCTGGCCCTTGTGACCTAGGCCTTCTGTGCTGCCCATCCCCATACCCTCCCCTGCAGCAGCAGGGCAGGAATCCCTCCTAGGTGGGCTGGTCTTCTAAAGGAAGTCCACTCCACCAGACTCTCACAGCCCAACCTCTCCTGGCTACTCCTGGCCTACCCTGCAGGAATTTCTGCTTCTTATTCTGCTGTATCCCCTGGCTAGTAACAATGATAATGGCAACCACATCTACTGAGCCAGACCTGGGCTAGGCTTCCATATGGTTTCTCACTTGTGATCTTCACAACAATTCTATAAGACGTTATCCCCGGTTTGCAGCATAGATACCTTGAGATCATGTTCTTGGCCATGACACTCACCTGCCTAAATCCTCCAGTGGCTCTAAAGGTGGGATTTGGCCCTGCCCACCCTGGGGCCTCATTCTTTGTCCTCTCTCTTCCCTCTCTGGGCACCAGTTTCTGGCCTTCTCTCAGGTCCTCAGTGTGCGTACTATTTCCCCAAAGAAGGTCTTCGCATGAATTCTCCTGCCTTGAGTGCCCCTTCCCCCACTCTCTCACCCCTGGCTAACTCTTCTGTGTCTGCAAGGCTCACATAAAGTGGCATTTCCTCAGTGATGTTTTACTTAACCCCACTCCATAGCCCAAGTCAAGTTCTGTTGCCAGATATTCCCATAGCTAGCAAAAAGACAGAAAGATGAAAGAAAGAGAGAAGAAAGAAAGAGAGAGAGAGAGAGAAAGAAAAGAAAGAAAGAAAGAAAGAAAGAAAGAAAGAAAGAAAGAAAGAAAGAAAGAAAGAAAGAAAGAAAGAAAGAAAGAGGAAGGAAGGAAGGAAGAGAACAAGAAGGAAGGAAGGAAGCAGGGAGGGAGGAAGGGGAGAGAGAGAAAGAAAGAGGGAGAGAGAAAGAAAGAGAGAGAGAAAGAAAGAGAAAGAAAGAAAGAGGAAGGAAGGAAGAAAGGAAGGAAGGAAAAGGGAAAGGGAGAAAGGAAAAGGAAAAAAGGAAAGAAAAGGAGGGCAGAGGGGAGGGAAGGAAAGGAGAAACCAAGGAGTCAGCTGTGCTAAAATAAATTTTAAAAGAATGAAATTAATCCCCTTAGCATTCTGCATTTTTTCTTAATTTAGCTCATTTAAAACCACTAATTCAACAACTCCATTTCCCACTAGATTGTAAAGACCCAAATCTTGTCTTATCAGCCTATTTATTATGTCACCAGTACAATGCTTGGCACATAGGGCCAATATATGTTTGCAGATGGATGAGTGAACTCCTGTTTCTTCTCCAAGGAGAATACCATGGCACTGCGCACTTGCTATTCAGTAAAGATGTTCTTGTCTTGATCCTGCAACTTAGGAAACCCACCTGTATGAGGATCCAGCTTGAATTCATGTGCCCCAGGGCCATGCAGAGAATATGTGATCTGAGCATTGGTATCAGTGTCCAAGTCTGTGGCAGAAACCTTCAAGATGAAGTGTCCTGGAAATACATCTTCATGAACCTTGCCAGTATAGACAAGCTAGAGATGGAAAGACAAAGAAGAGGGAGATTGTGGGAACTGCATTCAGATCCAGAGAGAAGCAGAGTGACTGACTGAGGGAGGCAGAAACAGAAAGAGAGACACTAAGAGGGCAGAGATGAACAGAGACAGAGAGAGAAAGAGAAGCAGAGAGAGGGAGGGAGGGGAACAGAAGAAGGTAGAATAAGATGAAACATGCAAGGAAAATTGAGGTTTAAAACAGGAAGAGGATGACAAGAGAACAAGTCAGAAAAGAGAGAATGGAAAAGTTCTGCCATCCAAAAGCCCACAGGCAGGGCTAGAAGGGATGGCTACAACTTCTTCCACCCAGTCCTTTGAGGCTTTGGAGGAGGAAGGAGAGATGAGCCTGATGCAAGCATTCTGGAAGATGTCAGGTCAACCTCCCCTGCCTCTGTGGCGAGGCCATGCTATTAAGCTCATCTCCCTGACTATATTCCCAGGACAGACCCTTGACCTCTGAGTCAGGTCTGGACTCCAGTGGCTCCATCGCTTGGCCCACCCTCCCTTTGCTGCAGGTCCTATCACGGCATCTGAGGGAGTGGCAGAGGGGAAAGGCTGGAGCTCCCTGAGAATTCAATTTTTCTTCAGTGGCTGGCTCTGAGCCAGCCTCCAAGCATCATGCTTTCAACCACTGTGGAGTGTGGGCAAGCATGGACTCCTACATGCCCTGGATGGAAACTTTATTCATTTTCTTGTTTTCTTTTTTTTTTTTGAGACAGTCTCACTCTGTTGTCCAGGCTTGAGTGCGGTGGCACAATTTTGGCTCACTGCAACCTCCTCCTCCTGTGTTCAAGCAATTCTGCCTCAGTCTCCTAGGTAGCTGGGAGTACAGGTGCGTGCCACCACACCTGGCTAATTTTTTTTGTATTTTTAGTAGAGACGGGGTTTCACCATGTTGGCCAGGTTGGTCTCAAACCCCTGACGTCAGGTGATCCACCTGCCTCAGCCTCCCAAAGTGCTTGGATTACAGGCGTGGATGGAAGTTTTATGCCTGGGCAGGCTGTGTGGAGGTGGTTCCCCAGGCCTCTTTTTTCTGGCTGTAATGATGCTGTGAATCATCTCTGGGAGGGCCAGGGTGAGCCTGATCCCAGCCTCTCCCAGCATGGGGAGGATGGAGGTTGGTTGTAATGATGGCTGAGGGAAAAGAGAAGGAAGGTGACCACCATTCTCCCCAAAAAAGCCTCCTTCTGAGACCACCCCAAATATGGTCATCTCGGATCCTGAAAAGACATTTTGCATGCATACCAATAACCAGACTCTCTTTTTCTACTATGCTTTATGTGACTGGCATGTAGAAGAGCGGAGGAAGAAAAGGTGAGGAGATATATGTATTTATGTGTGTTGCTAGGCATGTGTCTATACATGTATATGTGTGTGCAAGCAAGTTGAAGTTTGTATATATGCAAATGCATATGTAAGTATGTTCATGTGAGTTTATTATGTATAGTTGCATGTGTGGGTGAGTATATGGATGATTGTGCTAGGTATTTAGGTATATGCTTATATATTTATGTGTGTACATGTATAGGTATTTGCCTGTGTGTGTAGGGTTGTAGATGATCCTTTGTTTATATGTGTGGGTATGTATAACTGTGCATTTGTATATATATACTGAATGGCTGGATTATGATAATTTGAGATGTTATAAAATTAAAATGTTAGCTATAAAATTAAAATGTTAAAACCTGTAAACTTTGAAAGAATGTAAATCCTCTCAAAATTAAAAATTACTTACTGTGTTTTAAAAAATATGTTTAAAAGCAAAGTTCCATGATAGCAATTGTTGGTTTATGCCTCTAGGAACACAGTTTCTCTCCTGACAAATGCACACGCACACACACACACCACTCAACATTTGTTCCCACTGGAAGTTTGGAGTTGAATTACATGAGGTCCTTAAGAAAGTGTCCCTCACCAAATGAAATTGCCCTATCTCATGTTTGTGTCTGTATAAGTGAAAGGGGACATCTCAATGGGCTAAATTACCCCAGCCGATGTGGAGAGGTGCATATATGGGCATGGGGCAAGGGGTTTGTCTGGAGCCAGGTTTCTATAAGTGTATTTGATAATAGTGAGCCATGTCAACAAGTTGAGCAGTGCCAGGGGTTTGCCCATTGGGCATGGCTGGCTGTGTTTGGAGAATGCGTATGTTACTTTCCTTCTGGATATGTTCTGCGGAGAAATAGACCTTTGTTGGGAATGTAGGGGGAGAGTTGTGGACCATGAGTCTTGAACAGCTTGGTATATCCCTATGGGGGCCAAGGAATTACCTAGAATGGTCCCTGCCCCTGGGAACTCATCTGAGGCTTGCTGGGGAGAAGCAAGGGAGGTGAGATCAGTGATGGCCGGCCTCAGAGATGGGTCCCTTGGTCCTCCTTTCTCCTGCCCCTCACTCTCTGTTCTACTGCCCCTCAATCTCCCTTCTCCTGCCCCTCACCCTCTGTTCTCCCGCCCCTCACTCTACCTTCCTTGCCTCCACTACCCACTCCGCCCCTCACCAGGCTCTCACCTGTGAGCACTGTGGGCTGTTATCATTGACATCCAGGACAAAGATCTCCACGGTGACCGAAGCCTGGAACTTGCCATCAGATGCTGTGACTCTGAGTAAGTACTTGGCTGTGTGCTCGCGGTCCAAGGTCTTCCTTGAGGAAATCCTCCACTCATCTCCAACTTGGCTGATGCCAAACTGGCCCAGGGGGTCTCCCTCTAAACAGATGGGGCAGAGCTTTCAGAAGCCAAGCAATAGGAATGAACTCAGCTTTGTGTCACAGGTGGCTGCCCATTGGACACATTTTTTAGAATTGCTGGGAAAGCAAACATTTCCTTCCTTAACTAGGAACCCACAGTTCTACACTGAGTCCACTTTTTGGTGTTATGAAGCTACTTCAGACTTCAAATGCCTCCTGTTAAATGAAATTATCAATGCAAGAAGCATCACTCCAAAATATGTGGCTGAAGGGAGGGTTTTTTATTTTTGTGGCCCAGAAGGCATGGGAGGAAGTTAAAGGGAAATAAATTTCAATTCTATGTAAATGTCTAAGAGGCATAGCTATATAACAGTGGAGAGGTAGGAAGCAATCAAAAACACTAAACACTCCAAGGTTTTATTTTGTAACTAAGGACCCACCCTAAGTGGAGGTTCTGTAGGAGCACTAGGTTTGCTTGCTAAGTCATCTTTCTTTCCTTGACACTAATCACTGACAAGAATGTAGGAATATGGATTTCTCACTCTGAGATCCTAAGATTCCAGAGTTCTAAGATCCAACTGCTCCAAGAATTGATAATATGTTGACATTTATTACTCTATTAGCCTGAGATTTTAAGACTTCTGTGCTTTTAGGAGTCTGATATTTTAAGATGATAAGATTCTATTTTTCTACAACTCTGTATTTCAAACAGCTTTGATCCTATGTCTTCAGGAGTCTGTGGTTCTTGGTCGGAATTACAGACTCATGAGCTTTTCACTGGACAGCTGTGAGAGCAGAAGGAGCCATGTTCATGGGAATGGGGGGGACATGGCACCTGGGGTGAGAAAAAAAAGGACACAGGAGTGAAGAAACTCTCTCATGGCCACTGGTTAGCTGGCTTAGTCACTGGATTGGGAATAGGGTAATTTAGTTTCACAGTAGGTATCCACTAAGAAAAGCAGCTTGTAGGTGTGGGTTTTAATCCCAGCCCTGAAGCAAGCACAAGAGTGTGACCTTGGTTGAAATTCTGCATCTGGGTCTTGGTTTTCACATATGCGAAATGAGGGAATTATACCTAAGGAAGCGCTGTCATTCCTACACTTAGGACCTGTGATTGACTAAGAAGCGTTTTTTTTATCATTCACGACTTTCCCTGGGCAGGACACTCTCCATAAAGATAGTCACTTGACAGAATTTTCATGGATCACGCAACTTTCTTTGTGCTTCCTCCATCTTTCAAAACACAACTCACAGCAGTTAGAGTATGACTCACATGAAATAACGAGACATCCTTTTTGGAAAGCACTTTCTAACGTATAGGTGCTTTCTATAAATTACAGATCTTACCAGCATGCCTGTGAGGTGAATCATAACATGCATACCAAGTCTATAGGTGGAGAAACTGAGGTCCTAGGGAGTTAAATGTGCCCAAGGTCACACTGCTAATAAGTGGCAAACCCAGGACATGAACCCATTTTAGGGCACCTCTTCCTGGATGTTTTTCAATACATTCCAGAGCCTACAGTCCATGACAGGTGTTCTTACCTGTGATGTAGCAGGTGACCTGCCTGTTCTGCTCAGAAATGTCAGCATCCAGGGTCTTTAGAGTCACCACTAGTTTGCCAGGCTCACTGTTCTCAACCACAGATCCTCTGTACTCTTCAGAAGCAAATCGGGGAGCATTGTCATTCTCGTCTGTAATGGAGACCTGAACCAGGGCCTGAGAGGATAGCTGGATGGTCTGTCCATGGTCATAGGCCACTACATGAAAATGATAAGTCTGGCAGGTCTCACAGTCAAGTTCCTGAAGTGTGGTGATCCAACCACTCTCACTGTCAATGGCAAAGAGCTCATGGACATTGCTACCAGGGTCTGCAGACAGCCTGTAGCTCACCTGGCCATCTCTCCCAGTATCCTTGTCAATGGCAGTCACCTGAATGACTGAGGTCCCCACTGGCATATTCTCAGTGAGGACAGCCTTATATGGATCAGCCTCGAATACAGGCCTATTGTCATTGACGTCTCCCACTTGGATGTTGACAGAGACCAAGGACACCACGTCACTGTTCTGAAGGCAATGTGCCATCACATCAATCTGGTACAATTTGGTGGATTCATGGTCCATGGGCTTCCTCACCTTTATGACCCCTGTGTCTGGGTCCAGGGAGAAGACACCATCCTTGTTGCTCTCAGGTGTGGTGCCCCGCACTAGACTGTAGATGACTGGATCTTGAGCTGCCACTGCTTTAACAACCCCAATTTCAGACCCCTCTGGAAGGTCTTCAAGTGCAGAGAAAGTATACAGAGGTTCAGAAAATTTCGGCAAGGATACTTTTTTAGGAACCACCTGAAGTCGTACTGGCACCAGAGAGTTCCAGTGAGGAGGTCCTCCATCTTGGGCTTTGATGAAGAAGTCAAGGGTCTGATTTTCCAATCCCACCAGGCTGTCTTTCACCTTGACCACACCAGTGACTGGGTTAATTTCAATGACATCTTTAACTAGGTCCTCTGGATTCATTGAGTAGGTGACATCTGCATTCTGACCTTCATCTGCATCATAGGCCAACACCTGGATAACCGGAGAGTCTTTACTGACATTGGATTGAATGGATACTGTGTACTCAGATGCTTTGAACTGTGGAGGGTTGTCATTTTCATCTGTGAGGATGATCTTCACCGTGCAGAAGGCTACTCTTCCTCCTCCATCCCGAGCCATGACCTTAATAGCAATGACCCTCTCTGTTGAATTTTCCCGATCCAGTTTCTGTAGAGTGGCAATCTGGCCATTGGGGTTTATGGAGAACTTCTCACTTGCTAGTTTATTGATGATAGTATAATCTACAGTGCCATAAGGACCACTATCTTTGTCTATGGCTAGCAAATCAATCACCTTGGTTCCAACCATTGCATTCTCTGCTAATTCTGCCTCATAAAGGTGCTGCTGGAACTCTGGGCTGTACTTGTTGACATTTGTAGTGTTGATGTACACAGGCACAGTTGCTCGGAAGACTCCATCAGAAGCGCCTATCCTCAAATTGTAAGAAGAGTCCAGGTGCTTTTTGCAAAGGTTGAACATAGAAATTATTCCTGATGAGCTGTTAATGGAGAAGTGCCTGTCCTGATTGCCAGAAAGAATTAGGTACTCCAGGCGGGAGGTGTCCCTGCTATCAGGGTCAATAGCCTGGACTTTAAGAACCAGGTGTCCACAGGTTGCCAGTTCACTGACATTGGCTTCATATTGAGGTTGTCTGAACTCGGGGGGGTTGTCATTGATATCAGACACATTGACAACCACAAGGGTTTCACCAGTGAGTGGGGGATCTCCTTTATCCATGGCCCTGACTTTCACATGAAAGTGTTGTTGGGCTTCATAATCCAGTTCTTGAACTGTGGACATCTCCCCTGTGCTCCCATTGATCTGGAAGAACTTGGAAACATCTGAGCCATCCTCCACAATCTGATAAGAGACGTCACGGTTCTGCCCTGAGTCCCGGTCAGAAGCCAACAGTTGGATCACAGGGGTCTGAGCAGGCAAGCCTTCTGAGATGGAGGTGGTATAGACCAATTGGGAAAAAGTGGGAGGGTTATCATTGACATCCTCCACTAGGACTTCCACTGTGGCTTCAGAAAATGACCCCAGAGCTGTATCCGTGGCTCTGACTGTGAACACATGTTTGGTCTTGGACTCATAGTCCAAAGGCCCTGTTACTGTTAGGACACCAGTCTTAAAGTCAGTGGTGAACAGCATCAAGGGTTCTTCCTCCACAATATTGTAGATGAGCCGGAGTCCCTCTGGACTCCGGGCCTGGGTGTGGAGAATTGGGGTATAGAGGGTGATATTTTCAGGTACTCTGACTTTGTAGTAAGGACTCTGAAACAGTGGGTTGGATTTATTTCTCACAGTGACAAGTACCTCTTCCTCACTCTGGAGGGATGGCGTTCCTCCATCCCGAGCAATGACTTTGAGGCGATACTTATTTAAAGCTTGATAATCAAAGGGTTTCTTGAGTGTTATGTCCCCAAGATAGGGGTCAATTCGGAAATATGTGTAATCTTCTGCAAATTCATATGTAACGGCCCCATTTGTCCCCAAGTCCTCATCAGTGGCAGATACCTGAAAGAGGACATCCCCTGGCTCTGTGCCATCTTGGATGATTGTGTAATAGGGCAGATGCTTAAATTTGGGGGGATTGTCATTGACATCCTCAATAGAGACTCTGACCAAAGCCTGAGCCACCCGCTGAGGCGTCCGATTGTCCCTCACTTCCACTGCCAGCTCGTGAGTGTCCTGCTGCTCCCGGTCAAATGCCACACCTCTTGTCTGCAACACGCCTGCTGACTGGACCATATGAAACATATCTGTGCCATTCAAGAGGAAGTAGGAAAGGGTGTCATTCAAATGATTGCCCTGGGCACCAAGAATCACCAGTGCCTTTCTGTCCTGTAAGTCCTCCTTCACAGCTGCTGTATAGACATCCTGATCAAACTGCAAGCTTTTGTCAAGCACTTGGGTCAAAGAAATTTTTACCAGTGCAGTGTCTTGATACAAGCCATCAGAAGCCCTGATGGTGAGCTTCCGAGAGAGTCCCAGGAGAGCAGGATTCAGCACAGATATGCTACCAGTGATAGGATGGATGGTAACAGCTTCATCAGCATTGCCAGTTTTGATGCTATAATTGACTTCTGAGTCATCATCGCTGGCCCGCACCATGAGAAGCTCCATGCCTGGATGGATAGGTCCCACTATTGCTACCTCATATATCTGTTCTGAGAACCTGGGAGGAGAGTCATTCACATCTCTGACATGAATGATGACTTGGGCAGGTCTGGGTGCAAATAATATGGGGCTTCCTTGGTCATGGACATAGACACAGAATTGGAAAGAGGGCATGCTCTCATAATCCATCTCTGATACAATGGTTAGTGTTCCCATGCTGGGATCAATTTTGAAAAACTTCAAGGCCTCCGGCTCCAAAATTTTATAGACCAACAAGGAATTAGTTTCTTTGTCACTGTCAGAGGCATGAATCACAAAGGGGTTGTTGTTTTTATCCATGATCATGCTGTACAATGGAGCTGCCTCACTAATTTGGCCCACAAAAGTTGACTTTAAGAACATAGGAGCATTGTCATTTTCATCAATTATGTCAACCACCACCATGACATCAGTAAATGCACCTGCCATATTGCTGCCTCGGATTTTCAGCTGGTAAGACGAGATTTTCTCATGGTCCAAGTTCTTCTGGGTGGAAATGAGGCCAGAATATGAGTTCATAGAGAAGACTCCATCCTTGTTTCCCTCTCTTAACTCATAGGTAACTTCAGAGGAGCTCATAGCAGAGACAAGGAGGATTGGGGAGCCAACAGGGATTGATTCAGGGATCTCTACAAAGTACTCAGATTTTGAAAAGATGGGGGCGCTCCTATCTGAGGGGTAGACGTGAATGATCACTGTAGCCAGGTCATGCCATTGTGGGGAGCCTTGATCTTCTGCCTTCACTGTCAGAGTATGTGGGGCATGATTTGCCCGATCAAGCTTTTGAGCTAAAGTAATGATGCCTAGCAGGGCATTGATGTTGAAGAAACCTTCACCGTTCCCTGAAACAGAAGACAAGACAAACAAGTTTGCCACACCCTCGAGAGGTTATCAACTAGGCTTTCTAGATCAGTAAAGGGACCATCAGACAAAACCTGGACAGAGCAAAATCTGCATATAGTGTACATCCACCATGGATATAGTGTATAGAGTAGATACTTTATAAAATCTCTAACATGTTGCACGTAGTAGGTGCTTCATATCACACTGTCAATTATCACGAAGTTTCTGGGACACAACTTAAGCTACAAACCAAAGCTATAGTAGGTCTTTGAAACCAAACAAGGAGGCTCCATAGGAAAAGCACACTCCACCCTGAATTTCAGTGAAGGCTTTCGTAGGAAAAGCTTCATTTTGCATTATACAGAATTTGTAACCATATTTTGTACAACCTTTTTTTTTTTAGAGTCAGGGTCTTGCCTGACACCCAGGCTGAAGTGTAGTGATGTGAGCATGGCTCACTGCAGCCTCAAACTCCTAGGCTCAAGTGGTCCTCCAGCCTCAGCCTCTGCTGGGATTACAGGTATGAGCCACCCCCGTGCCTGGCTACATTTTTAATATGATTTTTAATAGCTTTGGTTATATAGAACACCCATATCTCGAGGCTCCTGAGCAAATGTCTTTGCCCCATGCCTGTATTTCCTAAACTCTAGGCATTCTCACATCATCTTTATAATTTTTTCAATATCCATCTATTGCCTGTGTTATGTTACACTATTATTTAATTGATGTTTTCCTTTAAATAAATTCACTCAAAATTTGATAAATATTTTAAAGGTAATATTATGTTGCTTCTTTAAATAAAAACACTGTATTGCTTACCATAAATCAGAAGTTATCATAAAAAGAAGTCAAAGAAAAAATACCCTATTAAAATCGAGATAAAATCTACTGCTTGCCAAAAGGTTTGAGCCTGTGAGCTATCCTCTTTCTTTGGTAGACAAAGAGTGGCAGGTGTTAGAGAAGACGACAAGACATTCTAGAACCCAACAGAGGCTTTGTTCTTCATTCTATCAGGGAGCTTGAGTAATTTAAAGAGGAGTGCTTTCTCCATGCCCAAAAACCTTTTAATGCCATTAAATGAGTAATAGTTGAATCGTTTTGCTCACCACCACAGGTACAGGCCTTAACACTTGAGAAAATACTGCCGTTTACATGTCTTACTCCCTCTATCACATGGGTGCATATTTTATTATTTCAACGGCAAAGCAAATGGCTAAGTTTTGTCATAAACTTTCAATCTGATTCTTCCACCTCTGAAGCCCTTCTCCAGCTGACTGGTTAGGTGATTTGTCACATAACCGCTAAATTCAGTCAAAGAACATGGTTTTAAAGAGTAAGTAGTCATTTTAAAGTGATTCCATTAAAAGCAGCTAAGTTAACAACCTAGATGTAATTCTGATTATAATTTATGATATAATATCACACTGCTGAAAGAAAGAAATCAGGGCACAAAATTGTATATTCATTATGATCTCAATATTACAAAAATATGCATAGGGCAAGATGAGAGGGAAAGACAGAAAATCATTCTTTTGGGGTGATGAAAATGATGGCTGTGTGTTGTGTTCTTTATACATTCCTGTATTTTTCATGTTTTCAAAAATGAGCATGTGTTACTTCTATAATCAGAAGAATATTTTATTTTATTTTTTTTTCTTTTTCTTTTGAGATGGAGTCTCGCTCTGTCGCCCAGGCTGGAGTGCAGTGGCCGGATCTCAGCTCACTGCAAGCTCCGCCTCCCGGGTTTACGCCATTCTCCTGCCTCAGCCTCCCGAGTAGCTGGGACTACAGGCGCCCGCCACCTCGCCCGGCTAGTTTTTTGTATTTTTAGTAGAGACGGGGTTTCACCATGTTAGCCAGGATGGTCTCGATCTCCTGACCTTGTGATCCGCCCGTCTCGGCCTCCCAAAGTGCTGGGATTACAGGCTTGAGCCACCGCGCCCGGCCTTATAGAAGAATATTTTAAAACTAATCTTATCTGGAAAATAAAGTCATTATCTCCATCAGTGAGGTTGGCAATGAGATAAAAGATGTGATTTCATTTCATAAATCACAAAAAGCAAGCAATGCATTATAAACCATATTTTTCTTCTTTGGGGGTGAATAGACTTCTGTTATATGGCAACTGTTTCTTCCAAAAAGAAAAGTTAAAGCTACTGGCTTTATACAGTACCAGTAGCTACTGTATAAGCTACTGGCATGCAATAAATGAACATTAGGTCTTGCGAGGGCAGACAGCAAATTATGTTCATCTTTGTTTCTCATAGCAACTAGCTCTATGAAGTATTATTATTAAATATAATTATTACTATTAAATATCATTAATTATGTATTATAATTATTACAAATTATCATAATAACTAGTTGGATACTGGATATTATCGCTTTTGTTATAGTAATTGCTTATAATTAACACTTATCAATGATAGTAGTAGCCCCTGGCATTTGTACAATATTTCAATTTACAACATATATTAACATACATTTTCTTTTTTGAGATAGAGTCTTGCTCTGTCACCCAGGCTGGAGTGCAGTGGTGCAATCTCAGCTCACTGCAACCTCTGCCTCCCAGGTTCAAGCGATTCTCCTGCCTCAGCCTCTCAAGTAACTGGGATTACAGGTGTGTGCCACCATGCCCGACTAATTTTGGTATTTTTAGTAGAGATGGAGTTTCACCATCTTGGTCAGGCTGGTCTCAAACTCCTGACCTCAGATGATCCGCCCGCCTCGGCATCCCAAAGTGCTGGGATTACAGGCGTGAGCCACCGCGCCTGGCCAACATACATTTTCTCTTTTAATCTTTGCAATGACTTTCTGGCACAGGTAAAATTATTCCCATTTTTCAGATGAAGAAAACCATATAATAGATACTAAATCACTGTGCAGCCTTATCAGAAAATAAAAATTACTTCTAAAACTATGCCATACAACTCATAAAATATTCTAACATACATACATGAAGTTATTACATTTTTAAATGTTGCATGGACTTCATAAATATCTTCTACATGTTTGGTCACTGGTGGGTTTATATAATATATATGCAAATTCTCCCACAGCATAAGTGGTCCTTACTCATACTGTAGTAGTTATGTTATTACTGTCTCTGGATAGTAATACTATCTTTGGAAGTGCATTAATTTAGGTAGTCCCAGGGAATGCTCTAGAATTATTGTTTGCCAAGGCTTAACGAGCTTGGTACTCGATTAATTTGCAAATTCATGCCTCTAGTGCTTTCCTTTCTTTCTAAAGCATCTTGACCCATCCTCTGAGCTCATGGCCAGGCCTCTCACCTTTCAGGAGGGAGTAGTGGACCTCAGCATTGACTCCCCGGTCGGCATCCGTGGCTCGGACCTGCAGCAGCTCTGTGCCAGGGACTATGGTGTCAGGAACACTTGCTTCATAGTGGAGCTGGGTGAAGCGGGGTGGGTGGAGGTTTCCATCCTCCACACGAATGGTCACCCACACAAAGTTCCTCTTGATGGGTATTTCCTGGTCTCGGACCTATGGGCCCAAAGGGGTAATTGGGTGAGCAGCAAACGGAATTAGGACGAGGCAGGGTTAGGGTAAGGTCAATGAACTAGAATGCCAATTTAAAATATGCCCAGTTGTAACTAACTCTCCGTATTCTTTTAAATCTTGTTCTAATCTATGCTCTTTTTCTTCTTTTGTGTAAATTTGTCAGTCAATGATTCCTAGGCTCAGCTATTTTAATGGATAATTCTATTTTAGGAGAAAGGCAGAAATAGGCAGAGAAGCAGTGTTTTTCAAATTACGTCTCAGAGAATAATACTCATTCTTCAAGATGTTAACATGTTATGCAGGGAAAAAAAATTATATGGTCACGTAAATTTGGGGAGCACTGAATTAAATGCAAACAGTTTTCTTTGCTACAGGACTTCTCAGAGCCTTGAATACATATTATACGCCCAGAGGATGATAAATTAGCACAAGAACCCTGATCTTTAAGACAGGAGGCCAGACTCCAATTCTGGTTCCATCATAAATAACTATATGGCAGTGAGCAAGTCTGTCTTTCTCTGTGGGTTTCAGGTGTAAGATGAGACAAATGGGCAGGATCAGGGATAGAACTAGGGGTAGGCAAGTAGGGTGCAAAATTTAAAGAGGCCCTGACTCTTGGGGTCATAAAAATGCAGGCGCATGGCCCAGAGAGAGTGAGCCCTCCTTACATTTTGTGTCCTGCATGGCTTGCTGGCCTAACCCTAGTCCTTGCTCTCAGTGGGAAAGCCTCCGTGTCCCTTCCAGCTCTGACACTATATGAATCCACATTGAAGTCACTGAGCAGGGAGATAGCTCTTGGAGAATATTTGGGGTGAATCCAGAGAAAGCTGAGGTTGACAGGAGTTTCCTTGGCAGCCATCCCATCTCTACCTTCACTTCCAGGCATCCCTTATGGAAGGTGCCCTTGGCCAGCTGTGAAATGTCACAGCTCTGTCTCATGTATGGTCTTTATGAGCACTGGTGTGCCTGGCTCACCAGGGAAGGGGACCTTCAGCATGTCTCCAAGCACGTCCACCCCCACACATCTACATGCAAGCATATTCTCACCAGATTTTTCCATTTACTCACCATGACTGTCAGTGTGTGCTGGGAGGGCCCCGAGCCCAGGTCCAATTTTCCCACCGTTACCAGGACACCAGTGCTTGGGTCCAATTGGAAGAGGCTGGCACTTCCTGGGTCTTGGCTGCCATGTATGGTATAGATGAGGCTTTTGCCCTTGTCTTGATCTATGGCCTGGACTCGCAGGAGCTCCACCCCTGGCACGGTGTCCTGGGGCACTCTGACCTCATAACGAGTTTCCAGAAACTGGGGCCGATGGTGGTTAATGTTGGCAATCATGAAGATGTGGACCTAGGGAGGGAGGTCAGGGAGAAGGTCCACTGCGAGCCCCAGGAGAACAGAGACTGGGTCTGTCTGGACCTCCCTGTACCACCCAGGCCTAGCACAGTGTCTGGCACTCAGCAATCACTCGATAAATATTTGTTGAATGAATGATAGTATTTCAAAATCAAAAGACCTTCAGATGCTACACAGTCTAGTGTTTTTCAAAAACAAAAATTTTCTTGAAGGGCCTTTCCATCAAGTGAAATGTTGTGTGAAATCCAAATGTAAGAAACAGATAAAACTCTGTCTGAAGCCAGAATAGAAATTCAGAGCCCCACTTACCCAGTCATCATCCCCCTATACCCATTGGTAGCCCCATGGTACTCTATCTTTAATTAAAACTGCTCATTTAAACAAGCTTCCAATTATAGACAGATTCAGAGTGGGAGCAAGAATTCTCCCAGGGTCACAGAATTACAGAGTGTATTAGACAAGAACCTTGATTCTAAATTCAGTGTTCCTTGAGGAACACCACATCCACAAAAAACCTCTGTAGCCTCATCCCAACGAAGGAGGCCTTCCATCTCCTCTCAACACAGCGGTCCCCAGCTGAGGCCTCTAACCTGCGTGGCAATGGTGCGGGACCCATCTGTCACCTCGACAGTCAAGTTATAGCTCGACCTCCTCCTGGTATCAAGAGGCCTGGCAATGACGATGCTGCCTGTGGTCTTCTCAATGTCAAAGTCCATGTCCTTATCCCCACCTAGAGTGGGAGTGGGGAGAAAGCACACACAACCTCAGTGATTTAGGCATCACAGCATAAGACAGGCTTTGGTTGTCAGGCTCAGAGGACGTGGTGGTAAAGTCCACAGTGGTAAAGATGGTAAAAGTGGTAAAGGTGGTAAAGATCTGGGTGATGGTGGTAGTTTATTCCCCAGTCCCAAAAGTGTAATTTATTCTGTCAAGTTGTTGTCAAGTTATTTTCATTTAAATTTTATTAATAAATCAAATTGATTAATAAACTATAAGAATCCAAATGTAAAATAACATGAAGTTTTTAAAATGTATATAGAAATATGTTTAGTGACATGGAAATATGTTCATGATATATTACACTTAAAAATATTATAAAACAATATTTTAATATAACCCTAAGGGTGTGTGTGTGTGTGCGCGTGCACGCGCGTGTGCGTGTAAAGGAAAAATGACAAGAAGGAAACACATCAAAATTATAACAGTGGATTATCTTCTGATTGGTGGAACTTTAGGTGATTTTTATTCTCTTCTCTGCATTTATTTGTATGTGCGCATTTACCTATTTATAGACAGGCTCTCACTCTGTCACCCAGGCTGGGGTGTATGGTGCAATCATAGCTCACTATAACCTCAGCCTTGGCCTCAAGTGATCCTCCTACTTCAGCCTCTCAAATAGCTGGGATTACAGGTGCGAGCCACTGTGCCCAGCCCAATTTGTGCTTTCAAAATGTTTTAGAGAGTACATGCATTAATTCGGTATTAAAGAAAAAAAGTCAAATAAAAGAGCAGTAAACCAGAACTGGAAGTAAGTCCAGGAGTTTCAAAGAGCTTGGGTCAGTGGCATACGTCCTATCCTACTCTTAGCCAGGACAGAAAACTGTACCAGGACTCCATGTTCATGTGGGTGCTGAAACTCTTAGAGATTTTTAACCTGGAATCCCTGGATGGGTTTCAAAGAGCCTATAAATCCTCTAAATTGTAGGCAGGTTTACATTTGTGTGTGTTTGTGCACACAACTTTTTGGAATGAGGACCTAAGCATTCATCAGATTCCTGAAGGGTTCTGTGACCCCCAGATGTTGAAACAAAACCTTGATTTAGAGACAGAGAGGAATTTCAGAGAAGGCCATCAGAGCCTGGATCCAAGTGCCTCCTAACATGAGAATGGGCACCTTCCCCTGATCTCAAGGGCAAAACCTGAAGCCAGAACATTGAGCATGGCCCCAGGGTATAGCTGATGGCAGGCTCACTGTCAACTATGATTTTCACATTGAGGCGGAAAAGGAAACACAAAGCGTTTCTGCTCTGAGTCTTCCTGGACCATCTTAGGTCTCCCAGGTTCTTGGGGCAACTGGAGGCACTGCCAACTCTGGCCGGGGTTAGAGATCGTGGCTGGAGTGAAAGGAAAGCTTGGCATTCGTGGCATTCTTACTGCCTGTGCTCCCGGAGAACCAGGAAAGAGGCAGTCCGCCCTCAGGGCTGAAAGAGGGGGTGCCAAGGAGCCCGACCTTGAGAGGTCTCAGAAGGACTGTAGCAGGAAAACTAGAGCTGGTGTATAAGGACAGGAGGGCCTGGCCCTCGTTGGGCCCTCAGCCTCGCCTCACCTGAGATGTTGAACCAGAAGAGGCCGGGTCTGCCCTCTACGCTGATGACCCCCACCATGTGGTTCACAGGGTCCGTCTCCATGACCGTAAAGCTGTAGTGGGTCTCATCAAAGGCCAGGGGGATGGAGGACGGCCGAGGCTGAGGGATCCACTCAATGTGTAGCCGGACACTGGCTGAGAGTGGTGGCTGCCCACTGTCTGTTGCCTTGATCTGAAAGGAGGCCAACACCAAAACTGAGGGCAAGAGACAAGAAGACCCAAGCAGCCAGGATGAGAACCAGAGCGTTCTGTGATTCTGACCAAGCTGGCCTCTCATGCAGTCGTTCATTCATTTGATGCACACTTGAGGGCTTGCTGTAAACAGGCACCCTGCCAGTTGCTGCAGGCATGGTGGTGAACAAAACATATAACCTGTGCTCAAGAACCTCATGGTTAGTATAAAAATAATAAATGTCACTGTTAACTGAAGACTTACTGTGTGCTACTTCCTAAATTGAACTTTACATACATATGCCCTTTGCTTTTCCCAACTACCATAAACCTAACAAGCTAGAATTTATTGAATTCTCACTATTATCAGGCCTTGTTCTAAGAGCTTTGTGCACAATATCTGATTTAATCCTCACAATAACCTTGGAAGAGGTCCTGTTATCATCTCTTTTTTACAAGAAGAAACTAGGGCTCAGCGTGGTCAATTCACCTACCAGATGAAATGCTTGGCTAGCAATGAGACTGGGGTTGAATTCAGGCTGACTGATGGAAGCACCCGTGCACTAGCTACTTGATATATTGGCTTCTCACAAGAAAAACGTTCTTATCTCCATTTTACAAATGATAAAACAAAGGTTAAATGACTTGTCCAAGATCACACAGGTGTAAAATGGCAGTACTAGGGTTGGAACCCAGGCTTATTGATTCCAAATCCTCCCTTACTCTCACTAAATCCTTCTTTCTATGAATCGAGGGGATTTCCCAGGCAAAGACCTTATTGCCCTCAAAGAGAAGGACCCAGAATTTGATCCTTTGGCTGAAGCTGGGACTCCCAGTTTCTCTGGGAGAAGGCCAGGAAGGAGAGTACTACTTCCCTCATGACGGCGGGCTGTCTCCCTCCTCCTGAATTCTCAAAGAAGGTCACTAACCAGCATGCCACTCCTCCCTCTGTGGCTTCCTTCTGTCTGCTCACCGTTAGGATGTTGTACTCTCCAGCTGTAAAAGTGCTGCTGGATGACACCACACCTGTGACCGGGTCGATACTGAAGCCCTCCTCATCGCTCTCCTTGATACTGTAGGTGACTCTGCCATTAAGACCCTCATCCAGGTCTGAAGCCACCAGCCTGTACACAGGCCCAGAGGACACTGGGCTCAGCCTCTCTGGAAGGCGGACATTGAAGAGTTTATGGGAGAATACAGGTGGATTGTCATTGACGTCCAAGATGCCTATCACCACCCTGGAGGTGGACTTCAGTGAGGGCTCCCCATTGTCCAGCACAGTCACCTGGGGGCAGAATTGAGCATGAGCACCTGAGCTGACAATTGCAAATTAGTGACTATGCTTTGCCACCCACCACAGCCCTACCACCACTTTTAACAACTGGGAAATATCAGTCAGTTTGTTCTTTGGTATAAGCTTGTGCTTTTTATTATCATAACTTCACCTACTTGGAACTCAGCTCTCTGGCAACTTTGCCCATGGGAAAGCCAGTGAGAACAGAGAAAGGAAGCAGAAAGAACTGGAAGAAGACAGAGTCAGAGTCTCTAGACAAAAGCTGGTGCTGTGTATGTGGGACAACCCCTGGGCTATTTCTCAAAGACTACCTACTTTTTACTTGCTTGTGTTTCTCATAATCTTAGTTCTCTGGTTTCCTTAAGCTGCTCAATATTAGAGAAAACAAATGAGAAAATGTTTATGAGGGAATGAGTGGTACTTTTTGAGTCAGACACGTGGCCCAATGCAATGAAATCGAGTGAGAAAAGGCCTCCAAACCATTTCAGAACCAGTAGTTATTTAATGCAAGGGCAAATAAGCACATGCATCAATAGCCCCAAGGGCATCATATCAGACAGGACGTTTCCACCTGAAATGGTTCCGAATTTTTAAAAACACTTTGGTGTTTAAAGGTAAATATCTGTTACTGAACTGTGGAGAATGCTTTCAGGCCTTAGGAATTCTAGAAAGCCATTTAGCTACTTCTTACTAATAATACCTGTTTCTTTTTTTCTTTTTTTGAGACTGAGTCTCGCTCTATCGCCCAGGCTGGAGTGCAGTGGCACGATCTCGGCTCACTGCAACCTCCACTCCCGGATTCAAGTGCTTCTCCTGCCTCAGCCTCCCGAGTAGCCGGGATTACAAGCGCCCACCACCACACCTGGCTAATTTTTGTATTTTTATTAGAGATGGGGTTTCATCATGTTGGCCAGGCTGGTCTTGAACTCCTAACCTCAAGTGATCTGCCCGCCTCAGCCTCCCAAAGTGCTGGGATCACAGGCATGAGCCATTGCACCTGGCCAATAATACCTGTTTCTTACCAAAGGAAAAAGAATGTGCAGAGCATGGAAGTATCAAAGGCAAAATTGATTTCCTGCTGAGGAATATGTATTCCCCCCTCCTGATGCCTTTAAAACTAGAAGAGATAATCAGTGAAGGACAGCTCAGGAGGGGAAATAGTTAGATTTCCACCTGATCTCCTTCTCTTCTGATTTCATTCCCTCTAAGCCACTAACCAAAGCCTTTCATTGGAATAGGCACCAGGAATGCCTATGTGATTTTAGAGGCATCCTAGAAAGAACACAGATCTAGAAGACAAAGGTCTGGTCTTCATCCTGGCTCTGCTACTGACCTAGTGTTTGACCAAGAATGATTCCGTCTCCCTGGGCCAGGAGGGATGGACTGTACTCAATAAGTACATAGCACACATGTACTGCTCCCCTCTCCTTCACTCCCTACAGGCATTACTAATCAATCAATGGTGCCTTCCCAGCCTGGACACAGTTTCAGACTCCTTCCCTTCTCAGTGCTGAGGAACTAGCAAAGATCCAAGGATCATCCAGCAAGGCTCAGCTCACGTGTATCCTCCCTGAGGCCAAACCCTCCTCAGCCACAGTGCTAGACATGCACGTGGCTCCAAGGCCTAACATGGCTCCACAAATCACCTTCTGTGGGAGGCATTCAAACCCAGTCGATGGATTCACCACCATTACTTACCTCCAGGATGTGTTCATCCTTGTTCTCTCTGTCCAGCTGCCGGGCTGTAGATAGGAGACCTGGGAGAGAGATGGTAGGGGAGAGACATGAGCAAAAGGCTTTCAGGGCCACTTTACTGAGGCAAGTTCAAGAATTACATTCAAATCTCAGATAAGAATTCTTCTGATCTGTGAAGAACACTTAAAGATCATCCTCGACTTAGGATAGTTCAACTTAAATTTCCTACTTTATCATGGTATGAAAGTGATACACATTCAGTACAAACCATACTTCAAGTACCCATACATTCTGTTTTTTACTTTCACTTCAGTATTCAAATACTGAAGTATTGAGTACAAATACTGAAGTGTTGAAATATTCAATACTTTATTATAAAATAGGCTTTGTGTGAGATGATTTTGCCCCCTTAAGCTAATGCAAGTGTTCTGAGCACGTACAAGGTAGGCAAGGCTAAGCTATGATGTTCTGTAGGTTCAGTGTTTAAACACAGTTTGGACTGACAGTATTTTTAACTTATGATGGATCTATTGGAATATGACCTCACTGTAGGCTGAGGAGCATCAGAACACTAAGGGGAAATGAAACTCGGGGGAAAGGAAGGGTGAAGTGAGGAGCTGGGAGAGAACAGCAGAGATAATATGTCAGGTGAAGTTCCCAGCTACTTCCTGCTTTCACTATTAGGCAGGGGTGATACATCAAAACTTCAGCAATCGGCCCACCACGAGCAGCCTCCCCAGTCAGGATGGTTGCCAGCTGGAAGCACCCAGTAGGGTTACTGGTGCACAGGGGTTAATGTCAGCACTGCTGTGATGCAGTTTTGGTTTCTTGTCACTAAAATCTATGGAACATGTTTGCATCGGAATGTCTTCTGCTCATCATTCATTTCCTCTTCTTTTAATTAACAAACGCCAGTTCTCCTGAGGGGAAACCAATTTTAGTCCTTCACTATCTGGGGTGAGGCTGAACCTCCTGGGGAGAAGTTTATAGCCCAAGGATAGCCAGTCAGCACAGACTATCCCCCTGGCCCTCGCAACTGGCTCTGCAATAGACAAGGGACCCATCTGTCTGATAAGAATCAATTCTGGGACTTTTGCAAGAGCTCTAGAAAGAGACTTTTCCTGCTGGTGTGCTGAGAGGACAGGAGGAAGCCTGATAGCAACAAGAAGAGGGACTCCTGAGGATAGACCCACTCAGAGAAAATAAGGCCAAGAGATGAGCAGAGGCAGAGCCTTCATTACATTATTCGAACGCTGGCTACACCTGTGCCTGCAGCCATCATATGTCTGGAATTTTCCATAAAGTAAGAAAAACAATGTCTTTTATTGCCTCAGCCAACCTGCATTGGGTTTCTATCTTTACATCTGAAAAAGTCCTGGCAACCAATTCAATTCTGAGAATTCACATGTTGGGACAGGAATGGGTTAGGGGTCATGGTGAGGCTGGGAAAGCATTCAGGGTCTTTGGGATTGGGAGGCCTCCAGAAAGGACTCTACCTCCTGCCTCAGCCTCTCCCTTCCCCTCCTATGGCCCTGCCAACCCCCAACTCCAGCCTCAGGTTCCTTACAGGGGACCCACTAATCCCCTCTGTGCCTTGCTTGACTCCAGGAAGCTCCTGTTAATTCTCTCAACCTTATTTCAACCCCAGCCTCCTCTGCAAAAGGAGGAATGGAATTGGGCGACCTTTAACATCTTTCTGGCTTAAGTTCTGAACTTCTCATCCCACTTTAAGGAATTTATTCTAAGGAAATCAGTGCATACATCTGGGAAGATGAGTACACACAGTGTTCACCTTAGTCATGTTTTAAAAGCAGATAATTGGACACAATCCATATAAGGGACCAGTTGTATACAGTTTACATAAAAAGGAATCTTAAGCAACTATTCAAAATACATTTTGTAGATGGGGAAATGCTGCACACAATATATTGTTGAGTAAAAAAGGCAGCTTGTCGCCCGGGCATGGTGGCTCACATCTGTAATCCCAGCACTTTGGGAGGCCGAGGTGGGCGGATCACCTGAGGTCAGGAGTTTGAGACCAGCTTGACCAATATGGTAAAACCTCATCTCTACTAAAAATACAAAAAAATTAGCCGGGTGTTGTGGCATGTGCCTGTAGTCCCAGCTACTAGGGAGGCTGAAACAGGAGAATTGCTTGAACCCAAGAGGCAGAAGTTGCAGTAAGCTAAGATCGCGCCACTGCACTCCAACCTGGGTGACAGAGCAAGATTCCTTAAAAAAAAAAAAAAAAAAGAAAAAGAAAAAGAAAAAAAGCAGCTTGTCAGGAGCTGCAGCAGAAATAACAACTATTGCCTTCAGTTTCAGAGAAACCACGAAGTGATAGCATTTTCCCCATTTATTATTATTACTATTCACTAGGGTCCTAGTACTGGCTCTTCCCATGACAGGCTGGTGCCAGATGAATAGAGAGGGGGCTCCTCTCAGTTCATCTCCTCTCACTTCTCTCAGTTCATCCATAATTGAAGAAGTTGGGCAGAGAAGGTGCTAGCTCTCTGCAAGATTCCGGGAAGTTGAGGTGGAGGTTTTCAGGGGCCCAGAGGTCATCCAAAGCCATGGCCTCAGAGGCCATGGTTCATGTGGATGGTCTCTTGTAAATGAAACCAGAGTTACTGGTCAAGGTTAATGGAACATCTGAACACTTTCAGTAAGTTTCCTGATCTTGTTTAGGTGATGAAGTGATTGAGATCATGGAATTAAGTGTAGAAAAAGAAGCTCAGTGAAGAGCCCAGAGGTTCCCTGGGGGGCTCAGTGACAGAGCTGGGAGCTCAGCAAGGGGAACAGGGATTCGGTGCTGGGCCAGAGCCTCCAGTCATGGCAATGGGAGTGTGGTGTGAGGATGTGGGCTCTGTTAGGGGCATGTTTTCGCCTTGTGTAGTTGAACACAAGTCATTTCAGCTTTTTCTTCCCTAACTGAAGGTTGGCATGTGAGGAATTGGAGAAGGCTCCTGAGAAGCTCCACACTCAGGCACCCTTCCAGTCAAAGAAGAACAAAGGGAAGGAAAGACACACTCCTGTGGGACGGGAGGGTGTGGACACTGTCCCAGCTTGGCCCCAAGCTCAGGTGCCTCATGGGGGAGGGCCTTGGGCTGGGGTCCCCCAGGAAGAACGTAAGGACTAGGGGGTCTTGGCAGGTAAGCCTTCCATCTGGCTCCATCCCTTCCTTTCCTCCCTGCCCTTCTCTCCTCTCCCTTTGCTCTTTTCTCTCTGTGTATCTCCTTCACCATCCTACTCCTCTCTTCCAGCTCTTCTCTCTCGTCTCCCCTTGTGCCTCTGAATCTCAGCCTCTCTGTCTCTCTCTCCCTCTCTCCTCCAACCCCATTTGGTTTTTGTTTTCTCCTTCTGCCTCTCGCCACTGCCTCCCCTGACCTTCTAAGGTCCTGTGCCTCTGGAATCAATGCCCTGTGGCATCCTGCACAGTGGCCCCTATTCTCATCCTCATCCTCCTCTCTGAAGTCAGTGTCAGAGTTCCCAAGAAGTGCCTGAATAGAATGGGGATATAGCAGAACCACCTCCACAGGGCTGTGTGCACATTCACTAAGGTGCATAGAAAACCCCTCTCGCCCTTCCTGGATGAGGTGGCACTCAGTGGACTTCACTCTTACCATTTTTCTCCTCCAAACAAATGTTTCCCCAGCACCCCATCTCAGACCCATATTTGACCCTTCATCTTCCCTCCTCCGTTTTCCTACTGTTGTTGATTCTATCTCTGATAGATTCCTGATCTTGAACTCCTCTTATCCTGAGTCACCACAATCTAGGTCTTGCCCCAGCTACCTTTCCATCTTTATCTTCCTCTTCTTCCCTCCTGCAGCATCAAAGAACCAACCCTTTTGGAGCTCTCACATGCACAGGCATTCAGCTAAGCTCTTTCTGTAGCTCTGTATATTAACTCATTTAATCCTCACAACAGCCCAGGTGGTCTCTATTATAATCTCCATTTCACTGGTGAGAAAACTCAAGCATAGAGCAGGTAAATCACTTTCCCAAGATCTCATTATTTATAAGTGGTGGAACTGTGATAAACCTTTAGAAAGTCCATCTACTTGTATTGTCTTCAACAAGATCAGGGTCTTCCTCCCTCTCAGATAGCACCTGTGTCATCATCCTCGCCCATTTGCTCTCCCAGACTGCTGCCTCTCAAAATCCTCCCACCCTCCAGCTCAGCATAACCACCCCTGTTCCATGAAGCCCTTGCAGATCTACCACCCAGAGCAGCTTCCTCCTTCTTCTGAGTGGCCAGGGCACTGTATCTACGCATATTTTACGATGTTACACCCTTTCAAACTGGTTCTATCGTGTTTATATCCAAATCTTCATGCTCCTGATGGACTGAATTGCTCAACACCTGAAATCGTGTTTTATTTGTCTTCATATAACTCCACGGCACATTGTTTAGAAGCCTTGTAAGGGCAGACACCTTTAAATATTTGCTGAGTGTGTGAATGAATCCTAAGTTTAACAAAAGATTGTGGATGCTGGCAGAGATTCATTCATCCATTTAGCAATTATGTGTTGAGCTCCTAATGTGTGACAGGTACAGAAGAAATTGTGGTGGGCACCAACAGTTAGGGTCCCTTTTCTGGGGGAACTCTGAAGTCTAGTGAAGGACACAGACTATTAATGGAATAATCACACAAGTGAATATAACGTCACAAAAGGAGTAGGTGGTGCTGGAAAGTGTGTTAGGGTATCAGGACAGCCTTCTCTAAGGTAAGAACAGCTGGGCTGGCATCTGAAAGAAGAGCGGGAGTTAACCAGACAAAAGGAGAGAAGAGTTGCCTGCTAGAGAGAATGGCACATGCAAAATTCTGTGTGGAGGGGCCCCGACGGAGGAAGGCCATGTGACTGGAACATGGGGAGGGGCAGCAGGAGAGGGGCAAGATGAGGCCAGAGAGGTCAGCAAGGACAGACCAGGCATGACTTTGTAGGACACAGCAGAATCTGACTTCCTTCCTTCCTTCCTTCCTTCCTTCCTTCCTTCCTTCCTTCCTTCCTTCCTTCCTTCCTTCCTTCCTTCCTTCCCTCCCTCCCTCCCTCCCTCCCTCCCTCCCTCCCTGTCTTTCTCTCTCTCTCTCTCTCTCTCTCTCTCTCTCTCTCTCTCTCTCTCTTTCTTTCTTTCTTTTCCGAGACAGGCTCTTGTTCTGTCACCCAGGCTGAAGACCAGTGATGTGATCATGCCTCACTGCAGCCTCAACCTCCCAGGCACAAGCCGTCTTGCTACTTCCGCCTCCTGAGTAGCTGGGACTTCAGGTGCACACCATCACACTAGGCTAATTTTTGTATGTTTTGTAGAGATGGGATTTCGCCATGTTGCCCAGGGAGCTCTTGAACACCTGGGCTCAAGCTATCCTCCTGCCTCGGCCTCCCCAAGTGCTGGGATCACAGGTGAGAGCCACTGTGTCTGGTTTACTGACTTTAAGGGCACAGGGAAGCCATGCAAGGCATCCAAGTAGGGAAGGGGGACAAAGTAATGATGGTGATGAGAAAGGTGGGCTGGGGGCGCATTGGTGATTTGTTCTACTTTTGAAAAAGTTCATGCGTATAAAGATTTCTTCCTTTCAACTGCAGGAAGGCTAAGAACATCTCTGCCCTCTAGGGCATTTTGCCAGACCTGCTGTCAGGGAACTGTTGATAGTAAACAGAGCAAGGATTTGGAAGAAGCTGAGAAGTTAATGCCTTAGGTGAGAGATCTCTTCCCACTCCTGAAGAGGGAGGGACAGGGAGGGACAGGGTGGGCCCAGGTAGAGAGCCAGCTTCAGCCTGTTTTCCAGGAGAAAAGCATCCTCCTCCTAGAACTACTCCATACCTTGAGGTCAAAGGTTAACAGGAAAGGTTGGCAACAAATGTTACCAGGCAAATAGGCACTTATATCTAACTCACCCTCCTGTCTGCTCCAGGACTCCCAGCCTCATCCTCCTCCTGGTTCCCTTTTGTCTTAAGAATAAAGGGACTGCCCGCCCGCATTCTTCCCTTCCTCCAATCTCACCAGGTTCCATCCTTCTCGAACAAGAGTAAATTGTTGGAGACGGAAAACAGGATGTTGGGTTCAGTGGGGAATATGTCAGCCTTCTCTACAATAGGATTGTTGTTCATCCCCCAAGAGGAAGATGCGGTTTTAAGAAGCGTCGGCAGCAGTGGGACCTAGCTCTCACACTGCAACACCAAGGAAAGCCAGGCAGGTGGTGTCAATGAGGGAGGCAGGCTGGGAATAACAGGGGATGGCAGGAACTGCAGGGACCAGAGCATCTGTGCCAGGTCTACAAAGAGAGCAGTTGTTGGCTCCAGGCCACTGTGGCCCAGTGGGACTATGAAGACAGTGTGGCCTGATCCTTCCATTTTTAAAGAACAACCAGAAATCTGGAATGTTTTGTGGAATTTTCTAATTTTATGTGTTGGCTGCAACTTAAAAAATAATTGTATAAAGCTTAAGCAAATCAAACAAAACACCTTTATGGGCAATGTCTGACTCATTGCTGCCAGCTGCCAATGTCTGGATTTCTCCCAACCATCCACCATCCTTGCCCCAGAAGGCTTTGGGCAGGTGCTCCCGAGATGGTTGACAACATAAGTGGATTCACATTGCCAACACTCTAGGCAGGGTTGAGATCAGTCTGAAACTAGGGTTAAGGGATTCAACCTGTGGCTCATGACTCAGGAGAGAGTCAGGTTGGGACCATTTGGAGGTCTGAACTAGTCTCAGGTTGACCAATGGGCAACCTGCTTAGTTTCCTTGGGCCCCAAGGAAAGAAACATGAAGACAGATCCTTTTCATTTTCACACAGAGATGGACTTTGTAGAACAGCATTGTCAAATGTTAGCACACATTTGAAATACATCAGAATCCCCTGCAAGTCTTGCGAAAACACGGATTGCTGGGCCTCACCCTCGAAATTTTGATTCAGTGGGTTTAGGGTGGGGCTGGAGAATTTGAATTTCCAAGTTCACAGTAATGCTGATGGCGCTGATTGGGGCCCACAATTTGAGAACCACTATTTTAGAGATCCCTGTTCAACCAGTTTTTGGATCCTTACCTGTAACAGGGTGAATAATAAAGAATCCCATGTGGTTCCCACTGGTGATGTTGAAGGTCAACTTCCCTTTGGAACTGGAGTCTGGGTCCCAGGCATCCAGTTGAAGCACAGAGGTGCCCACGGGAGCATCCTCCTGGATGGAGGGGTAGAACACAGCTTGGGACATCTGGGGTGGGTTGTCATTGGCATCCGTAACCTCAATGTAGACTTCCGTTACAGAAGAGAGAGGCACGGAACCCCTGTCCACTGCTAATACCGTCAACCAGTAGTAAGATGCAAATTCTCGGTCCAGGGGTGCCAGAGTCTGAATCATTCCTAGGGACAGTAAGTCAGCAAACCCAAAATACTTTAGAGCTCAAAATGGCTTTAGAAATCACCCTTACCCACCATTCCCCAAACTGTACTGTGGAAAGGATATTAATAAGTAGATTTCCTATGAAAAGAAGAAACTGCTTCTACCAATATAATGCGGGGGATGCTGAGTTGAACACAGGGGAATTAATATCCTTATTCTAGAACCTCTCAGAACATTCCTCTGCTAAAATGGGCCCATGCCTTTAGCATGTGAGCATATTTAGGGTTTTCAGAAGACAGTGGTAGTTTATCTACTTTCTCTTGACTACTTAAACCCAAGTTCCATTGATCTATTTCACATTCTGTAAGTGAGGTTTTCTTATAGTTGTCCTTAAATTCTTTCCTTCACACTTTATGTCCTGGTAGATAATCAATTTCAGGGTTAGGGATTTGATGAATAAATTGCCATTCCCTTCTCCATCATTTTCATGATTTTAAGGGGCTGAGCTTCATTTTTTTTTTTTTTTTTTTTTTTTTTTTTTTTTTTTTTTGAGACGGAGTCTCGCTCTGTCGCCCAGGCTGGAGTGCAGTGGCCGGATCTCAGCTCACTGCAAGCTCCGCCTCCCGGGTTCGGGCCATTCTCCTGTCTCAGCCTCCTGAGTAGCTGGGACTACAGGCGCCCGCCACCTTGCCCGGCTAGTTTTTTGTATTTTTTAGTAGAGACGGGGTTTCACCGTGTTAGCCAGGATGGTCTCGATCTCCTGACCTAGTGATCCGCCCGTCTCGGCCTCCCAAAGTGCTGGGATTACAGGCTTGAGCCACCGCGCCCGGCCTGAGCTTCATTTTTTAGTTCATTCCCTCCACAAATTGCTTACTATGGGCTAGCACTATTCTAGAAGTTGAGGGTCCAAGAATGAGCAAAAGAAGATTACACCCCAAGCTCTCATGGATCATGCTGTACTGGCAGGGTCTGTGTGAGAGGGCGTGGCCCATGCTTACAGCCATAGCATGACAGAGACGACCACTGGGGAAACTGAGGCTTAGAGAGGGAGCACGACTTGACCAAGATCATGTAGCAAGTATGTGGAAGAACTGGGTCTGGGATTGACTCTTAATCTAATGCTCTTTCTAATTACACAGCTTAATTAGATTAAGCTATTTTCTTTCAGTGGCTGGAGTTAAGAGACAAAGGTTGCTGAAAGCCAACATTGAGAACAAGTTATTACAACTTGGTTTTGGTGGAAATAAATCACCTACCAAATTGCAAACTCCTTGAGGGCAGCCATCTGCCTTTAGTCACCTTGGATCTCCTGCAGGTACCTATCTTAGGGCCTTACCAGTACTGGGCACTCAAAAAGTGCTGACTTACACATATTTTCCTTGAAACTTAAAAAAAGGAATGTGGTTGTGTCACATTTTTGGAGAGCAATTTGGAAATACTTGCTAACACAGAAAATGCACATTGTCCTCTGACCTAGAAACTTCGTTTTTAAGAATTTTTCGGCCAGGCATGGTGGCTCACACTAGCAATCCTAGCACTTTGGGAGGCCAAGATGGGTGGATCACCTGAGGTCAGGAGGTCGAGACCAGCCTGGCTGATATGGCGAAACCCCATCGCTACTAAAAATACAAAAGTTAGCCGAGCATGATGGTGGGTACCTGTAATTTTAGCTACTTTCAGGAGCCTAAGGCAGGAGAATCGCTTGAACTCGGGGGACAGAGATTGCAATGAGCTGAGATTACACCACTTTACTCCAGCCTGGGTGACAGAGCAAGACTCCGTCTCAAAAAAAGAAAAGTTTTTTTTCTGTAGAGACTGAGGTATATAAGTAAAAGTATATAAATAAGAATATTATGCCTATATGGTAGAATAATATGTGGCCAATTAAAACAAATGAACTGACAAATAAAATATGTTGATGTTATATGACATGAAAAAAGTAAATTTTAGAATAGTATCTATTATACTATATTTTCATAATAGTAAAATGAACAATATATGATATATAAGACACAAAGAAAGAAACTTTAGAAGATTATAGACCAAACTGTTAATAAAGATTATATCTGGGATGATGGAACATGGGGGAGCATTCATTTTAAAATTGTATATAAAAAATTTATAATCTGATGTATTAAGTTTATAAACAGAATATGTAATATATGTGCATATATGTGTATGTCTATATGCACATATATAGACATATATTTCCAGTAAAAACAAATTAAAAATAAAATACACAGGAATCTCTATTTTCTCCTTCAGCCCATCTACCCCAGGCCCTGGCACCCTATCCTACCCCACCCCCAGTACCTGTGTCTTGGTTGATGCTGAAGGCTGCGAGTCCAGTGCCAGCACGCAAGAAGTACTGGAGCTCCCCATCCAAGCCACTGTCATCGTCCTGGGCAGCCACTACCATCACCTGAGTTCCCGAGGGGCTGTTCTCCTGCACCTGGCCCTGGTACACGAAGGAGGCAAAGTGTGGAGGGTGGAGATTCTCATTCACGTCCAGGACGATCACCTCCACATGGCAGAGGGTCCTGCGGGCCAGGGGCCTCCCACTGTCACTGGCCCACAGGCTCAGATTGTACCCAGCTCGCCTCTCAAAGTCCAGCTCTCTCTCCAGAATGAGCGCCCCTGTCATCAGGTCCACCCGGAAGGTCCCATGGGCGCCATCCATCAGAACATATCGCACTTCACCTGCGGGGCCCAGGTCAGGATCAGAGGCATCCAGAAATGTCAAGACAGTCCCGGGGGGCAGGTCCTCTGGGACCTTCAGCCTGTTGCGTTCTGTGATGCACTGGGGAGAGTTGTCATTGACATCCTCCAATGTGATTATCAGGTCAGTGACAGAGAAGAGCTGGTGGCCCTTGCTGGGCTGATCCCTGGCCTCCACCTTGAGTATGTACCGAGGCTCTGATTCGCGGTCCAGGTGTCCTGTAACAACCAGTTCCCCAGTGAGAGGGTGGAGGGAGAACTTCTCTGTGGGGCTTAGCAGGGTGTAGCGAACCCTGCCATTGTCTTCTGAGTCAGCATCTTTGGTTGTCAGCTCTGCAATTGTGGTTCCAACTTCTGTGTCCTCCGAGATGGTTAACTGGTACCCACCAGGAGGAAACCTGGGTGCGTTGTCATTCCAGTCTTTCACATTCACTGTCAGCAGCTTCCAGGAGGACTTCTGGGGAGTGCCCAGGTCATATACTGTTACATTGAGGATGTAGAAATTGGTGGCTTCATAGTCCAAGGGAGCAGCTACAGTGAGCAGCCCTGTCTCCAGCTCTATGTCAAAGCAGCCCTCCTCATTGCCATCTGCAATCACATAGACCAGTTTGCCATTAAAACCAGCATCAGGGTCAGTGGCTGCTAGGCGGGCCAAGGGGGTGTTGATAGGGACACTCTCAAGGACATCAATGGATTGGGGGAAGTGGTCCTCAAACTGGGGGGTGTAATGATTAATCTGATATGTGCTTAAAGAAGTGAATTCCTCATCACTGGACTCCTGGTTCTGAAGCCCAATAGAGTGGAGGATAGTCTTTGTGAACTGTGTCAATACTCCTGTTTTATCACATGTTACAGGAACTTCAAAATGAGGGTCCTTCACCACAGTAATATTCAAAGTTGTGGGTGAGGCATAGTTTTTGCCATCTGAGGCTGTAATTTTCAGGGAATAACTGGTGGGTTGACCAGCAGTAAGATTGATAAAAGAGCGCTTGAGGGATATCACTCCGGAGAAATGATTTAGATCAAAATACTCTAATTCATTGCCTGATATAATCTCGTATTTTAGGTTCTGAAGCTCATCCACATCTATGGCTGACATAGTCACTATTGATTTCCCTACTGGCCAGTCTTGGTGGATAGACCCTGTGCAGTTGACTTCTTCAAACATGGGCTGGTTGTCATTCAAGTTCCTGAGCTGAAGAAAAATGGACACTTCCTTCTCCCGGCGAAAGGGGGATCCCCAGTCTGATGCTCTTACCCGGAAGGTATAAATTCTCTTCATGAGTTCATAGTCTGTGGGTTTGGAGGTGGAGATGATCCCCAGGTAAGGGTCAATAGAAAACGGCAAAGCTTTTGGTCCAGCAATGGAATAGGTGACATATCCATTCTCCCCGTGATCCCGGTCAGTGGCAGTCACAGCCAAAACACTGGTGCCTGGAGGGATGTTCTCATCCAAGGTGCCATCATAGGAAGACCTGTTGAAGATGGGGGCATGGTTGTTGCAGTCCACAATGTCAATGACAACCATGGTGGAGACCTGGCCCGGTGAGGTTCTGATGTGTAGCTGATAGTGGGCTCTGTCGTGGAAGTCCATGAGCTTCGTGGTGGTGATCAACCCAGTTCGAGCATTAAGTTTAAATCCTACATTCTCTGAAGATGGCTTTAGAACATACTGCAGGTTGGGGAAGGCTGGGGTGACTCTCACCATCACTACCCGACTGCCAGGAGGGGAAAACTCACTAAGTTGCACTCTGTAAACAGCCTTCTCGAATTTGAGGGAAGCCAATTTGGAAGGTGGTAGGTGAAAGCCCCTGATCTGGGAATAAAAATAAGGGCCACTCCCACTCCTGGCCTGGAGGCTGAGGTTGAACCCATGAAGGTACTCCATCCAGTTGATGTCTTTGACAGACACCAAACTGAACTCATTGCTCCGGGCATAAGACTTGATGGCTTTGAAGTGCTTTCCAGGGTCACCACCAACAACTTCCACTGACTCCACTTCAGCTCCTGAGCTATTTGCATCGACCAGTACAGTGGCATAGGTGGTACCATCATTGCTGTCTGGTGGAGTCACCACCACCGAAGCAATGGCTGGGGGCTTCCTGAGGGCAGGCTCCACATGAACGACAAGTGCAGCCAGGCTGCCAAACCCATCGCCCTCAGAGATTTTCCGCATGCGGTCCACAGCTAGCACCTGGAGCTCATGCTTCCCTCGCCAGGTGACGTTAAGCTTCCCAGCCACAGTGACCACACCGCTGGTGGGATGGATGGCAAACATCTCTGACCTTGTGTTAAAGGCATAATAGAACTCAGCATTCTGGCCTAGATCAGCATCTGTGGCAGTCACCTTGCAGATGGGGCTCTTCAAGGGCATGTCCTCAGAGATGGTGACTCTGTATGAAGGTGGAGAGAAGAGAGGCTTCAGGTCATTCTGGTCCAGGATGTGGACCACCACGCGGGTCAAAGCTTCCAACTCCAAGGTCTTCTCTGTGGCTTGGATGATGAGGGTGTAGCTGTCTCGCACCTCTCTGTTCAGAAGAGCTGTGTTGCTGCTCTTTGTCCTTATTCTTAGGAAGCAGAAGTTGCCCACCACATACTCCTCAGTTTTAAATGCATTGGCCACATCTCCAGAGATGATCCGGTACCTCACTGCCCACTGTGGCTCTGCGAGGTAGATGCCCATTTTCTCGAAGCTCTCCACATAGGTCTTGGGAGAAGAGTTTTCATAGATGGTGGCATTGTAATAGGAGTGTGTGAAGTGCCAAGCAGAGGAGGAGAGAATCCCTTCTAGAGGCTTCTCACAGGTCGCACAATGGAGCAAGAATATGGCAAAACCCAGCAGGGCAATAGTCATGGTGGAAAACTCCCGAAACCCTGGGCAGAAAATAAAAGACAGGGTGCAAGTTAGGGAAAAAAAATGGTTTCTACTGCTATGGTTCTTAACTGGAGGTGATTTTGACCCTCAAGGGACACTTGGCAATGTCTGAAGATACTTTTGGCCGTCCCATCTTGGGCGCAGTGGTGCTAATGGCATCTGGCAGGTAGAGGCCAGGGATACTGCTAAACATCCCACAATGCATAGGACGGTACCTTTGTATTAGTCAGTTCTCACACTGAGAATACAGACATACCCGAGACTGGGTAATTTATAAAGGAATGAGGTTTAATGGACTCACAATTCCACATGACTGGGGAGACCCCACAATCATGGCAGAAGGCAAAGGAAAAGCAAAGGCATATCTTACATGGCAGCAGGCAAGAGAGCGTGGGCAGGGGAACTCCCCTTTATAAAACCATCAGCTCTCATGAGACTTATTCACTATTACAAGAACAGCATGGGAAAAATACATCCCCATGATTCAATTACCTCCCACTGGATCCCTCCCGTGATACTGGGGGATTATGGGAACTACAATTCAAGATGAGATTTGGGTGGGAACACAGCCAAACCGTATCAGCCCTGCAACAGAATTATCCAGCCCCAATGTCAGTAGTGCCATGGTTGAGAAACCCCGTGGCTGAAGAATAGCAGACTAGTTCAAAATGCTCTCTCAAAGGCACTCAGCAGCTAGAACGCAGTCCTGAACTCTTACTCTTTTTCCCAAAAACTTTCTGTGACTCCTTGGGTGATGGTGAGATAGTCCCAACTCTTAGCCAGGAACCAAGTTTAGCAATCTGGTTCTAAACTACTCTTCTCTCTCTCCTTCCTACAAGGCCTTTCCATTAGGGCTGAGCTCTAGCCAAACTGAGCTGTTTCCGCACATGCAGAGGCTGCAGGAAAGCAAAGTGACCAAGATCCCAGGCCTGGTGTCTGGCTTCCTGGCTCTCAGCCCTGCCTCAGTCATTTGCTAGGTAGGTGACTTTTAGAGCAAGTTATTTAACCTCGATGAACCTTCATTTCACCTTCTGTAGAATAAGGATCAAAAAATTATCAGTCTCACAGGATTGTTGTGAAAATTTAGTGAAATAATAAAGGTAAATGACTTATCAGAGTGACTGGTTTATCGTCAGTTCTAACTTAATATCAGCCATTATTGATAATAGGAAACTAAGGTTCATAAAAGGAAGGGAGCTGCCCAGGGCCTTATAGCTAGTGGGAACTCCTTGCACAGACCAGGGTTGCCTCCCTGCCCCAGTCCTATTTATACCTGTTTCACCACATGTCCCTTATAGACAGGGCATGACTCGGACTCATCTTGTAACCTGGAACATGAAAACTCTCGGGCTCCTGGAATGTCTGAGTTGAAATGAACGTTAGAGATGATGGGGTTCTATCCCTGCTTTTCATCCTAGATGAGCATAGATGGGGAAATAGAGCCCCAAAGTCGAAATCAGTCAAGCTCCAAGTCACACAGTGTGTGACCAGGTAAGAACTAGTCCCTGGGAGTTAGTTCTTGTTGAACTAATCATGAATAAATGCTTTGCCTGTCTTAGACCCTTGTTGTTTCCCACAGAGCCCATCCCTGAACTCCAGCCTGGGTGAAAATGTGAGACTCACCAGGGCCAAGGATGCGGCAAGGGGCAGGTAGGAGCGGGGCAGAGTTTGGCAGGGCCATGTGTAGGACTGGTGCACCAGGCTGATGCCTGGCTTGCCCCTGGGAGCCTTGATTCCTAGGAGCTTCGTGGCTGCCAGCCAGATGTGCTGAAGCATTCTTGGATAAAACTGGCCAGACTTGATTTTCCAGTTGCCTTGCTCTTCAAAGCCAAGGAAGAGTTAAACTTCCAAGGCAAAGGGGGAAGGAGAGGCTTGGAGCCGAGCCTTCCCAGAGTCCTGTGTGAACTGGGCACAGGGTTCCCCAAGATCCTGCTGACAGCATCCCGAGATAAGAGGCAGGAATAGAAAAGTCTGCCTAACTCGGAGTCTGAAGGCCTGTGACAGAAAATAATTTCAATATGTCCCACCCTTCCAGCTTCCCTACCACCTGCCTCCCGACTCTTGAGATTCTGTTGGTGGTGCCCTAAGCCCAGGCACCTCAGAAAAGAGAGGGCAGGAAGGAGGCAGACTCTTCACTCGAGGTCTGAAAGCTAGTGGCAGAAAGAGCTGTTGTACATTCCCCACCCCGCCTGCCCCCGACTGTCCCTCCATGCTTAGGGCTGCAGCCCATAGTGGCGCCAGCCCCAGGCAAAAGCCACACTCACCCTACCCCTGACCCAGCCCCCACAAACGGAAGGGGACCCCTGAGTCATTCGGCCTCCAACCCCTGCAGGATGGCATTGCTTTTAAAGTTGAAACCCCGAGGGAAAATGAGTCCTCACCCCAGGCCCAGGTCCACTGGCTCCACAGCTCTGCGAACCCAGGGTGTACGCAGCCTCCCAGCCCTGCCTGCCCTGCTGTATGGAGAGCTTCCTGTTCCCCAGGTCAGTACCCGTGTTGGGCAGGTCCCAGCAAGATACTCTGCTCGGTGGCTGCACAGGCGCCTTGCAGCGCAGGCGCCGTTAAGATGAGCTGGAGGGAAGGGGAAGGGGAGGGGTCTCCCTGGAGGAGGATAAAATGCAGAGAGAATGCACCCTGGGATGGCGGCTTGGTGCCCATGGCCTGCCCAGGCTGTAGGACCTGCACACCTGGGGAGTAGTTTGCTGAGGGAGGGAACAGTGTCTGCACAGCTGTTTCCTGGCCTCAGGTCCAGATGAGTGAACAGGCTCGCAGGGCTCCTTGTACTACCTTCCTAGTTCACGACACCCAGGGACCACTATTTTAAAACATCTTGTGTAAACATACATCAATTCATCTTACTTACCTGCTTAACATTTTCCTGTGGCTTTCCATAACACTTAGATTAAAACAGAAGCTCCTTGGCCCATGTTATTTCTCCAGTTCACAAGCTGCAGCCACACAAAACTGGGACCTGCCTCGGCGCCTTTGCACTTCCTGCCTCCCTTAAGATTCTCACATGAATAGTTCCTTCTTGTCAACCAGTTTTCACTTAAATATCACCTCCTGAGCCCCTGTTTGGAGTAACCTTCCTGCCAACTCCCTCTTTATCACTTTGCCCTATTTTCTTCATGACACCTATCACTACCCAATATTTTCTTGTTTACTTGTTTAATGACTGTCTTCCCACTTGACACTGGACTCCATGAAGAGAGGAGTTTTGTGTATCTTATTCACAGATGAATCCCCTAGTGCCTAGAACGGTGCCTGGCATAGAACAAGGCTCAATCAATACTAGTTGAAAAATGGAAGAATCTGGACTCAGGAAATGCCATGACAGAATGAACGCTGGAAGAGCCCTTCATGATCATTCCTTCCTTTTGGAAGCTGGAAAGTAAAGTCCCAAAGAAAGAAAGAGACTTGCCCAAAGTCACAGGGTGAGAATTAGAGCCAGGTTCTTTCCTCCCGACCGTGCTTCCGGAAAGAGCTGTGGTCACTTATGAATCTGACTGTTTGAGTTCAAGTCATAGCTCTACTACCTGCTACCTGTTTAACCTTAGTAAGTTACTCAGTGTCCCTGAATCTCAGCTTTTTCATCTGTGAGACAGGGCTATTAAGAGGACTGCATTCATATTCATAGGGCTTTATGGAGACTACATAAGATCATGCACATTAATGTACTCAGCACAGTGCCTGGTATGTAGACAAAACTCAGGACATATTCGTTATTAGATTTTAATGCCACGGCAGAATCAAAGCCTGGGCTGGGTTGAGGGCGGGGTCCGCTGAAGCCTCTGGAGAAGGTCCAGCCTGTGCCCCAACGCAGCAGGAAGCCACTGGTCTCTGGTCGAGTCTAAGCTTGCTGGCCTAGCCACAGACTGTTCTGGGAAGCTGCGAGCAGGCGCTTGTCTGGGGTGGGGCCTCATGTTCCTTGGCTCCTCAGGCCCAGAAAGAGACCTGCATCTGAGTGAATATGCACATTTACAAGACGGCACACATGCATACTTAGTAGTCAATTTTTTGAATAATTGTGTGGGTACATTAGTTCTGTGTCTACCTGGCCATGAATGGACCCTTTTAGGATACATGTATGAACCAACTTTGCCTCCATGTAACTCCCAGCCCCCTTTCAAAGATGTGGAAGGCGGGAAAAGGTGGCTAACAACACACAGACTCTGGCTATGTGACCTTGGGCAAATGGCTTGCCTTTTCTGATCCTTAGTTTCCCTGCTTCCTGAGATCATTTTGAGAATGAAAGTGAGTTAATGCACATAAGTGCTGAGCACAATACATGATACAGTTTTCAACAAATATTACCCAGTAATACTACTTTTTAGCACCTGGCTTATACTATTAACAGTTGAGTTTGTGGATAATAAAAACTTTCAGGCCAGGTGCAGTGGCTCATGCCTGTGATCTCAGGATTTTGGGAGGCCATGAGGTCAGGAGATCAAGACTATCCTGGCCAACATGGTGAAACTCCGTCTCTATTAAAAAGACAAAAATTAGCCAGGCATGGTGGCACGTGCCTATAATCCCAGCTTCTCGGGAGGCTGAGGCAGTAGAATCGCTTAAACCAGGGAGTTGGAGGTTGCAGTGAGCCAAGATCGCGCCACTGCACTCCAGCCTGGTGATAGAGCAGGACTCCATCTCAAACAAAACAAAACAAAGCAAAAAACACTTTCAGACAAATTATTCCGTCATCCCTGATCTATGCTTGTGCAGGCTGATTTTCTGCAACTTAGCGCTGTAGGGCTTTAAAGAGGTTGTGATTCAGTTCACCCTGTGTTTCAGCTCTCTACTCCAGCTTCTCAGGATCTTGATTCCGACATTCAGAAACCTGATAGTGGTAACATCCATGTCTTTATCCAACTCATGGATAAAAGTTTGAACGTGGAGAGCTCCTCCTCACTGGGGGAATCCAAGCAGAATCTGGGCGGCCACCTGAGGAGCATATTCTCCTGTAGGAGGGTATTTGTCCTTGGGGGAGATAAGAAGCATTCTGACGGCCCTTCCAACTCATACAGGCATGGTTCTTTGGCCTGTGCACACCTATGGTCTCTATCAGACCCTAAACGAGCCCTGCAAAGGCAGTGAAGGGATTTCCTCTGGTTGTGGATCAGGGTTATACACCTGCCAATGCTTGTTTGAGAGTCAGTGTAATAAACTGATCCCCCCTGACCTGGGTTCTGGGAGGCTGAGACCTAAAGTCACTCATTCTCTGTCTGTTCTTGGTCAAGCAAGTCACCTAAGCCATGTGGACCTTTTTCCTCATCTGTAAATAATGTGTGTGCATATAGAGGGAAGGGCTGTAATGGATTGGTGATTCCAAACCCCTCTAATTGTCCTACCGTCTGCCCCACGTGTTCAGTGCTAAGACTGGCTCTTGTGACTCTCAAGAAAGAATCCTAAATATATTCTATTTATGAAAAACCTTAAGGAGGTGAGAGAAATAAATTAAGAGGGACTGTGCTTTGAACCAGAATAAAAACTGTAAATGAAAGAATGGTGACATTCGAGGTTCCTGCGAGTCAAGTCTTAGCCACTGAAATAATTTCTCTCCTTGGTAGTAGGGAGTCATTGACGGTTTTTGAGAAGAAGCAGGACCAGGACAGGGCTACATCATTGGGATGAGTAATCTGACATTAGACCAAAAAAGGGATTTTCCCGTTCAAGACTCCCACTCTGGTATGGACAGGGCTTGAACACCAGCTTTGTTGGTTTAAGACAACTGGAGTTCACTGAGGGTAGAGAGGCTTAGTTTACTTTCAAGAAACTTGTATGAACATGTGAGTCATTTGTTAGTTAGTAGGCAGCCACTGTTGAATTCTCATGTAACAAAACAAAGAACTGGATGTGGCCAGGAGTGGAGTCAGTGGTTGGAGCCATTGATGGGTCCTGTGACTTGAGAATGCCACAGAATCTCTCCTGGGCCTCAATTTGCCTGTCTGTAAAATGGAGATAATGATAGCTACTCCTACCTACTTCCCAGGACTACATGGAAAACAGAAAATTTGACAGGTGAAAGCACAGGGAGGAAAAATGCAGAGTAACACCTTATTAGAACAAATAATGGCTCAGTAAATGGCAGTCTGAAGGTCAGCTGGCAGACAGGCCATCTTAGAGGGGTTGACTGTAAAAGCCAGACCTGTCCTAGTCTGGAATTAGAAATGGCTAAAAAGAAAATCCTTATCTAAAACATGGATGAAAGAGAGCTGGGACATGGGGTCCCATTATTTATTAGTATTCTTTTTATTATTGATGACAAAAATTATTCTGTCTTACATCTGTATGATAATCTATAAGTTTTCAAGTAAGCATTTGCATGCGTTATCTCACTTGGTCTTTGGGTAGAGTATGCAGTACTTGACAGAATTAAAAGCTAAGAAAGTGGGCTCTGATATCAGACAGACCTGGTTTCAAATCCCAGCTCTCTGTTTATCAGCTGTGTGGCCCTGAGTGGTCATTTAACCTTGCTGATTTCAGTCAAAGGGAGATGATCATGGTACTTAGCTCGTGGAGTTCTTGAGAAGGCTGAATGAGTTAAAGTACGGCAAATACCTAGCACTGGAACACACTCAGTACCAGTTAGTGATGTACCATCATCATCTGTACTATGACATTCATTACTCTGAATCTGTAATTGTGAAATTGAGGCTTGGATAATTTGAAGACTGTGCCCAGGTTCACTCATCTAGTAGGTGATGGATGCAAGCACCGGCACAGAATAGGAATCCACATTCTAAGAAGAGAGACATCCCAGAGGCCTGGAGTAGCTGGGGCTCACTCTAGAGCTGCGCTTTCCAGCAGAACTTTCTGCAGTGGTGAAGTGTTCTGTCTCTGTGCTGTCCAGGGTGGGAGCCACGAGCCATGCGTGGCTGGCTATTGAGCACTTGAAATGCAGCTAGTACAATTGAGGAGTTGAGTTTTTCGTTTTATCTTATTTTAATTAATTTAAATTTTAAAAGCCACACGTGACTTGTGTCTACCACATTGGACAGCCCAGCTCTAGAGAACATGGCATAGGAACCACAGGATTCATGAGATTCAGAGAAGAATGCTGGGTCCACTCATCTATAAGGCACAGTGGGCACACCCAGGACCCAGGACTACACATACTATTAAAGCAGAATGAAAAGGGAGAATCTCTTAAGAAAAATTGAGATCTTAATATGTGGGCTAGAAAGATATGGAAGGGAAAAAGCTAAAATTCATAAATATACTTAGCAGTATGGTGTAGGAACAAGGGGGTATTTTTAAAATGGTTAGCTTTTGGAATGACTATGCCCCCAAATTATGTCTTAGAGGAGGATGGGAATGATCTGAGGGAGCAAACTGGGAGATATTATCTGGAACAGTGGGCCTCAACTATTAGCGCATATTAGAATTACCAGGAGAACATTTAAAAACATTTCACTCACCCCTAGTTTAAATCAATTAAGTTATACTATAGGTTTTTGGGGTTTTTAAGCATCTTTTCAGGAATGAGGACTACTGTAGAAAGTTACTATAGTTAATAAATTATTGAGAATTTCCTTTTAAATTTGAAAATGGAATCAATAATAAATGTTTTAGTTTATTTTAAATACAAAAGAAAGAAAAACTTTTAGGTTGAAGAGTTTGGATATATAATAACACAGGTATGTCTCACTTAACAATGGGAATACATTCTGAGAAATGTGTCACTATTTGAACCAGAATAAAAACTGTAAGTGAAAGAATAGTGACATTCTAGGTACCTGCTAGTCAAGTCTTAGCTACTAAAATAATTTCTTTCCTTAGTAGTAGGGAGTCTTTCATGGTTTTCGAGAAGTTTGCACAAGTTTGTCATTGTGCAAACATCATGGAGTGCACTTACACAAACCTAGATAGTGAAGCTTAGTATACACCTAGGCTATGTGGTACAGCCTATTGCTCCTAGGATGCAAACTTATACAGCTCCTACTGTACTGAATAGTGTAGGTGATTGTAACACGATGGTAAGTATTTGTGTAACTGAACATAGAAAAGGTACAGGAAAAGTATGGCATTAAAATTTTATGAGACCACTCTCACATATGCAGTCCCACACTGACCAAAATGTCATGATGTGGTACATGACTATATATGCATCTTTATACCAATGCTGTCATAGAACATCATTTTTAATTTATGACTACATAATTATAATTTATCATTGTTTCATGGAAGAAGGGGCCCACAAAGACTAAGATGCTTAGAGGCTCAAAAGTCATAGTATGACCCTGGAGAAATGACTATTTGAAGGAAGAAAAGGGCTTCCAGTGGCCTGGGCTTTGGGGAAGAAAAGGAACAAAGTGGGGGACGTGAAGAAAGTGTTTTATTATTGAGCTTCCTCTGCCAAAGTCATTCATTCATTCATTCAGTCAGTCAGTCAGTCATTTAACACTCACTGAGGGCCTGCCCTGTGCCAGGCATCTAGAGCAGCGAACAAGAGAGATGAGGTTTCTGCTCTTGTGGAGACTGTATTCTAGTAGCAGAGAGAGACAATAAACAAGAAAATATTGACTGTGCCAAGTGATGAAAAGCAATATAAAGAAACATCATGTGGGGCAAGAGGTACAGCACGGAGGGGAGATGCTGTTTTTTAAAGGGGAGTCAGGGAAGTCCCATATGACACGGTGACATTTGGGCAGGGAGCTGAACAGAGTGAGGAAGAGAGCCACAGAGCTGTCTTGAGGAAGAGAGTTCCAGACAGAACAGGCAACGCAAAGGCCCTGAGATGGCAGCAAGGAAAACGCCGCTGCGGGTTTCTGAGAGTGCAGATCCTGATACTCAATGAGGCCCAGAGAGAGGAAGAGGCGTGTCTGGGGTCTCTTCCTCTTAGGATTGTTTATACGGATCTATGAGCTTTGCATTTGCCGCTGAAAAATCCCTAAGCCAGAGGGAACCTCAGAACTGGAGGGCCTGGGGTGGCAGGGAGAGAAGGGAAGAATCCTGAGGGATCAACAACTCTAGCCCCACTTCTTCTGGGGCTCTCTGGTAGGAGGAGTTTGTTAGATGAAAACCATTAAAATCCATGAAAAGGGAAAGGTGAAAAAAAAAAAAAAAAAAAGATCAAAGCCAACTCCAGCTTAGCAGAACACGGCCTGGTATTTATTCATTAGAAACTAAACACAGAACAGACTCTCCAGGAGGACTAGAAAGCGGCTTTCAGATGGAGAAGAGAACAAAATGCAAAGGCCAGAATGTACCTGCTGAATGGGTCTCGTTTTGTGGGGTGCTTACTCTCCTGTGCTTCTTGCCACTTTGATCCAGTGGAATCCTTTGCGAAAGGATGAGTTTTCAAACACAGACCTCAAGTCCCAACTGAGGCGACCTTGGATAACTTGATCTCTGAGCCTCTGTTTTTCTTCACCTTTGAAAGAGAGTTACTTAAAGCCACAATTAGATTGTGTTAGGATGACTATTCTCGAAAAGACAAGAGATAACAGCTGTTGAAGAGAATGTGGTGAAAAGGGAACCGTCAGACACTGTCGGTGGAAATGCAAATTAGTACAGCCATTACGGAAAACAGTATGGAGGTTCCCCAAAAAATAAAAAATAGAACTACCATATGCTCCAGCAATCCCACCACTGGGTATACATCCAAAGGAAACGAAATCAGTATGTCAAAGAGATACCTGCAGGCCCGTGTTTACTGCATTATTCGCAATAGCCAAGATACGGAATTACCCTAAATGTCCATCAGCAGATGAATGAATAAAGAAAATATGGCCTATATACACAAGAGAATATCATTCAGCCTTAAAAGGTGGGTAAATTTTGTCAGTTGTGACAGCATGTATGAACCTGGAGGACATTATGTTAAGTGAAATAAGCCAAATACATAAGGACAAATACTGCAAATACTTTTTTATTTTTATTTTTTTATTTTTTATTTTTTATTTTTTTTTGAGATGGAGTCTCACTCTGTCGCCCAGGCTGGAGTGCAGTGGCCAGATCTCAGCTCACTGCAAGCTCTGCCTCCCGGGTTCCCGCCATTCTCCTGCCTCAGCCTCCCGAGTAGCTGGGACCACAGGCGCCGCCACCTCTCCCGGCTAATTTTTTGTGTTTTTAGTAGAGACGGGGTTTCGCCGTGTTAGCCAGGATGGTCTCGATCTCCTGACCTTGTGATCCGCCCGTCTCGGCCTCCCAAAGTGCTGGGATTACAGGCTTGAGCCACCGCGCCCGGCCGCAAATACTTTTTTAGAATCCACATATACTCACTTCTGTGTGAATTCTAAAAAGGTTAAACTCATAGAAACAGTGAATAGAATGATGGTTACCAGTGGCTGGGGTGAGGGTGGGGATTGGGGAGGTGGTCAAAGAATACAAAATTTCCATTTGGAGTTGAAAAATTCCTAAGCCAGAGGGAACATCAGGAACACAGGGCTTGGGGTAGGAAGGAGGGAAAGTAGGAGTTCTGAGGGATCAACAAATCCAGGCCCACTTCTGGGGCTCTCTGTTTGGAAGGGAAGTAAGTTCAAGAGATCTATTGGTACAATATGGTAACTATAATTAATAAATGCATTGTATATTGTACTTGAAAATTTGCTAAGAGAATACATTTTAAATGTTGTCATCACAAAAAAAAAAGCATGTAGGGGCCAGGCATGGTGGCTCATGCCTGTAATACCAGAGCTTTGGGAGACCAAGGCAGGAGGATTGCTTGAAGCCAGAAGTTTGAGACCAGCTTTGGCAACATATCGAGATCCTATCTCTACAAAACATTTAAAAATTAGCCAGGTGTGGTGGTTTGCATCTGTAATCCTAGCTACTCAGAAGGCTGAGATGGGAGGATTGCTTGAGCCCAGGAGTTTGAGGCTGCAGTGAACAATGATCACACCACTGCACTCCAGGCTGGGTGACAGAGCAAGACCCTATCTCTAAAATATAAAAAAATAATAATTTTAAAAAGGCATATGAGTTAATGGATGTGTTAAATGGCTTGGTTTAGCCATTCCACAATGCATGCATTATCAATACATTATGTTGCACACCATAAATATATACAAATTTTGTCAATTTAAAATACAAATAAGCAAATACTTTAAAAAAAAAAAAAGAGAGAGAAAGATACTAACTGAACCCACCTCAGATAGTGTTCTGAAGGTAGAACTAGATGGTACCTGTTGAACATTCAGCACATGCATGGCACCTAGTAGTTGCTAAATAAATGCTAGCTGTTGTTATTTTATAACTATCATTCTTGTTATGTTAAGTAGATTGAAACAGACCTGCTATGATAGATGTGAGAGGAGCCCCAGAGACCCATCCCCTATGCATCGTCCCTTTGTCAGTGAAATCCACGGCCTCCCTAGGGCACAGTTTGAAGACAACTATGAGTCCAAGCTCTGTTTAATAAAGACGAGAAAACTATTCCCAGAGAAGGGAAGGGGTCACTTTAAGTTGCATAGCATGTTGGTGGCAGAATTGGAACCAGAACCCAGGCTCCCCATCCTGGGATTTTGCCACTGGCCATGCTGTTCTCCCAACCCCAGCTCCGCTGTCAACCTGTAGGATCCTCAGGAACCCACAAGGCCAAGGTCTTCTGCATTAGTCAAGAGGAGAGTGCAGGGAGAAAGAACTGGTTTCAGGATGAGACCTGCCCTCAAAACAGCCTCTGCTTGCATTGAGGGGCAAAGCTGAGCCTATCTAAGCCTCAGTTTCCCCATTTGTGAAATGGGGCTAGTAACACCTTCCTGGAGGATTTAATGAACACATGCATGGATGGCATTTGGCATGGCGCCAGTCATGCAGAAGGTCGCTAATGGGTGGTGGTTGTTACCATTACAGTAGGTGCTCAAAAAAATCTGTGTAGAATGTAGGAATTCTTTTCTGTACGTGTGCTGACCCTCACTCGTGCCCCAGGAGCCTTTTGTGGGAGGGTCCCTTACACACACGTGCACACACACACACACACACACACGGGTCTTTGTGACATTCCTTCTGTTTTTGCAGTGATTTGCAGCAAAGCTCAAGCAACAACTTGAGCACCATTAAAATAATAACAGATGTGACCTCCTTCAGAGTTGAAGAGGGGGCAGAGTGGTCAGAAGAGTATTGACAGTGAAAACACCAGGTAGAAAATGTCCTGCACATTCTATAAAAACATACATCTCCCGATCTTTTGTGCTCTGCCACTGACATGTTGGGGTGACCACTCTGGGCCCCCTTCTTGTCTCTCTCCAAGACACAATAAGCGGTCTTCCCAGGATCCAGCAGGCCCTGTGGCCAACAGCAAAAGGAATACTGTTCCTCTTAACTGCTGAAACAGAAGCTTCTCCTTGTTCCCTTCCGTGAGCCCATCAGTCTCACGTGGCCACTCCCAACCAGGTTCTGCCTCTAACTCAGGCACCTGCAGGAGGTGGGGTGGCTACAGTCAGGCCACACACTCAGGCTCTGGAGAGGGGATGCCTGTGTTGGAGTCCTGCCCTGGCCCACTGCTGGTTGTATGTAATGTTGAGCAAATCATGGGACCTGACAAAGGCTCGGTCTCTTCAGGCGTAAACAAGGGAACATAATCATTCCCTCATTTATGTTATGAGGGTCAGAACTAAGAAGAAGGGCACAAAGCGGTGGGCACAGTGGCTTGCGTGTGAGCCCCCGCGAGGTAGCTGCTGTGATGAAGATGACAATCCAGGGACCTCAGACCCTACTCCTTTGGTATTATATCGGAGGACCAAGCAGGAGGCCCAGTGAGAGAGCCCTGAGCAAATCCCCTCATTTAATGGAGACTCCACCCATCCATCTGGGAACGGAGACTAGTCCCAGCTTTCCTACCTCCCTGAGCTAACCCTCTGCTGAGCTCTCATCAGCTGCCCCGAAGACGGTGAGGTTGGAACTATGGAGTGCTTGCAGAGGCGCATGCAGCTGCTCACAGCTGACTTTTATTGAACATTTATTGGGTGCCAGGCCCTGTGGTGAGCACTTGGCAGGCATTATCTCTTTTAAGCTTGCTTACAGCAACCTTATAATTATCCTCATTTTGTAGATGAGATAACTGAGACTCAGAGAGGTTATTTAACTCCTGAGATCACACAGCTAGTATGAGCCAAGCCAGGATAAAACTCAGATCACCTGTGTGTCCAACAGTCCCCCTGGCCCGCTCCCCATGCCCATGGGTTAGAAAGAGCAACTGTGAAGGGGAAGGATGATATGATCCCTCCCCCATATCAGGGATCACATAACCTCAGATCCTCTCTGCCAGCAAACACAGATTCTCAGCATAGGTTTCATTTCCAGTCTCCCCTCTCATTCCCATTTCCTCCAGCCTGGCCCAGCCCAGCCCAGCCCAGCCATCTGTCTGTCCTCTCCCCTCTGAGTAGAACAGCTTAGGACAAAGCCAGGCAGGCAGGCAGGTTGCTGCAGGTGGGAGCTGCGCTCTGGCAGTGGGGCAAGACAGGCTCTCTGCTGTCTGATGCATCCAGTCCTGCTGCTGAGCTGGCTGAACCTAACTGCAGAGCCAAGGCACGAGAGAGGTCAGGGATGATTTGGGAGCACCCTGAGTAACCCAAGGTGCATACTAATGAGATGCAAATGAGCCGCTGCCGGTGGGCTGCAGGCCAAGTCCCCGTGTTCAACATTCAAGCCCCCTGGGTTCCGTCCACACATACCAATTTTTCTTAGCCAAGGCAACTGCTCCACCCAGCCATCAGCAGACACAAAACTCAACAGAGCGGCTGGGCCCGTCTGTGTTCTCATCTACAAAGCTGGCCGGTGGATTGAACTGGTGATTCCCACCATTAGGAATTCCCCAAGGGGATGGGGGTGAAGGTTAAAAATATATATATTCCCAGCCCCACCCCAGATCTAATGAATCAAAATCCTTAGGGGTGGGGCTCAGAAATAGATGTTTAACAAGTTCCCTGGGTGATTTTGGTATGACCGGTGTTCGAGAACTGCTGAACAAGGGAACCATCTCTTTCTTTAGGATCTTACACTCTACCATGCCTCTTTTCAAAGTTGATATCCCAAATGTGGCCTGATCCTACGCCCTGGCAGAGAGGGGATGGAGGACATCAGGAAAAGAGTGCAGTCTCTAGAAATTGTTCAGGCTAGAGAAGTGATTCTCAAATGTCACTGTGTTAAAAATCGCAACCTCTTCCTCCAAAAGCCTGTTTCAGGAGGGCTGCCGTGGGACTCAAAGTGGGACTCATATTTCCCCTGTAGGTGGTCTGCTGACTGTTGGTGTGGGGAACACTGGCCCTCAAGCAAAGTGGACACAACGTTACTGCTAAAGTCAAACAGAAGAGCAGATGGGAGAAGGAACGCAACAGATCTGAGTTTCATGCCTAACTTTATCACCTGGAAGTCTCTGAGCCTACACATGTCACTGTCTGCACACGCCTCTGTTCATCAGCATCTCCAACCCCAGAGGCAGCTTTTCATCTTCCTGGGGTCTTTTGATCTTCTAGATAGATACTGAACCCTGGGGAGCCATGTTCTACTTGTAATAAATAGAACTTAACCTGAAAATAAGAGAGTTCCATTCATATATGCACAGCTCATGACCCAGCAGTTCCACTTCTAGGTCAACAGAAGTGTGAACATATGTTCACCAAAAGATTCATCACAAGACTATGCAAAGCAGCGCTAGCTATAGCAGCCCCAAATTGGAAACAAACCAAATGGCCATCAAGAGCAGAATGGACAAGTATATTTCAGTACGGTCACATAATGGAATACTACACAGCAAAGAAAATGAACTGCTGTTCCAGGCACAACAGAGATGAATCCCATTCACAAAATATGGGGCAAAAGAAGCCATATATTAAAAAGTACATACTGTGGTAGTCCATGTTTATAAAGTTTAAAAACAGGCAAAACAAATCTATAGATTAGATTAAGATAGAGTCACTCTTATGGGGGAGGGAAGTGGTGAGTGACTGAAAAGGGTACAAAGAGGGTTTCTGCGATAGTAGTAATATTCTATTTATTAATCTGGGAGCTGGTGAGTTTCTGAAAAATTAATTGAGCTGTACCCTTGTGATTTGCGCACTTTTCTGTATGCATATTATACTTCATTAAAAAGGTTTTTTTTAGGAGCCAGGCATGGTGGCTTACGCCAGTAATCCCAGCACTTTGGGAAGCCAAGGTGGGTGGATCACTTGAGGTCAGGAGTTCAAGACCAGCCTGGCCAACACGATGAAACCCCGTCTCTAGTAAAAATAAAAAAATTAGCTGGGTGTGATGACATACACATGTAATCTCAGCTACTTGGGAGACTGAGGCACAAGAATCACTTGAGCCTGGGAGGCAGAGGTTGTGGTGAGCTGAGACTGTACCACTGCACTCCAGCCTGGGTGACGGAGCGAGGCTCTGTCTCAAAAAAAAAGTTTTTAAAACACTAGTAAATGACTTCAAAGAAGACTTTAATTAAAAAAGAAGAAGACATTAAAATAATAAAAGCATTTGGACTACCTGCAAATTGCATGGGATTTCACAGCTATGGGATCTTGGACCCTTCCTGCCCCAGGAACCAGGAAGGAGACAGCTCTCAGAAACCAAGAAGCTCAGGAACCATGCCAGGGCATACCAGGGCTGTGGAAAACTGACACCTCAACGGTTCCCTTTACCCTCCCCTGCCCGGCCTGCCCTCACAGAACCACGAGGACAATGGCAAGGCCACTTTCCACAGGGTTCCCAGGCTTAGCTGGGTTCCAGCTCATTGGGGTTTACTTCCTGCAGCATTTTTCTGTTCTTGGAGCAATATTCTGGTCCATTTTCTTATTTAATTCCTTCAAAGACCCTAGGAAGGAAGCAAGGAGTATTTCCATTTTGTAGATGGGGAAGTCAAGGCCGGGAGATGGGGGCTCAAAAGACTTGTCCAAGGTCATATACCGCTAGCAAGTGGCCCGGTCAAGACTCAAACACAAAACTTCAGATGCCAGATTCAGCACTCCCTTGGCTCCATCGCATACGGTCTCTGCCCAGTATAATAGTAATGTTGATTATAGCACCTAGCATTTAGTGAGCGCTTGTGCTGTGGATGTCTCAGTGCCTTTCAGCAACCCACAGAGGCAGGTACTATCCTTTCATCTGTCTCCATTTCACAAATGAAAAAACTGAGGGTCAGAAAGGCCATGTGACTTGTCCAAGGTCAATGGCCAGTCAGTGTGGAGCACGGATTGGAACAAATGGTCTATCTGACTTGAGTCCAAACTCTGAACCGCTAGTCCAATGGCTACCAAGCCCAGTTAGACCTCACCTCGAGCGCCCTTGGAGCTTAAATATATATATAGATTCCCGTCCTTCACCCTCACACTCCTCCATCTAATTTTGTAGACTTAGGATGGGGCTAAGTAATTTGTAGTTTTTAAAAAACAGCCCCAGACATTTGGGAAACTTGCCTCTAAATTAGGCTGCCTCTGAAATATGACAGTAAAAATTAAATAATTTAAGGTAAAGTTTAATTTAGCAACTTCCAAATTAACTCACTGGACCTCTCTAATAATTGGAGTTCTCCTAACAACAGTAAATAGCCCCTAAAGAAGGAGTGACATGGCCATCCTCAGAGGCATTGAGAATAGCCTGGCCATCTGAATAACAGTCACTCAACAGGGGCCAGTGACTGGCAAGGGGCACCAGGGGGATTTCAGGGGCCGGGAACATCTGCTTTTTGCTCCAGTTACTGGTTAACTACCATCTGAGTTCACTTTATAAAAATTCATCAGCTGTGGCCAGGCTCCTGCCTGTAATCCCAGCACTTTGGGAGGCCGAAGCACATTGGATCACTTGAGGTCAGGAGTTCGAGACCAGCCTGACCAACATGGTGAAACCCCATCTCTGCTAAAAATACAAAATTAGCCGGGCATGGCGGCACATGCCTGTAATCCCAGTTACTTGGGAGGCTGAGTCAGCAGAATCACTTGAACCCGGGAAGTGGAGGTTGCAGTGAGCTGAGACTGCATCATTGCACTCCAGCCTGGGCAACAGAGCAAGACTCCATCTCAAGGAAAAAAAAAAATTATCAGCCATAACTTACAATTTATGTGTTCTGTTTTTGAATTTGTCATACACTACCAGGACAGAGTAGAGAGTGTACCAGGGATCCAATAGGGTTCTCTAATATACGCTTCCAAGAGTTTGAGCTTCTAGGAATTTTTCAAGATGCTATAATTCTCTGAGTCAATTCCCAAGACTTCATGAGCCCCTAAATCTATAATAGTAACTAACATTTAGAGAGTTCTTAGCTTGTGCCGACTATGCTAAGCACTCTACATGCATCAACTCTCAGCAGCTCTGTGCGATAGACAGCATTATACAACTCTCAGAAAGGTGGAATCATGCGTTAAGGTAACAGAGATGGAAAGTGTTAAGGCCAGGACTGGAACTCCAGCACCCCAGCTCCAGAGCCACGTGCCATACTGATAGCGATCTCTACCGCTTCCTCAGGCTAAGCTTCCAAGGGTCCAAAATGATACGTTTTGCACCATTGAGCCTTGCATTTAATGGGAAGACCCTGAGGGGAGAGGATGCTGCAGGGACAGGCAGCAGCTCTGACACTGGACACGTGAGCACACGCAGGCCAACACGTGCACACATGCTGACGTTACTGCACCACTGGCTTGTTCCATCCTGCTTGGCTTGTGCCCAGGCCAACTGCTGCGGGCACTGGAGCCAAATGGGAACCAGAGAATTCTCATCTGTGAGCTCCCTGCCCCCAGCCAGCGGAAGGATAGATGGCATTTTCCTGTTGCCTCAGGTGGTCTTGCAGGGGCCGCCCAGGAACGGAAAAAGGAGCAAGGGAGGATTTCTCTCTTTTGCAGACTCACACTGGAAAATGCTTATGACATTGCCCCTTTCAGGAAGAGATGGATTTCAGAAGATAATTTGTTAATCAATGGGTAGTGGTGGAATATCAGGCACTGTGATCGGCCAAAGGGGAGAAAACAGGATATCTTAGCCTTCTAATCTGACTCCTTTCCTTGAATTGGTGTTCCACCTCACTGGCAGATAGGTCTACCTAGCCAAAGCACTCTAACTTAAACTCCTTTAACGGTCCTCCAATGTTTATAAAATAAAAGCCATGCTCCTGAAAATACTTTCTGAATTCTTTCTGTTTTAAAGAGATATATGGAAATATTTTCAGGTGCAATCATATATCTGGGGATTTTTGCTTCAAGATCATGTGATAGGGGAAGAGTTGGAGGAGGTATAGAGGAAACATAATTGTTGACCAGGCACAGTGGCTCAGGCTGGGCGCAGTGGCCCACACTTGTAATCCCGGCACTTTGGGAGGTCGAGGCAGGCAGATCACTTGAGGTCAGGAGTTCAAGACGAGCCTGGGGCAACATGGTGAAACCCTCTCTCTACTAAAAATACAAAAATTAGCTGGGTATGATGTCACACGCCTGTAGTCCCAGCTACTCAGGAGGCTGAGGAACAAGAATCACTTGAGCCCAGGAGGTGGAGGTTGCAGTGAGCCAAGATCATGTCACGGCTTTCCACCTGGGCAACAGAATGAGGCTCCATCTCCAAAAAAAAAAAAAACCAACCCATGCCCCAAAATAAACATAATTGTTGAAGCTGATTGATAGGGCTTCTTTACACCATTCTGTTTACTTCTGTGTATAATTTTCCTTCAATAGTACATTATATATATGTGACATTTTTTTGAAAATGCCATGCTCCTTGGCCTGACACATACAAAAAAGAGGTAGGTTGGGGCCTTCAATGATCTGGCCCCAACCTATCTCTCGGACCATGTCTCCAGATGTTCCCCACCCAGTTTATAGGTTCCTGCACACATCTGCTGTTTTCTTTAACTGCTGTGCCTTTCCATATGTTATTTTCCCTCTGTTAAATGCCTTTCCCACTTTTCTTTCCTTATTTAACTCTCATTCAGCCTTTAAAACTGATGTTCAGTGCCAACTCCTCCAAGAACTTCATTGAATTTATAACCCAGCTACTGTCATTCCTCTGGGTCCCCATGCCAGCCTGAGTTTTACCACCTACTTCGAGATATTAAACCACCCATTTACAGGCCTGTCTCTACCAACTGTGAGTGTTTGGGGGCCTGACACATTGTAACTGCTCATTAAGTGTCTATTAAGATAACAGAACCATGTGACTTACAGGGATTAGCTTAACATTTCTGGGTCTCTATTCATGGTCTCCACACTGAAAACCATGACAACAAGAAGCAGTAGAGGGTGATGTGGGCAGTAGCGCAGAGTAGAAGAGAAGGAGTTTGTGAAAGGGCCTAACCTGGTGACCTGCACATAGAGGGTCTAAGTCATTGAGAATTCTCACAAATAGCTCACTGTTGACTGCATGCCGACCCAGGCAAACTGGCTATGTGACTCTAGGCAAGTAGTTCAAAAGCTATTGTTCCATCTGTAAAATGGGAGCAATGATTCTTCAAGGGAGACTTCAGAGAATTCCCAAGGGTTCTTCGAGTTGTACAGTTACAGCTATCTGTTGACCCACTGGCAATAGTGATGGAGTGGTGTGTGTGTGTGTATGTGTGAGTGAGTGTGTATGTGTCTGTTGGTGCATGTTGACAGAGAGGAGTCTGATTGATGATGTTTTTGTACCCTGGAAGACAGCTGACAATCTAGAGATCAACCTCATTGCTGATCCCACATTGCCGCTGGAGGATGTGGGAGCCAACTGGCCTTCAAGACTGACCTGCCACTTACGTAAAAAATAGGAACACCTCCTGAACTGGGCTAGGCAGAGTGAAGCAGAGGCAAGTCCAAGTTCTGCGTAGTGGTCTGGTTTTCCCCACTGCTGTGTGACCTCAGTCAAGTTACCAGACTTCCCTGGTGAGCCCTCACCATTACCAACTGTCTGACTCAGTGATCTCTAAGGGCCCTTCCACTGGACTCTATCTATGAATGGGTTGGGGCTAATACTTAGTCCTCCAGTAAGCAGCAGTTCTCATGTATGATTTCAAAATGAAGATTCATTCATTCAGCCAGCAGATAGGCAATGAGCTTTTCTTATGTGCCAGGCACTGTGCTGCACCCAGGCGCCCGGGCAGTAAGCAAGACAGACCCATGGCTTATCTTAGTAGGAGAGCCAATATAAAAAAAGTTACACAAAGAATTAATAATTATAATTGTGATCATTCTCAGGAAGGAACACTTCAAGGTGCTGTGAGATGATACCCACTCCAGGAGGAAGAGAGAAGAATCAATTATTTGATGACCATGAACATAATAAATAAGGTCCTACACATTTCCTGCATTACCTTCCATGTACCCCCTCATTTCTCACATCAATTCTCTGAGGAAAGAACCATGATGATCCCCATTTTTCTTTTTTTTTTTTTTTTTTTGAGACGGAGTCTCGCTCTGTCACCCAGGCTGGAGTGCGGTGGCCGGATCTCAGCTCACTGCAAGCTCCGCCTCCCGGGTTCACGCCATTCTCCTGCCTCAGCCTCCCGAGTAGCTGGGACTATAGGCGCCCGCCACCTCGCCCGGCTAGTTTTTTGTATTTTTTAGTAGAGACGGGGTTTCACCGTGTTAGCCAGGATGGTCTCGATCTCCTGACCTCGTGATCCGCCCGTCTCGGCCTCCCAAAGTGCTGGGATTACAGGCGTGAGCCACCGCGCCCGGCCAATCCCCATTTTTCAAATGAGGAGCTTGAGGTTTTAGAGAAGTTGAGGTCCAGGTCACTTGGCTAATAATATCCTGGAGTTGGACCCACACTTTACTTTGTAAACCTGTCTAGAAACCTCCATCATGAATGTGAGTGTTAGTACTATCAGTCCTAGAAATACTAGTGTTGAGGCTCTGAGCTAGCTCAGTTTGCACTCTAGGAGCCCAGGGATCATAGGAGGCTTCTAGAGGTCATGTCCATCCCCATTCAAAATGAATCCAAAAGACAGGGATTATCCAGGGGGTGCAAGCAGGTCCCTAATTGTACCAACTCCATCTCCCCCCAGACACACACAGGCTGTCTCTAAAACTTAGCGCCTGCCTGACAGCCTCTCCCACCTGGCCTTAACTGGTCAGCACCAGGCCAGTGCCACAGCCTGTCATAAAGCATCTGGAAGGAGAACTTACAGGCCAAGGTGAGTTCAGTTGCACTTAGGTTAGAGTATGCCAGAAGCTGAGCATCAGGCTAGCTGACATCATGGATTCAGCATCTTCCTGCAAGAAGTCTAACGTGTACTCTATGGAGAGCCCTGGGGGAGGACCCTAGTTTGCCTCTTACAGGGACATGGAACATTGAGCCTCTCAAGGTTCTTCAACAGCAAGATGGAGACAATCACTCCTGCTCTGTCTACCCAACAGAATAGATGCAAAAGGGATCTTGGCCGGGTGTGGTGGCTCATGCCTGTAACCCCAGCACTTTAGGGGTCCAAGGTGGAAGAATTGTTTGAGCCCAAGAGTTCAAGACCAACCTGGGCAACATAGTGAGACCCCGTCTCTACAAAAAAACATTTTTTTTTTTAATTAGCCAGGTGTGATGGTGTTTGTCTGTGGTCCTAGCTACTCAGGAGGCTGATGTGGGAGGATTGCTTGGGCCCAGGAGGTGGAAGCTAGAGTAAGCCATGATAATGCCACTGCACTCCAGCCTGGGTGACAGAGAGACCCTGTCTCAAAATAAGTAAATATTTAATAAATAAATAAAGGGAGGAGGGGATCTTAACAAACACCCAAATGCCTTTATTTTATATGTTCAGACATAGGCCCAGAGAGGTTAGAAACTGTCCTAGGCCACACAGCCTGTGAGTCACAGAGACATGATTAATGAAATTCTCTTCCCACTCTGTCACACTGCCTGGATTTGAAACCTCAAAAATTTCAAAAGACCATGCATGCTCAGCATAGTCCCCAGAGCACAGGAAGCATTCAATGAGCATAAGCTGTGATAATTCTTAGTAGGGTCCTGCAAGCAAGGCATGTTCACCTGTCCAGTCTCTGCTCCCACCTGCAAAGCAGGGCTGAAGGACTAGAAGCACCTACTTCCTAGCCTACTTCTCCACCTCCGCTGAGTCCAGGCAGCAGCTCCAGATTGAGGCTGGGCACAGAGGCAGCCTTTCTGAGCCCTTGGCAAACTTCTGCACTGCCTCCCTGCTCCCCATGCTGGAGCAAATGGCACTGCACCTGCTCTGAGAACTGAACTCTAGCCCAGTGGCTCTGCTCAGCGTTCCACTCTGGCTCTCCTGCCTCCAGAGATATGCATCAGATTTCTGCTTTCCCCAAGACAGGGGAGCAGGGCTGTTCCCACCCCAACAACTCCAGTGCTGTGTTGGTGCCACTCAGACTCACGGTCTTCCACAGCCATTAGAGACTATGCATGCCCCCATTCTACAGTCAGGGAAGCGGAGGTCCTAATCTCAGCAGCCACTGGAGAACCAGAGCTGACCAGACTATCTGACTCTCCCTTAGCCGCCGGGTAGATTTGTCTGTGATAATGTTCCTGTGCCCACCTGGACACACACAAGAAGCCAGCAACTCTCAATTCCTGGCCCTGGCACTTCCCCCTAAAACTACAGAAGAAATCTCCTCCTTGTCCTCTTAAAGGCTCATCTCCAGAAAGCCCAAGTGGGGGATTTGATTCTTCCAGGACAAGAATCCAACTTTCCACGTGTGCAAATATGACCTTCCTCCTCCACAAGATCACAGTCTCAGCCTTGCGCATTGCTGGGCCCCGATCCCCAGCCGCGGACTGGCTACCTCACTGGCTTCTTTCAGTGTACCTAGATGATCCAGGCCCAGATGTCCCTGTCTTCCCTCTCTGTGCCTGCTCCAGCCATCTCCTGGTTCCTTCTCTACCTTCCAGGAGTCCCCAACTCCAGCCTGCTTTGGAACCAGACTCGAGAATGGATTAACTTTGCCCGCCCCCCACCCCCCCACATCTTCCCATCCTCCAGCAATTCTTACCTGTGCCCTTCAGGTAGGGGAGGGTGCCCCAGAGCAGGCTGCTGGGCTGGCGCCCCTCTCAGGAGGGCCAGGCTGACAGGCTCCAGAGGGAGGTGCAGAGACTCGGAGCAGGAAGGCGCGCAGCCCGCAGCCGGAGAGGCTGCTGAGAAAGTTGGAGTAGGTGTGTCCCAGCCCAGGAGGAGGAGGAGGAAAAAGGAGGTGGGAGAATTGAGGCGGATCATCCCCTCCTGCCAGCTCTCTGTCTCACGGAGAGGGAGGGAGGAAGCCAACTGGTTTGTGGCCCAGAACTCACGGTGGGGAATCGAGTCATGGAAAATGAAAGGAGCTGAGAAATCAGGCCCATCTCCACCTCCCTTCTTGGTTGCACTGAGGGATAAACTGAGGCCCTGGACTGGTAGGATAGCCCCGGGTCACACAGTCACACAGAGACCACGAGGGAACTAGAAAAGGTCACTTGGCTTTCAGAACAGTGTTCTCTCCACTCCTCCACGCTTCAGATCTGAGACTGACAACCACAGCACCCCCTTCCCCAAGGCTTTGGAGCCAGACAGATCTGGTTCGAAACCCTGGCACTGCCACCTACCAGCTCAGTAAGCTTGGGTGAGTTACCTAGCCTGAGCCTCAGTTTCCTTTTTTGAAAAGATGGGGATAATAATAGCTCCTACCTCATAAGGTTGTTATGAGAATTAAATGAGATAAAGGTTGCTAAGAAACCAGTAAGGACTTAGCTGAGAAAGTCCCCCATAAAAGGTAATTCTTATTCTTATTGTTTTCAGCTGTGACTTCCCCCACACCTGACTTAACCTCTCTAAGTTTGGGCTCCCCCATCTATAAAATGGGGGTAACAAGAATACCTGATTCATAAGATTGTACAGATTCATGAGACCGATTTTGTGTGCATCACAAAGCACGGTGAGTGACGGCTCACTGGGGTGCAGGACGCCTTGGCTTCGATGCATTTTATGAGGTGCTTCTCTGTTCTGGCTCCCCAGATGATTCCACTGTGCACCCTGTGTTGAGAACCAGTGTTTTAAGGGAAAGCGAGAAGAGTTAGACAAGAATTAGCACTCATCTCCCCTGCTGCCACGGTTTTAGTTATAGAACACATTTGTTTGCTTGTTTTGTGTGTTCATGCAGAGGTGAGGCCCGTGTCTACCTTTTCCCAGACACTGTACTAGGCCCTGGGGACACAGAGGTAAATGATATAGCTCTTGCCCCAGAAAGCCAAAAGCAACTCTGCAACCATCCTGTCTAATCCCCTCCCTCCCCCCAGGTCTTGAAGCCCCTCTGCAACCATCCTGTCTAATCCCCTCCCTCCCCCCAGGTCTTGAAGCCCCTCTGCAACATTCCTGGCAAATAAATGAGTCTCTGCTTGCGTACCTCTAATTACAAGGAGCTTATCACCTCTCCCAGCAATCAGTTTGAACTCTTAGCAATTCTAGTTGTCCAGTTGAGCAGCAACTCTTCCACCTGGTTAATAAATAAGAATTATTCGTATCGTTGTTAATGCTATTATTATTATAAGCTATGTGTCTCAAGGCAAATGACTTAAATTTGCTAAGTCTCTGTCTCCGCATTTGTTAAATGGGGTCACAACTGCGCTGGGACCACTCAGAACAGATGTTTCCCCTGCCATGTGACAAAACTGAGGCCTGGTTCTGTGGCTAGGACTTAGGTGTCTAGAAGTTTAGGCTGTACCCTACGGATTAGTGAAACCATGAAGGTTCTGGTCTTGTTGCTCATACAGGAGCCATGAGGCTTTTTGCTGTTTCCTGGCTCTCAGTGAGATGTTTATGCAGCTGCTGCAGTCACTGTGAGTTGTGCCTTCAGGGACCTGTCACCAGCATCCCGGATGACCACAGGCATCATGCAGGCTGCTATGGTGTGTTGCTCAAGATGTCCAGAGGGATTCCCCACGAGTAGGAGTCTCTGAGGCTTCCCTCTGACAAGCTGCCTCCACCCCAGATGAGAGGCCCAGGGAGTTGCAGCGTGAAGGGAGCTACTGTGATCTGCTCCCAGGGAGCCTGTGATCAAGGCTAACCTGAGCAATTATCCACTTGGCTGATTGCCACCCAAGCCTCCAAGTTTGGTCCGATTAGGCATTAACCAGAGAGGGGGTGGCAGGGCAACCCCACGGGCCCTTTGATTAGTCATGTGCAGAGTGGCAGGCGACTGTCTTCCCCCGGGGGCCTCACCGGGGCCAAGGCTGGGCTCCAGCCTGTCCAGTGCAGGGACTGTCTGCAGCCTATTGCAGGAGGGGGAGATGGGTATCAGGATGGATTTCGGAGCCTCATAAGGCTGCTGGTATCCATCCCCTTCTCCCCAGCTCCCTTACCACTCTCCTGAGCCACTCCTGGTCCTTCTCCCTGCTGGCCCCAGCACCTTTCTGGTGGGTCTTCAGGCTTCCAGTCTCCCGTGCACCAGGGAAATGGACTCCTAGTGCCCTCCAAGCACGCTCAGAAACTTCTCATTCCCTGATATCTGAAATTCTCTCTCTTCCTCCTGAAATTGTACCTCTCTGTCTTGGTATAGCTCATATTCCACTCCCCTTTGTGAGCACATCCTGACCAAGCCGCTGACCTGAGCAAGAAGTAATAATAATAATAATAATAGGCTGGGTGCGGTGGCTCACATCTATAATCCCAACACTTTGGGAGGCCAAGGCAGGTGGATCACAAGGTCAGGAGATCGAGACCAGCCTGGCCAACATGGTGAAACCCCGTCTCTACTAAAAATACAGAAAATTAGCTGAGAGTGGTGGTGCTTGCCTGTAATCCGAGCTACTCAGGAGGCTGAGGCAGGAGAATCACTTGAACCCAGGAGGTGGAGGTTGCAGTGAGCCAAGATCACACCACAGCACCCCAGCCTGGTGACACAGCGAGACTCCGTCTCAAATAATAATAATGATAATAATAACATCTCATCTTTATGTCAGCACTTTGCATGAATTATCTGATTTCTCTGAAATCCACAATGGATTAGGTGCTATTATCATTATGTGTGTTTCAGGTGAAGAAACTGAAGCTCAGAAAAGCTTTAATTACTTGGCCAAGGTCACTGGTCTAGACTAAACTAAGATCCAAGCCCCGGTCTGTCTGAAGCCCTTAACCCAGCATTTTGTGCATTGCCTGGGTCTCCCCTCTCCTCACAATCCTCTGGCAAGACCCCTTGTGTGACCCTGGCCTTGTGTGTACCTCTCTTCACTTTAACTCCTGCCCTACTCTATTTGAAGTTCCTTAGGGATGGGTCTATGTCTAACTCATTGGTTCTCAACCAAGGCTGCACATTGGCATCACCTAGGAAGCCCAGGCCCCAGATCCAAACCAATTACATCAGACTCCCTGTGGGTGGGACTCAGGCCTCAGTGTTCATAACTGATTCTGAATCCCCTTCCTGGACCTCAGGGTCCCTCTTTCAATAAAGGTGTTGAACTCTGATCTTTAACATCCACCTCTAACATTCTAGAGTTCTAAAGTCTATACAGGGGTGCTGTAGGCTTCTAAAGAAAGAACTAGAAGAGTCATGTCCATTTCCCCTACTTGCCTGGGGAAAGCTGTCTTCTTCCCTATGAACCAGGTGAGCTCTTTCTCCCTCCCTCCTGGGCTTTTCTTTCTAGAGCAATATGGCTGCACTCACCGAATGAGCAGTGATGTAAATGAGGGGACAGGGCAGAGGACACTCTGACCAGGCAGCAGATTTCAGGGTGCTCATAAAGTCTGGAAGCATAGACAGTATTATTTGAATATTTAAGACTGAACCCCCTTGACTCCTTCTGGGGCAGGTTAAAGGTTCAGATTTGTTCAGTGAAAATCAAACACAAATAATCAGAGGAGGCATGTCACAGATGCATGCACAGGGCTGGCTGACCAACCGTCCCAGTTGGCCTGGGACTGAGGGGTTTCCCAGGATGCAGGACTTTTCAATAACTGTGATAGTCCCAAGAGAACCAGAATGGCTGGTCATCCTAGTTGAGGGAAATGCTGCATGACTGCACCGCATGCGTTGCTTACACAGGGTAGGTGCCAAGTGAGTGTCGTCCACCTTAGAAGACCAGTAGCAAGAGAGGATTCAGCCCACTGGGGACAGTTGGCTGATGGACTGGTTACATTGCGACACATTCAGTGACAAGTGCAAACTGTTTTTCCAGGTTGAGGCCCCTTCCTTTACACTGCATTCTCCTTGGGGAAGGTCACAGAGCAGGATGAGAGTGGAGCTGGGAGACAGGAACAAAGTAGAGACCCTGAAGCCTGGTCTGTGGACAGGAAAGCCTCTAGAGGCCCGACTGTCAAAGGGACATGATGCCTTTAAGGAGGATGAAGTCATCCGGGGATGAGGCCACCTGGCTCTGCAGCCAGGGCTGCTGCTGAAAAGGAGAAGCAGAAGGTGGAAGGTAGGAGGGCCGTGGGGGCCGGGCTTGGGATGGCAACTCCGTGGCTGACAGACGGAACTCAGCAGGAGTGGGAACGGCCAGCCCTGGTATTGCCTGGGGTGCCCGGGAATGTAATCAAACACTCAGCAGACCTGCTGGCCATAGGCATCTGGGCACCACCGGGCTCTCCAGCTCATCCTGACCCCCAGCCGGCAGTTCTGACAGGCTCCTACCAGTAGAAGCGTCCGGCCTTGTTGGCCAGTCCTGTGGGCATGAGCTCATCTGCTGCCAGCCCAGTCCTCAGTCGGCCTGGCCCAGGCTGCTGCTGGTGGGTGGGGCTCCAGGGTGAGTGCACTGGAGCTGGGCTGGCTGCTTCAATGGCCTTGGTTAGGTCTCCCCATTGGGATGCCTGGGAGGTGGCAAGCCACTCTGAAGACTTGAAACAGAACCTCTGATGTTATCCCCACCCTTCCCTGCCCCGAGACTTGCAGCTGTGATGTGGCCATGGCCCAGGGAACCAGTACCCCTTCCTTGTCCCTTTCTTCATAACCATGAACTATATTTCCAGCATCATCTCCATTTTTCCCCATTGCATAGTAATAACAACAACAATAATATTTGTAGTAATAATGACAATATTTGATCTAATTTATTATGTACCAGGCTGAGCATCATCTCATTTAATCCTGAAATTGATCTTCCCTATGAGGCCTTAGGTTGGTGCAAAAGTAATTGCAGTTTTTGCCATTGAAAATAATAATACTAGCCTGTAATCCCAGCACTTTGGGAGGCCGAGACGGAAGGATCACGAGGTCAGGAGATTGAGACCATCCTGGCTAACCCGGTGAAACCCCGTCTCCACTAAAAAATACAAAAAACTAGCCAGGCGAGGTGGCGGGCGCCTGTAGTCCCAGCTGCTCGGGAGGCTAAGGCAGGAGAATGGTGTAAACCCGGGAGGCGGAGCTTGCAGTGAGCTGAGATCCGGCCACTGCACTCCAGCCTGGGCAACAGAGTGAGACTCCGTCTCAAGAAAAAGAAAAAAAAAGGAAAATAATAGTAACACTATTATTATCATTCTCATTTTGCAGAGGATGGAACTCAGAGTCCAAGAGATTTAAGTGACTTGTCTAAGGTTATCATACCCTTAAATGGTAGAGCTAGGATTTGAACTAAGTCTATCCAGCTTCAAGATATATGCTCTTAGCTACCACTGTTAGGCTATAGTCCAACCAAATCACAGGATTTGGATTCATGGACGTGCCACTTGCACTTGTGGAGAGACCCACACTTGATTCCTACTCTGCTGTCTCTGTCTTGCAAATCTCAATCACTTTTGAATAAGGTTCCCCACATTTTCATTCTGCATTGGGCCCTGCAGATTATGGAGCTAGTTCTGCAAATCAGCTAGCCTATGGGTCCCAAGCTACAGCCTATCACCCTCTAATGCCTATGCTGCCTCTCTGCCTAGACTGTCATTCCCACTCACACCTGCCAGGTTCATCAGAAGATCGTCTGCTCAGGACCATCTCTATGAATTGCTAGAGATTCCCTGCCATTGTGGAGCACAGATTGCTCTGTTCGGGCCTCACAGTGAAATCAGGACAAGATATTCCTGTGTAGTCCTCATTCCCTTGCTGCGCTTGTCAGGGGAGTGGAGCGCAGGGTAAAGTTTGAACTTGAAGTTTGGCAGATCTGGATTCAAACCCAGCTCTGCAGCTGTGTGGCCTTGGATAAGTAATTAAAACTCTCTGAGGAGTTTCCTCATCTGCCAAATAGAGATGATAACAGTTCTTATCTTGCAGGGGTTATCATGAGGATTACGTAAGGTGATGAATTGGTGGTAATACACTAAGCACTGTGCCCAGGGCCAAAAAGCGGAAGCTTCCTGGATCCGTTTGGTGTCTAACTTATCTGTAGATTTCCCGTAGCTCTTTGCATAGCGCTGATGAAATGTGATGGGGCAGAGGATTTATAGATGCAAAATTGCTTTGGAGGTGCCAAAATACCACCTGTGTAGAGGAGTAGGACATGGTTTTATGTGAAGAAACTGAGGCCGAACAAGACTTCCCAGCCTGTTCAGAGCCCTACAGCCCTCCCTTGCCCACTCGGAGGCTTGGCTTCCGCAGGTCACCTCAAAGCCAGTAGAGCAGGGGCCCTCATGGGCAGGAGTCTGCTCTCTGCTGCCTGAATTCCTGAGGCAGCTCTGGCAGCTCTACTGGCCCTGTCTCCCTGGGCAGCCACATTCCAGACATTCTGCCCAGGTTAGGAAGAGGCTGGCCTTGAGGGGAGAGACCCCTGGGGAGCCCCAACCTAGACAGAGACAGCAAGAAGAGAGGCAGAGGTCTCCTGAGGAGTGGGGATTACTGGGCCACTCCAAACTTTCCTCACAGGCCAGGCTCAGTCCCACACGACGCCCACAATGCAGGGAGGATTGCTCAGGGAAAAGAGACTCAGTAGCCCAGTGGTTCTCTAACTTCAGAGTCTGTAGGAATCATCCGTCGAGGTGGGAGACATGGAGTGTTTAAAAATGCACATTCCAGGACCCACCCCCATTATGAAGGGGCCCGGATTCTGAATTTTATTAATTGACAAAAAGTATATATTTATTGTGTACAACATGTTATTTTGAAATATGTTGTGTTTTTAATTGAGCCTCCAAGAGGATGCCGAACCAGGTTTGGGAGACTGATTCAATCCACTGTATGGATGAGGAAGCTGAGGTTAAGAGAGGGAACGAGATTGCCCCAGGTCACCCAGCAACAAGGCTGTCAGGGTAGAAGCTGTGTGGTTCTCTCTGAGCCACTGCCCCTGCTGGAAACAGAAAGGAGCCTCAGGAGGAGGTCTGGGAACAGAGCAGCTCAAAAAAAGTTGAGAAGATGAGCAGTGTTTGCCCTCCCCTTCTTCCCCCTTCTTGCCCCATCATTATTCCTGTTCCCCCAGCCAGAGACTGCTAACTGGACTAACTCAGCAGTGCACAGAGCCCTAGACCCCTCATACTCTGGTTGTGGACATCCATCACCCACCTCTCCTAGTGAGCTTCCTTTCTTGTCATCATATGCAAGAGAACACACCACCGGGAGTAAAACATCCTAGGATCAAACCCCGTCTTAGTCACTACTATGCTGTGTGGTCTTGGGCAAGTTCCTTACCCTCTCTGCCCCTCAAATTGCCCTTTTTTATGATAAGAGGTTGGACTAGACCAGCTTTTCTTAAAGTGATCATCTCCACAAAAGCACTCCAAAGAAGCACCCAGAAACTTTGCTATGATATGGATTCTTGGACCTTCAACCAGACAAAATAGGTGAAAATTTTTGAAGAAATCTGAACTTTAAAACAATTTATGTATACAAGTAATACGTGATACCTTTTCCTAATAAAAATAATGAAACATTACATTTAAGGCTAAAGCCCTCTCTGCCATCACTACCGATAACCTTTCTAAAGACAGCCAATATGATAATTTTGGTGTGTAATCTTTCTAAATATTTACATTCATATATAAGTATACCAGTGGGAAATATACAGAAATGGGTTGGTTGTGGGAAGGGGGTTGCTGAATAACATCTTCTGTGTCATTTTGCAACTTTTTATTTTACTCAACAGTGTGTCTTAAGGTCTCTGTCATGTAGTACACAGAGATCTATCCATGCTTTGAGTTTCCAAGGTTATTCTGGGGCTCATTCAAGTTTAAGAACCACCGCTGTGCGGCCGTGCATGGTGGCTCACGTCTGTAATCCTAGCACTTTGGGAGGCCGAGGTGGGCAGATCACGAGGTCAGCAGACTGAGACCATCCTGGCTAACACGGTGAAATCCTGTCTCTACTAAAAATACAAAAAATTAGCCGGGCGTGGTGGCGGGCGCCTGTAGTCCCAGCTACTTGGGAGGCTGAGGCAGGAGAATGGCGTGAACCCGGGAGGCAGAGCTTGCAGTGAGCAGAGATCTGGCCACTCTGCACTCCAGCCTGGGCGACAGAGCGAGACTCCGTCTCAAAACAAACAAACAAAGAACCACTGTGCTTGATAAACTGATATCTTTGGAGTCTCTGCTTTTAACATACGGGAGGGCAAAATCAGCAAGCTATTTCTCAAGAGTGAGGGAAAGCCTGGCCTGACTGGAGTATCCTTGACGCTTGGACATGGACTCCATGGCTCAGATATCCCCTGTCAAGGGTGTGGTTCCCCAAGATCCAGCTGGGGCACCTCCACTTACCTTCTTTTAGCACTCTCAGGGCCACTCCTTCCATCCCTTGCCAGTCCCTGATCACCCTGATGTGATCCATGCAGGTGAGAGCTGACTCAGGCTCTCTCTGCCACCCGGAAACTGGCTTCCTATGGCTCTCGATGGGGCCTGACTGGTTTGACTTGGTGAGGCAGCTGTGGTTTCCCAGTGCCTCCTCTCTGGGGATCTTCAGGCACAGACCATCTGGCTCTGTGAGGACTTAGGAACTATCTGGGTGCAGAGAGGTGGTGTTCTCCTCACTGTCATCAGGCTGTCCTTTTCTGGGTTTCCCTCCCTCCTCTGTAAAACGTTGTTTTCACTAATCTCTATGCCTAGCAAGAGCACCTAGCAAACATATGTAGGCAAGATTTGTTGAAAGAATAAAAGTTGTAAAGTTCCTTCCACCTCCTAAGGACTGTGAATTTAAGCCCTTTATTGCGAGCAAAATGCTTGCCATTGTGTGTAGCCCTAGACTGGGAACTGAGGAAGGAATGAAACTCTTGAAAAGATACTATCCTTGCCCTTGAGTTGCAAACAGTCTAGTTGGGGGTCCAGTCATCCACCCAATGAATATTTCCCTGGAGTCTGACATAGGGCAGGGATGGAGCCAGATCGTGGCAGTCAAGGAAGGACAGAGTCCACTCACAATCAGTCAATGAATGTGACCCAGGAGACAGCAAAGACCGTAGCCACATGGACTAAGGGTCCTGCAAAAAGGCCAGAGAAGAAAGCATTCAGTGGAGGCTGGAGTAGTCAGGAAAGATGAGGTAGATGGAGCGTGGAGCCAGGAGATACAAGTAGAGACAGTGCATGGCACATGGCAGGTGCTGGGTAAATGTTTGCCAAATTGAATAGGCAGATTTTTATAGAGAATAGGTCATAATAAATGAATACACAGAAATAGATGAATGTATTAAATAGATGACAGATATAAGCAGATGTGCGGATTCATGGACACAAGGATGGGTAGGTGGGTGGATGGATGGATGGATGGATGGATGGATGGATGGATGGATGGATGATGAACAAATTGATGGGCAAGCAAAGAGACAGATAATCTTGGTCCAGGTTCATCTGGTTTTGGGTCAGATATCCAAGTCTGAATTTGGCCCTTCTGCTTACTGACTCTTACTGGCCATGTGATAATAAGGATTTTGTGCTGAAAAACAGGGATAACCAGTCCAGCCTGCCACCCCAGGAAATTATGAGAATCACCTGAAATAGCAGATGGCAGGGAGTTCTGCACAAAGCTGTATGCCATTGTCAGAGGATAGTGGTTATAAACACATTTAAATAACATCTCAGTCCTAGATGCACATCAACAGGACAATGCAAGGGATTCAGAGCTGGTAATATGAAGCGTGACTTTTAGAGGAATAGGATGTAGGAGCTGGAATTTATATTACACAACAGTAGGTCCTACTCCATCAAATAACAGTTGAGAAAGCTGAGGGCCTAATGTTTTGGGACTGCTTGAAGTCAGCATCTGGCTTACTCACTTTGTCTTGCCATCCAAACCATGCTGTTCCTCCCTGATACCACACCTTCTGCTGAGGTGCTCAACGCTGGCTTCCCTCTTTAGAATCACTTTGATAAAACAGATTCAGGGTTCATATCTAGAGCCCATCTATATTGGAATCGTTTGGATGCTGCTATCATTTAAATGTTTGTGTCCTCTCCAAAATTCTTGTTGAAACTTAATCCCCCATGCAACTGTACTAAGAGATGGGGCCTTTAGGAGTTGATTAGGCCAAGAAGGTCCACCCTGATGAATGGGATTAGTGCCCTTGTGAAAGGGCTGTAGGGAAATAGCTAGGCCCTTTTGCCCTTCCATCTCTTTTGCTATGTGAGGACACAGCGTTCATCCTCTCTGGAGGATGCAACAACAAGGTGTCATCTCAGAAGCAGAGACCTTGCCAGGCCCTGAACTTGCCTGGCACCTTCATCTTAGACTTCCCAGTCTCCAGAGCTGTGTTCTTTATATTACCCAGTCTCAGGTGTTTTGTCATAGGAGCAGGAACGGACTAAGACAGATGCCTACTGACAAAGGCAAATTCTGGGGTTTTACCTCTGTCCTCTAAATCAGAGTACTTTCATGTGCCCAGATTGAGGCTGTCTGGCTTGGTGCTTTGCACACAGTGATTGTTCTGTAAACATCTGTTTGTTTTGCAGCTGAAGTTGCTTGCCCACATTTACTGGTTGGCATCTGGCAAGGTTGAGATTTGAACCCAGCTCTCCATCTCACTATTGCAAGGCCCCTGTCAGTGCCTCCTGCCCAGGGACAAGAAAATAACTTCAATGACCTCTCCATAGCCCTTGGCCCTAAGATTTCAGACTCCTCAGCAGCTCCCAGACACAAGCCACTCAAATTGCCTGAGGATTTTGAGCTAAGCCCTCCAGCTTTCACCAGGCTTCTGTGGGGATCCTCGCAGAACCTGGGGATAAGGGAGGCCTAATGGAGATAAGTGGTTCTTGTTCCTCCTCCTGTCTGGCTGCTGCCCAGATGGAGGCCACCTAATGCCGATGCTGAAGTCCCAGGCCCGAAGGTGTGGGATGTGCCGGTGAAGTCGAGCTGCTAATTGCCCACAGTAATCCCCGGGGTAGTTCAGAGCAGTTGTTCTCATTCCTTGGTGCTCATTGGAATCATCTGTGGAGCTTTAGAAATTACTGATATCTGGGCCAACCCCCAGAGATTCTGAATTAATTGGGATAAGATACAAGCCTGGGCATTGGATTGTTAAAACTCCCAGTTGATGCCATTGTGGAGCTGAGGATCCTTGCCTTGGGGCTTGCTGTGTTTTCCAGCTGAAGTCCCAAGCATAGAATCCCCATTTCCCAGATGGAAACAATGCTTCCAGCTCCCAGGAGCCTAAGCCCACTCCATACATATGTAAAGCCATAAGCCATACAGCCAACAAGTCCACTCTTGAGGATATACCCAAGGGACGAGTGCTTAGAAACATGACAACATGTTCCAAAGCACATACTCTGTTAGGTTCTCTAAAAGCCACCGAAACCAACCCCACCTAACTTAGGCAAACGAGAGATTTAATGAAGAGCCATGGGTGACACAGAGAATGAGAGAGAGCACAGGGCTTACAGTTAGGAAAGAACCAGACACAACACATGTGCAATCTGTTCAGGCGATCACACATCACCACCAGAAAGATGCACCGAGGTTGATCCTCTCAAGATCCAGATTTATGAAAGAGGGGTTAGGCTGGCTACGCTTGGGTCCCATGCAGGGCTGTGAGGAGAGTGAGGCTGACCAGGCATTTGCTGACCCTGAAAATGAGTGCCCTCTTATATTTTGCTCTGTAGGTGCTTTGGGCACCATACTTGCCCCACCACAGTGCTGGTCCTGATCCAACTTAGAAGGCACCTGAAGTGACAGCACACTGAGACTGCATCAGGTGGCAGCTGGTGCATCCCCAAAGGATGACTGGTGGCTGTTAGCAGAAGGAGCAGAATGGATGCCAGACAGGTGAAAATACAGGTGCCCACTCCCTGAGGCTTTAGTGTAGAGTAGTTAATAACATGACTCTGGAGTTGGATGAATCTGGATTAAATCCAGGGTCTCTTCTCAATAGTTACTTGATTTGAACAAATCAGCTTCCTTCTCTGGAGCTCAGTGTGTTTATCTACAAAACAGTACTCACAACGGTAGCGTATGTTGATCTTTGTCTTCTGGATCTTCATTCCTTACACTTGTCCTTAATCAATGTGCCCCAAACTTCCCTCCAAGGGCACTTAATTGCAAAAGAGAGTGGGCTTGGTTTTCTGGGGGCTGGGAGTGGAGCCTGAAACCACAGGCAGCAGCCACAGTATTTCCTTTGACATGCGCATAAGCCATACAGCCAGCAAGTCCACTCTTGAGGATATACCCAAGGGAAAAGTGCTTATGTCCACAAAAAGACATGCATAGGGATATTCATAGCATTGCTATTCATAAAATCCAACAAGTGGACACAACCCAAATGTCCTTTAACAGTAGAGTAGGTAAATTGAGCAATACTACAGAACCATGAAAAATAGCAAGCTACTGCTATACATGATGACATGGACAAATCTCAGACAAAATCTTGAGAAAAGGAAGCCAGACCCAAAATAGCATATGCTGTATAATTCCATGAATGTGAAGTTCAAGAACAGATAAAACTGATTCAGGTGACAGCAGAAAGAATAGTGGTTACCTTGAAAGGTAGATATGTATATCCATTGGAAAGGGACATGAATGCAAATGTATGTCAAAATTCATTCAACTGTGCTATTAAGATTAGGGAGCTTGGCCAGGTGCAGCGTCAGCCTGTAATCCCAGCAATTTGGGAGGCCGAGGTGGGCAGATCACTTGAGCTCAGGAGTTTGAGACCAGCCTGGGCAACATAGTGAGACCTTGTCTCTACTAAAAATACAAAAAATTAACTGGGCATGGTGGTGCTTGCCTGTGGTCCCAGCTACTCAAGAGGCCGAAGAGGGAGCATCGCTTGAGCCTGGAGGACGGAGGTTTGCAGTGAGCCCAGATCACACCACTGCACTCCATCCTGGGTGACACAGCGAGACCCTATCTCAAAAAAAAAAAAAAAAAAAAAAAAAAAAAAAAAAAAAAAAGTGCGCTCTACTGTATATCATACCAAAATTTTTTAAAAGAGGAAATTATTGTTAAAGCAAGCACAATCGTGTTTGAATGAACTGTCAAATTCATTCAGACATGGTTGTGCTTACCTTAACAATAATTTCCTCCTAAGTGTTCAAGTAAAATGGACCCTCCTGGACTACAGGTCTTGCTTCTCCAGTGAATTTCAGTCCCCATATCCCTTCTCCTCAATCCTCACTTCCCTGGGCAGGCACACTTTCTAGTTTGAGACGCTTTCCTGTCACTTAAATTTGAACCATCTCCACAAACACCTAAAGCTGAGAGTGACCAACTAATGATCCATGAACCAAAATCAACCTCCTATTCTATTTGACTCACTCTATTTTTTAATTGAAAAAAATTTTATTCATTGCCAACATTTTAAATTTGAGAGTTTTCACACAAAAATCTGGGCTTCTTTTGAAATGTTGGATAATCCATAAAATGGGCATTTTGGCAGCAAAGGGCTGGACTCAGATGCTGCTGACTTTAGATGGAACCCAAGCATTCAGATCCCCACCCAGCCTGCCTCAGTCACCCCCTGGACCTGCCCAGCCCCTGTTGGTGGTTGAGTGTGTGAGTCCACTAGCTCACATCTGACTCAAACCTTCCCTGCTCCCCTAGCCAAATTCCTCCCTGATCTCTGTCCGTCCTCCAGAAAGCCTCCCAGGTAGACCTCCCTCAACACTATTCCTTCCCTTCTACCTCAGAGGTCCGCAAACTGTGCCCCTGTGGCCAAATCCAGCTAGCTACCCATTTTGTACAGAACCATGAGCTAAGAAAGGATTTACATTTCTCAATAGTTGAAAAAAAAGTCAAAACAAGTATAATATTTTGGGATACATGAAAATGATATGAAATTTACATTTCAGTATCCATAAATGAAGCTCTATTGGCATACATTTGTATATGGATTTATTTATTGTCTATGGCCACAGAGTGGAGGAGTCCCAACTGAGACAGTCAAGCCTGAAATATTTGCCATCTGGCTCATTAAAGAGAAGGTGTGCTGACCTCCGCTCTAGTTCCCCCATCCCTTATTCCACAGGATTGTTGCTATATTACCTTTATGCACTTTGCTGCTTGGATAATATAGTAATTTTCCCTATCTTTTGCTCTTTGATGACATTGTATCACAGGCCACCAGTGTACCACTCCCTCCATGGTGTCACCTGTGGTTTGGTGGAGTGTTCTCTACCTTGGAGATTGGGAGTGGGAGGCAGGAGTGGCAAGAACAGCCTGAACTCTGGAAATGGGTATGAAGTCAGGTGAAAGATTCTGATTTAGTGTTCAAGTGTAAATGCCAAAGGAGGCAAACACTTGAACACCTGCTTCCTCTTTTAATGTCCCTGCTTTCAGGAACCTTAGGACCCTAAATCACTAGACCTGGAAGAAACTCCGGAGAGCCTTTGATTCATCCATTCACTCACTCGTCCAGTATACCCTTAGCTTCCCTGTGTGTCCAGCACTGTGCTAGGCTAGGCTGCGGATTAGGACATAGTCTCTACCCGCAAGGAACATAGAGCTTAATGGGTAAGACAAATGTCTAAAGAGAGAATTATATTTCAATGTGAAAATCATCTTAAGGAGCTCTGAGCACACAGCTGAAAGAGATGCTAACTCTAATGAGATCTGAGCACACAGCTGAAACAGACGCTAACTCTAAGCCTTTAATCTTGCAATTGAAGAAAAGAAAATGAGGTTAACCAGAGAGGGTGAGAAACTTGCCCAAGGTCACACTGCAAGTTAGTGACAGATCTGGAACTAGATTCCTTTCCCAATTCCCATTTCTTTGCAGTTTACCTTCGCATTCCTTCCATCACTCACTCATTCAACAAATATTACCCAGCCCCTACTCAATGCCAAGCACTGCTCTGGTGCTGGCCATTGAGTCCTGAGAAAGACAGACATACTTCTCACTACCAGAGCTTCTGCTGGGGGAGGGGGCCAAGGGGAAGATGAAAAACAAACACATCAGCAGATACATCAATCAGATGATTTTAGAGAGCTATATTCTCTAAAGAAATTAATGCAGAGAAAGGGTTAGAGAGGCTTGGAGGCTGCTCTAGTGTGGTGGTCAGGGAAGGCCACTCCAAACAGGTGACCCTGGAGGGGACCTAGAGGGATAAGGAGCCAGCCTTGAAGATCAGCAAGGAAACATTCCAGACAGGAGAGCCTTGTTCTGTGCTACCTCCAAGACCCAACCTCTTACTCCACCCTGGGCAAAGAGATTTGCAAACTGGTAGATAGCTTGACAATATTTATCTTTTTGGGTTTTGCCTTGGTTTTTGCTTGTTTTGTGTCCATCTGCTATACTAATGGAAGCACTGGAGAGGAGGCAAAAAGAGAAAGTTCACGTTCACACTTTATCCCCTTTGCCTGGTAGGGACTGCTAACTTGAAGGGGAGGGTGGTGGGAGGAAATTCTGGTGAAGATTTGGAAAGTAAGAGGGTTTATCCCTAAGTACACAACTGACAGTAAATGAGACTCTGCAAGATACCAGTTGGTTACCACAAAGTACCAAAGTCTCCCCATAACCCCCCATAATTGCTCCACTTAATTCATTAAAGGATTATATCTGAGACTGGGAGGAGGGAGGGAGCAGAATCTGGGAGTTCTGGCAGCAGCACAGTCTCCTGTGAGGCAGCAGGGAGACCTGGGGACCCCAACTGTGGCAGAAACAACTGAGTCAGGACTCAGGGAGCCATAGTTCTAGTCCTGTCTTCTGCCTGTGACTGACTGTGTGACCTTCAGCAGTATATTTCCCTCTCTTCAATGAATGAGGGAGAATGGGCTAAGAACAGTGATTTTGAACTATGCTTCAAGGAGCCCTAGAATCCCAAAGAAGGGTGTTTGTTTGTTTGTTTGTTTTTGGTGGTGCCTTGAAGGAAGGAGCAGCACAAGATAGACAGGACAGATAGAACTGGGGCCCCAACTCTTTTCAACCAGAAGGACCCTACTTGAATCTGTTTCATGCTCTGGGCTTCCTCACAAGGAGGTAATACATAGAGTGAAAATGAAAATAAACACTGAGCCTCACACGTTGTTGGGTGAATTACATGCAATAACACAGCTTAGTGCAATAATTCTACATAGTATTTGTATCTCTGCTTTATTTATTTTTTATTTTTTGAGATGGGATCTTGCTAAGTTTCCCAGGCTGGTCTTGAACTCCTGGGCTCAAGCGATTCTCCCACCTCGGCCTCCCATAGCACAGGGATTACAGGTGTGAGCCACTGCACCCAGCCTATATCTCCACTTTAAAAATGAGGAAACCAAGGCTCTAAGCAGTTCAATAACTTGTCTAGAGTCAGAACTAGTGTGCAAATGCTTATAGTCAAGCTCCAAATCTTCACTTTTAACCATTCTTTGATTAAGAGTACTGATGTTTTATATGACACTGACAGTCTCTTGAGGGCCCTGATGCTTACTGACACCGTGGCCTTGAGTGCCTTGAGAGTTATTGAAGGACACAATGCACATGAGATGCTGAGCATAGTACTTGGCTCACGGTAAAGGCTCAACAATCGTTAGCTATTATTATGATATGATTATTAGTATTTTAATTTCATGTGAAGACTGATTCTACATAGTCCTAAGACATGTTGGAGAAGGACTGGAGTAGATGATCCCTAAAGATCTTCCAGCCCCAGCTGAACATGGCAAGCTGGACATGGTGGCTGAGACAGGAGGATTTCTTGAGCCCAGGAGTTTGAGGCCAGACAGGGCAACATAGCGAGACACTTTCTCAAGAACAAAACAAACCAAAAAAACAGCATATATTCAGGGCAACTTGAATCTGTCTCTCAGGGAAAGAAGAAGAGAAAAAAAAGTGGCAGAGCTGGGACTCATTGAAGACCTCGGGACACCAGAGCCCTGCCTTTTTAACCAATATACTGTCTGTCCTAGGGCCCACTTTTGTGTTTAACAGCTTACAGCTTTATCGAGATATAATTTACTTGCCATAAAATTTATCCATTTAAAGTATGCTAGTCAATGGTTTTTACTTTACCTACAGAGTCATGCAACCATCTCTGCAGTCTAATTTTAGGACATTTTCACTACCCCAAAAAGAAACCTCATACCCATTATCAGCCACTCCCCAGTCCCCATTCCTCACTTCCAGTCCTAGGCAACTAGTAATCTACTTTCTATCTCTATAGATTTGCCTATTCTGGACATTTCACATAAATGGAATCATACTACATCTGTTCTTTTGTGACTGGCTTCTTTCACTGAGCTCAATGTTTTCAAGATTCATCTCTGTTATCATATGTATCAGTACTTCATTCTTTTTTTTTTTTTTTTTTTTTTTTTTGAGACGGAGTTTCACTCTTGTTGCCCAGGCTGTAGTGGTGCAACGGTGCAATCTCAGCTCACTGCAACCTCTGCCTCCTGGGTTCAAGCGATTCTCCTGCCTCAGCCTCCCAAGTAGCTGGGACTACAGGCACATGCCACCACGCCTGGATAATTTTGTATTTTTAGTAGAGACGAGGTTTTACCATGTTGCCCAAGCTGGTCTTGAACTCTTGACCTCAGGTGATCCACCAACCTCAACCTCCCAAAGTGCTGGGATTACAGGCATGAGGCATCATGCCCAGCCTCCTCATTCCTTTTTTAGTGGCTAAATAAAACGTCATGGTATGGGTATATCCCATTTTGTTTATGCATTCATCAGATGATGGACATTTGAACTTTTGCTACTTTTTAGCTCTTAGGAATAACGTGGTTAATAACATTTGTGTGTCAGTTTTTCTTTTTTTGTGGATCTATGTTTTTATTTCTCTTGTGTAGATATGCAGGAGTACAATGGCTGGGTCATATCATAACTCTATCTTTAAACTTTTAAAGAACTGCCAAACTGTTTCCCAAAGTGGCTATATTGTTTTATGTTCCCACCAGCAGCGTATGAGAGTTCCAGTTTCTCTCTGTTCTTATCAACACTTGTTATCTGTCCTTTTTATCATAGCCATTCTTGTGGGTGTGAGGTGATGTCTCCCTTTGTATTTCTCTAATGACTAAGGATGTTGAGTATTTTTTCATGTATTTATTAGTCATTTGTAATATTTGCAGAAATACCTGTTTAAATCATTTGCCTATTGTCTTAAGTGTGTTGTCTGCATATTGTTGAGTTTTACGAGTCTTTTATATATTCTGGATGCAAGTCCCTTATCAGATATACAATTTGCAGATATTTTCTCCCCTTCTGCAGGTTGTTCCTTTCACTTGCTTGATGGTGTCATTTGAAATACAAAAGCTTTTCATTTTGATGATGCCCAATTTGTCCATTTCTTTCATTTCTTATGCTTTAGATATCACGTTAAGAAATCACTGACCAGGCGCAGTGGCTCACGCCTGTAATCGCAGCACTTGGAAGGCCGAGGTGGGCAGATCACTTAAGGTCAGCAGTTTGAGACCAGCCTGGCCAACACGGTGAAACCCCATCTCTGCCAAAAATACAAAATTAGCCAGGGGTTGTGGCACACATCTGTAATCCCAGCTACTCTGGAGGCTGAGGTGGGAGAATCCCTTGAACCCAAGAGGCGGAGGTTGCAGTGAGCCAAGATTGCACCAGTGCAGTCCAGCCTGGACGAGAAAGCAAGAGTATTGCCTGCCTCAAGGTTGCAAAGATTTACCCCTATATTTTCTTAAAAGAGTTTATAACCAATTTAGGTCTATGACATATTTTTAGCTAATTTTTGTGAATGGAGTGATGTAGGGGTCCAAATTCATTCCTTCATACCTGCATATACAATTGTCCCAGCACTGTTTATTAAGAAGCCTATTTCCCCCATTGAATTGTCTTGGCATCCTTGTCAAAATCAATTGACCATAAATATGAGGGTTTATTTCTGAACTCTCAATTGTATCCCAGTGACCCATATGCCTATCCTTATGTCAGTATCACACTGTGTAGGTTACCATAGCTTTGCAATAAGTTTTACAGTGGGCAAGTACATGTTCTCCAATTTTGTCCTGCTCTTTCAAGATTGTTTTGGCTTTTCTGAGTCCTTTGTATTTTCATATAAATTTTTAATTAGTTTGTCAAATTCTGCAAAAAAAGAAAGTGTTTCACTTTTAAAAATGTTTCTTCTCATAAAATAAAGTGATAGAAGATGATAATGAGATTTTTTTTTTTTTTTTTTTGAGACGGAGTCTTGCTGTGTCGCCCAGGCTGGAGTGCAGTGGCCGGATCTCAGCTCATTGCAAGCTCCGCCTCCCGGGTTTTTACGCCATTCTCCTGCCTCAGCCTCCCGAGTAGCTGGGACTACAGGCGCCCACCACCTCGCCCGGCTAGTTTTTTTGTATTTTTTAGTAGAGACGGGGTTTCACCGTGTTAGCCAGGATGGTCTCGAACTCCTGACGTCGTGATCCGCCCGTCTCGGCCTCCCAAAGTGCTGGGATTACAGGCTTGAGCCACCGCGCCTGGCCAGAGATTATTTTTTTTAAGACCTTGCTTGGCAAAGAAAAAAAAAAGCAAAAGCAATGCTGTGTTCCCCCTCCCCATTGTGGGGAATAGTATCAATCTGTGAAATCCAAAAGTGACTTAGAATGTCCTGGTGAATGGGTCAGATTTTGAGGTGGGGCAGAAAGGTGCACTGCTGAGGAGGAGGAAGGTGGAAGGCAGAGATGGTTTAAAGTGGGGCACTGAGGGGCCCACCTGGGCCCACACTGTAATAGACACACAGCAGTGTCCAAAGGGCGGTGTGATGGGATGAGAAAGACCCTATTTACATGAAAGACCCAGGAGACTCCTAGGAAAGAAGTCACCCTCAGCAATGGGAACTAGAGCTCAGCTCCAAGACAGGGAAAGGAGTAATTTGGGGTACAGCCCAGTATCTGATGCTTAGTTGTAGCTAATAATAACAAAGTACTTGCCCTGAACTAAGCACTTTACTGGCAGTATCTCATTTAATGCTCACCATGATTTCATGAGTTTACATTGTAATTGCTTGTTTAATTGCCTAACACAGCACTGTCTAATAGAAAAAGCATGTGAGTTGCAGACGTGAGTTTACATTTCCAGGAGCCATATTTAAAAAGCAAAAAGAAAGAGGTGAAATTCATTTTGGTAATATATTTGTATTTAACCAATATGTTCACGTCGTTATCATTTCAATGTGTAATCAATATTTAAACATTTTTGTAAGATATGTTTCATTCATTTTTTTCTTGCAATGTCTTTAAAATCCGCTATGTTTTCAGATACTTCTAGCACATCTTGCCTCAAATGCTAAATTTTTGTCGGTGATATTTGACTTGTATTTAGATTTCATGAAATGTATAGCTGAAAAAGTAGCTTCACCTTCCCAAGTTATATCAAGCATACTTAAAAGCGAACCGAGTTTTTAAATTTAAATTTAGATTAGTTAAAATTAAGTGAAATTCAAAATTCAGTTCCTTAGTCATACTAGCCAGATTTCAAATGCTCGATGGCCACGGGTGGTCGGTGGCCATGGTGTTGGATATGCAAGCCAACAATCCCGTTACACCGTGTCATGAGAGCTATGGCCATGTCAGGTTGACCACTGAATCCCCTGCATTGTGTGTGCACATAGTAGGTATTCAATAAACACTTCTTTAAGAATGTGTATATGGATGAATGGATGGCCAAATTCAGCTAATAAACAAATGCATAGTTAATATCATTCCAATTTGATAGAGAAGCTGAGATTCAGAAAAGTAAAATAACTAGGCCAAATGCCCACAGCTTGTAAGTGGTAAGGAGGGAATTCAAAGCCAGGTCTGACTCATTCCAGAATCTATTGGCTGCAGGAAACATATGTGGGCATAGGAAAGGAAGGCTGAAGCTGGGCCATCGAGCCAAGTGTCATCAGGGTGTCCGCAGTGCCCTGCCAGGTCCCCACAGCCCCCCTCACTCACCTCCACTCCTTGACCTGCTGTGACAGCTTCCCCCTGGCCAAGCTCCGGGGATGCTCCAGCAGCCCAGAAGATGAAAGGCTAGTAGGAGCAGGTGACGCCATAGACACGGTGATAGCCGGATGCACCAACCACTTAAGCAAAGCCCTGGGCATGGGAAATGGGCACCAGAGGCACAGACAGAGCCCTCTTTTGTCTTGAAATCGCTAAGACTGACCTTATATCTGGTCACAAGTCCTGGGACTGGCCCAAAACCGGAGTGAGAAGCTAAGGGGAAACTAGTTTTAGTCACAGAACTTCAGAGCAGGAAAGATTGACGGGATTGCCTCATTCAGAACATTTATTTTGTAGATGAGGAGGTCCAGGAAAGGCAAGGTCCTGCATAAGGTTAACAGTGAGTTTCTTCAATAGGAAAGGCCATATCTCAGTTTTCTTATTGCTGATGATACCTTGACCTCTGTTCTCCAAAATGAGGCCAGGTCAGGAATCTCTTCCAGCACCCACCAATCCTTCTGCTACCTCCGTAACACTGGATCCCATAGTGTTCTTAGGGGAAGCAGCCACAGGGCTCAAAATTTCCACTGGTTACCCTTGGAGCTATTGCTGACGGTCCTGTCTGCCTGAAATGCATTTCTTCCTTGCTCCTTTCTGTGCCACCCCTGCAGTCTCAGTCTGGCTAAATCGTACCCCCCCTTCAAGGCCAAGCTCAAATACCGCTGTCGCAACGAATCTTCCTCCTATCCTACTGAACCTGTGACCCTTATTCCTTTATTCCAGGGGTTCTCCAGAGTGGCTGTTGGACAACGGAGAAAAGGGGGTGGCTTCAGGAATCCAGGGGAGTTATGATATCCACGGTTGAGGGGAAGTTGTGGAAATTAAGATTGGAAAGAAAGGCTGAGGCAAGATGGGAGAATGGGGCAGGTTTTAAAGAGCTGAAGAGTGAGGAAGCAGAGGCCCTACTCTACTGCCCGAGCGGAAGCCAGGAGATCTGCTCCTGTAACAGGGACATTTCTCCCAGGGCCTAACTTGACTCCATTTTCATGAGGAGATGGAAAACAACATTGCTTAAGACATAAGCCCTGGCCTCCCACAGCTTCACCTCTAAAAAAGGAGAGTCACTTATTCACGCATTCATTTCACAATACTAATTGAGAATTTTACCTCTTGCCAGACACCATTCTAGACACTGAGGACAAAAACAGGTTTGTGAGAGTCTATGTGTGTATGTGGTGTGTGTGTGGGAGGGGGCGCATGTGTGGTGTGTGTGTGGTGTGTATCTGTGGTGTGTGTGTAGTGTGTGTGTGGTGTGTGTGTGTCTGTGTGTGGTGTATGTGTGGTATGTGTGGTGTGGTGTGTGTATGTGGTGTGTGTGTGTGTGCGGTGTGGTGTGTGTGAGGGTAGTGTGTGTGTGGTGTGTGTGTGTGTGTGTGGGGTGTATGTGTGTGGTGTGGTGTGTGTGTGTGTGTGTGTGGTGTGTGTGTTTGGCGTGTGTGGTGTGTGTGGTGTGTGTGTGTGTGTGTGTGTGTGTGTGTGTGTGGTCAGGTGTGTGTCTGGTATGGTATGTGTCTGTGTGGTGTGTGTGTGGTGTGTGGTGTATACGTGTGGTGTGGTGTGTGTGTGGTA